>NC_084489.1:81452019-82122644 GCF_030035675.1 Rhineura floridana | reverse complement strand
GCAGCCAAAACAGTTTTGGCTAGCTCTTGTTTGCGCATTTGTTGGGTGGGGACAGAACAAAAACCCCACCCAATGCAGGGGAAAAAAATCCTGAAATTATCATGTAGGGGAAGTTGCTGCTTATCCTGCTTAACTGTATGAGATGGCTGAGGGATTCAAACTTTTCCTTGCTTTATTTAACAGTTTTGAGAAAAGGCCCTGTGCCACTCAACAGCAGTGCAAGACACTGTCCACAGCTTCCCACTCCATTAAATTTCCTGGAGTGCCCTGGGGGCAATGCAACATGATGCGGTGTCATTCCCAAGGCATTCCATGGTGTGTGACCATTGAGAAGTTGTGGGAAGAGCCTTGGTGCAGGGCTGTGTTAAAGTAAACAAAACTAGACAACCTGTCTGTGGCCACTTTGTAAGGTAAGCTACAACCTCCCCACTGAAAATCTCTAAGAAATTACCCCCTCAGGAATGGGCTATTGTTTTGGGGTTGGGAGTGGGGAAAGGCCCAGCCTTAATTTGCTTGCACCTGTAATTATTTGTTAGCCTTGTAAGATGCTACAAGGCCTTGCATTTTGGCCAAAATGGGATGATACTCTTGTTGATTCCCCCCAATAAGTGGCAAGCGTTATCTCTGTGCCCCAGTGGTCCTGCCCCATTTCTGCTTGCACTGGCTGCCCTTCCAAGGACACCCACCATTTGATTAGGGCAATAAGTGTGTGAAAACCCAATGTAGATGGGCCTGAACTCTAGATTGATATCTGAGAATTGGTTGGGTGTCCTGGGCCTACGCATGTTGGATTTTGGGTATCCTAGTGATATGTTAAGCCTTTTCATGGACAACTGGTAGTGTCAGAGGTGGAGCAGCACATTGGGTGTTTGGGGCAGCCGTACTGGACAGAAGGGAGGTGCACATTATTTTGTGTCCTGTGTTGGGAAGCCATCTTGTAAGAGTAATCCTCTGAATCAGACCTGAATTGTTGCAGACTAGCACAGCTACCCTTCTGGGATTAAAGTAGTAATTGGAAGACATGAAGAGGAAATTATTGATTCTTCAGAGGCTTACATATTAGAGTTAGTGAGTGAGCTTGAACTGTTTTACTCCTTTCCCTCTATTCTTCTTTGATCTGAAATGAGATCTATATTTCTTACACAGTGTGAGGAGCTGCAACTTTGGGAGACTTGTGGGCCCCTCTCATGAGTAGAAGTGCCTTCCCCTCATGCAAAAAACACTTAAATGCAGGTTTTTGCTTGTGTGCTGTGTATACAAGGAATAGTTCTAAAATCTGTTTTTATATCTCCTTCGATACTTTAACTCCTGATTTTATTTATGTGGACTCTAACGTAAAATACAGTTGCAGTTCTCTAGAGGAAGATGTACTAAAACATGGAAACTAAGTAGTACACTGTCATAAGGCAAAAAATTAGGTGTAATTGCATTTTTTATTTATCTAACAAGGAGCTTTTAAAAAAAAATCAAATTAGGATGCAAAGTACAATTCCAGAGACTTCACTTCAAGTACAGTTAAAGTACTGAGGAAAGGTTAAAACATTTGGGGCCCTTTCTTGAGTTTGGAAAAAAGATAGGTAGGGGCAGGGGGACATGACAGAGGTGTAAAAAATGTGCATAGTGGGGAGCAAGTGCATAAGGAGTAGTTTTCCCCTCTTCTCATAGTACTAGAGTCTGATGCCATTTGTTACCAGCAACACTATCCCCTTGCCAGTGAATGCATCTTGCCTTCTCCCTTGCCTCGTCTATGGCAAGGGGTCAGTCTTGCAGGCAACACATTCAATGAAGCTGAATGTTGATAGATTCAGGATGGATTAAAGGGGGCACACAGCACATAGTTAAACTATTGAATTCACTCCCACAAGATGTAGCCCCCAACTTGTATGGCTAACATACTATCTCCAGCATCAGATGTGGTGTGCCTCTGAACAGGGGTTGCTGGGAAAAGCAGGAGGGGAGAGTGTTCTTGCACTCAGGTCCTGCTTGCGGGCTTCCCATGGGCATCTGGTTGGCCACTGTGAGAACAGGATGCTATACTAGATGGGCCTCCAGCCTGATCCAGTAGGGCTGCTCTTATCTTCTTACAGCAGCATACTTGAATAGTCAAAGCACCAGGAAAATTGGTATTGTTTAAGCAAGAAGTTAATTTTAAAAATCAGGATTAATATAAAACAGCTGAATCTAGTAAGATAAATCAGGCTTTAGACTCTTGCATCATATTTTGAAGTACTTACATGCTGAACCAAAGTATTCTGCAGTTTGTGACAGGCCAGGATAATTATTAGTTCATAAGCTGGCAAAGAAATTTGAGAAAGAGTTGGTTCCCCCATCAAAAAAAGTACACAATACACTGGCTATAAACAGTAAAGAAAATTGCAGAATAATATGCTGGAATATTAATGTACTTCCCAAGCAGTTGAAGAATAGCCATATTATTTAAGGTATTTATATGCTGCTTTTCAGGTGGACCTAATAAAGTGATTTACATAAGATTACTGTAACAATAAGCATTGGGTTTTGGGCTAAAAAAAAGAGGTAGTGGTACTCGTATTCTGATGAAAGTGTCGTGGATACCAGCACAAAATGGCTGCCATGGGCAGTAAAAAAAGAGGCAATGGTACTCCATACTGGCGAGTATAGTCCCACACAAAAAAACACTGACAATAAGCATCGATAACAATATCACAAACAGAAATTATAACTGTTTTTGTTTTAAAGAAGCTGTATATTCCTTCTGTGCTCCTCCTCAGGGTAGGGAGGTTCTTCAGAAACTTCTGTGGCGGCAGTTGAGGAAGGCACTACCGGGAGATGAGTGACACCTCACCAAGCGATTCCTTCTTTTTCTCTGCTCTCCTTGGGTCCAGTGGTGTCTGTTAAATAGACAGCCATGTTAACAGTTTCTTAGACAGTTACGGGATATTAAACTAAGTGTGAAATGGGAAAGAGTGTACAGATTCTATAATTAAGCAGAAAAAAGTGATATGTGTGCTAAAAATACCTTACTAAAAAGGCTTCTGGCCCTGATGGTTTTATATTGTGGTTACCATGAGGGTGGGTTTGTTATTGTCAAATGAAAGCATTGCAGGAAATACATACAGAAGCAAATGTCTAGAACAGCCTTCCTCAATGTGGCACCTTCCAGATGTTGTTGGACTCCAACTCCCATCAGCCCTAGCCATCATGTACAATAGTGAGGGATGATGGGAGTTGTGGACTCCCTTTGGGAAAAAAGGGTGGGATATACATTTAATAATGAATAAATAAAATAGTCCGACAATATTTGGGGGGCACCAGGATGGGGAAGGCTGGGCTAAAATCATGATGGTGGAGTGATATTGATAGCAAAGCTAGGGAAAGTGAGAGCTCATTGGCGTCTTAGGCCCCATCCGCACTTTCCACTTAAAGCAGTATCATACCACTTTAAACAGTCTTGGCTTCCCCCAGAGAATCCTGGGAACTCTAATTTGTGAGGGGTGCTGAGAGTTGTCAGGAGACCCCTGTGCCCCTTGTAGAGCTACAATTCCCTGAGTGGTTTAATAGTCAGTCCTTCTTCCCAGGGAATTCTGGGTATTGGAGCTTTGTGAGGGGAATAGGGGTCTCCCAACAACTCTCAACACCCTTCACAAACTACACCTCCCAAGATTATCTGGGGGAAGCCATGACTGCTTTAAGTGGTATGATACTGCTCTAAATGTATAGTGTATTATTGTCCTCTGCCTCTCGAGTCATTGTTAAAAAATGTTGACTATCATCTTAGATAGGGTGAAAGGGTCTTCAGACTGAGAGTTGTAATTTCCACCCTCTCAAAAATTGAGGGCAGAGGGCTAAGTGGGGATTGTGAACAAGGGGATTTGTGAAGAATTATCCTATGAAACATTTACAGAGATGTATTTTCTCTTCTGCCTATACAGAAAGCAACCCATTGGTTTAGAAAGAACTAGTGGTTTAGAAAGCTCTTCAGGAATTCCCTCCCCACCCCACCACTGAACATTATTTCTTAACAGTGTGTGATCAGCACAAGCTTTGAGACAAGACAGAGGGGAAGATTTGTGTTGCAGTCTGTCAGATGAAATACAGAACCTTTACAAGAGGCTCGCAGTTCTCATACCTAAACTTAAGGAGAAATGGACTTAAAATGGGAACCCAGTGTCATTTGATTCCATGAAAAATCCATGAAGTGTGTAACATTGTTAATGGAAATAGTTGTTTTGGTAAAAAAACAAAGAAAAAAAAGGATTTTATCCAAAATTTGAAGAAATGTCTCAGAGATCCTGATATGGATAGCTGAGAAAATAGATAAAACGGCAAGAATGTGGTTACAGTTAAGAACATAAGAAGAGCCTGCTGGATCAGGCCAGTGGCCCATCTAGTCCAGCATCCTGTTCTCACAGTGGCCAACCAGGTGCCTGGGGGAAGCCCGCAAGCAGGTTAAAACTGTTAACTGCAAGTCCAGAATTGCATAAAACTTAAAATCCCTGAAGAAAGACAAGTGTGTGTCGAATTTATTAGCATCTGCTAGGCTTACATATGCCAAACATTGGGAAGCTCATACCAAACCTTCAGAAAAAGAAATACATTAGGGCCCCGCTCATACAGCAGGTTATGTTCCGGACCCCCGCTGTAAAGTGGATCCCATTGACTTACATTGACCCAAAATGGCGCCCGGTGGCAAAAAACCTCCGTAAAAGCGGAACAAGTGCTGTAAAGTGGAGCCTTTCTACAATTCACAACCGCTGTATTAGTGGAACGCTGTAAAGTGAAGCGCTGAAAAGCAGGGCCCTACTGTACCTATAGGAAATTTGGAAGGTACTTAATGTTGTCAGCTTAACAGTGTTGAGATCTGCTCATAGAACAGAAGTAGAGTATGTTAACATATTAAAATATGATATAGAATCTATATGAGTCCATGATTAAAAAAATGGAATCTCTTTCAGTTAAAACACATTTCCCAATTGTTATAAGACTGTGTTTAGTCATTTTTAGGCTACATGTTTCTCGGTCAGTCATTTCCAGGGCCACCTGTGTGCTGTAATTCCATAGGAGCCCAGGAAGAGAGCATGTGGTTCTGGATGCAGAATTGAGGTTTTTGAGAATCTCTGTTTTCATATTGCTTCTCCCCAAGTTCCTTTTCCCTCATATAATGCAGGGAGAGGTGGTTTTCAACCTCATGGTATCCTCTTACTAATCCCCACCTCTGTGATTCTTACTATGGACTGTGTGATGATTCTGTATTAGTGTAAATATGGTAAGTGCTGTTTGAATAGAAGATACATGGTAAGTGGAGTGAAAGAGGAGGGGGAGTGAGTGGGCAGTAGAATGCTGTATGATTGGCTGAATGTTTAAAATGGCTGAGAGTATAAAATGGAAGGATGTCAGGTAAATCTGGGTGGAAGAGTGGATTGCTTGAGAGGGTGGAAGTTGGGGAATGTGAGGTGGACGTGTGGGGGTTTTCTGAGAGTTGTTTGAGAAGTGTTTAGTGGTGTATGTCAGGAGAGCGTGGAGAAGGAGGGGGGTGGAGTTCGGATTAGTATTAGATAAAACCATATGCTTAAGTGCCTGTTAAAGTAATCCTTGTTATCTTGTTATCTGTGTTATTCAATAAATACTTAATTTGGTTTACCAAAGGCCTGATCCTTGGCTGGGGTTTCACAGACCAGAAGGGAGGGTGAGGTAAATACCAAGGCTGAAGAGTGACAAATGGTGGCAGCGGGGAAGGGAAGAATAACACCACAAGTATTCAGAGCAAAACCAGAAATATATGTATCTGCATTGATACAAAGGGAGTGGGACAGCTTGAGCACGCAGTCACAGAGGTAACCTGATTGAGAGAGACTCAGGCAGAGTCTCTGGGGAATACTGGTTATAGAACGTGACTGGTGGTGCTGCCTAGCAGGGGGATCTGTTGAGATCTGTGCTAGAGTGGGGAGAGAAACCATAAGAGAGGGCGGTCCGGACTGGTGAAGTCCCTGGTGGTGCCTAGTGACAGGCAGTAGCCACGAGCAGGTTGGAACCTGACAGGGAGAGCCAGGGAAGGACGCCTCACAGACTGCCTCCAAGTTGATCCCAACTTATGGCTACCCTATGAATAGGGTTTTCATGGTAAGGGGTATTCAGAGGGGGTTTACCATTGCCTCCCTCTGAGGCTTTCCCAGCTGACTAGGGCCTGGTCAGCTTGCCACAGCTGCGCAAGCCAGGCCCTTCCATGTCAGCAACTGCCAGCTGGGGGGCAACTGGGCTCCTTGGGACTCTGCAGCTTGCCCACAGCTGCACAGGTGGCAGGGCACATAACCCCTGAGCCGCTCACTGTGGGGGTAATCTTTAGCTTGCCCTTGACACCCAGAAGACACGGGCGGGGATTTGAACTCACAGACTCTGGATTCCCAGCCAGGCGCTCTTCCCCACTGTGCTATACCAGCTGTTATTCTTACTATAAACCATTAGGGATTTGGGTAGGCCAGTTCCCCCCTTTCCCATCAACATTTTGTGCTCAGCTGTCCTCATCATTCTGTAGATCCCAGAAGGTCATAGGTCCATGTTGTGCTGCTTTTTAGACATTTAAATGTACAAACCAATATATTTGTGTATCTTGGAAGTCTCCTGAATATGTAGAAACCACTACTGTAGTTTGGGGTAGTCCCATTTTGCTTCCCAGCTGATAGGCACTTTGCCACGGTGGTTCAATATTGGATAATCCACATATGTAGCCACAGTGCAATTATTGGGAAGGAAGCCTTACACAAAGTTATTTGGGATGTAACATTATCTCATGTGATTTGGATGTTTGCCTTGAAATTGCAAGTTTCTGATGTTATGAGGTAACCCAATAAAATTTAAATGGAATGTCAACAACTTGCATGTTCATTTTCATTAATGGATTAATTGGGTTCCTGAAATGAGCAGGGGGTTGGGGTCAATGGCATTATAGGCCCCTTCCAATTCTATTATGCCTTGATTCTATGAATTCTTTGGTAGCATGACAATGGCAGTAAGAAACCACTGTAAAGGTACCAGAAAGCACCCTATTGTAATGCAGATTAATCAGCGTTGTTTAAATTTGCTGTTTATCTGATGAGACATTGGATCATAAACCATGGATAACTAATTCCTTTAGACAAATCAGTCTATCCATCTGGTACAAGGCAAAGAAAAATATTGATTATTTTAAGAGCATTTTTTTTTAGAATGCAAAACCTCTCTTTTTAACCCTGTGAGGTGGGTCTCAAGGTCCCTATTTTTACTAATGGGTATCCAGAGGAGTTCATCCAGTCCTGGCTTTTACACACCATGTGCTTTGTGGATCTTTGGAGGTGTATTAAAACCCAACTATGGGTTTACTTTGATGCAGGTTTGTCAGTGGCTTGGACACCAGTGGCAAGAAGAGTCTTTGGGTGACACTGTTTTTTTTTTTAAAAAAAACCTGCTGCTGGTGTAGTAGAATACTAGCCAACTAAAATATTATAATTTATTATTTATTTGGGAAGGAGGCAGTTCAGAGGCAAAGGAGGTATGGGAATGCAAATTTAGCTACAGCAGTTTTTGTTTAAAGAAGGAAGTATGCAGTAAGATGAGAAGTGAATACGGTGAGCATGACATTCATTATGGCATCTTCTGCCAACGCAGCTGCAGGCGATTAAAGAGGAATGATGTACCATTCTGATCCGGTTGCTGTGTGTTGGAAGAGGGACTGCGGAATTGCTTTCAGTCCATCCCAGTGAATTAACACTGAATAGTTTAGGTGCCCTTTTAAATTGACTCAGGAGGGAGCCTGGCTGAAGGGAAAGGAAGGAATATAATTGCTTGTTTTCAAATGGCAAATCTAATTTGAACATGTTAATTGTGCGGCAAATAAATTAACACACATTGCAAGATGCATACGGCTCCTGCTGCTGTCACTAGCTGCTTTCCAGAGCCGTCAATAGCAAGAGACACTTCTGGAGGGCTTCTCTTTTTTTGTTCTTGGTTCCTACGTTATCTCCCAGATACTGGAGCTCTGAATAGGCATGGATGAAAACAACTTCAAAGGCAGTGCAACTAGCCTCAGTCCTGTGTTCAGAATAAAAGTTTGCACAATATATCTGTGTGCTTCAAGGCTGAGGTTTGCAAAGGGTATAAAGGTGGGTTGCCCGTGTTTGGGGGTGGGGGAGAGGGAAATACAGCAGCAGAAGTTTAGGAGGGAGGGAAATGTTTTGACAGTTGGGGTAAGGGCCATTAACTGATAATGGAAGCTTTCTGAGGTTAAGTTTCTGGGCCTCATGTTTGCTGCAGTCGTGAGAACCAGGAACCCCACTGAAGTTATGAGGATGCTACATTCTATACTAGTTTGCATTGAGAGATGTGTGCATTACATGCTACATTTGCTTTAGGCCTTTTCTCCTTTCTATCTTGACTTGGAAGGCCTGCTTCTATCACTGTCCAGCCCAGCTGTAAACAGCTTTAAATGAAGATGAAGACGTGTGATTTTTGCTGCTGTTAATGGAGAAGAGCATGTAAACGTTTCCTTTATGTTGAACTTCTGTGCATGATGCACACACTTGTTTCATTTATATATTACACTTACACGCATTACCTTTCCTTCATGAGTGCCTTGATGGGAGACCATCTGGGAAATCTATAAAGGCCAGGGCTGGTTAACTTCAGCAGCAAAACTGTGTCCTGTCAGATTTTCCTCTAGGCTACATCTCTCCAAAGGGGTCAGCTTGGCCTTGTAAAGGGTGAGAGGGGAGATTTGGGGATGCTTCCCCCCTCAAAACTGTATTCCTTGCCTTGGACCACTCAACAGCTTCCCAGTCACACAGGTTGTGTTGTCCTCTTAACCTTTCTCTCTTCTTGCTATTTATTTTGTGTTTCTGGAATGCTGTGTCTGTAGTGATACCTTTAATCTTGTTCTCCCTCTCCTGCGGAATGTTACCATTTAAATTCCATAGCAGCACAGCCATTCTAGGAATTGCAGCTATGCCTTTATTAGTGTCTTTCATAAGGCAGCCCAATGGCCTGTGTGCCACAGTCTCTGCCAGAGTGAAAATTCACATGTGTGCCTCGCTGAAGTTTACATTTATTTTTTTAAAAAAAATGTTTAGAGAAAGGCATCTCTAGCAAGTCTCATTGTTTCCTCTGTAACTTAATAGCTGGGGATGACAAAGTGATAAATGCAGCCTTGTATTTAAGTACTGGCCTGGGAGCCAGAGCTGAAAAGCATGCAGGCCATTGAACAGGCTAGTGGAGAAGGAATGCGATGCCCAGTATAGAATTGCAGCAGGCTGCTAGAAGAGGCATGGCATTCTCTGTCGCTCTTCCACAATCCCCAGCAGCCCAGCAACTTTTATTTTTAATTTGGCAGGCTAATAATTTTCGAGGACTTGCATAAAAGACCGGATAAATAAACCTGTTAGAATTCTAGGATTTGTCCAGGCTGTAGAATCTTTATATTGAATTGTGTCTTGGAGTCTTCTGTTTTGGAAGGCTGTCAGGAGCTGCCTTATATCATTTCTGATCATTATTCTGTGCAGCCTTGTACTGTCTACTCCAGAGACCTTCCTGCCCAAGCTGCCAGTGCTGAGAGAGAACTGCTAGACTGTCATGAGAAATAATACTGAAAAGTGAGTGTAATCTGTAAGCCCAAAGATTCCATCTGCAAAGGAGAGGGCTTGTCGTGTATCTGCATGATCTCACTGCCTGGTCTTAGTCTCTGTTGCAGGGATGGGGAACTGGATCTGAACAGTAGGCAGAATTCTTATCTCCACCAGTCCTCATAGGCCAAGTTTGAAAGGTGGGCAGGGGACACAATGATATCAGGTGACCTGTTTTTGCCTGCATGGTTTGAAATTGTTGAGGCTTCAAAGCACCATGCAGAGAAAACTCTCAGCTGATTGTCGGGGCTTGCAAAAAAACTGTGTGTGGCTCTATGCAAGTCCCCTTTTGGCTCAGCCGTATCTTTACTCGCCCCACTTCTGGTGTCGGATATGTTGTGTATAGGGCAGGTGGGTGTGGCTTGGCTAAAGCTGCCTCACTGTCCAAATGGCGAGGCTTGGTGTGCCAGAGATTTCCTGTTGCTGCTCTGTTGGGTTGATAAATTGCCGCAGCGTGAAGGTTCCAGGCTTAAAATCAATAGTTCAGGGGCGCTCCTGAGAGAGAACTCAAATGGAGTTTCTTTTCTTTTTCTTTTTCTATATGTACCTGGCATTCTCGTCCTTCCTTTTTCTACCGGATGGGTAATTCTGCCACATCCCTGCAGCTGATGTGGTTGGGATCACTCTGTATCTCTTGATTCTGAGACACAACACAACTTCCTGCCTGCTGAGGCGGCACATCTAGAACAGAGTTTCATGTATGTAGGCTCTTCAGAGGACTGGTGTCTCTTACATACTGTTTTACAGAGGTAGGTAGGAAGATGAGATTCGACTGGTGCATCTTTTGGATCATGTGCAATAGATCAGGAAATGTTTCTTCCCAATTGTCTTGACAACAGCAAAAATAAAAATGCTTCCACTCCCCACCCTGCAAATAGGCTGTTGAAACAAAGAAAGTGATGGAAAACCAGGAGCTGATGTTTACGTGGGAAGGCTGCAAACTCAGTTCTGCTACCAAAAAATAAAAAGTCCTGTGCTGAGCCATTTGATTTGGATTCCTGCATTGAGCAGGGGGTTGGACTTGATGGCCTTATAGGCCCCTTCCAACTCTTCTATTCTATGGTTCTATGTGCTCAGATTTATGTTTCTTAATTCTACTAAGTGTGTTGTCTGCCCCCCCATCCCAACCCCTTTTTTGTTTTTTATCATTAATTTTATTCAAATTTTCAAACACAAAACAAAACAAAAAAGAAACAGATTAAACAATAAAATAAAATGTTGACTTCCGATTTGTCGCAGATCAGTTATAGGTCTATGATATATAACAAACCTGTCTCTTAAGATATTATAAAATCACTTTCCTCCAGTAGTTATCTTAATTAATCATCAAATCTCATTAACATCACTTTATTCTTTCCGCAAAAAGTCAAAGAGAGGTTTCCACTGCTTGAGAAATATATCCATCGATTTTTCTCCAAATAAACATGTCAATTAATCCATCTCATCAAGTCTGCTAAGTCCAGTAATTTCAATAGCCATTTTTCCATTATCAGTGTTAATTCCATCTTCCAACTTCCATCCTTGCACCCATAATAATCTTGCTGTCATAGTCATAGTCATATAGTAAGAGTCTGATGGGAATTTCCTTCAGAAATATTTCCTTGCCGTCAATTCTGAATGTGTTGCTGAAATATTGTTGTAAAGTCATATCTCTGTTCCTCTTTTTTACGAAATGCACTAGCACATCTCTTGAGAGTTTTTCCATTGTCACATATCTGGAATTAATTCTATAAATTTTCTCTTTTTCAAGTTCCATCAAATCATTCCAGTCCAGAAATTCCATCGAAGCATTGATAACTTTATCTCTGATATCTTCATCAATATCATCAATATCTTCATGGCATCCACCCGAGAGTTCTCAAAGAACTCAAATGTGAAATTGCTGATCTGCTCACTAAAATATGTAACTTGTCCCTCGGGTCCTCCTCCGTGCCTGAGGACTGGAAAGTGGCAAATGTAACGCCAATCTTCAAAAAGGGATCCAGAGGGGATCCCGGAAATTACAGGCCAGTTAGCTTAACTTCTGTCCCTGGAAAACTGGTAGAAAGTATTATTAAAGCTAGATTAACTAAGCACATAGAAGAACAAGCCTTGCTGGAGCAGAGCCAGCATGGCTTCTGCAAGGGAAAGTCCTGTCTCAGTAATTCTTTGAGAGTGTCAACAAGCATATAGATAGAGGTGATCCAGTGGACATAGTGTACTTAGACTTTCAAAAAGCGTTTGACAAGGTACCTCACCAAAGGCTTCTGAGGAAGCTTAGCAGTCATGGAATAAGAGGAGAGGTCCTCTTGTGGATAAGAAATTGGTTAAGAAGCAGAAAGCAGAGAGTAGGAATAAACGGACAGTTCTCCCAATGGAGGGCTGTAGAAAGTGGAGTCCCTCAAGGATCGGTATTGGGACCTGTACTTTTCAACTTGTTCATTAATGACCTAGAATTAGGAGTGAGCAGTGAAGTGGCCAAGTTTGCTGATGACACTAAATTGTTCAGGGTTGTTAAAACAAAAAGGGATTGCGAAGAGCTCCAAAAAGACCTCTCCAAACTGAGTGAATGGGCAGAAAAATGGCAAATGCAATTCAATATAAACAAGTGTAAAATTATGCATATTGGAGCAAAAAATCTGAATTTCACATATACGCTCATGGGGTCTGAACTGGCGGTGACCGACCAGGAGAGAGACCTCAGGGTTGTAGTGGACAGCATGATGAAAATGTCGACCCAGTATGCGGCAGCTGTGAAAAAGGCAAATTCCATGCTAGCGATAATTAGGAAAGGTATTGAAAATAAAACAGCCGATATCATAATGCCATTGTATAAATCTATGGTGCGGCCGCATTTGGAATACTGTGTACAGTTCTGGTCACCTCATCTCAAAAAGGATATTATAGAGTTGGAAAAGGTTCAGAAGAGGGCAACCAGAATGATCAAGGGGATGGAGCGACTCCCTTACGAGGAAAGGTTGCAGCATTTGGGGCTTTTTAGTTTAGAGAAAAGGCGGGTCAGAGGAGACATGATAGAAGTGTATAAAATTATGCATGGCATTGAGAAGTGGATAGAGAAAAGTTCTTCTCCCTCTCTCATAATACTAGAACTCGTGGACATTCCAAGAAGCTGAATGTTGGAAGATTCAGGACAGACAAAAGGAAGTACTTCTTTACTCAGCGCATAGTTAAACTATGGAATTTGCTCCCACAAGATGCAGTAATGGCCACCAGCTTGGACGGCTTTAAAAGAAGATTAGACAAATTCATGGAGGACAGGGCTATCAATGGCTACTAGCCATGATGGCTGTGCTCTGCCACCCTAGTCAGAGGCAGCATGCTTCTGAAAACCAGTTGCCGGAAGCCTCAGGAGGGGAGAGTGTTCTTGCACTCGGGTCCTGCTTGCGGGCTTCCCCCAGGCACCTGGTTGGCCACTGTGAGAACAGGATGCTGGACTAGATGGGCCACTGGCCTGATCCAGCAGGCTCTTCTTATGTTCTTATGTTCTCCAGGGACAACGCCGAATTCCAAACAGTAATCTTTATCTCCAGGATCCACAAACTCCAAATATTTTTCCAGTTCCACACTTGATATATCTGTTCCAATCTCCAGGACTTGCATCCTCCCTTTAATTTTTGCCATAAAGTCCAAATCTTTTTCCAATTCCACATTTCATATATCTGATCCAATCTCCAGAATTTGCTCCTTCCCTTTAATTTCTTTTTCATCTTCTATTGCTTGTCCATCTGCTCTTTTTCTCATATAATCCTTTATTTCTTTCAACTCCTGTTTCACTTTACCAAATTCAGTTGCCATCTCTTGTCTACTCTGTCCCAGTTCTTGTTTCGTTATCTTAATCTCATCCATTATCTTCTGAAACATATCCAGAGGGGAAAACCCTTCCAGGGATACATCCAGGGTCTCTGCCACTTCTTTGATTGTCATTCTTAAAGCCGAAGAAAAAACCCTTCAAATTTCCAATATAGCCACAATTCCCAAGCAAAGAGTAATTTGCTTCTTTTCCCAGCAATAAGGGGGTTAATATTCCAGGCCTGTTGACATCATCTGGCCAGCACAGTTCTTATCTCCCGCACGTCCAAGAATGCAAAACAAATTTGGTTCACAAAGCCGAACAATTAGTAACATACACAAACAGCAGATTCGTCTAAAGAAAGTAGTCCAAGAAAAAGTAGTCCCAGACATATATCAATCAAATAATCATCTAGATCAGATTTTCTCTTCGGGTAAGTTGCCCCTCATCCGTTTTAATCTTTATAGTATCCAAATTCAGGCCAGCTTTTTGCCATAAAAAATAAGATAAGCTTTTTAAATTTTCTTTCCTCCTCCTTAATTCCTTGTATAAAAGAGAGAAGTGTAACTCACCCAGGTATCTTGATTGCTGATTCTTAAACAAATCTCTTTTACTGTAGTAATTTAAGCCAAATGATAAGATTAGACAGAAGGAAGCTCGCCCATTGTGGATCGTTTAAAAGAAAAAACGTCTCGCTTTTTTCAGCCCAGCTTGCTGGAAGTCCTAACTCCGTCCTCGGCTGCCAGGTATGCCCTCCTTTCCCAGGGAATTCCTGATCGATTCCAGCCACCAACAGCCTAACGAAGTTTCTGTGGATAATCTTCGGTTCACCCTTGCCTGGGAGAACATTTACACCAGTCAAAGTTCCCTTTTGACTGATTTTAAACTGAAAAAAGCTTCCTCTGAGACAGAGCTCATCTCAGAGGCAGCCACAGGCGGAGCAATCCTTCCAGGAAGTCATCCCAACCCCTTTTTTGGTACCTGGCTTCTGTTGGTGAACCTGAAGATTCTAGTAAAAAAAAAAAACAGCCTCAAAGCATGTCCTGTAAGTTTGAAGTTTGGCTAAAAATGTACCTCGAGTTTTAATTTGATGTGTGTGTCTCAATTGCTAGAAGCTTGAGAGAGATGGGTGTACTCTCCCCCAGCTGCCCTCGGAGGTCTGAGACATTTAGTTTTATATTGGCTTTGTTAGTTGCCCAACAGGCAAAGTGTAAATCAGTGTTAGAGAATGTGCTGCGGTCCTCCAGATGTTGTTGGACTACAGCTCCCATCAGCCTCAGCCGCCATGAACAATAGCCAGAGATGATGGGAGTTGCAGTTCAGCAGCATCTGGAGCTTTGCAGGTTCCCCCACCCTGGTGTAAATAAATAAGATTAGTACACTGCATTCTCTGCATCTCATCTGGTATGAAATGCATACGGTGGCATTTATTGAGAGCATGTATGTGTGTAAATAACAGCTTTCCCCTGGAAAAGGATTGGGCCCCTATTTCATGGGAAGCTTTAGGCAAAAGCTACAGTTTGTATACGCAGACAGTGATCATCAAGTAACACTATGTATGGGCTTATTTGCATGCAACGGGTCTCTTCTAGACTACGAAAATGTACTTCAGACCTCTCCTTCAGTATTTCAGACCTCTCCTTGCAGAGAGATACTACTCAAAATATTTAAAGGCTTCTCCCTCATGTTGTGTTTTTCTGTGTTTCTTTTCCTTCTCAGGGAGTGGAGCAACAGCAGTGGTGCAAGCAGCCTATTGTAGTCCGAAGAAAGAGAAGGTGGCAATCAAGCGGATCAACCTCGAGAAATGCCAGACCAGCATGGATGAGCTCCTGGTACAAAAATTCCATCGGTGTTTCTTGAACAGTTTATTTAGGGTCTATAAATCATTGTTGCTGTAGGTTGGTGGCAGGCATTCATTAGAATCTTAGTGGCTGCGCTGGGGTTTTTTAAAAGCGAAAAGTTTGAAGACCTCATGGCTGTAAACAAAATGGGGAAAACAGTCTGTTTAAAATCTTGCGGCTTCCAATTCTGTGTAGGTTTTCTGGATGTATGGGTAAGATTTCTCCTTGAATGGTATAGGAGGAGGTTGTGCAATTGTGTGCAACAATAAAGGGAGGGGAGTGTCTCCCCCATGCCCTTGACCAGGGGTGGGGAATCTTTTTCAGCCCATGGGTTGCATTCCGTGACAGCCCACATGGCCAGGGTTGGGTGTGGCCAGAGGTAAAAGTTGGCAGGGCTATGGATTTGCCTCTTATTTTTGGACAGACGGTTACATTCCAGGTGCAGAAAGGTTAGAGGTCCTATACCCCTGTGCCATATCTCCATGTTGGCCACTAAGAAACATTACTGCAGTTCAAGGATGTCATCCAGCTAGGCAAAAGCGCTTGATGAGGGCATGGTGCAGGGCCGGCGAGGGATGTGGCATAGGGAGAGTCCAAAGGGCCAGATAGAGAGGCTTGGAGGGCCACATTTGGTCCCTGGACCTGGGGTTCCCCACCCCCTGCCCTAGATGGAGCAATGTGCTCTGCTGCCTCATGGTATCATGGAGTTGGACAACTCAGTTTTGGAGGATTTGCTTTGGCTTCAGCTCTGAAAGAAATTCTGCATCAAGCAGACGCAGGCTTGGGAAGTGGTTCAATTCCTTAAGTTTGGATCACATGTGCAGTGATTTTGCTGGTGGGGAGCGTGATGCCACCAGTGGAGAGGCCACTGAAAAGAACTTGACCAGAGTCACTCCCCTCCCCCCACAACAAAAACCCAGTGGCTGGGCCTCTGTGTCTGAATACTTGCCATGTACATTGTACCATTCAACTACATACCTTTCACTCTTTAGTGTCTTTCTGGTAAAGTAGTTGCAGATACTGTTGGAATTTGGGTATTTGCCAGTTTAGGGCTCAGAGAACCATTCAGAAAGCTTTGTAGAAAACTTAGATAAAACTGCTAATGCAATATTTTAATCTCCAGCTGACCCTTTCCTACCAAATGCCTCCTATTTCATTGGCTAATGAAAGGGGCAGCAATGAATTGCAGCATTTTCGTCTCAAGAGGTCCCAATTAGGTGACCTGATGGGCAGTCATCCTTTGTTTACTGGGCTTTTCATTCAGGGAGAAATCATGTGCTTTTATTCCCCTAGTAGTTTAAACATAACAGAACAAGTTTTGCATTTTTAATACTGCATCCAAGCTGTTTTCAGGGTCAGGAAGATGGGAATTTTTTACCCTTAGTAGTTCCTTGTAGTAGTTCCTTCTCTCTAGCCAGTTCTCCTTCTAATATTGGTGATGATGAGATAATCAGATAAGTGCAAGTTTTAAGAACATCCCTGCTATATTGGACCAAAGATCTGTCTTGTCCAGTATTCTGTCTCCAGCACCGGCCAATCAGATGCGTCTGTGAAGTCTAGATTAAGCAATCGTGAGCGCATGGTTTAGAATACTTGTTTCAGGTTTTCATTTGAGCTGGGACTCAGCCTCAGACTGTTTTCAGTGCCAAGCCAGATCTCTAGCACATGTGAGTGAGACATGTTGGCCCTATTTGATCACATGCAGAGTGTTCTCATTATTTGAGCAACCACAGCCAGTGTTGACACACCTGGCATAAATCAGGCAGAGTCTCCAAACTTCGGGGCAGGCTTCAGCTCATTAAGTTTCTTTCAAGAGAAATTAACTACTGCTTCTTTTTTCATTAATAATAATGGGGAGGTAAGTAATTAATATTTCCATTTAATAGGCTTACGTAAGGCTCCTTGGTTTGATGAATCTGTATTTAAACATATCTCTTCCAAACACATTACTCTTGCCAGCTGGGCCAGAGAAGCTGACCTGCATGACTGAATGGTTAATTAGGGCCAGTGACAGGGCTGGTTCTAAAGGGCGGCCAGGTTGGGCACTGGCCCGAGGGCCCCTGGAGGCTGGAGCTTCGGGTGGTCCTTCAGAAGCCCCTCCATGCACCGCCCGCGATCCGTGCCCCCAACTTACCTGTCTGCTGTCTTTTACCATTGCCCTTAACGAAGATGGCAGCCGCAGTTTCCCTAAGGTACTGAAGCCCCTGCCGCTATCTTAGTTGATGGCAGAGATGCACGCGCATAGCACGCACACGTGCCATCAACAAACATGGCGGCGGAGGCATCATCCCCTTAGGGAAACTGCGGCCGCCATCTTCGTTAAGGGCAATGGTAAAAGACAGCAGACAGGTAAGTGGGGGGAGCGGATTGCGGGGGGACTGCTGAAGACAGCCGTGTGTGCATGCATGCACGCACACACACCAGGGCCCAGGGCAAGCTGATGCCCAAGGGCCCCCGCATGCCTGGAGCCGGCCCTGGCCAGTGATGTGGATTTTTAGGGAAATTTTCCTACCCATATTAGGGTAATTAGCATCAGAAGTTTTCAGTTTGCATGCAAAAATTTCTGATACCCTAGAGAGTGATCTAATTTAACATGCTTAAACCTAATGATTTTGAAACTGCCAAATTTGCCTAATATTTTCATTTGGCATCCATTCTTTATTGTTAATGAACTTAGGGAATGGAAAATTTTCCTTGGAAAAATAAAGCACTGGAAATTTTTCCACAGCGGATTAGGGCTATAGTAAGTTGACTGGTTATGCTGATTTAAAATATTTAGGTTGAAAACTTTCCCATGATTGATGGGTCAGCAGATCTTAAATTTTACAAAATTCAGGTACTTAAATACTAATGGGTAATAGGTGCTATTAATTAAACCCTTTTAATTAAATACATAGGTGGGAATGCCACTTCTAAAGTGGTGGGGACTGACTTTGCCCTCTTCAGTTTAACTTGCATGTAAATTTATGCAGGTAAGTCGCCTTACTCAACTCAGGGTATCTTTAATCAGATAATGGCCCAGTTCTAACATTCTTAAAAGCATTTTTAGAAATTATTCTTTTTAAGAAACAAAAAATGTACTAGAATGACTAAATACACTTTGAACAAAGAGAGTTGAATTGGGAGGGATTGTGAACTGGTGCCTCTTCCATAACCCAGCTATTCTTATGTCCTTTGAGTGCTGCTATCCTTGCCTATTCTGCTGATCAAGGGGGGGCAGGGCCAGTTGTCTGCTTGCAACACATTCCATTCAGTCTATAGGCAGCACAATCCTAGCTTTTGTGCCACGTTAAAAGCTCCAGCCTTTCCACCTTGGGGTAGGGGATGGAAACAGACCAAACGAAAGAGACAACATAGGCAGATTTTGCATTGGGGTGCATTAAGTCTTGTTGTGGATAGAGGCTTTGATCCAATCCAGTCTATCGCTATCCTAGTCGGCATCCTATCTTGGCTGTGCTGTTAAGGCTCCCTTCCTAGTCCTGGTTGTGCAGAGTTAAGGCTACCATGGCAGGCGGGGACCTCTTAGTGTTAATGCCATTCTTTGCTTTTCTGGTGCTTATACATTTTTCCTGAAAATGGAAATGGACTGCCTTCAAGTAGATCCCGACCTATGGCGACCCTACGAACAGGGTTTTCATGGTAAGCGGGATTCAGAGGTGGTTTACCATTGCCCTCCTCTGAGGCTGAGAGGCGCCCAGGGTCACCCAGTGAGCTTCATGGCTGTGTGGGGATTTGAACCCCGATCTCCCAGGGCGTAATCCAACACCTTTAAAAAGTCTGATCCCTACTGAACTTGTTTGGCCTACCCACACTTTCAGCCAGAATTGTGGTGTGCAAGGAAGGATAGGTAGATAAATGCAGTCTCTCGCCACTGTTGCAAGGCAGGTACAGATTATAGTGTAAAAATGTTTGGTTGCAATTAAATGATAGGTGAGGCTGAAGGGGCGGTGGGTCTTGCCCCGAGGCCATCCAGTGAGCTTCATGGCCAGTTGGGATTTGAATTTGTGTCTCCCCGCTCCAAAACCAAAGTGCTGCTCACTGCTACATGCTGTCTCTTTAAACTAGGAATGGGGAATCTGGTTTCTGGGCTTCTACTCACATCAGCCCCAGCCAGCATGTCCAGCGATCAGGAATGATGGGAGTTGTAGTTCAACAACATCTGGAGTGCCACAGGTTCCTCGACCCTCATTTAAAAACATAACAAAAACCCTTTACCCTAAGCCCACCACCTAAAAAAGACTTAACACTTCTTCACAAAAACCCTTTTGGTCTGGTTATAGTGGTTCCTCAGAAGGGAGGGAGCTGGCTCTAGAATAGTGTAATCCAAGCTGCATGAACCACAACCATCCACACTTTTGCAGAGATTGAGAATATATCAAATTGTTTAGGCTTTGGTCCCTATGTGAGGTTTCGGGTCACCCTAGTTAAGAGTGTTTGAGTTAGGCCTGACATCTCTGCCTCTGGTTGTGAGGCTAGTGTGGGTTGGCCCTCTGTGGGGCTAGAAGCTTGTGCGTTAAAACATCTCTTGAAGTAACACAAGGGCAGCAGTTTGGTGTCCGCCATCTGTAGTTGGACTCCAATTCCCATTAGCCCCAGCGAGCATGGCCGATAGTTGGAGGTAATGGCAGTTGTAGTCCCACAATGTCTGCAGGGCACCACATTGGCTAACTCCTGTTTAGAGCAATTTGTTGACTGGATGGTAACCCATCTAGCTGTTGGACATGTAAACAGTGGAGGCCCAAGCATTTTGCTGCTATGAGTGCAGCCCAAACACCTTCTCCCACTGTTCGGACCAGTACTTTAAAAAGTCTTCTTACAACATTCAGGCAGGAATTCCTGTCTTCATCTCCTCCTCCCCCCCCCCGGTGCTGTCTGAAGTATGTTGCTTCACTCTACTGCAATTGAATGATTCCCCCCTCCCCTTTTTTGTATACCTCCATCTTTAAATTTGACTTTGCAATGACATGAGCTGTGAAAAACTGCACAAACATCTCAGGCTGAAACCAATACCCCAGTCCATTGAATCCCTTAGGGATCGCAGGCCAGAAGTTGCACTGGTAGTGGTGATGATGACGATTCATTGGATTTATATCCTGCCCTTCCACCAAAGGAGCCCAGGACAGCAAACATCAACAAAACAACTTAACAACAAAAATACTCTAAAAACACAGTTAAAAACATTCTTTCATCCAATGATCTCCGGGGTGCCAGGAAGAGTTTTTGAGCCCTGGAAAATGGGAATGGTTTTGGATTCCTCTTAAAAGTCAATAATAATGGAGACAGATGCACCTCACTGAGGGCATTCCACAAACAGGGAGCCACCACAGCAAAGGCCCTGTCGTGTGTCAGCACCAACCGGGCAGGCCCTGGTGGCGGCATGACTGACAAGGCCTCAACCTGCCGATCGCAACCGAAATGGTTGATACTGTGGAAGGTGTTCTTTTGGTGGTTGGGTCCCAGACCATTTAGGGGTTTATTTGCCAGTACAAAGGGCCTGGTAGCTCATTACCAGAAGGTGCAGCATTTTCAGGTTTCAGACATAGGTGTCCATCACATGAATAACACAACAACCCTGCAGCATTGGTTGTTCTGTATTATCCCTGTATTGCATCTTTGTATGTGGGGAGTAGGGAGGCTTACCTCAGACTGTTGTGTGTCAAAGATTTGTTCAATCTGAAGTAGCCACTCAAGCGAAGATGTCAAGAGATTGAAAATTTGTGTGGTGGTCTTATTTTTGTAGTTGGCTATACTTGGAATGAGGCATTACCTGCTGCCTTAAAATGATTAATCAGTTGATTTATTTTTGGTAGAATTTGCTTTGCACATTGTATCAATTTAAACCTCAAAGTGTCTTTTTGAGATATTGAAGAAAATGAGGGCGCTTGTGATTTTTATTAATAACAGGAACTATTAATAGAACTTGTTATTTAATTAACAAAAGGTGCCATTTTTTCCTGAGAAGGAAAGGCTTTCATATTAAATGTTTTTAAATAATTTTTTAAAAACACAGCATTACAGTAACACACTTGAACTAAGCTAGCTTCAGAAATGAAGCTAATGTGCCTTTAACATGTAGCCCCGCTAATTAGTTGTTGTTGGTTGTTAATTGCCTTTCACTTGTGTCCCAAGGCGAAGTACAAAGTATAATAAGAACAGCTTAAAAACACCACAAAAAATAACTGAAAATGAATTTATAAAGCAATGCAAAGTAGGTGACCATGGCAGAGACCATTGGTTAACGTACAGCATCCCTTGGGTTTTTAAGGTGGCCCAACCTGAATCTGTGAAGCAGAAACTCAAATGGGTCATCCTCGCAGCCTCTGGCCACGTTCACACAAGACACTTATTCCACTTTAAGCAGTCATCTTCCCCCAAAGAATCCTGGAAAGTGTAGTTTGTGGAGGGTGCTGAAAGCTGTTAGATTCCTGTTCCCCTCACAGAGCTACAGTTCTCCAAATTTTCTGGGAAGAGGAAATGACTGTTAAACCACTCCGGCAAACTGTACCTCTGTGAGGAGAATAGGGGTCTCCTAGCAACTCTCAGCACCCTTCACAAACTACACTTCCCATGATTCTTTGGGGGAAGCCATGACTGCTTAAAGTGGAGGAAATGTCTCTACAGGGTGATTCATGACAGATGCTCTTGGATGTCACTGATTCATAGGGTCGTCCTAAGTCGTAATCGACTTGAAGGCACATAATAACAACAGCAAATGTCTGGTGTGAATGTGGCCTCTCTGAATCGCTTTCCTTGTGCTCCTGAAGGACCATGAGCCATGTGTAGCTGGTAGTATGAAGCTGAATTTTGGGGAAAAGGTTATATAGAAGTTGAATTTGAAGAAAGATTCTCCCTCAATTCTCTTAAAACAGCCTTTCCCATTCTGGTGCCCCCCAGATGTTGCTGGACTCCAACTCCTGATCATTCCCATTGGCCATCAGCTGGCTGGGGCTGATGGGAGTTGCAGTGCAAAACATCTGGAGGATGCCAGGCTGGTGAAGGCTGCCTTAGAGGGATTTTGCCTCGGAAAAGAGTTTGTTGGGTATCTTGGAAGCACTTAATCACGATCCTTTTTAAAGTCTCAAAATACACTCAAGAGGCTGCGTGGCCTCCTGTGACCCTCACACCTTGTTGTCATGCGGCGGTTTGCAACGGCGACGTGTTTATAATTAACAGGCATGCATTTCTAGATGAATGCCATCTTCATACACAGTGACAGTGTTTTAAATTTAGAAAGCTGGGGCTTGACCACACTGGGGATTAGTGTGGGGGATTTAGTATAGAAATATGCACGCAGTAACTCAAGGACACCTTGGCTGTTAGGCAAAGCAAGGAAAAGAAGAGAAAAGAAAAGGCTATTGTTGTAGACATATCTTCCACAAATGGGGTTATTGTGTCAGACACCTGTGGAATATAATAGGTGGGATTTGAAGCTAAGGATTGTGGGTGGGCTAGTTGAGAATGCCCCCCAAGTGTGGCATTCAAGCTGCTGGGAAAATACTTACAATTCCTGGGAGCCAGAATATATGCCTTATATGCAGTCAGTAAAATAATGTAAATGTACTGCCTTCAAGTTGATTCCGACTTATGGCGACCCTATGAATAGGGTTTTCATGAGGCTGAGAGGCAGTGACTGGCCCAAGGTCACCCAGTGCGCTTCATGGCTGTGTGGGGATTCAAACCCTGGTCTCCCAGGTTGTAGTCCAGCACCTTAACCGCTACACCACACTGGCTCTTACCTATCTTAGCTCAGTATTGTCTACACTGATTGGCAGCACCTCTCCAGGTTTTCAGGCTGGGACTGTGCCTGGGATCTAGAGAAGAGCGAGCTAGTTCAGCACACTGAAAAGGGGCCCTTTGCACTTGTATTTCCAGAGCGGCAGAAGCAGCTCTCTCTACCCACTCCACCCCTCAATCTCATGCCATATAGCAAACTGCTTTTGAAACTAAAGGGCTTTTAAAATGCAGCATTTGAAGCGGCATCAACATCCCATGTTCAAAGAAAAACAAAAAAAGATCCCACTGGGGTGTGTGCAAGCTCTTGGGTGCATCTGAAGTAGCTGATTGGATCTTGAGCCACGGCTCTAGGTCCTGCTTTTTCACAAAGTCAGAAGTTTCCAATTTTTGCTGGCACCATAAACATTCCTAGCTGCTTGTTCAGACCTGGGATAGGGGTGGAGAGATTGAGGGCTGGTAAAGTGTAGTGGCTTGGAGAAGGCTCTCCTTCGAAAGTTTACCTCCGCTGCAAACTCATTAAGTGGCCTTAGACAAGCCGCTAGTCCCTCATCCAACTTGCTACGCCTTCCCCACTCTAGTCCCTCCAGATTTTGTGGACCACATCTCCCATTGCCCGTTGGCCATGCTGGCTGGTGCAGATTGGTGAAGGCTGTTGTACAGTATGTGAAGAATATTTGGTATCTAGCAAAGTTGGCCCTTGCCCATGAAGACTTGTGGCATAACCTATTTGTTTAGTCTTTAAGGTACCACAGTACTCCTTGGTTGTTGTTTTTTCTACTTGACATGGTTGCCCTGCTTTGAAAGAACTGCTGAGATTATATGTATGTATATATAAATAGTGGTGTGATGGTTGCCCTCTCCTTTGGGGGGGGGAGGTTTGAATATTCGGCAAATACTGCTGGAACGTGTATGCTTTCAAACAATAGAGCGCAAATTCCTAGAAAGCCAGATCCTCAGTTTTTCCTTCATGCCATGTTGGCACAAGTGGCACATGCATCTCTGAGCACACTGTGCAACTGTAATTGGGGTTACTTGTTTCTTTGGAGGGGCTCCTTTAATCTGAAAATTCTGGAGAAAAGAAGTAGAAGCCCCAAGATCTCTTGTATGAAACGGTTGTAGCACTCTACAAAGAGATTTGAGTCCGCCTGAGCTTATAGCTGAGCAGTCTTAATTACTCTGAGGGTTGATGTCTGCTCTTATTATAGCTCATTCTCGACATCTTGGTTGAGGGAAAGGGAGAAAGCTCTGACCGCTGCAAGGAAGTTGCATTCTACATTTGCCTCTGTCCAGACCGAACAGGTTCTGCCAAAATGACTAGAAGGTATCAGACAGGATGGAAGAAGCTGCCTTGTTTGGGCATGAGACCACTGGTCCATCTAGCTCAGGATTGTCTACACTGATTGGCAGCAGCTCTCTAGGGTTTCAGAAGGGAGTCTTTTCCAGCTCTACTTGGAGATGCCAGGGATTGTATCCGGGACCTTCTGCATGCAAAGTAAATGTTCTACCACTGATAGGATTAGTTGTCCAGTGACAGCAATTATGTTAGTTGATGGACTGATAATGAATCTGCATACCAGTAAAAAGAATAGCTTTTCGATGGTTGTGGTGTAATGGGCATTCTTTTAAGGGACACCCCCTCTTCACTTTCGTTCAGAAGGTGCTTCCTTTTCCAGTACAGTCCTTGCAATCTGAAGTCTTTAACTATTTGTATTAAAAATAGTTTTTCAAAAGCTCATGCTCAATTAATCAGGGTGCCTATTTTTAGTCTGTCAAAAGTTTGCTTTTTTGAACATTTGTTGAACTGATTTTGATTTTTAAACGGTGCAATCTTTTAGAAGTAAGCCCTGTTGAGTTCTCTGATAGGGAAGTATGTGTAGGGTTGCAGCCCAAAATGTCAATGTTTGGGGCCGTCATTCTGGCTGGTTAAAAGGAGCAAATCTAACCTGCCATGCAGTGCCATTAGTGTTTGTAATAGCTGTCTCTCCTCATCCCAAATTGGAATGGGCAATCGCATGGATGTTTGGAAGATTTCTTTCCCTAAGTGCTTCTGGGATAACTGTTTGAGCAAAGAACAGTTCCAAGTTCAAGTTAGATGCATTGATTGGATTTCCAGTGGGTAGCAAAAAAAACAGACTCTTATAGCACCTAAAAGTCTGACTAATTTGAAAACTCTTGGTGCATTTGACCTGACCTAAGGTCTCAGTTGTGAGCCATCTTAGTTGTGACCCATTTAGCTACCTCCTGTGTGTATGGCAAGGATTACTGAGACAAGGTATGTGTGTAAAACAGTCTATAAATAAATGCTAAACATTATTATTATTGCCCCAACTCCACAGGAAATTCTGATCTTGCAAAGAATTCCATAGCTTTTTGCCTTCCTCTCCCAGCAAGATTGGGGAAACTTTGGCTCTCCTGATGTTGCTGAATTACAACTCCCATTAGGCCCAGCAAGCATAGCTAATGCCCCGGCATGATGGGAGTTGTAACTCAGCGATATCTGGAGGACCAGAGGTTCCCCACACCTTTGTATATTAAATCGAGTAACAAACACAAGACTTTTGCTTCAGCACCCCCCTTTTCTGCCCAAATGCACCCCCAGAGCCATCCAATATGGGGGCCCTGCATTCTCGTTCTTGTTGCTCCAGGAACTGCCTGATAGGAGAAAGAGAGAGAACTTCTCTAGGTTTATACCTCTTTCCAAATATTACCTTGGCTTGGCCAGGTGCTAACTTTGGTTTCCTATCTGTGTGCAGACTGAGCGCACCACCAGAATCTTCTGTGGTTGGAGGCTGATCCCTTTGCTGTCCACCCTGCCCACCCCTTTTCTTGGCAAACAGCATGATTGTTGGGATAGCTTTGTCTCTGTCTTCTCTGCCCAAGAGGAACTTTGTCCTCTCCCACTGATGAAACCAAGGCACAGTAGCCCTTTTGAGGTGTTCTGTGCTGAGCAAATATGTGAGGGGGGGCATGTCTCATGGCTGCCCATTTGCTACCAGGCCAAGTTCAAGGTTCTAGTTTTGGTGTACAAAGCCCTATACAGCTTGGGACCAGGATACCTGAAAGACCGTCTAACCCCTCATATACCCAGTCGATCACTGCGCTGTGCAGGTGAGGGCCTCCTGCGGATACCATCTTATCAGGAGGTTCGTTCTGCACAATATAGGAAACAGACATTTAGTGTGGTGGGACCTACCCTGTGGAATTCCCTCCCCTTAAATATTAGGCAGGCTCCATCTCTGCTATCTTTTCGGCGCCTTTTGAAGACTTTCCTCTTTCAACAAGCCTTTTAAGCTGAGACCTATCCCAGTCTGCGTCTGTGTTAGAATTGCTTTTAATATGTTTTCTTTACTAATATGTTTTTAACCCTTTTTTGTTTTTAAAGATGTTTTTAAAGCTTTTTAAAAATGTTTTTAACGTTTTGTCACTTCCGGGAAGGGTGAGACTTCCGGGAAGGGTGACTTAGCCTGTGCCTGCTTTTGAGACGGGCTCCTGCCTCAAAAGAAGCTTATTCAGATATATCAGTCAGTTTTTTCTTTTTTTTTTTGACTGATTAAACTTCTCCCGGGTAGGGAGAAACGAAGAGATTAACCTCAAAGCCTATTTTTGTTGGGACGACCAGATCTCATTAATTTATGGGACGAGGTCCAGCCGACGAAGGTGGGACGGATTTTTAACAGCAAGCTCTATCTGATAAAGCGAACGTTCACCTTATCTTCTAAGAGAGAACGCACTAACAGGCAAGCACCCTTCTTTCTATATTTTTCTTTTACTTGACTTAAATTGTTGCTGTTTAAAAGAGATTTGCCAGATTGATCAGTTTTTGACATTTCACTGGGGAGCCATAACTTCTCTCTGCTACGCACTAATTAATAGCTTATCTCTGTTTTTGTTGCAAAAAGCTGTCCTGGATTTGCATTCTAAAGATATACACAGAAGAGGGATTTCTATTCCAGATTTTTATTTTGAAAAATATTATACTGTTTTGAGACTACTCTCTTTTTGGTCTATTTTATTTTGACGAATCTGTTTCTTGACGATTGCCATTAATTGTTTCGATCCTGGGAACTGCATTTTGTTTACTTAACTATTGGAGAGATAAGGCTGTCTGCTCTGTTTATACTGTGATGTCACCAAGTTTGGAGTATTAACCCAATTGTTGCTGAAATAAGAAGTGGTTTTCCTATATTTTTCTTTTAAAATGGCAATTAAGAAAGTGGCTGAAAATCTGGAAATAACTATGTTTCAGAAAATAATGGATGAGATTGAGATAATGAAAATTGAATTGAGTAAAATGAAGCAGGAGATTAAAGATATAAGGGTCCCTGTGAGAGAGGTGACCCTGGAAGGGGTCCCTGTGAGAGAGGAGACCCCGGAGATTGGAACAGGGGTCCCTGTGAGAGAGGTGACCCTGGAGACTGGAATAGGGGTCCCTGTGAGAGAGGAGATCCCGGAGATTGGAACCAACGTGGAACAGGAACAAGATTTGGAGTCTATGGACTTTAGAAATAAAATCTATTGTTTGGAACTCAATGTTATCTCTGAAGAAATGAATGAAGATTCTAGAGATAAAGTTATCAATGGCATGGATAATCTTCTGGACTGGAATGATGTGATGGAGCCCAATATAGAGAAAATCTATGGAATTAACTGCAGCCATGTGACAATGGAAAAACTTTTAAGAGATGACCCAGTGTATTTTGAAAAAAAGAACAGAGATATGATTTTACAGCAGTATTTCAGCAACCTATTCAGAATGGATGGCAAGAAAATATTTGGGATAGAGGTAATCCCCATCAGACTCTTACTATATGACTATGGCTTTGACAGCAAGATTATTATGGAATACTGATAATGGAAGATTGGATATTGAAATTACTGGACTTAACAAGACTACTGAAGATGGAAGATGGAAAATGGAACTAATAGAGATAATAGAACAATGGCTACTGAAATTATTGAACCTAACAGATTCTGATGTGATGGATTAATTGAAATGTTTATTTTGACTATGGTTATGACAATAAGATTATCATAATTAGTAATGAGATGGATTAATCGATATGCTTATCTGGAAAAAAAAATTGATAGATATATTTCTTAAAGAATTGAAACCTCTCTTTGACTTTTTGTGGAAAGAATAAAGTAATGTTTATGAGATTTGATGATTAAGTAAGATAACTACTGGAGGAAAGTGATTTTATAATATGACTTAAGAGACAGGATTGTTATATATTATAGACTTATAACTGATTTGATCTTTGACAAATGGGAAGTCAATATTTTACTCTTTATTTTTTATTTTTGTTTTTTTTTTCTTTTTTTCTTTTTGTTTAACTATTTTTGATTTTGTTTTTTGTCTTTGAATGTTTTATGATTTTGTCTTGTATGTTTTATGAAAATCTGAATAAAAATTATTGAAAAAAAAAATGTTTTTAACGTTTTGTTGTAATGTATTTTAAGGTCTTTTTATGATGTTTTAAAGTGTTTTTAGCATTTCTGTTTGCTTCTGCTGGGAGGAAGGGTGGGATATAAATTAAATAATAAATAAATAATAAATAAATGTGAGGATGAGTGTGTTAGTTTCTGAAATGGGGTGGAGGGAGGGGGAGATCCACCTTTACTGGTGGATGCCCCCCATACAATGTAGGACTCTGATTTTTCAGTATGCACAGGAGCGTACTCCATGAGTACAGGGGGCTTCTTGCTTCAGACTGTCACCCTCCATCAATTGGAGGGCTACAAGCATAGTAACTGGGGGGGGGAGCAGAGCTAGTGTGCTAGTTCCCACAGTCCCCTTTGCTTGCTTGCTTACCTACCTAACATGGAAGCCAGGACACTCTGCTGCATTCAGCTGAGGCTGATAACTTCAGCACTCGACAGAAACCCTAGTTCGTTTTGTGTTTTTATTTTCTTGTTAAAAGCAATTCTCATTTCTGCCCCTTTCTCCGAACTTTAATCAGTATAACCTTGATTGAAGCTGTTAAAGTGCCAGGTGTGTCATGTCACAGATTCTGTCTCCTCCCTGCTCAGCTGTTATAATTCTTTAAGTGGAGATGTATGCCAGGTTTTTTTTTTAATCACACAAGTGTTTGCCGCCCTGGACTTCTTTGGGAGGAAGAGCAGGAAATAGATGCAATAAATAAATAAAAAATTAAAATGGTAAGGCCAGCTGGTGACGATAATAGACTTAAGGAACCTACTATCATATTCATAAGAAATTCCCTTTGCTACCTGCGGTGGGCCTTGCTCAGAGCTAGAGAATAATTGGGCCTTTTGATCAGCGTCTCCTGTGTAAGTAATGAGCAGAGCGCTTCTTAGGCAGCATCTGCACTATATAATTAAAGCAGTATCATACTACTTTAAAGAGCCATGGCTTCCCCCAAAGAATCCTGGGAACTGTAGTTTAAGGGTGCTGAGAGTTGTTAGGAGACCCCTCTTCCTCTCACAGAGCTACAGTTTCCAGAGTTCAGGGGGAAGAGGGATGGATTGTTAGTTCACTCTGTGAACTCTGTGAGGGTCTACTAACAACTCTTAACCAACTACAGCTCCCAGGATTCTTTGGGGGAAGCCATGATTGTTTAAAGTGGTATGCTCCTGCTTTAAATGTATAGTGCAGATGGGGCCTTAGCCAATTCTTCTTCCAAGGGACTGTTGGGGTGCATTCCTGATCCATGACAAGTACACAAGCAGGATTTGCATGTGATGATTCCAGAAAACTGTGCTCTGCATGAAGGCTGCACTCCTTAAGGAGAATTGGGATTCTAATCTTCAATATTTTGCACACCTACCTGAAAGTATGCTCTGGGACAATTGTGTGAGCAGGAATCCTGTCTGTGTTCAAGAGATTGCTCTATTGAGGAAAGCTCCCTTTGTGGGGTTTTTGTCTCACTGTTATTTCATACGTTGCTCTGCTCCCTCCCTGATGGATTTCCGGAGACTTCTGAAAACCATCTTGTTCCGGAGAGCCTTTGGGAGGGACTGAAGGTAGAGCCTGACACTGATTTTATGCCTTCGACATTAAATTTTACCCTTGTAGTCCCCTTTAGTACCACTCCCTATATATATATGTGTGTGTGTGTGTATTGTATTTTATGTGTATTAATTTATTTTAATGTTTTTGTGATTTTATTGTTTACAATCTTATTATGTACGTGTTTGATTTTATTTTTGTAAGCCGCCCTGAGTGCCCTATTATAGGGTAGAAGGGTGGGATAGAAATATTTTAAATAAATAAATAATTTGTAGCCTGAAATAGATGAAAGAATACTTTCTCTCTCTTTCTCCCTCCCTCCTCATTGTTAGTGAGGGTCAGAAGAATGGTTAGGTACAGAGCTTCTACATGTTTCTGGGGACCTGTGTAGGAGAGGTTCTTCTGTGTAGCCTTCGTGAGGAGAGACCAATGAGATTGAGAGCTTTGGCGCTCTTAAAGCTTTACTCTGCGTGTTCACCTCTGTCAGCCTTGGCAGAAATAAAGGAAGGCAGCAACCTCTTCATTAATGATTTATATCTTTCCACTCCATTTTACAGAAATATTTTTGTCTTCTCTCTCCCATTATGGAATCAACCTTGTTGCAGATAGCTAAGTGCCTCTTGCTTCCCAATAGATGCATGATGTATTCGCTCCCTGACCCCCCCTCCTTCCACATAAGCATGTAATGGCTTTCCCGCCTTGCTTCTGCCATCAGCCTAGCCGTGAACTTCATCGGACTGTCGATTATTCAGTGGTGGTGTTACATGTGTCTGTCCAGCTTTTCCTCCAAGAAGCTTGCATTGGCGTATGTGGCCATCCCTCCCACCTTACCCTCTCAAGCTCCCTTAAGATCGGTTGAACCAGCGGTTGCCAATGTGTTGCCCATGGGCACACATGCAGCCACAGAGGCCTTCTCCTTTGACTGCGGGGTCCTCTCCCCTCTCTGAAATTAGGCTTGAAAGGAGCATTCTCTTGCTGAGCAGCTTCTTTTCATGGTCTTTTTTTATATGGAGATGTGTTGTTGTTGTTATGTGCCTTCAAGTTGATTACGACTTACGGCGACCCTATGAATCAGTGATCTCCAAGAGCATCTATTATAAACTACCCTGTTCAGATCTTGTAAGTTCCTTTATGGAATCAATCTATCTCTTGTTTGGCCTTCCTCTTTTTCTACTCCCTTCTGTTTTCCCCAGCATTACTGTCTTTTCTAGTAAATCATGTCTTCTCATTATGTGTTGAAAGTATGACAACCTCAGTTTCATCATTTTAGCTTCTAGTGACAGTTCTGGTTTAATTTGTTCTAGCACCCAATTATTGGACTTTTTTGCAGTCCATGGTATCTGCAAAGCTCTCCTCCAACACCACATTTCAAATGAGTTGATTTTTCTCTTATCCACTTTTTTCATTGACCGACTTTCACATCCATACATAGAGATCGGGAATACCATGGTCTGAAAGATCCTGAGTTTAGCGTTCAGTGATACATCTTTGCATTTGAGGACCTTTTCTAGTTCTCTCATAGCTGCCCTCCCTAGTCTTAGCTGTCTTCTCATTTCTTGACTATTGTCTATTTGGCCTGTCCAAGACCTTTTATGGGCTGAATATTAGGTTTCAGGTGCCACTGGAATGTAAGAACATGTATTTCTGTTTTTCTGTTACTGCATGGGTATTATATTTCTATCTTAAAATTCAATAAAAATAATTATACAAAGGAAAGAAACAAGAATTCTATTCTAGTCAATATAATTTTTGATATGTGCTTGGTAATGGTGTGTATATGCTGCCCACAAAACTTCCTCTGGTTTGCCAATGTGCCCATGACCCCCAACAGTTTAGAGATCTTGAGTTTGGCTGAGAAATGGTGACTGGCACGCAGTCACCCAGTGAGCTTAATGTCTGAGAGGGAATTTAAATCTGGGTGTCTCTGGTTGCAGTCCAGAACTCTAACCACTAGCTTTTCTGATAGATATATGATGGGCACCTATGGTGCAAATGTTTCACTAGCTGGCTAAAAAATTAACTGGTCACATGGATATTCCTGGGCACTGGTCCTTAATACAGACTCCACTGAACTTTGGATATCTCTTCCTGTATATTGTCATTTTGATCATTGTTTCATTAATTGTTTTCTGTAAACCACCTTGTCGTTTTTACAATGAAAGAGGGTCTATAAATGATTTTTAAGTAAATACTTTTTAAATTCCACATTCATTGTATCAAAGAAAAGAACAGAACGCGGTAAAAACCCCAATATAAGAAGATAATAACACTAAAAAACAAAACCTCTCAAGGGAGATAAATTATATATACCAATAGCAAATTCATTCTCCATGTGCTGATCTTTATGTAGCAAAACAGTGCCACCCATGCGCAAGATGGAGGTATCAGCACGTTTGGGGGGAACCCTAAGATTTACAGAAGTACCAATTTTCAAAAGGAAGAAGACTATTGGTGTGGGGGGAAACAGCCCAGTGAAGGCAGTGTGTGCTCATGACTGATTAACTGGGGTGTGCATGAAATGAGAAACCAGGCTGGCAGGGGTGTGTGAGGAAATGGAACGGTGTATTTTGGAAAAGGGCATGGCTGGCTGGAATCTTGCTCCCAATTATTTCACTCTACAACATTTGGTGCGGGTCCCACTTATACAAAAAATTACCAAATGAACATAATTATTTTAAATATCATTACTTTCAGCAACACTGTGCTAATAATGTGAAGACAAATTCAGAGAGGTAGGCCTTGTGCTGTTCCCTTTCCCAAAAGTAATCAGGATGTACGCTTAAAATACCATCCCAACACTTTGTGCATAGCTTCAGGTTATGGCTGAAAAGAATCACTCTTCTCTCAACTTGCTTCAGAGATTCTGAGGGCCTGTTTGTGCATTTGGCAGAAGCAAATGGTGGTTTTTCCCCCTGAATATAATAAATTTTCCATGTAGAAATGTAGCATGTCAGGGGAGAGCTAATCGGGCGTCCTTGACATGCTACTTTTTCTATATGGAGGGACCCCTTTTTTTTACACACTGTTAATTGTTCAGAAATGCGATCTCCTACCTAGTATCTGAAGCAGCACAGTCTAATAAAGGCCATATCCTGTGATTTGTGCTAGCTCTGTTGGTCAGTTTCTGACTCATTCACCTCCCTACCATGATTGGGTTCATCTTAAACAGGTCATAAGTACTTTGCACCAAAATTAGGGACTCAACCACTTTTTGCATATAGCACTTAGTAACATAATTTTTTTCTTCCCCCTTCTTTAGAAAGAAATTCAAGCCATGAGTCAGTGCCATCATCCGAACATCGTATCTTACTATACTTCTTTTGTAGTGAAAGATGAACTCTGGTTAGTGATGAAGCTTCTTAGTGGAGGTAAGTATAGGGTTGTTAATATTATGCTATGTTATGTCATAGTTTATTTCTGTGCTGCCTTTTGGCCAATAAAGACCCCCATGGTGACTCGCAAAGAATAGACGCAAATACAAAATGCAAGTAAGAAAATCAATACAAATTACAAAAAATTAAAGCATTTCCAAAAACTAAACAAAAGGACCACCCCTAAAATCCAAATACATTCATCTCCCTGGCAAAGGGCAGTCCCAGGAAGATGTCAGAAAGAGCAGGGTGAGGAGGCATGGCAGGTGGAAAACCTTGCAGTGTAATGGACCCAGCACAGTCTCACCCCTGCAGCAGTACCTCTCAAAAGTAGTTCTTCCTTATACAGGTCCAGGCGGAGGGACGGGGCAAGGCAGGCAGAAAAAGTTTACCGCTTGATGGACCCAGCACAGTCTCAGTGTGTGTGTGTTTCAGGTAGTTTTGGTTCTGATCTGGTAACTGTAAAGGGAATTAAAAACAAAATCAAAGATGTCTTTTTATTTCTAACAGTGAGCAGTAATTGGCACTTTATTAAATAGGGTCTCAAAAAGGAAACTAGATAGAGCTTTTTTGTAATATACTGATTATTTAAATTTATTTGCTACATAATTGGTGTTTCCAAGATATAATGGCTTGGTTCATATTTAACGTCAAAGCCATAGTTTGGCTATCATACCCATGCCTGAGGCTTGGGCACCTCTGTCAACACACTTCCCTCACATCCTGGTTTGGCACACTATAGTTTGTTATGACATCCATACTGAGCAAACCATAGCTTGCCTACAAACTAGAATCAGAAGCTAGCCATAGCTTGTGCCAACCAAAGTTTGACTTACTTGGATGTCATAAAGTATCATTTGTCCTAACCAGGAAGCGTCTTGGAAATATGCAAACACATGCATGATCACAACTGCGTGCCAAAAGTGCCCCCTTGTTTCAGCAGAACTTCTTTTCCGTTCTCTCCCCACCCTGGTAACAGCAGCCGGTCCCTGTTCAATGTCCTGGAAGGTCCCCTAACCCCCATGAGTGGCTCTTTGTGTGGGAGGGTGCAATTAGTTCAGCAGGAAGATGATCCAATTGCAAAGCCCAGTTTAAACACAACTTCACCTGAGGCTCTTTCAAGCTAAGCCAGTGACGTCAAAGTGTGACCTTTTAAAAAATATAAGTTGAGAAGATGGCATGTGGTTTTGTTTCCTGAGCTGTATGTGACCATTTGCGGACTTTAGTAACGCTCTAGCCAAACCCACCCACTAGACCCCATCAGAGTCGTCTTGCTGAAATACTACGAATATTAACAGATGATAATGCAGACAAACATGAGGGAAGACAATGGAACAGCAGCAGGAAGAATCCATTCCACCCAGTCAGGGTGAGGGGATCTGGTGCTATTTTATATCTGACTTCTGTGCTTTTAGAGGACTTTTAAAGTAAAAGGGGGGTATGTTTCAAGAACCACTTTTCATTTCTGGTAGGTCACCGGTTACTTGGCTGTGGTATTTAACTGGTTAAAAGGCACAACCATAACCAGCTAAAATTGCCTCAATCAGTTGACAGGCCTTTTTTTTTTGGGTGGCATTGAGGTATTGCCTTGATGTTCAGACCTGCTGCATGGGATCCTCAGCATAGGTTGTAATTTGTCAAGAGTCCCATCATCTTGAGCTGGCAGCCTCCTGCCATACAGCAGCTTCTGATCCTATCTCCTTTTTTTTTTTTTTTTTAGAATTGCCTGTCTTCGGAGAGAGTGTAGTTCTTACTTACTCATACAAGGCTCTTCCAGCTTGTGTCATAAATCAGCTTTTTATTGACTTTTTCCTCTCCCTTAATTATCTCGTTAAGTCTTTTTTACCTGATGTTTGAAGAGGGAGGGGTAAAAGAAGGGAAGGGAAAGGTTCCAGGGTGATGACTCTGTGTTTCACTTCTTTCTCTCTCTCTCTTTCCCCCTCTCTCTCCCCCGCCTAACCATAAGAAACACTGATAGATTTTTCTTGTGAAATTGTGTTCAAGCCAGTGATTTCCACCCCAGCTCACTTTGCATTGATTTGTCTTCTAAGGAACTCCTGTCCATTGTAGAGGTTTCTGGGGTGCATTTTAGAGAAGTGAAAGCTTGGTTAACATAGGGTGCCAACCAGATTTGAGGAGGCCCTTGCTGTTGCCTGGTGTAAGAGAGAAATGATCTGCCTTATCTCCGTGGCAATCCACTTCCATGTAATACTTATTCCCAGCTCTTCATCATGCCTGGAATAGCGCTGCTTGCTACATGGATCCACACAGTCACAAGGAGAATATCCTTAACTGTGCCAGATTTTCTGGGAGGCATCTGTTGCTTATATGTCAGAGCTGAGGAACTGAGGTCTTCTAGGTGTGTTGGACTCTTAATATCCATCAGCCCCAGCCAGCATGGCCAGTGGTCAAGGTGATGAGAGTTGTAGTCTAGGAGCATCTGGACGGCCACAGGTTCTGCAGGCATAGCCTTTGTGGTAAGCTGCACTACTCTTTATGGTGGGGCATGGAGTGTGGCCATGCAGAAGCAGTTTAACTCAGGGATAAGATAGCATGTTGTAGACGATAAGACCCAAGGTGCTCGTTGGCTTACTTTGTGTAAAGTCTCGTTTGTGGTGGTGGTTGTGGGGGGCTTTTCACTGTGTGTCTCATTTTGTGTGTGTGGGGTGATTCCATGTGTAGTCAGGAGTCATATTTTGAAACATCTAGTGGGGAACAGATTCAGACATAATTCTTCCATGCGTATAAGTTACTGAATTAGCTTTTAAGATTTTAGCGCTAACTCAAGATTTAAGAAGCACAAATCCCATGGATTGACAAGGTACATTATGAAAAGGCATATGGTGTGAGGCAGTTCTTGAGGGTGACCAGGAGATTGGGACAAGCTGTCCAGCCAAATATCTGAAGAGCTGTCACGTAGAAGAAGGCAAAGACTTGTTCTCTCCAGCCTGAGGGATCAGGGTCAGATCTAACGGGTTTAAGTTACCGGAGGGTAGATTTTGGTTGGATGTTAGAAGAAAATTGATGCTAAAAGCAGTTGAACAAAGGTTCAGATTTCCTAGAGGGCTGAGCAGGTTTCCCCTCAGGAGCATTCTGAACATCCAGCTGTTGGGGAGACCCTAGCTCTGGATTTCATCCATTGAGCAAAGAAGTTGGATAATACGGCTTAACAAGTCTCCCCTTAGTTGTGATTCTTACCAAATACCCTTCTTGGAGAACAGTCCCTTCAGAACAGCTGCTTAAAACCTGACACAATTCCTGGCTGAAAAACAATTCATGTAGGAAATAGTGTGTAACTGGTGTGAAGACTGCCATGTGATGGTCTCCACAGAAGTGCCATGCTATATTTTTCAACATCAAAGTGCTTTCTGTCTAGGATATTCGTTGTGGCTTGGGTGTGCGTGCGTCAGAAGATTTGTAGTTGAATGCTTCCTGATTTTTAGAAGCAGACTAGTTTCCTGGAATAGCTTCCACAGCCTTGGTTCCTCTACTAAATGGCAAAAACTTCTACAGGATTAAGTCTTGGAAATGGCAACTTGTAAACTACCAGTCAGTGAATGACTTCATAAACCAAGGAGGAAGTTGTTGAAGGCCAAAGCCAAAGCTTCTCTCACAGTCTGCAGACTCTCTAATCTAAACTTTTTCTAAATCACACATGTATGTGTGTGTGTGTGGTGTTAACTGTGACCAGCTCTTTCCCACAGGGAGGTCTGGGTGTGTCACTTCCTCTCCTTGGAAAAGAATTTTAACTACTCAGTAAAACTCTTCCTCTCTCAGGCAGGGAAGGCGAAGGTCTTCCCGGTAAAGGATGGCTCAGCAAAATTAAGTTTAAATAATTGTTTGTCTGTCTCATCCCACCTGTCAACACAGTGGCTCTGAGTTGGGATGCGGTACGTTCTACTGCGCAATAACCTTGTTGGTCAGTTCTGGGCTAGTATAGAGGTTCGCATCTGGCTGTCCATTGAGCTTTATTGTTAAATTGGTACTTATATCCCTGGCTCTCTTCATTACACTGATTTTTTGGGGGTGGGTGGGAAGTAGGGAAGGCCGAGTTACTAGCCCTCTTGACCGCACATATATGTGTGGCAAGGAATACTTCTAAGAACCAGCTGTTATCGAGCTTCCCTGCCAGGCTAGCTGAAGAGAATTCTAATTTGTTGCAAGCAATCAAGTTTCCAAGCCTGCATGATACCACCTGACTTGCAATTGCTTGATTTTATGCAGGTTTACTAATGCAGGGCTTTTGACCCATTAAATATAGAGGGCCTCTACATTTCCACTTTTTAGAAGTGCCATTCTGTTCTGCAAGAAAAAGTTTGGTAATTTTTATTTATTTGTTTAATTGATGAGGACCTGAATCTGTATATGGTCGGGTTTTTTTTTTTTTAAAAAAGGATGGGAGGGGAAGAAGGATATTCAAGAAATCAATTTCAAGAGCAGCCTTGCCTGAATAATATTAGTACTAAAGTACTATATTTAAAACATTGAAAATGAACAACTTTGCAAGGAGCATTATTAAGGGAGCTGAAGGGTCAGATGAGGTGCTTTGAAAGAAAATGCTAACAGAAGATGAGGTGAGATTTAATTGTGAGCCTCGGTGTGACTGTGTATGTCTTGTGATAAACTTAAAACAGCTACACAATGTCTAGACACTCCTTTACAGGGCTGTTTGTATATTAAACTAGACAGGCTGCTTTACTGAAAAGCAGGGATCCTGATCAGGCTAATTGAAAGGCATTACAACTATAAGCTTCTGTTGCAGCTAAGGCTGTGTTTTAACATTTGCACATCCTGATGTGGTTAGTCCTTTCTTTTGGAGCTGGGAGTCTTCAGCCTTTCCCATCTCTGATTTACTTATATATACACACACACACACACACACACATGCATACACACCTCCTTGCTGCTTCATGTCCTATTTTTATTTCCAGTATATGTCTGGGACTGGAGCCTAACTAGCAATTTCCTTGATGCATAAGGCAGCATAAATATGCCTTTTAAGATGTTCTTGTGGGTCCTGGAGGCATAAACATTTATCTCTTGGTGATTCAGATGGCATTTACCAGCAAGAAGGTGGCTTTTTAAAATTCCATTATCTTGTCAGCTTCCCCAAAATATTGGAGAATATTTTGAAGGCTTTTGTGCCACACTTGTGCTTTTTTATCTGTTTCTAAAGGGCAGCCTTGCCAATGTTTTCATTACTTGTTGAGCATCTTAACCTTAAACTGGATGCATAGAATACCTAGGAGAAGCTGGATTTGGTGCTATTACTGCATTACAGAGCCTATTAGTTTCCTTGGAAGTTTTGGTCATTTCTCCCTTCAATACAAATATGTATCTCCGTTTTAAAATGCTTTTAATTATACCTGCCTGTTTGTATCTTGCAAGGCTGAGACCTCACCCTCTTCAAAAACTATTATTTTTGAGGAAGAGGAGGATGGGTGGGTTGAAGACTGAGGGCGCAATTATGCTTTGTTTCCAACCAGAGAGACCTAGGTTTATAGAACACAGAAGACCGCCTTATAGTGAGTCAACCATTGGTCCATCTGGTCCCAGTATTGTCTACATCAGGGGCAGCCACCACAGTGTCCTCCAGATGTTGTTGGACTACAGCTCCCATAATCCCTGATTGTTGGCTGTGCTGGCTGGGGCTGGTGGGCAGTGGAGTTCAATATATGGAGGGCATCATGTTGGCTACCCTTAGTCTTTGCTGACTGGTGGTGGGTCTCCAGGGGTTCAGACTTGGGACACTCCTTGCTTTACCTGGAGATACCTGAGATTGAACCTGGGTCCTTCTGCATGCAAAATAGATGCTCTACCACTAAGCTGTAGCCCTTCTGCACAGGTTCGTTTGGGTTTTAATTGAATTTTATTGTTCTTCTACTATACTATCAAGATAGTTCACAGGGGAAAAGGCAGATATAAATGTTTTTAAATAAGCAAATATACCTCCTGTTCCCAGTGGCTTCATCCCATCATGCGCACAAGCCCTCCTGCCAGCAACAGCACCAGAAAAAAATTCTGGGGGGCACAGAAGGGGCAAAGTATATTTCTAGGTGGGGGGCAAGATCATTATTGTTTGGCCGGGGACACCCCCCGCCCCCCCATAAATGTCCACAGTTTGAGCAGAACATTTGGAAGGGAAGTAAAGATTTAGGCATGGAAGCTGTCCGTCATGGCATTCAGCTCAACTCGTGGATGTTTGGGGAGGAGCAGTAGGCATGGTCCATCTCTCTCTCCCCCCGAAATTCCATTGGTTACCTAGGATTATGGGAAGCTGCCTTACATCAGGCCTGGTAGTTTGTCCTTCTAGCTCAGTATTGTTGACACTGACTGGCAGCAGCTCTCTGAGGTTTAGGGCAGGAGTCTTTTTTTCCTAACCCTACTTGGAGATACCAGGGATTGAACCTGGGACATTTGGCATGCAAAGCATGTGCTTTGCCATTAAGCTAAGGCCTTCACCCAGAGTCGTCCTCATTCATGAAGTTCCGTAGATAAGATTTGGCTAAATAATACTGGTTTCATCTACATTATGTGGTATTTGTGAGGATAAAACAAGATCCTCTCATGTAGGTGAACTCTCAGGTCCATGTGAGAGATCTGAGTGGGGCATTCCATTGGAGTAGGCAGTGGGGCTTGAGTGCTCTGTGCAATCTCTGTCTAGGCAGCAGAAGTGAGGTCAGCGTGATCTCTCTGCATATTGGGTTCTATTCAAGGCAGGTGGAGGCTTTGCTTGAAGGGCTGTTGATTGATTTAAAAGAACATGGGGGGGGTTTCATCGTGCATTTAAAAAATTGATGTATGGGTAAAAACAATAGCTCAGAAGAATGGGGGAAGGAAGCATTTTCCATGTTTTTTAATGGTGCCCACATGAGTCACAGCAGGCATAATCTTGGAGACATTTCTTGCTGAATGTGAGTAGAGGGAAGGAATGACCTAGAGTCTGTTCATAGGAAGTGCCTGTCTTCCATGAATGTGTAAGTCCCTTACACTGAAAGCAGTTCTGTTTTTTTTAAAAAAAATCTGATGCCTTATTTAATTGGGCATGGATATGAGACGTTTAGGCAGCCTTTTGGGGGTGCACAGTGGTCCCACTCTCAACCTGTGGGAGATAAAGGTAGTGCAGCCTTCGTCTATCTGGTTTCCCCCAGAAGTCTTGGACTACAACTCCCATCAGCAAAAAAATGAATACTTCTTTCTTGCACTTAAATCTTCTTCCTCCACCATGGAGTTCAGCATGGGGATTATCTCATATTTATCCTCTCAGCAATCTTGATAGGTAGGTTGGGCTTAGAAATAATGACTTAGCCCAGTGTCCCTTAGTGACCTTTGTGGCTGGGCAAGGATTTGTGCCCAGATCTTGCAGCTCCAAACCCAGGAACTGAGTCACACTGGCTCCTAGCTCACCAGCTCTGAAGAGCTGTCGGTCTTTCCAAGTACGGGATGATTTCAGGGCTCCTTCCAAGCAAAGCGTTCGCTAGAATTTTCTTGCTAAACACAATGTTCTCCCATATATCCCTGTTCACTTGTTGGAGGAGGGGAATAGATTTTCCTAGCAGAAAGTGTAGGACAGGAGAAGATTGCCAGTGTTACTACTATTTATGTTCAGTGACCAGCCCAGAAACTTAGTTGTCGACAGTGCACAAATATTGCAAACAAAATAAATCAATAAAATAAGTTGGGACAAGTGGCAGAAAGAAAACCCTTTTAAATATGGGATTTCCTACTACTTAGCTCACCAATTTTAAAACATTCTGCAAAGTTTAAAGCACAAGAGCAAGTCAGATAGCTTTCTGTGGTCAGTTGGCAGCCTGTGTGGTAGTCCTCGCACAGTTGTGAGCCACTGATGACCACTCAGGGTCATGAGGAGGATTCTTATGTGAAAGCACTTCCGTGTCAAAAATTATCTCTGTGTGTGGAAAACTAATGTGCCTGGGGGAAGATGCCCAGCCTTGCCTTCAGATCCCTGGCATGCATTTTTTCCAAATGCAGGGAAGCTTTGGAGTGGACTGTGATGCGTCCTTCCCTGGCTCTCCCTGTCAGGTTCCTACCTGCTCGTGGTTACTGCCTGTCTCTAGGCACCACCAGGGACTCCACCAGTCCGGACCGCACTCTCTTATGGTTTACCTCTCTGCTCTAGCACAGATCTCAACAGATCCCCCTGCTAGGCAACCACCAGTAACGTCCCAATACTAGTATTCCCAGAGACTCTGAATACTGGTATTGTTATTCTCTTCACCGCTGCCACCATTTGTTACAGTTCCCCTTCAGCCTTGGTCATTACCTTACCCTCCCTTCTGGTCTGTGAAACCCCAGCCAAGGATCAGGCCTTTGGTAAACCAAATTAAGTATTTATTACAGATAACAAAGCTAACAAGATTAACAAGATTTCTTCTTAAGGCACATAAGCATATGGTTTTACTCAATACTAATCCGAACTCCACCTCCCTCCTGGTAAACAACTCTATAAACCCCACCAAGCAATCCACTCTTTCTCTTCCCCCCCCATTCCACAATTCACCACCTCACATTCCCCCAGATTTACCTGTCATCCTTTCATTTATACTGTCAGCCATTTTAAACATTCAGCCAATCATCAAGCATTCTATTGCCCATTCACTCCCCCTCCTCTTTCACTACTTACCATGTATACTCTAAACAACCAGCACTTACCATATATACACTAATATATAGGAACATCACATGGAGCTCTTTCAGATAAACCTGGGGTGGGGAACCTGTGCCCTCCCAGTATTGTTGGCATCCATCTCCAGTCAGCTCTACCACCATGGCCAATGATCAGGGAGGATGAGAGATATAATCCAGAAACATCTGAAGGGCACCACACAGGCCACAGTTGGCATAAACAAACTATTTTTTTAAATTACTAGATAGTACATTCAAGGGATGGGCTTTCAAACTGTATTGCAGGAACTCCTCACTATGAAGAACTGAAATGGTAGGCAGATTTCTGTGAAAGGAAAGTTTGTTCACCACCACCACTGATCTTCCCCTCCAATGTGGAGCTTCAGTGCAAAATGCCACCCATGCAGTTAGCAACTGTGTGCATAGCTTCTTGAAAGTAAACTGGGGGCAGGGGAAGAATCTGGATTAGGACCCTGGCATGGCAGGTAGGGACACTTTAATCCTGCCCAAATTGCTGATCTGAAATGGAAGCTGCTGCTGCTATTTATTTTATTTTATCAAATTTATTACCTGCCCTTCATTGATAGGTCCCAGGGCAGGTCACAACAATATAAAATATATTGTTAAAAACAGTTTAAAACAAATTGCATTCACAACTAGAGAGGATCCTAAAAATCCTGTCTATGTATCTCCTGGGTTGAAAGCCAGGGTTGAAGAGGTATGTCTTCAGCATACGATGAAAGCGGTACAGTGAAGGTGTCAGACACATCTCTTTGAGGAGAGAGTTCTGTAACGTAGAGGCTGCCACAGAGAATGCCCTCTCCTGGGCCACCCCCTGAACTTCTGAGGGGAGCAGATCTACTAAGAGGGCCCCGCTGCTGATCTCAACACCCAAGAGGGTCTTTAGGGAAGGAGTGGTCTGTCAGATATTTGGGGCATAAGTCGTTCAGCAGGGATGTGTGTGGGTGGCCCCAATCTGGATTGGGGTCCTCATTCAGATTGGCGCCTCCTCACCTACTCTTTATTTCCAAAAAGCCATTCAAGCAGTCTTGTCTACTTTGGCCCTCAGTGAAATGATATATTTGTGTGTGTGTGTGTGTTGAGTCCCATCTGCTGTTGCAGCAGGATGATGCCTAACTAGCCTTGACAAGACCATCACGAACTGAAGCCCCCGTATGCACTAATTGGCTTCCTCCAAAGAATCCTGGGAGCTGTAGTTTAAGGGTGCTGAGAGTTGTTAAGAGACCTCTATTCCCCTTACTGAGCTACAATTCCCAGAGTGGTTTAGCAATCATTCCTTCTTCCCAGGGAACTCTGGGAATTGTAGCTTACTGAGAGGGGAATGGGGTCTCCTAACAGCAATCAGCACCCGTAACAAATGACAGTACCCAGGATTTCTTTGGAGGAAGCCATGACTGTTTAAAGTGGTATAATACTGCTTTAAACATAAGGTCCGGCTGCGGCCTAAATGTGAACTCTAGAATGCTTTGGGATACCCTGGGTCTTGATTGTGGCTTCATCAGGGATTCATCAGCAGAGAAATTGATGTGGAAAAGGTAATGTGAAGCTAGAAAGCTTAGGAGAGAGTGGGGAGAAATGGTTCTAGGCTGGGCCACCTCTCCTTCCTAAACACATGCATGTTGATGCTAACTGTCATTCTGGATTAATCAGCAATCCAAAATAAATACTGTTTAAACTTAATTTTCAATAGGGGTGAGACTTAAGGATTCTAGGCTTTTGAAACTCCCTGTAACAAGTCCGGACAAGCCGTCTCCCCCCACCCCGCAACGTTAATCCACAGGCTAAAGCAACGTGAATTCTCCTTAGCTTTTATTCCAAATTAAATCGCTGCTGCAATATCTGTGGCCTACAAACGTACTTAGTTTTTTAATGACCTTTTTCATATTAAAAGCTAGATTAAGGGCCAGCTCTTGGCATGCCTTTGGGATGGTGACTGGAGTTTCAGAATCTGTTCCACAAATTACTGTTGCTGACACCTCGATTTAGTGCCATTGTCACGTTAATGCATGTGAGTGTGAGAGAGTGAGGTTTAAATTGTTCAGCTTGGAGGTTTGCCTGCTTAAATCTCGCATGCAGCTTGGGCCCCCATCTGCATTATACACTTAAAGCACTATTATGCAATTGCTCTCTCTTCTTGGGGAACTCTGGGAATTGTAGCTCAGTGAGGGGAACAGAGGTCTCCTAGCAGTTCCCAGCACCCTTAACAAACTGTAATTCCCTGGATACTTTGGGGGAAGGCATAACTGTTCCAAGTGGTACGGTGCTGCGTTAAATCAGGTGGGGGCCCTGCTTTAGAAGGATATTTTATATTGGGGGATGGGAAACTGGTGGCCCTCCAGATTGCCAGCTTCCATCATCCCTGCCCGTTAGCGTGGGGCTGATAGGAGCTGAGGAGCCCCCAATAGCCAGAGAGCCACGGGTTCCCCAGCCCTGCTTTATTTCTTTCAGCCTGGCCTTTCCCCTTTCCCCCTTTCCCCCTTTCTCTAGCATGGCCTAGCCACTACAGCATTAATCTACCAAAAAAGGGTTTTACAGCCTATCCCTTCTCTTCCCCCTCTCCTTTTTTAAAAGCTTGAGTAGCCACCAGGATTTTACAAAATTAAGTATGGGAAGTGAGGTTTATATCCTGTTCTCACACTAGCAATTGGGCTTGCAGCAGAATGCGGTGGCAGAATCCTGAGGCTGTAGGCCATGCTATGTGCCACTGCAGATGGCAGGTGGAGAATACCATTTTTTGAATGATCCCACATAATACACACATACTCCTGCAAAGGTTGTTATTGGGAGAGAGGTTCTATTTTAACTCACTCTTCTTGAAGGGAGCATTCAAAATGTGATCCACTGCCTCCATTGTGAAGGAATACAGTCCATTCTACCACCTCTGAATTCTACCACCTTCATCTGCATGTGCGGACTTGGCCTCAGTTTCTCATAATGAAGAGCCAATTCAGCATAGGTTCAGGGTTGACAAAATGTGAAGTATTGCACGATGAGCTGTTTTGGATGTAATGCTAAACCATAGTTTAATCACATGAGAATGAGTCTAGTGTGCTCCTGCTGCTTCATTCAGTGCGGTTGCAAGGGGAAGCTTTTCAGAAGCCTTCACATACTTTTTTGTTACTTGCCATGTTGTCCATGCCAGGACAAATTGTGGTTAACCTTTAGTTAATGGAAATGAGCCAACTTCAAATTATAATTTATGAAGGTGGCTTGTTTTCACTATCAATATATATATAAGATTAACCATAGTTTAGGGTTTGGATGATGCAACTGCGGTTTATCTGAAATGGAAACAGATACTGTTGCAGCCAAACTAGATTGGGGAAAGGGGCAGACTCATTCTTATGGGCTCCTTTGGGAGGAAGGGTGGGATATAAATTCAACTCATGTTGCTAAACCACGGTTTAGTGTTTAATGTCCAAATGCAGCCATTACCAAGCAGTGGGCCGTGTACTCCCATAGTTCAGAACCCAAACCGTGGTTTGAGCATGAACAACAGAAAATCACGGCTTAGAGCTGCTTATTTGCTTTTCTTCTCAGCCCCCTCTGCACTCAACTTTCTATATTTGCTGCTGTCACCGTGAGGTATCAGCCTCTGGAGACAGAGCGGTATCTATAACTCTGGTTTGGCACAGTATTTGATTTGAACAAACCATAGTTGACACAGACCACGATTTACCAACCCCCATATTTCTGAATCTGGCTTGCCAGCTGACTGCAAGCTGCTTATCAGTTCAGAAATTGCACCAACCTTCACTTAAAACTTCCTTAATCATGGTTTGGCTTGATATCTGAACTGAGCCATAAGACAAGTAATTTAACAGGACTTTCAGATGCAGAACGATAGCTTCATAGAAACTCCATTGTGCAGAGGCTTTTGTCTCTCTCAACGCTGGAGGCAAACGGGTAAGCCCATGAGAAGGTGTTCAAGAACACTGGGTGAGGCGCAAGGAACTTTAGGTGACTTATGAGTCACACCTTCACCATTGACCGCATAAAGTTGGACAAGAATGAGAGAATTATTATCATGGGATAACTGATGGTGTAAGCAAGTGCTTCCCCCATTTTACTAACACCTTTCCCCCCTTCCACATAGGGTCTGTTCTGGATGTTATTAAGCACATTGTGGCGAAAGGAGAACACAAGAATGGAGTCCTGGATGAACCTGCGATAGCCACGATCCTGAAGGAGGTCTTGGAAGGACTGGAATACCTGCATAAAAATGGGCAAATCCACAGGTGGCTCTCTTACTGCGTTTATAACTTTCTCTCTTGCATAGTGCTTCTGGTAGGATCAAAGAGCTTCCCAGTCTGTCCTTTTCGTGAGGCAGGTCGCGTTTGTTTCCATCTGACATGTCAGGAGGTGTGGCCAAGACAAACTGACTCTGTTTCTCTGCAGGATTGCCGTGCAAGCCTGAACAGGATTTGAATACAGGACCCAACGTTCTGGACTGCAGCACTCCTGTGCATTGCCCCCATTTTGGCATTTCTACCACATTTTGCTTTGGTTGCCCTTTGATGCTCCAGAACTGATGTTTCAGAAGTAACCTTCAATCATTTACTCTACCCGTGCATTTTCGTCTTGAAATTTGAAGGGTTATTTTTATTCTCCCCTCTGCCTTTTTGTTTTAATTAAATCCTGAATTGGCCCAGTTACACAGTTTATCTTGAAAAGTGTGAAGCAATGTGCTCAGTACAAATGGTGTTGGGGGTGGCAGTGGGACCTTCAACATTAGGAAGATACAGGTTCTGGAACTTCAACGTAGCCACATCTTTTGCTGCATTTCTGCTCCAAGGCAGTATTTATGAAGTGTTCAGGGAGTGCACATGCACCAATGTGTGAATCCACATGGTGTGAAAGGGAAAGTGCTTCCTTCCACAACCTATAGAATTCATTGCCACAAGAATTTATTATGGTTGCTAGCTTAGATGTGTGTTGTTGTTTTTTTAAAAGCACTAGACCAACTCATGAACTCTTGGGCTTCAAATAGGTATTAGTCCATGACACTTAAATGGAGCTTCCATGTTCATAGGCACTGTATCATTGAATGCCTGATGGTAAACACAAATGGAGGAGCGCTGTTAAAGTTACTGAAAAATGCACAGGTAACCATTAAAATGCACGCAAAGGGGTGCTAGCTTCATGCCCTGCTTGTGAGCTTCCCAGAAGTATCTGCTTCCCCACTGTAGGCAACGTGATACTGAATTAGATGCACCTTTCGTCTGATCCAGCTGGGCTGTTCTTACGTTCTTAACTTCCAGATGTTGCTGGAGTCCAGCTCCTGTCATCCCCACCCCACATGGCTGATGGTCAGGGATGATGGAAGTTGTACGCCAACAGCAGCTGCACGGCCACAGGTTCCCCATCCTGTTTCAGATGAAGGTTTTAAAACATAAAAATATGGAAGATTATATCCCATCCTTGCTCCAGATATATCCAAGTGGGTAACAACTCATCTCTCAACTGGAAATCAATAAAAGCATGAAAAAGCCTGCGTGAAGAGTTAAGTTGGTGCTTCATGGAGAGATGCAGGCTGAGCTTCAAGGGGCAGGGAGTTTGAAAGCCAGGGCACCACCATAGAGTAGACCCACTCGTACATAACCACATGGTTCAGTCCCTAATGGTGGGTCTCTGAGCAGGGCCTCCTGGGCTGATCTTAACTCTCACGGAGAAGCATTTAGGCCCCAAGTCATTCAGGGGTTTCTAAGTCATCTGTAAAACCTTGAATTCAGACTGGAGAGGTATAGGTAGCTAGTAGCCAGTGCAGATATCTCACATCAGGCGCGATACTTGCTGTTCTGCTCAGAAGCCAAGCCCATTCCTTGAGCAACCCAATTTTCACCTCTTCCCCCACTGTCTACCGCAGCCCACTGTGCCATATCTTGTTCCTAGCCCTGAAGAGCACATTTTTTGGGGGTAGACAGTAAAGCAGCTAGAAGAGAGAACAAAAAATTGGGTGCTTATCCTTGTGTGAGTGCAATGTGCTTCCCGCTAAGGCAACATGGGAAGCTGCCTTATGCTGCTCAGACCATTGGTCCATCCTGCTCAGTATTGTCTACTCTGATTGGTAGTGGCTCTCCAGGGTTTCAGACTGGAAACATTCCCAGCCCTGCCTGGAGATTAAACCTGGGACTGCTGCATGCAAAGCAGATGCTCTGCCTCTGAGCTATGGCCCTTCCCATCACCGGCTGCAACCCTATATTGCAAATTAACCTTACGAAGCAATGCCTTTCTTGAACTGGATTCCACCCTCACTGGTCAGGCCATTCTGGTGATCATTGCTGAACTTTTCGCCACCCTCTATATATTGAGAAGTATGGACATCATCATGTTCATGATTTCCTGGTTAACATATTAAGTTTGTCCATGCAAGGGTGCCCGCAAAAACCGCTATCTCTATGTAGAGACATGTTTTGTGTGAACCAGTGTGGTGTAGTGATCAAGGTGTTGGACTACAACCTGGGAGACCAGGGTTCGAATCCACACACAGCCATGAAACTCACTGGGTGACCTTGGGCCAGTCACTGCCTCTCAGCCTCATGAAAACCCTATTCATAGGGTCGCCATAAGTCGGAATCAACTTGAAGGCAGTACATTTACATTTAGCCCCAAATGGATGTTGATCTTGGGGTATGTCTGCTGTCGGCTTAGGGATGGAGCGAAATAGGAAGGGGAATTTGAAGGCTTTGTGGTTCATAGGGAGAAATAAGCTCCGAGAAGCTTATCCAAGTAAGCGCAATAAAGTGCTTGTTCAGTTCCTGTGCAGCGAAAGGCTTGAGTCATAGCTCGCACCTTCAGTAGAAAAGAAGCCTAGTACAGTTAGACCTACTGATGAATGCAGGATGAACGCAGTTAGTGCATCTGTCCAAATTGGGCTTCTAGCTTATTAGCGGAGTGGGAGGGGAGTGTCATTCTGTAACGGAGTCTTTTTTTAGATATGGTATATTTTGGGGGGAATGTTGGGATAGACAGGACAAGCTGCTGTAATAGTAAATCAGTAGGAACCTCAAGAAGTGTGTGTGTTGGGGGGGGGGGCGAGGGCCCTGCAGAATAAATGGTGTTAATTTTGCATTTCTCTTTTTTAAAAAAAGTTTATGAAGTGAATGACCACATGTGGAGATAGTTTTAACAAACTCGTGTGGCTGTAATGCCTTGCATTTCCAAAGTAATAAGCTACATTTGCTTATTTTTAAATCCTTTTTGATATATTGGTTTTAAATATCCTCCTTCCTGCAAGCCTTCAAAGGTAGGGCATGTAAAAGTTCCACATAGTACAAACTTACACCAGTTTTAAGCTCCTTTACTTAATCAGGACATCCCTGAAGGAAGCCTGGGAATTAAGAACCAGGTTGGTATAATAGTTAAGAGTGTTGGGCTAGGACCTGGGAGACCAGGGTTCAAATCTTCACTCAGCCATGGAACACATTGGACCAACCACTTTTTCACAGCCTAGCCTGCCTCATAGGGTTGTTGTGAGGGGTCAAAGAGGAGCCACCTTGAGCTCCTTGGAGGAATACAAATGTAGTAATAAAATAAAACCTTTATTGAAAATGTGGAAAAGGTTTGCAGTGGGGACAAAAGGGACAAACTCCTTCCTCTTCCACCCTGTCTTCACTCACCCCCTTGCCTTCTAGGTGCCTTCCCTTTTTGAGCTCCTCAGATTATTTTCAAACAGGATGGTGCTGGGGCACAAGCAGATGTGAAAGTTGCTGCATCTCATAGAATCATAGAATAGTAGAGTTGGTGGAAGGGGCCTACAAGGCCATTGAGTCCAACCCCCTGTCTTGAAGAGAGCTTTGTCCCCTTATCCCTAGATGTATAGGAGATGGTGATGTCTGCGCTGTAGTCAGAGAAAGGTACTCTGCACATGACCAGTTATACTCTCCTCTTTGGAGCCTGGAAGACTTTAGGAGTATGATCAGCAAGCATTTTCAAAGTGGCCTTTGGGGAAAATTAAATGTGAGTGATGGTGGGCCTGCACGTCAACTGCCACCTCCCTCTTGCCATGAGCAATATTTTCTCCAATCCTCTTGGCCTGGGGACTTCTCCTTGCTGACCCCTCCTACAGGAAGACAGTCCAGCCTTTGAGGTTGCTTGATGGTAGAGCATCTGTTTTGATTTGCGTGGAGAAGGTCCCAGACTGAATCCCCAGCATCTGCTGGGAGAGACTCTTTCGTGAAAGAGCTGGTGCCAGTCCGCTTAGAGCTAAATGGTCTGACTTGGTATAAGGCAGCTTCCTGTGTACCTGTATAAAATACTCCAGGTGACTCATCCCTGGTGGGAGACCGGATGATGTGCTCTCTACCGTCTGCAACCACCTCCACGGCCTTCAAAGGCCGCTCTGGGTAGAGGTGCATTACACTGTAGTTAAGTCCAGAGGCTTTGAGGGCCACTGAGTGTGTTCTGTGACTCGGGGGGGGGGCGGCGATTCACTCCCAGGCTTGAGTGACAAGAGTCAGTTGATATGTCAAATATCTTGCACTACTCCCAATTCTGGCCACTTGACTTGCCTGTGCATGGATGATCATGTGTCCAGTTGCTTGACGGATGATCCTCCATAATCTGTAACCAAAGCAAATGAGAGAGCTGTTGGGAAGTTACCAACCAGAATTTGAAACTTAAGCCCTTCTGGATGGTGCTTTTTTTTTTAAAAAAAAGCTTTCTGACAAGCCAGTCATGGGCAGCTTAACTGGATGCAAGTTCCGTCTCCCTCCCCACCCTCTCCTGGATGCTTGTCTCTGCGCTTATGATCAGTTCTTGTGTAACTGAATATTTTGACAGGGTTGGAGAGGAAGCAGTAATAATATATAAAAAAAAGGTTTAGCTTCAGCTTCAGGAGGTTTTCCTTTTTTGCATGTCGGATTGTTGGGATTGCGCACAGGAGTTCTCTAAAGCCGGCTGGTGTGGCTGAAATATAAAGGCTTGCTGGGGCATGCTGACAGCTGAACGGGCACACAGAAAGTGGGCAGACATAGATCCAGGGCAGATTTCCTACAGTTGTTGGACTACAGCTCCCATCAACCCCAACCAGCAGGGCCATTGTTCAGGCATGACGGAAGTTTGTAGTCAGTCAGCAACTGGAGGAGTGTCCCAGGTCCCCTGGTCCTTCCCTGTTTCCTTGGCGTGCGGCCAGTTGTGCCTAGGTGTTGAAACAGCCTCTCCGGAAATGCCTCATTTGGAAGGACCATTTCACATGTTCCTCGGGAGGGTGTATGCTTGACTGAGACAGGCAGCCGGTCACACGTCTTCTGCAAATGTATGAGACACATACTGTATCTGCAAACTTCTTTTTTGTGTGTGTACTTTGTTGAAAAGGATTAGGCAGATTTGCAGTGAGGGTGCAGGGTAGGCATGCAGTTGCTTCACGCCCTGGTTGGACAGAGGCAGCGTATCTTTGCCCAGCCTGCGCTGAAGACAAACTAGGGACGACTCCTTCCGTCTTGCCTTTCTTCTGGGATTCCCAGAGGGGGTATGTAGGAAGCTGCCTTACACTGTGACAAACCATTGGTCCATCTGGCTCAATGTTGTTTACACTGACTGCCAGCTGTGATTTCAAGCAGGGGACATTCCCAGCCCTACGTGGAGATATTGGGGATTGAACTAGGGGTCTTATGCATGCAAAGGGATGCTCTGCCATTGAGCTATGGCCCTTCCTCTGGCTGGCCTCTAGTGCTGACCTTTGTCTCGTCTAACAGTGTAGTTCTTCTGTTTTATCTTTTCTCTGGCAGTGCTTGGGGCTCCCTGGGGAGACAAAGGAATGCTCTCTCCCACCCACGCACACACCTTCCAAGAACATTTTTTCAGAATCTGAGTAATTCAAGACACAACACCTTTCATTCTGTTGTGGTCTCTTCTCTGTTCCTACGAAGTGCCCTGTCTCTTGAAATATGGACATTTGTCTATACTATTACAACTTTTTAAAAAAAGTCTGCCCTTCCCCTCCCCCAAATTCTGCAGGAATATATATTTTATCTGTGCCACAATGCACTCCCTTCTGCAGTCTCTGTCCCTCCTTGCATGGTAGAAATTCCAAATCCAAGCTGCACAAAATATAAAATGTTAGCTGTAATCTCTTTCATTTGATTCCTCAAAAGATTTGTCAAGGCCCCTGGAAGTGTAGGAACACAACCCAGCTGTTCTTCTGTAGGGTGCCAGCTTGTATTTTTGGGATGCTGAGTAATGCTTTCACAAGATTGCTCACAGATGTCGTGGTCGGGGTGTGTGTATTTTAACTTTGAAGAGGAAAAAATCCATTCACAGGATTGCTATGGAGACTATCAAGCACTGTAACTCTTGCTTAATCATTGTCTCCTGTGCAGTTCTGTTCCTCTCCCCATCCTCCCTCCAGCCTTAGATTGTTTTTGCTTAAGGGGAATTGTAAGAGGAGAGATCCAGTGGGAACCAGGCAGGACAGGAGAAGAGATTAGAGGGGAGGTTAACATAAGGATGTGAAGCCTCATCTCTCCTCTCCCCTTGGTGTTGGTTCAAGGCCTCAAGCGGTTAGAACTGATTGAAACTTGCTGCTGATTGATAGCCCTCCTTTTGCTGATGTGAAATCTGGGGCTTCTGCCGGCATGCTGTTAACCACGGTCAGGAGGTTTAGTGGCTCATGGGATCATGTGCTTCTAACCCCCTTATGTCTTGGGGGGAGGATTTCCACTTTCGCCCTGGACTTTAAGCCACAGGTAAGGGCTACATCAGCACTGACCTTAACTATGGATAAGGATAACCCAGTTTGCTCTTCAGTTGGAGAGAGACCATAGCTCAAAGGCAGAGTGGTTTGTTGACATGCAGAAGGTCCCAGGGTCAACCCCTGGCTCTTCCAGCTAAAGGATCAGATAATGACAGGTGACAGGAAAGACCTCTGCTGAGACCCTGGAGCAGAGGTAGCTAACATGGTAACCTCCAGAAGTTGTGGACTCCGATTCCCATCATCCCCAGCCAGCATAGCCAGATGTCAGCGATGATGGCAGTTGGAGTCTACAACATTAGGAGGGGGACGAGCCTGGCTACCTCGGCCCTGGAGAGCTGCTCCCTCTCTGAGGAGGCCACATCATAAAATCATAGAATAGTAGAGTTGGAAGGGGCCTATAAGGCCATCAAGTCCAATCCCCTGTGCAATGCAGGAATCCAAATCAGTGCATTCCCGACAGATGGCTGTCCACTGCCTCTTGAATGCCGCCAGTGTCGGAGGGCCTGCTTAGAGGTTATATTAATTAAGCGGTATATAAATTGTCAAAATAAATAAATTCCGGTCCATATAGACAAAAGAGTCTGACCTGGCATAAAGTGGGCTCTCTGACACTGGAGGCCTTCAAGAGGCAGCTGGACAGCCATCTGTCGAGAATGCTTTGATTTGGATTCCTGCATTGAGCAGGGGGTTGGACTTGATGGCCTTATAGGCCCCTTCCAACTCTACTATTCTATGATTCTATGAATTCCATAGTTTAACTATGTACTGTGTGAAGAAGCATTTTCTTCTGTCTGTCCTGAATCTTCCAACATTCAGCTTCATTACATGTCCACAAGTTCTAGTGTTATAAGAGAGGGAGAAAAACTCTCTCTATCCACTTTCTCCATGCCATGCATGTATAGTAATAATACAAATGTATTGTTTACATTTCATATAAATTATCCGTTATGCGCAGATGACTCTAGGCCACATTGACGGCCATGCGTATGTACTAAATAGTCAGACAATGCACAGGAAGATGTATGGTGTATGTTTAGATTTACTGTAATTGAAAGGAGTCTAACAGTCTTTTGTTACTTTGGCAGCGATGTTTGGAGGGCGGCGGCGGGGACACAGGGGGCCAATTACTCAGCTATTAAGAATGCAGTGGAACAAATTCTCTCTCCTTGGTCTATAAATAGCATTTTAAAAACTGATGTTCTGCATTTGTGTTGTGCTTTTGGTGAATCTAAATGCTGGTTCTTCCAAGATCAGAGGAGCAAACCAGTAAATTGGTTTTGTTGGAAGAGGGGAATGGATTGATTACAGCCTGCTGTGGGCACAGCTGTGACTGAATGCTGGCTTGTATTGACCAAGCTGCCATATTAGCGAACCCCATGTTCATCAGTGGTAAATGGGTTGTGGTACGCTGGGAGTGGTGATGGTGGGGAGAGGTTTGTGTTGTGATATTGTGAAGTAGCCTACTTTAGCTCTTCTAGATCAGGGCTGAGAAACCTGTGGCCCTATAGACGTTATTGTACAGGTTCCCCATTCCTGTGCTAGATGATAGCAGATGAAACTGAGAGAGTTGTACAGCCTTAATAGTGCACGTTTTTAGGGCTGGCCCTACTGTTAGGTAGCCACTTTAGGAAGCAGATGCTGTGTGGCCAGGGCAGCAGTCCCTCCCCAGCCTCCAGATGCAGTGGAAAAGGCTGTCCTGTCACCAGTGTTAAAGTATGAATTAGCTTCCACTTCAGTTGGATTGCATGTGTGGAATGGGAGGGTGCTATCTTGTCCGTTGCTTCAAGCAGCAAAACATGTTGGGCCAGTCCTGCAATTTGAGGGGCGGGGGAATGTATTCAGGGAATTCTGGTCATGAAGGAAAGGCAGGGCGATGCTCAAAGAGAGACAGTGTGTTAAACTCATTGACTCATTTTCTGGAGCTCAAATTAAGTCATTGGCCAGGCTTGGGCTTTGTTTACTCATTAACGTGTCTGTATAACATCTCTATACTGTAAATGGAATTCAGGGCGCTTTTACACATCATTAATCTAACAATTAAAAAATCCAATTGCAATAAAAAGCGAATAAAATGTAATATGGAAACTGTTAATAATAAAAACATCATTAAATAGCATTAAAATGGTTCTGATAAATTGTATTTGTTAAAAAAAACCCTCCTGCAGCCAGTATCCCAAGCCAAAACAAGTGAATAGTGAAAACCGGGCAATTCCATACAATTTAAATACAAGACCAAATGCCCATTTAAAGAGGATGGACTTTGCCTGGGGCCTGAAAGAAGGTAAAGGTAGGTGCTGACCATATCTCTCTTTTGGAGTTAGCTCCACGGTTTGGGGGCACCTGGAGAAGTCCTCTGGTGATTATCTCAGCTGTAGGGTAGATTCGTACTGGTCTTTCAGGTACCCTGGTCCAAGACTGTATAGTCCACAAACAAAAGAGGGTAGTGTCTCAAGATGCTGAAAAAATGGATTTTATATGGAATTTGAGTTACAAAAGGCTTTAAAAAATAATTGTGGGAGGGGTTCCAAAATAGCATTGCAATCCAAGCAAAGATCTCTGCAGACTGTTTTCCAATTTAAGTAAGTATATTTACTTGCTTATATGTAACTTGTATGTAACCAGTTGTTTTAAATGACTATTTATGTGATGTCCTTGGTTTTTATAGCCCCTGAAGAAGGCCTTTAAATATAAATTGGCCAAAATGTGTTGGGCTGCTTTGAAATTGAAATCCATGTTTTTTCAGCATGTTACATTTTTTAAATATGTATTTATTGATTTTCAAGGTTTTTTTCATTACTTTGAGATGTATAGAGTAGAGATGGGGAACCTGTGGCCAACTCCTGTCATCCCTGACCAATGGACCATACTGTCTGGGACTGATCTGAGGTGGACTCCAACAAATCCAGGGGTGGAGGGAGCTCAGGTACCCCATTCCTTCATTAGGAGAAATACAGGGCTCCTGCCGGAAAGTGTATAACTGTGTCAAGTTCCATAAGTTAATGTTGGGTAAAACTTTGCCCATGTCCTGATGTCGTAAGACCCAAAGGACCATCTGGTCCAGCATCTTACAGTGGCCAACCAGATGCTAGTAAGATGGGACTGCAGCCACGCCCTCCAACTTGTGATTCCCAGCAGCTGATATTCAGAAATATATTGCCTCCAACAGCAGAGGTGGAACATAACTGTTGTGGCTAGTAACCACTGATACTTGTACTGCCTTCAAGTCGATTCCGACTTATGGTGACCCTATGAATAGGGTTTTCATGAGGCTGGGAGGCAGAGACTGGGCCAAGGTCACCCAGTGAGCTTCATGGCTATGTGGGGACTCGAACCCTGGTCTCCCAGGTCATAGTCCAACACCTTAACCACTACACTGATACTTACCCTCCATGAATATGTCTAGTTCCCTTTTCAAGCCATCCACCTTGTTAGCCATCACTACTCCTTGTGGGACTGAATCCCATAGTTTAACTGTGCACTGTGTGAAGTACTTTTTCTTGCATGTGTCTCCTGAATCTTCCAGTGTTCAGCTTCATTGGATGACCCCAAGCTCTAGCATCACCACATTATATATTGTGCACAACGTGGTGATCTTGCAACAAGAGACAAAAGGACCCCTCTAAGCCAAAACAAGCATCCAAGTGGAAATATGGGACCAGTAACAAAAATGGGATCCCTGTTTGAGAATTCTCTTCATCATTTTCCATAATGCGTAGTAAAACCTTTCTGTTTCAAGTAAACCTCTTTTTTATTTAATGGTCTAATCCAAAGTCCCCCAGTCTGGTGCTGTCTAGATGCTATCGGACTATATCTCTGATTAGCCTCAGGCAGCATGACCATCAGTCAGGGATGATGGTAGCTGGTAGTTGTGCTGAGCTCTTTCCAGACTGCCTATTTATTGAGCATTCATCCTTACTTGTTTGCAAAAAACTTGAATGCTGCTTACACTACATTGCAGTTTGAACATTCATTGTTTGTGCAGAGGTTATATGATGTTGCCCAGCATAGTTATATTATCACACATTCCAGTGTATTTCTGTGTCAATTTTTTTACCCACAAAAATTCTCCCACTTTTTTTTTTGAGAAGAGGATTTGCTGCCCATGCATACCAAATCCAATTTAATTGTGCAACCTAAATTTTCTGGTATATGATGACTCATACCTGCAAAACAGTGTCAACCTGGAAGTGGCCGAAATCATCAAGAAGACACCAGGTTGCGGAATCCTAGTCTGACGGGATTAACTTTGGGAAACTTACATTCTTTTGAACCTTTTAACATAGTAACCTTTGCGTATTCCCTGTGCCCTTAGAATGGTAGGAGCAATCGGCAGCTGCAGTTGTGCGATGAATAGAGAAGACAAATGTCTTTGCCTCCTGAAGTTTGTGGTGGGCAGGAATATACTGGTAGTTCTTTGGATTGTGCTGTCTGCTTCCTTAAGAGTTTTTAAGTCTTCAGTGGAAATGCTCTTTTGTTCTGGAGAGGAACCAAGCACAGTTTCTCTCTCCCCCTGTTCAGTTATGAAACAAAATTAAAACAAATAATAGAACCATTATTCCGAGGACAAAAGCTTTTGCTACTCTTTGGCACTTGGTGGAAGTAAATAGAGGGCCAGGAGACAATGGATACAATGAAGTTTCCTTCTGTGTAACATTAGGCAAGCCAATTCTTTTTTAAAAGCCTATTGAGTGTGGCTTGCTTCGTTTAATGTGTAAACAGTTAGTTTTGCCATAAGCTCTGAAAGCTCTTTTGGCTTTCCTTTGGTCTTAAATGTTTCTGTAAACTCACAGTGGAAGATGAGGCATTTTATCTGCTGAGTATCAGTGGAGATGGTGGCCCCGATGTCAGTGGAGCAGCCAATCCACTCCAGGTTTTAGTCTAAACGTTCAAGGTGCTGATAGCACCTTGGACAGGTCCTTGAAAGTTCAGACTAAAACCTGGAGAGGATTCACTGCCTCACTGGCATCGAGGTCACCAGTCTCTACTGCTTAGTATCCTAGTGAGCAAAAAAAGGTATTGTTGGATCCCAGGAATGCTAGCATGATGAGGAAGAGGCACGAGATGTTGCCAGTCAAGTGAAATGATGCTGAGTTAGCCCAGCCTTCACCAGCCTCGTGCCCCCCAGATGTTTTGGACTACATTGCCCATTTGGAGGGTGAAAACTAAGCTAGACGGGCCAGCTGTTTCTCTAAGGCAGTTTCGTATAGTTCACATGAGAAGTGTTTAGGGTTTTGGGGGGGAGAACACGTCTCCACTTTTCTCTGAGGTTCTGCAAGAAATCAGCTCCTTCTATTTTGCAGCATAAGTTTATATTGAAATTAATGTTATGGTGGTTTGTATACTGTATTGACCTAAATATAGGCCACTCCTGAATAAAGGCCACACTTAGGATTCATGCAAGCCACTTAGGATTCATGCAAGAAGACTAAGGAGGAGTTTAGGGACCGCCTGAACCTTACATCTCAGCTCAATCACTGAGATGATCTGCAGGAGTGACGTTGGTTGTCCCTCAAGTAGGTGAGGTTCGTTTAACATAGACACAAATTTCATTGTCATCGGTCCAGTTCTCTGGAATGCTCTGGCAACAGAGATCCAGCAGGTGCCTTCTGTTTTAACATTTAAATGCCTGCTGAAAATCTTTCTGTTCTGCAAGGCTTATGCAGGCAATTAAGAAGATGCCTTTTTACAATAGCTGATCTCTGTTTTTACTGTGTTAGTGTATGTTTTTTTTAAGTTGTAAACTGCTTTGATGCTTTTAAATGAAATAGCGATGTACAAGTGTTGTTGTTATGTGCCTTCAAGTCGATTACGACTTATGGCGACCCTATGAATCAGTGACCATAAGATTCTGTTTGGAATGAGACACCTTCCTCCTCTCAGGGGTTGAACAGGTACAGGGTGTTGTGGATGGGGTGGTGCTTTGTTTCCCTTTATTCAATGGTTTGATGACTGCAGGGCCGCCTTCTTAACTCCATATAGGTAAACTGAACAGTATTTGCTCAAATAGAAACAGAATAAATCTTATCAAATAAGTAAATGTATTGCACACACGTCTCCATAATTCTTGCAGGTTGGCAAATTTAACTCACTCCTTCCTTCCCCCCCCCCAGATACAGGCAGATACTTAGTTTGTGTATTTACAGCCCCAGCAGTGGTCTTTGCATTAAGACAATAATGTTTTGATCTTGAAGCAGGATACGACAGGAGAATCCGCAACTTGTACTTACTGTGTATGTCTTTTTGTTTTCCTCTTTCTTTCTCTCTCTCTCTCCCCTCCCCACCGAAAGGGATGTGAAAGCTGGAAACATTCTTCTAGGAGAAGATGGCTCAGTCCAGATTGCAGGTGAACTTTTTTAAATTGCCATGTAGATTGCGCTCTCCTTTCAGTGTGTGCCAGAGAGACAACCCAGAGGACGCTGGGTTGGAGAAAAAGAGGGAGGCGATGTGTCATAGGTGCGTCATTTCCCCTCCAACTCGGGGGAGTGGGGTGGGTGTTTCTGTGTGAACACATTGTGCCCAACCCTGAAGGAAATGCGTCTGATGCATCAGCCCCCTTCCCAGAGCTTGGAAAAGTTACTTTTTTGAACTACAACTATCAGCTTCGTCCAGTGGCCATGCTGGCTGGGGTTGATGGGAGTTGTAGTTCAAAAAAAGTAACTTTTCCAAGCTCTGCCCCTTCCCAACCCAAGTACTGGCGAGGGAGGGGGGGTGGAGCAGCATGCAGTGCTTTGTTAAGGTAAACCAGGTGTGGGGAACTTCAGGCCTGCAGACTGAATGCGCCCCCCCATAGCCCCCTCTCTCTGGCCCTTGGAACTCTCTCCAGGCCACACCCTCCTTCACGCCCCAAGAGTTTTTGCCTGGCTGAGGTGCTTCCCTGAACTACGATAATACCTCTTGCTTGTCTGAGTGGAGGCTAGAGAGGGTTGCAGGAAACCAGTCTATTGTCTACTGTACAAAGGTAAAATGTCCATTGATTGCTCCGCCCACTTTTTGATCCTGGCCCCGCCCACCAGTGGCATGTGGCCTTCGGGAGATTGTCCAGAAGGAAATGCGGCCCTCAGGCTGACAAATGTTCCCCACTCGTCGTGTCAACACACCCTCAAACTGCGTAATTTCGATCTAGCCTAGGATTGCTTGCTCTGCCAAGGAAGGCTTTGCTGCAAGAGCCGCTTGCCTCAGTTTTGGCCTTCTTAGGTCAGAGAAGGACTCTCTTGGTTGGCTTTTCTTTGTTGTGGGCAATGTGGAGAGAACAGATTTCTCCCTTTGCTTCCCCCTTTGACACGTTGCCTTTTGCATTTTCGCCAATGAGCAGGGCTTGGTAGGCAAGATAACAAGGCAAGGAGAAAAGACAAAATGGATCTGTTGCCTCTGCCTTACAGCAATCTGCCCTGAAAACTCTTTTGTATTGTCTGATAGGTCCCAGTGCTTGGGAAGACCCCTCACCTCCTTAGAAGTCCAGTAAGGAGAATGAGGTCACACGCACACCACACATTTAAAGCACATTTAACGCACATGCTTCCCTCAAAGAATCCTGGGAACTGTAGTTTGTTAAGGGTGCTGGAATTTGGAGCTCTGTGAAGGGTAAACTGCAGGTCCCAGGATTTCTTTGGGGGAAGCCATGTGCTTTAAATGTGTGTTAAATGCATGGTGTAGATGTGGCCAAAGGCTCCTATCAATGATTGTTTTTTGGGGGGGTGGTATAAACAAAGGCATTGTCTATCTCCTTGACGCCTGATCCATGGACCTTCTGTGATTTACAATACAGCTCTTTCAAGGATTCTTCTGAGTGTGGGGGTATTGCTTTTTTTTCAACTGCAGAGATTTATCGGCTCGCACTCAGTGGGCAAGGTCTGCAGTATTAAATTAAGATTGCCTGCCTCTTTCTTTCATCCTCTTCCAGAATCACTTAGCCATGTGAGATCATCTAAACATCAAAACAACTGCACAAGCATCTAGACTTGCCTTTTAAGCATGCTCCTAATTATGCTTTGACTGGAAATCTATGGTATATGCCCTAGAAGGGTCTTTGTTTTCAGAGTTAATGCCTCTACCCTTACTTGTGTCCTTTGATAATCATGTGTTCCATTCATGTTTTATTCTGATAAAGGAGGAACCTGCCAAAGGCCTGTTTATGTTGGATTAAGCAGCTGCATGAGTACCACAATAGTACATAAGCTTTGAAAAGCCACAGAGTTCAGTATCCTGATTCTCTCTGTTTTTTAGAAACATGGGAAGCTGCCTTGTGCTGAGTCAGTCCATTGATGCATCTCATCCAGTATTCCCTACACTGACTGGCAGTTTCAGCCTGGGGTCTCTCCCAGTCCTATCTGGAGATCCTATGGCCAAAATTCCTGAAGACTGGGGTCTAGCCACTGTAATACCAATCTACAAAAGAGGCTGCAGATCTGACCCAGCCAATTACAGGCCAATCAGTTTGCTGAATATAGTCAGCAAATTATATTCTTCTCATCTGCTTGATAAATTACAAAGCTGGCCGGCCCAGGATAACATTCTGGCCGATGAACAAGCCGGGTTCAGAGGGGAACGTTCCACCATGGATCACATATTAGTCCTACAACAGCTCGTAGAGAAATACTCAACCAAAAGAGGGGATCCCTATATACGACTTTTATTGATTTTAAAAGTGCTTTTGATCTTATACCCAGAGCTAATCTCTGGGAAAAGTTTGAGTCATCTAACACTGATAGGTGCCTTTTAACTCTGATACGCTCTCTTTATGAGAATACCAAATTTCGCATCAGATGTAATAATATAGGTCATTTGACCAAGCCAATCCCTATCCAGGAGGGTGTTAAGCAGGGCTGTGTCTTAGTCCCTACTTTATTCAATTTTTATGTAAACTCGCTGGTTACTTCTCTGGCGCTGATTCCATCACACCCTCCAACTCTCACCAGTAAACTGTTATCCATATTACTTTATGCAGACGATGCAGTGTTGTTATCACTGACAAGCATCGATCTGCGTCAACTACTTCGAGCTTTGGCGGATCATTGTGCCAAGGACCGGCTAATTATTAACCATGACAAGACAAAAGTGCTCGTGTTTACCAAAAAAAAAGTTGAGACACGTTTGGCATCTCAATTACCTCCCAATTGAGCAGGTTTCTTCATACCAATACCTGGGAGTGAACTTTCATGCCTCGGGAGCATGGCATCCTCATGCAAAGAATGCCATTCTCCACGCTAGGGTTCTCCAAAGCATGGTCAGCTATTTCTCAACGTATAATGGATATAGAACTTCAAACCCACTGACCATACACAAGCCTGCTGTTACCATCTTTCCCATGGGTTTTGCACCTGTGCAATACCTCAGTAAGCTTCCCAACGCCAGATACAGAAAAGTATTTACAATGACGAGATTTGGTGTACTCCCGTCAGCTCTCCTCGATGGCAGATATCGTGGAATTCCGCGCGCAGAGCGGTTGTGTCCGTGCGGGATGGGAGTAGTTGAGACAATCATGATGCCCAAGGTTGGGTAATGATATCACAGGGCAGCATCTGTTGCCCCATCGAGGTGGGCTTAGCTTAGGTTCTATAGCTAACATTAGCACCAGCAGGCCACTACAGACTCCCAGGCATGTAGCCAAGATGATGAATAAACTTGCTTCCCTCTCAATTACAACACCTCGCCACACACAGCCACTTCAGAAAATGCAAGGATGACTTTCTTATCCTCGGCAGGGACATGTGCAATAAGATGCCTGCCAGATCCATGTGTTTAAATTCAAGGATGCTCCACAATAGGGATGGGGAGCCTGCAGCGCTCCAGATGTTACTGGACTACATCTCCCTTCATCCCTGACCATCGGCTATGTTTGCTGGGGCTGATGGGAGGTGGAGTCCCAACAACATCTGGAAGGCCACACCTTCCCCTATCCCTGCTCTCGAAAGAGTGAAGCAATAGTCATGGAACAGTCTAATCCCCTCACCTGCCGTTTCTGTGAACTAGAACACACCTATGGTTAATCCCACAGCTGTGCATATTAAGACAGAAACACGATTTCTGCAAAAGAAAAAGCTAAATTCTGCAACTGGTGTGAACTATGCGAGTAAAACAGATGTGCCTACTTTTATTTTGCATACTTTATTCTGCCTCTGTTATCGGGGCAACAATGAGTTACACGGGGCAGTATGGGAGTCATGGTAGAGCCTTTCCTAAACCGTGTCACTTTCAGTTGAAAACGTCATGTTTGGATTGCCCGTTCACCTATGTGAACACAGTGCCTGCACACAGAAGATTAGCATGTTTGGGAGTATACAAGGGTTTATCCCTTATGTGCTAGCTTTCTGTGGTGAATATATTCTTCCCAAGAATGTTTGGGTTTGTTACAAATTGAGAACAAGTTATAGCTCAGTAGTAGAGCACTTGCTTTTAATGTAGAAGGTTCCAGATTCAATCCCTGAATATTCAGGTAGAGCTGGGAGTGTCCCCTGCCAGAAACTCTGGAGAGCTGCTGTCAGTCAGTGTAGACAATACTGAGCTATATAGACCAATGGTCTGACTCTGTATAAGACAGCTTCTTATGTGTTGTAGGACTGACAAGCTGTCTCAACCATGCTCTGGCATATGAAATGAACAGTTTTAAATTTATGTTTTCCCCCCACCCCTGGAAAAATGTGGATTACTTGGGCTGTCAAAGTGATTCTTCTATTTTGACAGCTTACATTTGTAAATATTAGGAAACTGTTCTGCGTTGAAGAAGTCCCAGTAAATGCAAGCCCACACTTAATTATTTCCTATAAAAAGATTCCTTGTATAATACTTTTTAAAGAAGTGTCTGTTCTTTGGCATGTATTCGGCTCTCTCCAACAGTTTTGCCTGTAGAATCCATGACAGCAAATCTGTTTCTTGTAATGAGCCATCTGCTAAACTAAGGGAACTTTGTATGATAGATTTGGGGGTAGACCTCCAGAGAGGGTAACTGCAAATGCCATGTATGAACTAGGGCATCCAACATTGCTTGGTCAGGATCATGAGATCCTAGATTTCCTTTTTTTGTGTTATAATGGCAGGCTTCTAGTCCCCATGGATGCCCTTGTGACTTTTAACTCTGCAGGTCCAAGCTTGGAAGGCTGAGATTGTTATGCTTGCCAGATGGTGAGCAATAGTGTGGAACCCTGATTAGGATCCACCAAACTTCACAATGTAGCATGCGAACTTTTTACGACATGGACAGAACTTGGTCTAAGGTAGAGAGAGAATTTGCCTAGGAAGTTCAGGGGAAAGGACCTTGGCCCACGTTCAGTTCCTAGCATCTCTAGTCAGGACTGAGACAGACTCCATCTGCACTCACCTCTGGGCAACCTTCTGGAGACCCTGCCACAGGCAACAGGAGGAAGAGCAATGAGTGCAGATCTTACCTTTATCTAGTAGACTAGTTTCTGCACACGCTCACACACCCCTTTCTAGACAACCAAGAGGATTAGGCTAGGAATGGGGCACCTGTGGCCCTCCAGATGTTTGTTTTATTTATTTAAACATTCTTTACCCTGCCTAATTTTCAAAGAAATGCAAAACACACAAAAATATATCATCATCCTAATTAAAATCACAAATATTGACATCTAAGCCATATTGAAGCTTGCTCTCCTGTCGTCACCAGTTCGCTGTAAGGACTGCAGCCTCTTCCCCTGTTCCATAAAGCATCTTTTTAAAAGAAAACTTTTTTTAATTTCCATGCACAAAATAGCATTTACACTCATTCAATCTGTGCTCTCCTTATAAATTCTGAATACTTAAATACTTCTCATAAACAAAATAGTATTTATCTTATAAGGAGTTAGTGGAATCTAAATACTTAAATACTGTTTTGTTTATGAGAAGTATTAATCTTCTAAAGAATTATAGTCCCCTAAAGAATCCTGGGCACTGTAGTTTGTTAAGGGTGCCGAGGCTTGATAGGAGACATGTATTCCCCTCACAGAGCTACAATTCTCAAGAGTACCCTGGGAAGAGGGATTGATTCTGAGAATTACACTGAGAATGACTCAGAGAAGAACCACTGAGAATTACAGCTCTGTGAGGGCAATAGGGGGTTCCTAACAACTTTCAGCGCTCTTAACAAACTACATTTCCCAGGATTCTTTTGAGGAAACCATGACTGTTTAAAGCAGGATGCTACTGCTTTAAACGTATAATCCAAATGCCTTCCTTTAATAACATGGCATTAAGCTCCTGTGACTCTTGTGTTTCCTGTGCGTTCCAATTCTAATATTATGGGGTTATGATTGATATAAATCCTGGGTGGTATTCAATGCAAGGCCTACTCAGAGCAGTATTGAAGTTAATAGATATGACTAACTTAGGTTCGTTAATTTTAATGAGTCTACTCTGAGTATGACTCAGTTGAATATCATCCTCTGATTTTTATTTCTGTATCTGTTATATTCATTAATAAGCTTACTGTTGCTAAAAAGAAAACAAACTATTCTTGAATAAACATTGTTTAGATTAAATCTCTCTCAGGAGAGAGCTACTCTACTGAGAGCTCTTTGTAGAGAGCTATTCTATGTAAGAGCTAATGGATATCACTTTCATAATTTTTTTAAGGTTACGAAATTTTTCTTTTTTTTAATTTTTTGTCTTTCACATTATCCATAACCAAATTCAGGTCTCCACTTATTATCCAGTCCTCACTTCCAAAATTATTGATTAATTTTTCTAACCTATTATAAAATGTTGTTTGGTTAATATTTAGTGCATAAGTATTTGGTATATTTATAACCCATTCATTTACCTTCACTTGACCAATTATTTCTCTACCCTGTCCATCTGTAAACTCCTTGAGGACTTGTAACTTACTGGTTTTTATGTGTATCGCAAGCCCTCTTGATTTAGATGTTTCAGCCACTATATAAATATCACCAAGTCTGTAATCTTTCAAAAACTTTATTATACTGTTCTTCAATGCCAGTTATTTGCAACATAATTACAACCCATTTTCCTTTACTTAACCTTATTATTCAGCCTCAACATCAAATATTAACTTGATTTCAGACAATTTTATAATTCCTTTATTAACCCTGTTCTGCATAGCATCTCACGTATTTCAGACTTTCTCCATCCCAAGGTAATGGGACCAATTTCTGTCGAGCAGAACTCGTGGCAGTTCCTCTTGTAGGCAGGATCAGTGTTGTCACCTGGGCTGGACTGAGAACTGGCTGTCATCCGCAGCATCAGGCCGAAATTGCTCCAGGTGCATCTTCCTTACAGAGGAACACAGAACTCTGCTCATTTATACTTTTTAATGGTCAAAGTCCCTATCTGCAAGGGAGATTTTTTCCATCATGCTGTTAACATTGCCAGATCAATGGAGCTGCTTTAGCACATACAAGGACTCGTCAGGTCCCGTAGATCACTGTTCTTAAACCTTGGGTCCCCAGATGTTGTTGGACTACAACTCCCATCACCCCCAGCCAGCTTAGCCAATGGCCAAGGATGATAGGAATTGTACTCCAACATCGTATGGGGATCCAGGATTGAAGAACAGTGTAGTAGATTGCTTAACTCTTTCCACACACCTCCTGCTCCCCCACTGAGCTAACTCCTATGCCGCATCACAGATATTGTTGAACTACAGCTGCCATCATCCCTGACCATTGGCCATGCTAGCTGGGACTAATGGGAACTGGGAGTCCCAACGAGATCTGGAGGACCAGAGGTTCTACTTCCCTGGATCACACAGTCTGCTTTATGGCTGAGGTGACACTGCAGTATTTCTCCTTGGTTGGGAATATTGTGTCAAATATATTAACTTGCATGTTCCTTTATCCTCTAATGAAATATGACAGGATAATCACTATGCTGCAGTTGTAATACGTGATTGCTTAAAATGCATGAATTCTACGCAAGGCAGATTTATCTAGAACAAGATATCCAATTCTCCCTCCCCTCCCACCCTCTCTTTGTTCTTAGAAACAATAACAGCTTCATAAATCTATGCATAATCTGAGAAGCAGCAATACAAAAGTCTTGTGACTGGATGATGTGGGGTTTCTAGGATGACCTTCTGTTCATATTGAGGTGATGAGAGTGGGAGATGAGGATCTGCAGGGCCCTGAAATTATTGTGAGGGTGGTTTTGCACTTTGAGCTCAAAACTGAATTTTGAAGGCCTGCTTTCACTGAGTAAAAACTTAAATTTTGCCTCCTCTGTAAATGTTATGCAAGCAGATTTCCCCTGCTTCTCATAAGGATTACAGAATCATAAGAAGTGGGAACTGCAACAAAGGGTTGCAGTGTGAAGTGCTCCCTGTTCAAGATTCTAGCCATTCTATTTCATTTTCTCCCCCCCCCCCCAAAAAAAAAACTAGTCAGTCCATATTGTAGCCATTGAGCACATATAGATCTTGCGCTGGTTTGGGGGGCTGTAAAGATACATTTTTTTTGTACTTCTGAAAATCTTGAGATTTCCCCCAAGCCTGCTGATACCTCCCTTGTATTTGTGGGTGGTGCTGTTTTGGTTACAGATGTAGCAGCACTCGACCTCCTAACATCAGAAAGAGAGGAATTATTGTTGCAAACTGACATTTTAATTGGCCATGGGGAGAGGCTATGCTGGGCACTGAAAAAGCTTATACAACAAACGCTTCAGCTATCTGACACGTCATTCAGACGTCAATACACTTCCAAGCCTGTCTTCAGAATCATAAGGTCTAGAAGCTTGATTTTTGAAAAATAGCTGAGATTTGAGGAGGGTGAACTCTGCAAAGGTTGCATGCAGTGGGTTTCCCACCTTCTCATACTGACATGGCACATGCAGTTTTATTATTTACCACTGTCTTTGTTCTTTTTCTTGCAAATGTAGCTGGGTAGTTATAATATGTTGTAACTGAATAGTTGATACTCTTCACATAGCCTGATAAAGCACAGTTCTTATGTTCTTAACATCTGATACATTTTAAAATGCTTGCTCGTATTGCAAACTTTGGGCACCATTGGTACGTCTAAGGTGCAACCTGTCCTGATGGCTTTCTCTGAAATCTATTGATGGCTTGTTTGGCCCATGATGCTTGCTGTAGATGAGTGCCCATATATCAAAATAGTGGGAGGGTTTTTTTTATTTGGTTTTGCTATTTTTTTCCATAGGTATGCAAGTCACCACATTGACTTCAGTCCAGAGTATCGTGTGAGGGCAGATAATGATTGTATTCAGCTAAACCTAAGAATTGAATTCATTTCCTAGCTAATCAGGCTTAGCTTGAAAATTCTCAGCATTTGTGATTTTTATTTTGCACCATTCACTGATAAAGGGAGTAGGAAGCGTGCCATGCAAATAGTTATGGGGAGTGGCAGTGTTCTGTGTACGGTTCAGGCTATTTCTTGGTTCATGATGTTTTTCTTAAATCATATTTCCTTTTCAATGTTTCAGACTTCGGTGTTAGTGCATTTTTAGCCACTGGTGGCGACATTACCCGAAACAAAGTGAGAAAAACCTTTGTGGGCACACCTTGCTGGATGGCACCTGAAGTCATGGAGCAGGTAAAAGAAATCACTTGTTGCTTTACTGTGTTGTTGTAAATGTTGGAATGGTTAGCATGCAACTTCTACCTAATGGCTGCCATCATGATGGCCCTCCAGTAGTGGCAAAAGTTCCAAGCCACTCTGCTGATTGATTTTCCTTGGAGGAAGGACAAGGTACAAATGTAATAAATTGCAGATGTGTTAACCTTGGCTTTTTCACAGCCTGTTCCCCTTGGTCGCATTCGCACGTCACGACGAACCAGGGTTTCTGGCTTAGCATAGTTTGCCATAAATGAACCACATGCTCATCTGCATCCAGGATCATGGTTTATTTCTCACTAACAAGCCACAGTTGCTGGCCAATCTTAACCCATGGTTTGTAGCTGGCTTGTGCATCATGGCTTGTTGTTGAGCAACAAACCACGATCCCAGGTTTGGATGGAATTTGTTTATCACACTCGTGCAAAGGGAAAAGCAAAGCGGGAACTGGCGCACACCATTTATTCACGGGAAACCATGATAAACCAGAAACCCTGGTTAATTGTGATATGCAAACACAGCCATTAGTTGATGAGTGCAGGAGCGGCTTCAGACCAGCATCATTTTTGTTCAGGTGAAACTCTACTGCCCTCACCCACTGCCCCCCCCAAAACCCTCCCCCAATGTGACTTTTTAAAAAAATACTTAAAATACATGGTGTATAACTTTCATTCTTAAATATTGAGTTAAACCAATAGATCATTCTACATATAAAAATTTTGGAACACAAAAGTTGTCTTATACTGAATCGGACCATTGGTCCATCTAGCTCAGTACTGTCTACACTGACTGGCAGTGGCTCTCCAGGGTTTCAGGCAGGGAGTCTCTCCCAGCCGTACCTGGAGATGTCAGGGACTGAACCTGGGACACACTGCATGCAGAGCAGATGCTCTACCACTGGCTTCAGTGCATTCATAGTTCATCATGTTATCGGTAGGTTTCTTCCTCTCTCTCTCTCTCTCTCTCTCTCTCTCTCTTTGGAGTATGATTTAAGCTATGACCAGCTGAGCATTGGGAGCAGCATAATCTTGTGTGGGCTGTGAAAGTGCCAGAGGACAAGGCCAGCATTTTGCCAGTGACTTACTGACCTGAGATTGTGCGCTCCACTGCTTTTTTACCATCCTAGCCTGCCTTTCTTCCTTGAAGGGATTCTGTAAATTTTCAGGAGCCGTAAATGTCTGTTGGCAGGATAAGGTGGTGGTGATTATGAACAGAGCAGTAAAAAGGGATTGGCAGATGAGATTAAAATCCAGGCACAAATGCAACCAAACAAGAGGTGCTGAGATTAAAACTGCCTTAATTAATGAAGGGCCTATAATCAAAGAGGAAAAAGTCTAATATATTTACGTCTAAATAGATTTAACTGTGAATCTGAAAAGGATTTTCAGTTGAGTGAGTTCCTGGGAGTAAAGAGGAAGGGAGTACATTTGAAGCAACAAAACCCCTATCCCCACCATACATTTAAAGCAGCACCATATCACTTTAAACAGTCGTGGCTTCTCCCAAGGAATCCTGGGTGCGGAGAATTGTTATGAGACCCCCTATAATTATCCTTGCAGAGCTACAATTCCAGAGCAGTTTAACAATCAATCCCAAGGTTCTTTGGAGAAAGTCATGACTGTTTAAAGTAGTATGAGAATGCTTTAAATGTATAGTGCAGAGTGGACCAAATAGGACTTCGGGAAATGTGACAACATCTTGAACATGAAGATGAACAGTCATATGAAAGATTGTGCTTCCAATGGTGGTTTGTGCTTTGATTTGTGATGGCAGAAACATCTATTTAAACAAGTTTGCTCCCCTGGGCTCCTTTGGGAGGATTTTGATTGATTGATTGAATAATTGATTAAATAATAATAATATACCTTTTCTGTATTTTAACACAACAAACTGTGGGTTGTTATCAAGTCATTATAATCCAACACATTTCTCCATGTTCTATGGCCTCAAATATAGTTTTGCAATAAACAACATGCATTTGACAGGGAGCTGAAGCCAATCCTGCCTCTCTGGTGGAGGTTGTTCCCGCTTTGACCCAGTTTGCATGCTACAGTTTAGTGTGACGGAAATAAGGAAGACCATGCTAGAGCAAGACTCTGACTCATGTCATCCTCCCATACCCTGGAGGAGGAGTTCAAAAGTTTTGTTTCCCTTTCTGGTTAAACATAGTCTGCCATGTCACCTGCACCTGGAACTGTGGTTGATCTTGGCCACAGTTAGCTTAAACAGTGGTAAGTGAAGTTATGCAACAATGGTTTAAAGTTTGCTTGTTTCAAGCTAACCACAGTGAATATTTAAAAAACATAAATGAAAGCTTCCAAACTCCATTTCCTGGCTGTGTGGAAGGAGCAGAAAGAAAGAAAAACGTGCAAGCCCAAGGCTCACTGTGGGTGCCATATTCTAAACTGGGGTAACCAACATGGTGCCCTCCAGATGTTGCTGGAGTAGAACTCCCATCATTCTTCACCACTGGGAATGCTGTCTGGGGCTGATGGGAGTTGGAGTCTAACATCATCTGGAAGGCACCACATTGGCTATCTCTTGTCTAAACTATGGTTATAGGTGCTTGATGCACAAGAACAGTAGTGTTCTGTGTTTATGTATATTTCATCCCTAGATGTATACATAGGTCTCTCAGATACATTTTAGAATTAGCCTTTGTTGGGTGCCTCAGTCCCTGCTCTCTGTGAAATGAGAATAATGCTGACCCTGCGTGATAGCTGGGAGAATACAGCAAAAAAAGATGGGAAAGTGCATACCTGGCACATTAGAAGTGATGTATTAATATTCCTTCAGAAAAAATGTTGGTTAATTTTCTTATACTTCAGACAGCTTTTTCCCCTTCATCCATGTTCAGAGTACTATATGAAGCCAACGCTCTTTCAATGGAAGTTATTGTTTTTGCTCCCAGGGCAATGTTGAGTTATCAAAGCAATGCACTCCTATGACATTTGCAGAGATCTTAATTTTCCGGCAAGTCCGGAGGCATTTAATTCCTCCTGTTTTGCCGAAACACTTGAGGTGTCTTAACTCTTGTTGAAGAGAATACACAGTGTCCTTTCTCTTCTGTTGAGAGAGAAACTAAAAGTTCTGGCTAAGATGCCAGGCAATAACTCAGTACCGGAAATGAAATGGCTTTCTTGGAAAATGAATTATCCCTGCATACGGTGATTGTGGAGAAGTGAGAGCTCCTAGGTATGATCCAGCCTATCATGCGGACGGAGTAGGACTGATTTTGTGACCGAGAATGCAGGAAAGCCCTGGAGGCACGTAGCTCGGGATGTAGGATAAATGTGCTGTTAGCTATCTGTTAATTTTCCAGGTGAGAGGTTATGATTTCAAGGCGGACATCTGGAGTTTTGGAATCACAGCCATTGAGTTGGCTACAGGGGCGGCTCCTTACCACAAATATCCACCCATGAAGGTGAGTGACCAGTTGGCTAGTTCAAATAATTGAGCTGATGTCTAGGAAGCACATGTCTCCTCACATCAGCCTATCTTGGAAAGCACTGCCTCTGGACATGAACTTGCAAAGTGGGAGGGGAGGGGAGGGGGAGTTTCCTCTTTCTGCATGAGTGTGGGAATCTCTATTTTGACACTAAGGAAGGAAGTTGGCAACCAGAAAACAAACCTATATTATCAGAATGCAAAAACAAACACATTAAGACAGGATTTGCCAACTGTGTTCCAAGGAACTATTCTGCAGTCCTTCAGTGAGAATATTGGTGATAGTGGGTCATTGTCCTGAAGGTTTTTCCCCCCTGCTGAGCTTCTCTTGCAGTGTTTGCTTTTGAGGTGCTCAACAGCTTAACCCTTCCAAACATCTCACCTCACCTCACCCCTTGACTTCTCATTGGATTCCTGTTTAGACTCTTCTGTGATCTCACTGTCCTCCTCTTGAAACCTTCCTTGTTTCATCCAACATTTCCAAAAGCTCCCTCTCATTGTATCTAGAATTCTCATATGAACTGAGGAAGCTGCCTCATTCTAAGTCAGACTGTTGGCCCATCTAGCTCAGTGTTGTCCACACCATCTGGCAGCAGCTCACCAAGGTACCCGGAGATGCTGTGGGCTGAACCGGGGACCGTCTACATGCAAAGCAGATGCTCTGTCACTGAGCTACAGCCCTTCCTGCCTCAATAATTAATATGCTCATTAATATTTCAGTTTATGATCTGCTTTTTGACCTTCAGGAACCTTAAAGCAGCTGTCATACATAAATACGCTACAACTCTGTTTTCAAATTAAAAGAGAAACCATCAAATCAAGCCACTTCAAAGCAGGAGATGAATTACCTTTTATCCCAGCACTTTGCGCCAGTTCCCTGCACCTCAGCCAACTCAGGCTTTTGACCAAACAAAGCAGCCAAAGCAAAGTGTTCCTGAAAATGTTCTGCCTTCTGTTCCACAGAGGTGAAATCTAGTAGCGTTAGCAAGAGGATTCCCTAATCCCATCACCAATGTGTGGTATTGTGACTTCATCTGGCTGAGCTGGTTTTCCACAATTTTTCCATTCTCGCTTAATGCTTTTATTATTCTGTGTCGTCTTATCCAAAATCATAACTTTTTTTTTAAAAAAAGGCAGCCATCACCCAAAACAAGTGTACCAGCTCATTCCAGTTCCTTTTTAAAGTTTTGAGGTGGGACCACTCTTTTTGTTTAAAGCACCAGATAGACTTTTAGATGCTAAATAAATTACAGGTTAACAAATGAATAAAATTGTTTCTGCTGCTCACCTCTATTCAGATGCGGAGGATGAACAAACTGAGGGGGGCTGTTGCCTTCGTGCCCCTCCCTGGAGATTTTCCAAAAGAATTTCTGGGTGCTGTGGGAATAGGGATGCTGAACGAGACCACAGACAGGGCAAGAACTAGAAAGAGCCGTAGCTCAGTGGTAGAGCATCTGCTTTGCATGCAGAAGGTACCAGATTCTATCCCCAACATCTCCAGGTAGGGTTGGAAAAAGGCTCCCCATCTGAAACCCTGGAAAGACAGTGCAGGGAATACTAGAATCATAGAATGGAAGGGGCCTATAAGGCCATCAAGTCCAACCCCCTGCTCAGTGCAGGAATCCAAATCAAAGCATTCCCGACAGATGGCTGTCCAGCTGCCTCTTGAATGCCTCCAGTGTTGGAGAGCCCACTACCTCTCTAGGTAATTGGTTCCATTGTCGTGTGGCTCTAACAGGAAGTTTTTCCTGATGTCCAGTTGAAATCTGGCTTCCTGCAACTTGAGCCCATTATTCCGTGTCCTGCACTCTGGGACGATCGAGTTAGATGGACCCAGTTTGGCCAAAACGAGCCAAATGGGATGGCCCAGCGGATCTGATGAGGCTTCTGGGCCTGAGGTTTTCGCTGCTGCTGTAAAGCCTCCAAAGATAGGACTTTGTGACTCATGTTGTGTGTGATGCTAAGCACCTGTTGCCAGAATATCAGGGATGGCTCCTGGACCATATTGACCGTGGAGGAGAATTTTGGTAGCTGTGTGCAAGTTGTCATACCACTTTGCTATTGCATTTTGAAAAAGCTGGGCCTGCCGAAACATTCTTCATCTATAGACTATTAAAGATAAAGTAGCCTCCACATTGAAGGGGGAACGGTTTCAGGCATCAGACTGAAAATAAGAGATCCTTCATCAGTTTATCCCATCTCTTTTTCTGAAATCAGTGCGCAGCTAATTAATTTTTCCCAGAGGGAAAAGTACACAGCCTAAAAGTTACAAACAGGTGAGAATTGACATAAGTAACCTGTAAAGAGATCACAGTGGGCAAAAGCAAATGCAGAGCACTGGCTCCACCTCCTTTTATTAGTTTGGCTGCCTCTCAAAACTTCATAGCAACAAAGATAAATGAAGAACCACAAGAAATTTTAGATAGTGGGTGGGCTTGGAACAAAATGGAGTTCCATTTTGTACTGTAGATTTCCTAACCTGGAACTGAAATGCACTAGTTCATGGAATGCAACAAAGGGCATCCTGTGCATCATGTACCTGAGCAGCACTCAGAAACTCAGCGCTGTTTAAGGAGAGGGAATGTGGCACTCCATTCCCTGCCCTCCAATCCTCACCATCCCAAAATACTGTGTGATGCTCCGTTGCCAACTCAGGGTCTCTAGTGGGATGCTGAAGGCTTTTTGCACTTTAATGTGCTCTCCATCTTCCTCTGCCAGGCCCCAAGAAGGCCGTAGCATCTAGGGTTTTTCAAAAAGATGCCGCCTGATAATGAATGGGAAGTCTATCTTGATGCTTCTAATGGGTGTAAAATTCTTCCAGGTCTTAATGTTGACGCTACAGAACGATCCACCCTCGCTAGAGACAGGTGTGCAGGATAAGGAGATGTTGAAGAAGTATGGGAAGTCTTTCAGGAAGATGATTTCGTTGTGCCTGCAGAAAGACCCAGAGAAAAGGTACACAGTGTTTCTACCCAGCTAGAACTTGTAACAAATCAGCGTTGCGTGATGAAAGCTTCTTGCGAGAGTGGAAGATAGAGAAACTGTTCAACCACTGGTCGGCTAGATAAATGCAGAGTACGGTTTGTTACGGCAACATTATGAAATTGCAGGGTGCATGGAGCGAACAGATGCTGTTTTATTGAGGGGATGTCAGCACAGCAATGGCAGGATCGCATCTCTGGCTTGCACAAGCCGTTCTCCCGTGCTCTTGGCCTTCGCCTGCATAGACCATAATGCAGTATCCTTGTGATTCATCAAGCTCTTATAAACCAGTGTGTGCATGCTATTGATTCGGGCAGCGTATTTACGTTCGTTTTACCGTAAGCAAATGTATAGATATTTGTAATGAAACAGTTTTTGTCATTGCAGTGTTATTGTCGCCTTTTGAATGGGGTGCATATTACATTCAAGACGTCATTAACATTTAACATTTGTATAACGCTTTCAAATGTTCAGAGCGCTTCACATGCATTATCTAGCTGTAATCCCTACAGCAGTTGTGCGAGGCATGTCAGGATTATTTCCTCATATTGCTGATGGGGGGGGGGGGATTGAGGCCGAGAGTGTCACGTGCCTGAGGCTATCTAGTGAAATCGTGGCAGAGGGGAGATTAGAATCAGGGACTTCCTAATTCTCATCTTAGTCTCTTTGCCGCTGTGCTATGCTAGCTCTCTCTGTTCAGACTTACAATGGCTACTAGTCGTGAAGGCACCATGCCTGTGAGTACCAGTTACTAGGAGCTGCATCGGACAGAGGAAGCTGCCTTATACTGAGTCAGACCATTGACCCATCTTGCTCAGTACTGCCTACACTGACAGGCAGCAGCTCTCCAGAGTGTCAGGCAAGAGCCTTTTCCTGTCTTAGCTGGAAATGCTGGGAATTGAACCTGGGACCTTCTGCATGCAAAGCAGAAGTTTACCACTGAGCTACGGGAGAGTTGGCCATTGTCGTCATGTTCTGCTAGTAGGCTTTCCGTTGGGAAACAGGTTGCTGGACTAGAAGGGCCTTTGGTCTGATCCAGCAGGGCAGCTCTTACATTCTGCTGTTTTGTTTTCTGAACATAGGAGGCTGCCTGATGCATAGTCAGCCATCCCATAATTATCTCATCAGGTAGGCAGTAGCTCTTGAAGGGCTTGGGTAGGGTTTCTGCTATCTTCCCCAGCCCTGCTGAGAGCCTTTAATTGCACTCAGGACCTCCATTCTCCGTAAAAGCATGTGTTGTACAACGGAGGCCAGGCCCTTAATCCAGTATACCTGTCTGTATACAACAGGTGTGTGAGGGACCTGTGACTCCTATTCTCTTCACAGAGTTACAGTTCCCAGAGCGGTTTAACAATCAATCCCTCTTTCTAGGGAACTCTGGGAATTGCAGGTCTGTGAGGGGAAGAGAGGTCTCCTAGCAACTCTCGACACCCTTCACAAACTACACTTCCCAGGATTCTTTGGGGGAAACCTCACTGTTTGAAGTGGAGTAATAGTGGAATAAATGTGTGATGTGAATGTAGCCAAGCAGTGAGCTCTGCATAGAGAGGAAGTGTGTGATCACTCTGTGGAGCCTCTCTGCACAGGACATTGGGTAAGTTCCACTGGTGGCTACTAGATGTGATCCTTGAAACTTCAGTCTCAGTTTTTCAGAGGTGATGCATTTCAGAGGGCTAATGACAAGCGCTGGAATTGGATACTATTGTCAGCCCCTCTCCTCTTGCTTGTAAACCACCCTGAGCCATCTGGTTGGCCATTGTTGGTTATCTGGACTGTTGGTCTGACCCAACATAGCCATTCTTGTGCACTGATTGTTAAAAGTAGATGAGTTTAATTGCACCCAAAGCATGTAATGCAGAGAATGCAAAACAGAACACAAAAGCAATGGAAGGCTTCTAATTTTTAATGCTTGCCAATCAGTGCGCATGCCTACTGTCAGATAACTGCAGCCTTTTTTATGATTAGTGGGTACCAGTTACATACCCATCCCTTTGCAAAGCTTGTTCAGTTCAGAACTAGCATCTTGGGAGGTTCTGTTGGCTGTTGACATGTGAACGAAGTTGTGCACATCTGTGGGAAGCAGCAGTTTTTGTCGCCATCCAATTTCTTTGCTTGTGTCTCTTCTGCTGGTGATTTTTAAAGATTCCTACAACACAAGTTTGTTTTGGTATAGCAAGAAAAACAAACAAGATAAAAAGTGACTCTTGTGACTTCTTTTGATGACTCCTGCCTTTTTTTTATAGACCAACAGCAGCTGAACTTCTAAGACACAAATTTTTCCAGAAAGCAAAGGTAGGATTGTAGATGGATAGTTTATATTTTTAAATAAGTAAGAAAGTAAATAAATAATAATGTATTTGAATGGAGGAGCAATTTACTGGCGGTTAGGCAATAAGCTATGCATTGCAGCAAGGTGGGTTCCTCCTAGGTGGAATTTTGTCTGCCTTGAGATTCATTAGGCCACTGGTCTTTAACTGCTAGGTCTCAGCCTGATCTAAAGCGGGGGTCGCCAGCCTCACTAACGGCATACAAATGCATGGTAAAAAAATTAAGAAATGGTTCTTTAAATGAATGCTTCGGTCCAAAAAGGTTGAAGACTGCTGCATTAGGCATTTTTTGATTCAGAAATCAGAATCCCTTGATTATGAAACTACTGGAATGGAAGCCTCTGCCAAACTTGGCTTAGTTTCTTTTGGCTCTGATTGAAATGAAAGTTACTAAACACTCAAGGCAATTTACAGTTATTCAAGGTGAAGTAACCCAAACGACAATATCAAAACAGTTACTGGATCTGTGGCTGTATACTAAAACGCATTATTATAACGTATAATATCAAAATGAAAGTCAACAGTGCAGCAATTACAGTCATTTAAAAGATACGGTAAAGTATTTTCACCTAAAGGCTAGTAAGTAATGAGGTAGAGTGGGCTTCCCTGGGAAGCAGATTCCAAATTGTGGTGCCAAGACGGGAAGGCCCCCACCCCAGGCCCCACTAGCATTTACCTCACACAGAGTAGCAAGAATTCTCTGGCAGTTTATAAAGAGCTGGGAGGTCCATGTTTGGAGGAAATTCTCCTGCATACAGACAGGACTCCGGCTGGGGTAGGAAGACTTCAGGAGTACAGGATCTGCTTTTGTTTTGTTTTCTGACTAGAACTCCAAGATCCAACAACTGGAGGTAGGCCCAAAATATTGGGGGGGGGCAGTGGAGGCTAGTCTATCAGGGCAAATGGGGCACTGCCCCACCAATCTGTCCTCAGCCAACCCTCATCCATCTGCTTTCTTATCTACAACCAGTCGAGGAGTCATTCTGCCTGTTATTGGCCCTGGATCTGCCTGCAGTTAGCCTCTCTGCTGTCCTCCCTATCAGTCCCAATGTGGGCACCAGCTACCACAGGGGTGGGGGAGTGGGGACATACTCTCAGATAGAAGTGGCAGCGCCCACATCCTCAGTCCAGAATCTTTTGTTTTCAGCACCAGAACTGAGTTCAACAGACCTGCCTCATAAAAACCACTCTTGATTTCTCCCCCTCCAAATGTTTTAATTGGGAGGGGGGAAGCTTTTTTGATGTTGCTGTTTTTAGACAATTCGGTGTCGAAAATCCTTGCTGATCTGCTGCAAATGGCTCAGATTTACCAGTAGGTCGCAGCCTACCCTCTGCTCACTCCTGGTCTAGGGCTTTTCAACATCAAAAATAAAGCCTTGAATAAGGTTTGATAGCAGCCAGCACAGACCCGGCTAGTATAGGTCAGCTATGTCCCCTTGTTGCCATCCTTTGGTAATAAATGAGCTTCTCATTCAGTTCTAGCAGCAGTTTCCAGACTGTCTTCAAGGTAGACGATAGAGAAAGTAACCAGGGCACTGATGGCGGTTGAAAAGATGTTGAAAAGTATTTTGGGGACTGAAACCTTGCAGTGTTCCCCCCCCCCCCAATAAATCCTAAGGTGTTCAGAGAGGAGCAGGAGACTACTAGTACTCTTTGAAAGATGTGTTGGTTTTCCAGCACTTGTTTCAATGGCTTTTCTAATTCCCTTTCAAGTAACAAAAGAACTATTTTGGGCTCCCCCTCCCCCCCCCGTGGGGAGGAGAGCCTGGCTGGGAGTCCAGAGCCTGTGAGTTCAAATCCCTGCTCGTGTCTCCTGGGTGTCAAAGGCCAGCTAAAGATCACCCCCACAGTGAGTGGCTCAGGGGTTACGTGCCCTGCCACCTGTGCAGCCGTGGGCAAGCTGCAGAGTCCCAAGGAGCCCAGTTGCCCCCCAGCTGGCAGTTGCAGACAAGGAAGGGGCTGGCTTGTGCAGCCGTGGGCAAGCTGCATAGTCCCAAGGAGCCCAGTTGCCCCCCAGCTGGCAGTTGCGGACAAGGAAGGGGCTGGCTTGTGCAGCTGTTGCAAGCTGAGCAGGCCCTAGCCAGCTGGGGAGGACTAGCCTCAGAGGGAGGCAATGGTAACCCTCCTCTGAATACCGCTTACCATGAAAACCCTGTTCATAGCGTAGCCATAAGTCGGGATCGACTTGAAGGCAGTCCATTTCCATTTCCCCCAAAAAACCAAACCAAAACGCTCTTGTCAAGAAATGCTGCTTGAGCCAAATAATAGCCTTTGATGAACAGGAGTCACAAAGTAGCGCTTCAATGTTTTTTCTCTTTTCTTTTCTAGAATAAAGAATTTTTACAAGAAAAAATGTTGCAGAGAGCCCCAACGATCACCGAAAGAGCCAAAAAGGTACTAGTATAACATAAACTGGGGATCTGCAGGCTGCGTTTTGTAAATTTTCTGCTCTGGTTTTCAGCAACCTTTTGTTTTCTTTTATCATGTTTGATTTATAGCCCCCACCCCAGAGCCATGGAGCAGGTAGCAATGTATATACATTTTTAAAAAATTACTTTGCCCTATCGGTGGGATCTGCCAAAAGCCAATTTGAACAAAAAGCACTTCCGCCACTTCCAGAAAGGCACACCCAGGCTCAGGGCTTGGGTGAGACTCTAGGGGGAATGGAGTTCCGGATTTGAAAGACAGCAGATGAGTGTCTCTCTAAATACCCTTGTGATTCTGAGTTGACAAGCAGGCTATAAGGGTAAGATGCTGGTATTGCTGGTTAATCTTTAAAGGTCATGATTGGAAGTAAGGGCGGAGGGTGATTAGATGTATGTTGGATCAAGGCTGCTTGGGAACTTGTGGCCCTCCAGATGTTGCTGGACTCTGCCCATCATCTCTAATGATTGACCGCACTGACAGGGACTGATGGGAGTCGTAGTCTCACAATATCCAGGGTGGCACTAGTCCCCCATCCCTGTGTAGAGCTCACAAACACCTTGAATTGAGCCAAGAAAGTAGTAGGAAACTATGGTGGATGTTGGTATACCGTGATCCCAATGACCCATCTCCACCAGAAGTCTTGAGTTGGCCTTTTTCTCTCGCCCATGTTTTTGAACCCTCATGTTTAGCCAGCCTGCCTCTCCTGTTGTTGGCTGTAATGCAAAACCATTTGCCGTTAAAATAATTGAATAACTAAATTTTCATATTGTCAGAACCACAACACGGTCACTGCTATGATTAATTGAATGAAATCTGAGAACTTTCAGCGTAATAAACAAGAGCTGCCACATTATTGGAAGGAATATCCTCGTTGGATAATTTTTTGTTGCTTATTTACGGTATTGCAACAGGACTGTAATCAGTCAATGTGCCCATTTACTCTCAGAACTGTGGATTAATCAACTAGTGTTTTAGTTGATTACCCCACAGATAAAACAGATTAAAAACTTGCAGCCCTAACATATATTTGTATCAGAGAAGAGAAAACTCTGCACTCAAAATAACCATATCAGTAGTACTGTATATACAAAGTGTTCTTAATTTGCGTGCTTTATTTTAAGATCATGTTGAGTTTGTGGATTTTGGATGTAATTCCCACCCCCCCTCCCAATCTCCCCACATCCAGTGTGGTTTGGCAGGACAAGAAGCATAGAAAAATGTGTACTGAGGTAGGTTATGGTTAGGGGAAAGTGGGCACAAGCTATAAAAGGCATGTAACAAATAATACCAGACACAGAAGCACCGCCCTCCTGAAACACACTGGGCACAGAACTGCCCTGCTGATCATCAGATCCTTTTATAGCCACATTGCACATTTCAGACCACTTTTCCATAGCCGGAGTTTTTTTTTTAAAAAAAGCAAACAGGTATAATTTTCAGTAGACTGAGCAGCTGCTGGTTTTCCTTTGAGGTCTATGCAAAATTCCCCAGGTATCATAGCTAAATCACAAAGGAGCTTAAGTAAACATTCATGGGATTGCATGTACGGAGGGATGCATAGGCACTAGAAGGGCAGGATAGAAATCTATATGAAATACCGTCGGTAACTTGATTTATGGCTTTATCGCAATGCAGGTCCGGAGAGTTCCTGGCTCCAGTGGGCGTCTTCATAAGACGGAAGATGGCGGCTGGGAATGGAGTGACGATGAGTTAGATGAAGAGAGCGAGGAGGGCAAAGCAGCAATTTCACAGCTCAGGGTGGGCGCCAACTTCACTGTTTGCCTCTTAAAACCAGTCCAACATTGAAAAGAGGTTTCTCCATTGTGATAACTGTTTTAAGGGTGCAGCTATTGCATCGATGGGATTGCAGGAGCATTTCTCAGGAAACTTGTAGGTGGTGGTGAGGGAGGGATGAAAAACTTGTATTGCCAAGAGACCTCCAGGGCATACCAATGTGGCCATTTGTGAAACAGAATTCTCCTGTTTTCACATGAAAACGCTTTCATATGATTAATATTACAGGTTTTGGAAATCCACTAATTGCTGCAGTCTTAACATCTGGGTTGTTTCGTAAGGCATTGTGTTTGGGAAAGTTAAAGACCCTTTGGTCAACCTCAGAATTGTTGCTGTGATAGTCTGGCCTGAGGCGCAGACATAATGGCTGGGCCAGGGCTTTCAAGAGGGCCTCTTACTCAGTGGGGAGGAGATAAAGGTGAGCCTAGAATTCTGGGGGCAGGGGGTATGTTAATAGAAGAAAGGTGAGGGGGGACATTGGGCTGCTTTAAGGGTTAAAGTGGGATTACTCTTTGAAGGAATGCTGTGAGAGCTTTTCCACCTGTGTGTAATGTTGGCACGTCTATCTGTCTAATTTGTACACTGACCCTCCTGGGAGTTAGTGCACTTCAGGTAATCCCATTTTACCTGTTCTACAGAAGCTTAGTCACTTGTGGTCAGAGATAGTGACCTGGTTCGCACAACCATGGTGAGCCAAACTGTGGCTTACCTAAACCTTTGGCTAAGCTGACTGGGGTTCATGGGATCTCTAGACCTAGGCTGTGCAAATGTGCAGGCTCCAGGGGAGGAGCTCACAGCTGCTTGGCTCATCTCTGGTTGTTGTTTTTTTCCCCTGCCTTGCTGTGCTGAGTTAAGCCAAGGCGTGGCTTAGTATGTCTGGGACTTGTGGTTAAGCACTGTTCCCTCTAACCATGAGCTTTAGCCAAGGTTTGATCTTGGATTTACAGGTTGTAGTTAATGAGTATATATCTTTTGCTCTGACCAAGCAAGTATGGTTAATGACTTCTGAACAAGCCAGGATAGTAAGTCATGGTTTGAATTTATAGTTTGTAGAAGACTTTCCAGTTTGTTTATGCAGTCACAGTAAGCCGTAGTCTGTGGTTGCCGTATGAACCAATCTTGTGACTAGCCCAAGGCCATCTGATGAGCTTTGTAACTGGGTGCCTCTTCATGTTTTCTCTAATAACTGTGTTTGCCATGGCTACTCTGGTCTTTCTCACAGTAAACAGGAAATCATAGGCCCACTGCGTTCTGGTGTATGCTTGCCTGTCCTTCTCGTGTCATGTGCTCACTGTGGGGAAACAGTCATGGGGAGCTGGGCCTGTCAGCTCTACATGAATTAGTTTGGCAATATGCACTTCCAAAAAACAACCTCAGAGCTCTGGCCTTTAGACCACACTGACAGAATTTTGGATTTTTATATTTCATCTTAATAAGGTGAGCTGTGAAAAAGCACATTGGCTGCACACACAGCCCATTAACTATAGTTTCCCGTTTTGTCCAAACCAGGAAACTATGATTAATGAACAAGCCAGGATAGTAAGCCATGGCTTGAAACTATAGTTAATAGAATACTTTCTGATCTGTTTGCTGACTTGTGCAGAGTGGCTGTGTGGGCAGCCAGAACGCTTATTCACAGCAAGATTTGATCATCCAAACTCAACCACTGACTCTTCTGTATGCAATCTTTCTGGAATCTGTGTAAATGGGGTCTGTTAGGAATTTAGGATCCTCCATGAAGCCATTTATGCAGTTAACAAAGAACTCTGATATGATTTATGAACCTACTGCCTAGTTTGTGCACATGGCTAGTGATTGCTAAGAATTATCATTCCCCAACCTGGTGCCCTCTGGATTTTTTGGCTACAATTCCCATTGGGGAAGCCTGAGTTTTCTACATCAGTGATCTGTCTCATTCTGACCCAGCTAAGCAATTCTTACTTGGTGGCATTTTAAAATAAATCAACAGCTGTTTCCTGCATCTTTTGTGCTAGGGGGGTTCTTAAAAAAAAGGTGTGTGTGTGTCTTTCTGGCTGAAAGATAAATCTCCTCACCAGTTAGAACAGGGATAGGGAAACATGTAGTCCTCCAGATATTCTTGCTCTACATTTCCCATCAGCCCTGATCTTTGCCCATGCTGGCTGGAGCTAATGGGAGATGGAATCCAGCAACATCTGCAGATCCGCAGTCTAGTCATCCCTGTTCCAAGGGCAGCTAAATCTCTCTCCTTGAAAGAGAGCTTGGCCCAGTTTAGTATTTGTAGTCACAGACGATATTTTGCTTGCTCGGTAGAATTTACTCTGGTGTCTCAAACCAAAGATATTCTTACTGGTTATTAAAAAGAAATAGTAAATGAGTTTACCCCTCCCATAACTGTAACACCCTCCCAAGCCTAGACATCTGAACGTAGCGATTTAAAGCTCTTCTGGGATCAAGGAATTACTGCTAATTGTTAGAGTGCAACACATGGATCTCTAAGCGCTTCATGCTCACTTTTAGGACACACTATTATTGTGTGTCAGTGACTTTATATGGTAAACTCTGGGAGTTTGTTTTGAGCTGGTGTAGCATTAGTGACCGAAAGAAAGTGAACTGCGAATTGGGAAGGCCCCACTTCCAAACGTGCCTCTGCTGTGAGCCTCAGGCAAGTCTCTCTCTCTCTCTCTTCCCCCCCAGCCCTCCCTTCTTCTACAGTATGGGTGGTGGTGGTAGTAATAGTAATAATAATTATTATTCTTAAAAAACACCTGTGAAAGGATTGCAGCAAGATTAGGTATGTGAAGTGCTTTAAACATTTGAAAGAACTGCATGAATGCAAACTTTTATTAAACCCTAAATGGGCAGAAGTAAGCAATATTATAGCAGCTAAAACAAGTCACAGGACTAGGGCCCTGATCATAGGAAGAGCCTGCTGGATCAGGCCAGTGGCCCATCTAGTCCAGCATCCTGTTCTCACAGTGGCCAGCCAGGTACCCATGTAAATCCTGCAAGCAGGACCTGAGCGCAACAGCAACTCTCCCCTCCTGCAGCTTCCGGCAACTGGTTTTCGGAAGCATCCTGCCTCTCACTATGGTGGAAGGGGCACTGCATTTTCCATGGGCTCCCGCATGTCCCCTTCTCTACTAAATCGGAGAGTCCAGACCCCATTGGTCTTCACAGCTGGTTTTCACGGTTGTCCTCTTAAAGCAGGAGGGAAGAGCCTATGGCCTTCCGACCATTGCAGGACTACAACTCCCGGTCATCTCTGACCCTTGGACATGCTAGTTACGGCTGACGGCAGCTGAATAACATCTGGTGTGCCCCTGCCCCCATTCCTGCCATACCACTTTAACCTTTTATGGAAAAAATGATGATAAGAGATGATTTTTGCAGGAATTTCCCTCCCCTCCCAGAAAGATGTGATTTACTGAGATGTATTGTAGAAGACATAGTAAAATACACTCAGGCTGGATCTTCTAATTCTCCCCTGTGAATGCCTTCCTTATTCCTATGGCCAGCGTTACCTGGAAGGAAAACACAGGATTGGGAAGACTGAGGAAATACGTCATTTCAGCCTCTCTGTTCGTGACGCTTCGGACGAAGTGTGATGTTGCGCCTAAAGCTATAGCTTTCAACATGTTTCTGTGACATAAGATCTGTTCTAGCATTGCATGCTAATCACAGGCGTCTGTTTTTCCTTCCCCCTTTAGTCGCCCAGAGTGAAAGAATCATTACAGAATTCTGAGGTAAGTTATTAATCAGCCAAGCACCGTAACATCACAAATCTCCAGGCACGCCCTGTCTCCTGTGTTTATGTTTTAGGAAGTGCCATTATCACCAGCATCACCTCTTCGCCAGCAGGTCTCGGGGTGGGTTACAACAGTTTAAAACTCAATATTTAAAAACAGTTAAAATAAACTCCACGCACAGTAACAATCACAGGAATTATTATTAAAGGCACTCAGATAATACTAAGGCAACAGTTTCACTTACACAAAGTGTCAGTCTACAGACTGCATAATGCTGGCTTAATAACTGTTGACGCAAACTAAGTGGCAGGCAGCATTTTTGTACACAGCTGCATGCAACGTGCAATTTTGCAAACTAATCATGACTTTGAAGTAGCACAAGCTGCCAAAGCCAGTTAATAAACAAATATGTATATTAATTATGGTTCCTAACAAGTCCAGGGTATGGCCTGACGGCAGAGGAGGCCTTCTGCTTGCTGAAGCTAAGCAGGTCTGGGTCTGGACAATGCCTAGATACGAGACCACCTGGGACCCACATGTACGCCGCCTGTGGGTTGCATGATGGGAGAAAGGCAGCATACAAATGGAAGGCAATGCTACATTCTAGCGCTTAACCCTGCTGGCAGTTGCTCATGGCGGGGGAGTGAGGCATCATGGAAGGAACAGAAGTATCCAGTGAGTGTTCTGAGCAATGGCAAAACCAGCAAACCTTGCAAGGTTCTGGGGCAAGAACAGAGTCATTTTGTGACAGGAGTAGGCTGCCTTTCATCAGTCAACTGAAGGCCAAGGAAGATGGGTGCACAAACGGCTGTGACTAGCATAAGAGAGCCTGGGATAAGGAAGGGGAATTGGGGGAAAGGAATCTCCCTCCCTCCAACAGAGCCCTTTGGATCAGCCCAGACCAGTATTGGTCCATTGGGTAGTTTGACAACTCTGAACGTGCTAGTCGCTTGTGAGGAGGTCCGTAAATGGCTGTCCTAAGTTATTTCAAAGGAATAGCATCCTGGGCTCCTTCTGGGAGGAATGGTGAGATATAAATTTAATACATAAAGCTAGTAAAAAGGCTATAGATGTAATTTTTCATTTCATTTTCAGCCACAAAAAATTAGTTAAGTCACAAATGAGAAGGAGTCAGTAGGCCCCAGAGATCGTGGAGAGGAACACCAAAAGTTTATTGAAAAGTTGGAAGTTGGCATGCTATTTGAAGTTTAGGCTCAGGGAGAAGCAGAGCTGTGAGACTATGCCCATCCCAGTAATAGCATAATGGTAAATAATTGGAGTTTTTTTAAAAAATGTTTTGGGGCTGCAATCCTGTGATCCCTGGGAGGGCATCCCAAGGGCCACTGGATTTTGCAGATGTCTCTCTCCATGGCCAGAGAGAGATCTGGTCACAGAGGCCTCCATGCAGCAGCACTGGAGAGGTCTGTGGCTTGTTTGATGCTCTCAATGTCCCAATAGCAGAAAGGGCAAAGGGGGGATTTGAATCCAAAGCCCTCCTGTTCCTCCAACACATACACACATTCACACACCCACACACCCACTCCACCCCAGAACAGGGGGAAAGTATATCAGCCACAAGCCTGGATATGTGTATTTGCCTTCCAGTGGGACTTGAGTGTGCGTAAAGCTTCCAAAAAGGCTGGGGGGGGGGAGTTGAGAAAGATGAAAGCATCTTCTACCTTGCCGGCATAAGCCCAGGAGGGTTTTGGATTCAGCCCCCACCCCCAGAAGGACTGCTCTCTGAGAGAGGCACAAACAGGGGTATGAATTGCTGTATTAATACTTATTAGCAGAGTTTTATTTATTTATTTATTTATTTATTTTATTACATTTTTAGACCGCCCTATAGCAATAAGCTCCCAGGGCGGTGTACAGTATAATAAAACTGATTAAAATACAAGCGGATGCAAATACAATACAGTACACAATAAAACATAATTAAAAATTTCCAAATTTAGATTCAATTTTAAAATTTTAAAATTTTTTTTAAATGCCTGGGCAAAGAGGTAGGTCTTTACCTGGCGCCGGAAAGATAACAGAGAAGGCTCCAGGCGTATCTCGTCAGGGAGGGCGTTCCATAGTTTGGGGGCCACCACCGAGAAGGCCCTAGCTCTAGTTGTCATTCTCCGTGCCTCCTTATGCGTTGGGACACGGAGAAGGGCCTTCGACGTTGAGCGCAGTGACCGGGTAGGTACATAGCGGGAGAGGCGTTCCGCCAGGTATTGCGGTCCAATGCCGTTAAGGGCTTTATAGGTAAGAACCAACACTTTGAATCTGGCCCGGAAACATATTGGTAGCCAGTGCAGCTGGGCCAGAACAGGTGTTATATGATCAAACTTTTTAGTCCCAGTAAGGACTCTGGCCGCAGCATTCTGCACCAGCTGAAGTTTCCGAACCGTCTTCAGAGGTAACCCTACGTAGAGAGCATTACAGTAGTCCAATCTAGAGGTTACCAGAGCATGGATAACTGTGGCAAGGTTCTCCCTGTCCAGATAGGATCGTAGTTGGGCTACCAGCCGAAGCTGGTAGAACGCATTCCGTGCCACCGAGGCTACCTGAGCCTCCAGTGACAGGAGCGGATCTAATAAGACCCCCAAACTACAGACTTGCTCCTTTAGGGGGAGTGTAACCCCATCTAGGGCAGGTCGGACATCATCCATCTGGGCAGAGAGCCCCCCCACCAACATTATTTAACATAAAGCATAACACAAGAATACAGGAATTGTTATGAACTGTAAAGGATCATGGGATTTCGGGGGGGGTAGTTGCTCTTCGGACTGGCCCTCTGGCCGCGTCCAAGCGCTCTGGGAATCATCATTGGGTATCTCTTCCTTCTGTAGAAATGAATCATCAGTATTTTGGGCAAGTGGGCCGCCCTCTTTCCTCCACCAAACCCCAGCCTCCTTTTCCTTCCTTCCTTTCTTTTAATCTCTAGCTCTTTCCATCGGCTGAGCCCACAGGCCCTTTGCTCAACGTCCCAGCCCAGCCACCTCAACTACCTCAGCCTGCAGGGCAGCCCCCCGCACAGCCTACTCCAGCTGTCCCCCCTCCAGCTTCTCAGGCGGCAGCGGCAGCGGCAGCAGCTCCTCTACCAGCACAGGTAAGGCAAGGAGCATCTGCGGATGACCTGTCGGCTTCCCACGCTAGAAGGAAGCAGAAATAGTTTCCAAAATAAACCTAGTGGGACCGAAGCCTCTCTTAAGCGTGGAGCAGCTGGATATTTATTTATTTATTACATTAATACCTCTTCTCCAAAGGGGCTCTCCTCCTCCCCATTTTACCCTCACAACAACCCTGTGGGGGAGGTTAGGCTGGCAGACAGTGGTTGGCCCAAGGTGACCCAGTGAGGTTCATGGCTGAATTGGGGGTGTAAACCCTGGTCTCCCAGGCCCTAAATCCAGCACCCCACTGTCTCTTTAACATTTGAGAGTGGAAGTGGTGCTGGGGTCTGAGGGCTGATAGCCTGAGACCTGAGCCAGGATACTTTCCTAGGCTTTGTGTGATGCAACATGCCCCAATTTTTTGTGTACCTTCCAGATGTTTTGGACTACAGTTCCTATTGTCCCTGACCACTGACCATGCTGGCTGGAGCTGAGGGGAGTTGCAGTCTAGGGGGAACCAAGTAGGGAAAGGTTGCCTAGTGGTTAAGTCTCCAACTACATGTTACACGGAATGGAGTAGTTCTTCATTGGCATAAAGCAAAAGCAACCTTAGCAGAATGGCAAATGAGCAGAGGCTTCTTTCCCCTCATGCCATTATTTTCACCTTAATTCCCTTTTTCAGATGGTTTTATTTCATGAGGCCTTTGCACCATGAATGCTGCTCTGATGTTCCTGTTTTTATGTTTTAATCTATGTCTTAAATTGTGTGCATTGCAAGTTTTATTTTTCTTTGTAACCTGCTTTGAGACTCATGTGAAAAGCTGGGGCGTAAATTTGAATGAATGGATGAATGATAGGAGACCTTATTTCCCAGCCCTAATGAGTGAAAAAGCATTTTGGGGAGGGCGATCTTTAGCTCAGAAATGACAGGTGGGGAAAGGGGTTAAGTCATTTCTGTCCATGCAGCTGTCCCCAGGCTGCTTTGGGTATAAAACAGGCACATGCATTCGCTCTTTTGAGGCTAAAAGACGGAGCTGCGAATTGCAAAGTCCCTGGCTGAAATGTCCCATCAGCCATGAATAAGCCTCTCCTCTTTTCAGCCTCGCCACTGGTAGGTAAGGCAGGATTACTAGCAGCTGGCCTACCCTACCGGGATGTTTTGAGAATTACCAAGCAAACTTGAGATGAAGCCCTTTGAACCTTATGCTGTATCTCTCTGCACCCCAATGTCCTCTGCATTACATTGCATGGGGTGTTGTAATGCAAGACCCACCGTTTGCAGAGGGAGTGCAACTTGGCAGAAGAGAGAGACAGGTAACTTGCATTTCTTACTCAAGGCAACCTCCTGCCAAAGTCAGTCCATTCTTGAGACATCCTGGAGTGTGTCCCGTGGCTTGTGGGTACCCTGGAGGCAGCCAAACGCTGCTAACTCACATATAACAAATAGCTGTCCTTGTAGTCGGGGTGAGGCCTGTTCTGCCTGAAGGGACGGGGAAGCGTTCTCGTCCCATGCCTCTAACAGGCCCGCTGGGAATCATTCAGTGGCGCTTGTGGCCAGAGCAACACTCGAGGGCTTCAGCTTTCTTTCCTAGAAACTTTTTCATGGTTTTTGGAACCGAGCTATATATAAAACCCCGTTGTGCACACAGGGCTCCCGTTCTCCTCCTGACAGCACATTAATCTTGGAAGACAAACCTTGGCATCTGCCATTCTTGGATTCCAGTTGGCTGAAATTAAACAGTACTCACTCGGCTTAGGGTCTGCTGACGTCCTCTGTGTGCAGGCCCAAGCTATTAAATGCTTGAGGGGGCCCTGGCCTCTGTTCTGAAATAGTCCCTGAATGTGCGCGGCTCTGTCTTTGGTGCTCTCCAGCAGTGGTAAGGGACGACAGCTGTAGCTTCATTGACGTCAAGAGAGAGCGATGTAGATTACTGGTGCAGGACTTCAGGGATCTGTTAAGTTTCTCCCCATCATGGCATACGCCAGAGTGGTCAGCTGCAGACTGCATCTGACCCTTACCCTGTTTTGCCCCCCCATCCCCCCAGCAGCCTCTGTGGCTCCTATACATCAAGGCAGGGCTTCTAACTTTGTGATCAGCTCTCCAGTTGAGAAATGAGGCTGCCCCAGAGATCTGGCGCAATTTCAGCAGGAGCTCCTGCTGAGATATTCGGACACGGGAAGCGTCCTTACACCAGGGCAAAGTATTTGTCTATCTGGTTGGTGCTGTCTTCTCTGACTGGCAGCAGCCTTCCAGGGTCTCAGGCAGAGGTATTTTCTGTCACCTTCTTCCTGAGACCCTGTGGAACAGAGGCGTCACGTGTTGAGCCCGGGGCCTTCTGCCTGCCCGGCATGTGTTCTGCCCCTGAGCCACAGCCTCTTCCCCTTAGAGATAGAGAGAGCCGACTTGCTGGCCCAGGGATGGGGAGCCTGTGTCCCTCCAGAAGCTGTTGGATCACAGCTCCCTTCATCCCTGACCATTGGCCACCCTGGGTGGGTCTGAAGGCAGTTGGTGTCCAGCAGCATCTGAAGGGCCAGAGGATCCTAATCCGTGACTTAAACAATCCATGTAGTGGAGAGAAAAAGCAGCGTGGTCAGGGAAAGCCCAGCCCGATGTTGAAATGAGTGCAGAGTTGGAAGGTGCCTGAAAGGCACTTTAGCCTCAGTTGTCTCCCTGCAGATAGGGGCTGCCACCCATCAGCCCCTGCCCGCACTTGCTCCAGTGTAAACAGCTTGAACCTATGCAATCTGGTTAGAATATAGTAGGGCTCTGTGCCGGATTTAGCCAAGCCCTGAACCAATTCAGGGGGGAATTCGGCCGAGTTGGGTGGCGGCAGCCCCAGATTGCGTTGAGTCAGGCCATCTGGAGCGATCCAGAGCTGCGAAAGGGGCGAGGTGCCGGGTGGGAAGAAGAGGCAGCCAGCCCCAGCACGGTCCTCACATGGAACGGGCTGGGGAAGCAGACTCCAGCAGGGTTGAATCTTCCGGTGTCTAGCTGGTGAACATAGGATTCAATTCTGCCTGCAGGATGTCCTTTGGCAAGCGCCTTTACTGCAGGGAAGGTCCTTGCAAAGCAGCATTGAGCAGGATGGAACCCTCCTGTTGTCAGTGTATGGGGGGGAGGAGACGCAGCTTCTCCCCTCCTCCCAATTGTATTTTTGATTGATTGATTGATATCCCGCCCTTCCTCCTAGTAGCCCCAGGGCGGCAAACAAAAGCAGTAAAAACACTCTAAAACTTCATAAAAACAGACTTTAAAATACGTTACAACAAAACTTCCTTAAAAACATATTAAAACAAAACACCTTTAAAAAGATTATTTTTTAAAAAAAGTTTTAAAAACATATTAAAAAGCAATTCCAGTTGTTTGTTTAATTAGGGCTTGAAGAACCTTAATTAAATATTAGCCCAGCCCTAGAATATAGCACCAGCAACAAGACTGTACCCTGCAGAAAGTATTAACTCTTTGGGATTTTACTTTATTGTCCTTTCTTTAAGGCTTGTTAGGCTTCACCCAAATGTGGAATGATGCTATCTTGCTCTGTACTGGATTAGTTCAATCCAATGCAATGCAAGATTTATCTGTGCTTAGTGGTCTTCCTGAGACAGCTATAAAATATTATGTAAAAAAAAGTTTAATAGAGAAGAAACTTTTTTTAAAAAATAGGTTCCTTCAGAGCAAATAACTGAAACAAAGCAGTCAAGCCACATACTGAAGAAAAAGACCAAAATAATAGTTAGTGGTAAATTAACACCACTAGATCAGTAGCCAGTTTGACTTGGGCCACAAAAGGTCTGTGTTTTCGAGAGCGGGAAGGTAGATGCCTCCAAAATACTCTCGGATATTGCTGATCATTGAATCACGGAATGAAATTTATCCAGCGATTCTTCTCAAGGACGTTTTTTATTGGGTCCCTCTTGGTGTCATCCAGTGTGTGTACTCTGTTGTCTGAAGCGGTCAGATTCATTGTTTGTCAATCTCTTTATGATGCTTCTATGCTTTGAGGCCACAGAACCCTCCAGAGTAGCACTTTTTATTCATTGATTTAAAAATTGCCCCTTCCCTTTCCCCAAAAGGCACCTCCTGCTCCTGCAGCAGCCCCAGCACAAGAGGAAACAAAAATACCTATCAGCCTTGTTCTAAGGTTAAGGTAAGCATGTTGCTTCGGCATGCAAACGTCTCCAAGGCATAATCACCTGGCTGTTGTTCGACTGCATCCTTGGCTTGAAAGGTTCCATGGTGGGGTAGCCAATATGGTGCCCTCCAGATGTTGTTTGACTGCAGCTCCCATCAGTTCTAGCCAGCATGGGCAATGGTTAGGGATGGAGAGACCTGATCTGGAGGGCACTATGTTAGCCACCCTTGCTCTATGGTTCAGTGGCTGGGGCTTCATTGGACCCAGGAGAGCTGGGTTCGAATGTCATGAACTTTCAGTGGCCATGTATAACCTCAGTTCTACCCATCTGTTAAATTTATTGTTGCTGTTACTATTCTCAGTCTTGAGAGTTTCTCACCATCCCTCAGCCAACTTTCACTATGAGAAACTCTATTAATACATGGGGCCTGTTTGTTTGAGTCAAAAAATCTTTACCCGATTCTGTGTCAAGAAAGTCCAAATAGTGCAATCTGATTGCATTGTATAAATTGCAGTTAGACACTTGGATTGCATCTGACACTTGAGGATCTTCTGGAAGCATGGCAAGACTCTTTGGTCAAGGCTGAATTTTTGTGCAGAAATTGCATGCAATTTAATAAACTAAATACACACACTGAACCAAAAAAACCCTATAAACAGACTATAAATAACACAGATAAATCTGATAATATAACAATGTGGCACATGTATATAAAGAGATATCAAAGGTTTGAATGTGTTTCAATCTCACAAGGTCTTCAGCGGGAAATTATGCAGTTAAAAACAAAGCCAGACTTAGGGATAATGGAGAAGTTAATTCAGTCTGCATCTTTAAACAGACTGACTTAATTTGCACATTCTGAACTAATAAGATTGGAACATAATTATCATTCTGGATTTCACATTTCCCTGAAGTTTGAGTAACAGGCCTCTGCTCAAGAAATGTACCAAAATGAAGGGCAAAATTAGTTTAGAAATGTATAGATTGAGATCAAACACATGCTTACGTTTAAAAGATTCATACTTTTTTAAAAAATAAACAGATTAATGCTGAAATGGGTTGGCACAGACTTATGATTGAACACTTGCAGAATTGTCGTGGATGAAACTGAGTGATCCGTCCATCCTTAGCCATATCTGCAGGCTATTATAAAGCCCAAAGTCAGAGTATAAATTCTTGTAACATTTGTAGTGCCTGCAAATTAAATTAAAATGTGTTTATTGCTGAAACCACTCAAAATAAACCCTAAAACATTTCATATTGAAATAAGTAATACTATCTAAATCAGATTACCAGCTGTTATGGAGGAGCGACACGTAGGCATGCCTGGGTACATATCCATTCAATCCATGCATTGAGCACCCTAGTGAAAAGTGCTCAGGCTCCGTAATGTATTTGGTGCCATCTAACATTAAGGGTGTATTTAAAGAGCATATGTGCTTGGATATATCATTTGCTAACCGATATATTGCATTTATGTGTTGCATGAGAAATCCAAAAGAGATGCAAAACGGAACTGTGGATCATCATCTGCGTCCTATAGTACTTAAAAAAGGGATTTCTTCACAAACAAAACTATGGACAGAATTTTTTTATCATGCTTAGCTATCATTTGGCATAGCATTACTGGGGCCAGACAAAATTTGCATCCAGCTGCATCCAGCCTGTCGGCTCACCATCCTTGCTTTCCTCCAAGAACAAAAATGGGTTTGCTTCATCTGGTAGTTTTGATTTATAATGCAGTTAAAAGAACCTCACTGTGTCTTCTCCACCTTAACAGGAATTCAAAGAAAGAACTCAATGACATCCGATTTGAATTCACCCCAGGGAGAGGTGAGTAAGGACATGGGAGGTGGAAGTATGCCGGAACTCCTGCTTGCAGAAGGGTCTGTGGCTCATTTTTAGAGCATCTGGTTTGCATGCGGATGGTCCCAGGTTCAATCTCCAAGCAGAGCTGGGAAAAACCACCTAACTCTGAAATCGTGGAGATCCAGTACCACTCAACACTGACAATCTGAGCTGGGTGGACTATTGGTCTGACTTGGAGAGCCTTAGCCAGTCGGTGTATGTCAGGACATAAGAAGAGCCCTGCTAGATCAGGCCAGTCTAGCATTTTGTTCTCACAGTGCCCAACCAGATGCCTATGGGAAGCCTGCAAGCAAGACCTGAATGCAGCTGTACGCTCCCCATGTGTGATTCCCAGCAACTGGTATACATACAGAGATGCATTGCCTCTGACAGTGGAGAGAAGAATGTAGCCATCATGGCTAGTAATCCTTTGATAGCCTTTCCCTCCATGAATTTGTCCAATTCTTTTTTTAAAAACCATCCTAGTTGCTGGCCATCACTACATCTTCGGGAAGCCAGTTCCATAGTATTACTGCACACTGTGTGAAGAAGTTCGCTTCTCTGTTCTGAATACTGAGGCAATGCTACTGCCTACTGACTATTAGTACTGTCTGCTGAATGCTGTTGCACACTGAACTGAGATAATACTGAGATATGTACCATGTCTTGGTATAAGGCAGATTTCTGTGTTCTATGAATTTCCTAGCTCTAGGCTTCTGCACTAGTTATACTTTCAGAAACATGCTAAATATGTAATACAGAGTTCGGGTTCAGACTCCTCTCAACACGTAGAGAGTGCTTATCCTTCCCAAACGAGAAGCCCCAGCTAGATCCTTAGTACTTTGGAATTAGGAAGTGGCACTTTCAAGTAGACTTGGATCCTCTAAACCTATTAAAAACTTACTATATTGCACCTTTCTGCATATAGTCTATTCATAGAATCATAGAATAGTAGAGTTGGAAGGGGTCTATAAGGCCATCAAGTCAACCCCCTGCTCAATGCAGGAATTCAAATCAAAGCATCCCCGACAGATGGCTGTCCAGCTGCCTGTCCAGCTGCCTGTTGAATGCCTGCAGTGTCAGAGAGCCCACTACCTCTCTAGGTCGTTGGTTCCATTGTCGTATGGCTCTAACAGTTAGGAAGTTTTTCCTGATGTCCAGTTGAAATCTGGCTTCCTGCAACTTGAGCCCATTATTCCGTGTCCTGCACTCGGATGATTGAGAAGAGATCCCGGCCCTCCTCTGTGTGACAACCTTTCATGTACTTGAAGAGTGCTGTCTTATCTCCCCTCAGTCTTCTCTTCTGCAGGCTAAACATGCCCAGTTCTTTCAGTCTCTCCTCATAGGTCTTGGTTTCTAGTCCCCTGATCATCCTTGTTGCCCTCCTCTGAAGCTATTCCTCCACTGAACCTGTTCAAAATGGCCATGTTAAGCAAGATAGACTACAGATTAATGCATAATATAAAACAAATGTAAAAATTAATAGCAAATAAGAATTGGCAAATACCTGCAAACGGTAAACACTAAATTTGTTTTAGACCCGTTGCATGCAAATATGACAGTCTCTTAATTATGATCTTTGCAGATACTGCTGATGGGGTATCCCAAGAACTCATCTCGGCTGGGCTTGTCGATGGCAGAGACTTAGTAATAGGTAATAGTGTATGCTGCAGAATTTCACTTTTGCCTTGATCCCAGACTGGATTTGTGGATAGAAGGTGCTGTATTTCTTCCCAGGAGAAAGAGGGGAAAACTGTCCATCCTTGTTTTAGGAGGACGTCTCTTTCCAATATTTAAGGGAAACTTGTTCAGAATGAAAATGCTTAAATATGCCATCTTTGAGCGTGTCCACCCTCTGTCGTTTCAGTTGCTGCCAACTTACAAAAAATTGTGGAAGAGCCGCAGACGAACCGATCTGTCACTTTCAAACTGGTATATTTACTGTTTCTATCCTTGGTGATCCATGCTCTAGTCTTCTTAAGGACAGCCTTTGCCAATCTGGTGCCCTCCAGATGTTGGACTACAGCTTCCATGAGCTGATGGGAGTTGGAGTCCAACAACATCTGGAGGGCACCAGGTTGGCGAAGGCTGCGTTAGTGCATCTGGGGTATTTATTTAGTGCACTGAGCCTTCAGCAGTGGTCCCTGTGCAATGGACAGTTTGTGGTGCACTTCCAGTTGGTTTACATAGCCATAACAGAAATAATGTTGGCTGACAATTAATTTTCAGGGGGCTTTTGGGGATCAGTTGAGTTGTGATTTGTTGAGTGCTGCAACTCTGGTTGGATGTCCTGTTTTTTTCTAACACGATGTGATTATTGTCTTTGGCTCTTTGTAATTTGGATACATCTGGATTGTAAAGTGGGGTAAAAGTATCCTCTGTTGGTGATGCTCGGGGTTGAGTGCCAGTCCTTATGTAGCCAAATTGGCACTATCCATGCTCTTATCTGCATGTCTGGGGGAACTCCAAGAATCCTTGGGGTGGGGGAGAAATCCCAAAATGGCCCAAAGAGAACTTGGAATGCTGAGTGTCTGTTGGGAAGAAAAAACAAAAAATCTGGGGCACGCGAAAAGGAATGGAGTATCTTGGAAGAAGGCATGGCTGGTCAGCCAGAATTCTGCACAGGAGCATTCCACATTGCTTTGGAAAAAAGGCTTCATTTTTTAATTCAAATGGGCCTTGGAACAAAATATTGCACATGCCAAATTAAACAACAATCTGCACTACAGCACAGTTGAATGGAATGTGTAGGTCCTAGACTTGCTTCATGGTCTAATAGCATTTGCCAACTTAGGAATGCCTTTCCACTGTCTAGTGCTGTGTTCCCCCTTTCCCTGTGTCGCATGTGTTGCTTTAAAGCTGCCTCAATGCAGAATGATTTGAGTTTTACATTTTGGTCTGCAGAAAAAATACAAAGGTGAATTGTGGTCTGCCCTAAAGAAAGGTCTTGCTTGCTGTTATAATGAACTGCTTCCTTGTTGTCCATATGCACCAAGAGTTTTTTTCAGTGGTGGGCGCCCCATCCATGTGCCCCATGTCTATGTACTTCACAGGAGTGACTATATAACAGAAACAGGCCTTGGCAGTCTCCATGACCTTGGTGGAGTGCCTCAGGAAAGATGTTTCCCACACTTTTGATTTATCGCCAAAGTATCACTTGCCCAAGAGAATCTAGCGGTTCTTTTTTTTTTGTTTGTTTAAAAACAAGGTTGTAGACCTCATAGTTTCAGAGCTATTGGGACTCATGTCTTGTTTAAAACCAAGCACCAAATGTGAAGTCATTCTCAATGCCCCCAGTCCATGCCTCTCTATATTGCAGACCAGTTCACCTTGTGCATTTTCTATGCACCCAAATTCTTCTTTTTTCAGACCTGGTACAAAAAAATAATCCAAAGTCCCCACCCCCTCAAAATGCAACAGTGCCGATGATGCCCATCTTTAATGCAATCTTGTCCAGTTTATTCACCAGGCTATTCACCACCCAGAGAGCTATTGCTAGTCGGGCGGTATATAAATTTAATAAATAAATAAATAAATAAATAAAACCATTCTTTTTTTTTTAAATTCCAAAATATTTTTATACTTTAGTTCCATCAAAAGACTCTATTGTAGTTTACAGCTAAGGACAAAGTGGGCTCTTTACACTCCCCACCTCAAAAGGATGCATGCATTTCAAGTGACATATATTGGAACGCGTAGGCAGGCGTGGCAAGTAACTTTTGTCAGATGTATTTGCAAGTTCTGTGACCAGAATAAGCAATCCAGAGATTGTCCTACATGACCCTCCCCCTTTCCAGTCCTTAAGATCTTCTGAGGAGCTCCCAGTTTGAGTTCCGTCATATGCAGAGGCCAGATTGTACCTTCTCTGTGGCATCTTTGATGCTCTGGAACTCTTTTCCAACAGAGGTGGTGTCCAGGTTGCATTTGCTAATTGTTGATCAGGACTCCTTGACCTGCTACTGCTGCTGTTTCTGCTGCTGCTGTTTTTGTTTGAGCTGCATTCTTGTTTATTTAGATGTTACTGTTTTCACTGGTTCTTAATTTTTCCACTGTCTTATTATTTTGGTGAGAGTTGCTGTTCTCATCTAATTGACAACCAGCTTCCATACCTGCCTGCCTTGGGGGCAGGTGGCAATTCCGTCTTGGAGGCTGCAAAATCCATTCTTTGCACAGAATTCCAGGGCATTAAACAGGGCTGTGGAGTCGGAGTCGGTAGAAATGTTCCGATTCCGACTCTTTCATAAATGGCAAATGTATATTAACTAGTAATAACAAATTTACTGTAGTAAAATGGTAGCACAAGGCATTTCATCACCACCACATGCATCTTTTTTGAACTACAACTCCCACGAGCCCAATCCCTGGGGCTGATGGGAGTTGTAGTTTAAAAAAGTAACTTTTCCAAGCTCTGGATTCACGTGGTGGTGATGAAATGCCTTGTGCTACCATTTTACTACAGTAAATGTGTTATTACTAGTTAATATACATTTGCCATTTATGAAGGAGTCGGAGTCGGACAGTAGAAAAATAGAGGAGTCGGAGTCGAAGGTCTGGCGTATGGACTCCACAGCCCTGGCATTAAACCGCTGTAAAAAAACCCCAAAAACCAAACCAACAGCATAATTTGTGGGGGAGCTTCTTTCCTCTTCACAATGGTTCTTGTTGGGCTTCCCCCTCTGTTCTTCAGGCATCTGGCGTTGAAGGTTCCGATATCCCCGACGACAGCAAGCTCATTGGGTTTGCCCAGCTCAGCATCAATTGAAACGACGCTTCGAGACGATGGTGTCCCTCCCTACTGCGGGTGCAGCTTTTGAACACTTCTGTCGGCCTAAAAGCAAAACCACTACTGCCAAAGAACCAAACTACAGGCCCCTTTCTTAGAAGCTTTAACCTCGTTTCTTTCCTGAGTAGCATCGCGGCCTCCCCCTACGCCGCCTCTTCCTCCTCTGCTGCTGCTGCTGCTGCCGCCGCCCTTAGAGACCGTTGGCTTCTCATCCACTCGCATGCCATTTTCACATTTCCTTCATCTCAGATGTGCAGACCCAGCCTTTCGTCGCCTGCATGTTTGTAGTTTTTATTATTGCCTTAACTGTTTAAAGTACAGAAGAAGGAGAAGAAGCCAGGAATACTACTGAGAGTACGAAACGGGGCTTCCACTACTCTTTACCATGATTGATTTGTCTGTTGGTTTCTTATGTTGTATTGAATTGTATTTTGGGGTGGGTTTTTTGTTCACTTGACCCGCATAGTTGTTGCTCAACTGCAAAGGGGATTGTTTTGCTTTTGGGTTCACCTTACCAGGCAGGCTTAAAAAAAAAAAAAGTACAGGAATGGCAACCTATTATAGCATGTCAGAAATAACACTTGAATTGTTCTGCAAACCCAGTGAAGTCTTAAGAAAGAGTGAAAGCTTTAGGCTTGGCATCCGTGAGGAGACCTTATTTTAACAGATCTAGGGCACAAAACAAACTGCTTTGCCTGCCCTATGATGAGCCTTAATTCCCTCCCCTTCGCATTAATGCAGAATATAACACATGGGGAAAATATCAGGGTGTCTCTCTTTGCTTGTTTGTGTGTTGTGCCATCCACAATCCCACTGGGCCACTTTCCTAAATAATTGTCTCTAGATGTGGGATGGGGAACCTGTGGCCCTACCAATGATGTTGGACTTCAGGTCACATCAGCCCAGCCAGCATGGGCAACAGTCAGGGATGATGGGAGTTGTAGTCCAGCAACATCTGGTGGGCCGCAGGTTTCCCATGCTTGTTCTACAGCAGCAAGCCAGACCTGTGCTGTGTGGAACCCTCTGTCTACTTCTGCCACTGTGCCATGCCCACTTGGTATATCACCATTATCTGAGGAGCACTAGTTTTTGAGAAGCGGGTGCAGATTAAGCTGGTGCACAGGAAGCAGGGTGGTAGAAAACAGTGTCTGCATTTGACATGCAGACCATAGCCTGTCCCTTCTTCAGTGAATTGTGTAAATCAGCCTGGTGCCTTCCAGATGTTTAGGAATACAATTCCCATATGCCCTCAGTTCAAAACATCTGGAGGGCACCAGGTTGGGGAATGCTGACTTACACAGCCCCTGTTTTCCCATCTGGGGTAGTTTCTGTAACAATGTGGGCAGTGGGCCTCCCTTGCTGAAAGGGGTTCTTGAAGGCACAGGAAGTGGGGCTGGATACTGCTAAACTTAAGAGTGTTCTCTAAAACCAAACTTTCCTGGCCCAGGAATTTTGTAATAGTGTTATCAGGCTTGCTCTGTTCCCACAAATCCCACCTTACTCTCTCAATCATTTTGGTAGGTAGCAATCTGTGAGACTGGGTCTTTTAGGATGTATCAACACTATACTCTCAGGTAGTTTCAAACCTCCTTAAAGGTCCCGTCTTTGGAACCCTGGAAATTACAGTTCTGTTTGGAATATGTAGGCCAGCCTTCTCCAATTTGTTAGCCTCCAGTTGTTGTTGGACTACAACTCCCATCTTCCTTGGTCCCTGGTTGAGCCTAAATGGTGTTGGGAGTCTAATATTATCCGGAGATTGCCATGTTGGTGTAGGCTAAAAAGAAGGCAGGGGAAATCTCAGCATTCTAGCAGACTGCAAATTCCCAGCATTCTTTTAAAAATTTTGGATTGCTTATTAAGGTCTCTTCAAATGATACATTTTCTTCTCTCATCATAGGATTGAACCTGTAACCATTTTTGTGAAGGAAGCCCCTTGTAAGTGGGCTATGGAGCTGGGAGTTGCAATCTCGCAAGGTTGCTAGGGTGGCTTAACTGTGTGAAGAAGATGTGTTGTTGAGTGTATAACCATTCATAAAACCAGATGTTCTCCATACATGGATGTTGTAAGCAAAAGTTGATCGTGCTGCCTGGCAGCTGGGTGTGTTTTTGCGTCTGTGTGTGTGTGTGTGTGTTTCTGCTGAAGCAAATCTTTCCTGACTGTGTTTTGTTCCCGGAATATTTCATTGGTGTGTTCAAGATAGAAAATACATTTGTCCTTTTTCCTGACAGATTGGTGCATATGGAACTGCCCCTCTTCTATTGTTAAAGCAATAAAAAACACAAAGATTGCCAGTAGGTTCATACATGGCAAGGATTAAGCTCTGGACAATTTTGACCCTCCTGCTGCACTAACTGCTTGGAATTTGCAAAATCATTTTTATACTCTCAGCTGAGCATCAGAGTTTGATCAAGATGATGCAACCGAAACCAACGTAACTTGCGTTTAGTATTTTCTTAAGAAATCTAGTGGTGTATGTGTGTGTGTATGGTGGTGGGTTTTTTTCCATTCTTTGAATTTCTACATATAAATTATCCTTTTTAGTTTGAAAAAAAAGCAACACTTGTAATGCAATATGTGAATAATAAAATGGTGTTTCTTCCCCCCCCCCCCCGGTACACAAGTTTTCCCCCACCCCACAGTGGGTCTTTTGTGTGTCACTGCTTGGCTTTTGAAGTATTTTGTATTGGGAAGTTGCAGTTGCCCTGTAATGGATTAATTTGCATCCCAAAGAAAGGAATTGGGTTCTCGTTTAGAGGCCTGGTGGTGGCACTATATTGCCAAACTCTTAACCATACTTCAGGTATCAGGAGCTGACTTATGAATTCCCTCCTTCCTCCTCATTCTCTTCAGGGCAAATTCCATTCCTCCTTCCTCTGTCACATTCACATTCCATCTGATCCAACTTTAACCAGAATTAACTTTTAAGCATGCTTCTGAAGGTGGTTTGTGAATATTAAGAAGGATCCCAATTAATGTCTCTGCAAAAACGTGGCCTAAGGCCAAGGAGAAGGTTGGAAAGGGGTGCAGTGTGTAAGTTTGAGTACCACACCTGACCTCTTAACTATGATTCAAGGCACCCGTCCCCATCCTGCTGGCTTCCAGATGCTTTGGACTGCAACTCCCATCTGCCCTGGCCAGAGCAGCTGTTGCTGGCTGGGACTGATGGGAGTTGTTGTCCAAAACATCTGGAATCTGGAGTGCTTCAGATTGAGGATGGTTGATTTAAGAGATGTGCAGCATTATGGGCATGCAGTGGTCTACTGTGGGTATGGGAAAACAATGGGGAATTTGGATTCTGTTAGGGATCTTTTTATTTTCTGCTTAACAATATGTATTCTCTATGAGCAGTTATGGAAGCTTCCTACAAAATCTGGCATTGTTTTTCTTTGCCTTTTTTAAAAAAAACTTTTTAAAGCCTGTAGTTTTATTAGATCTACCAATAGGTCACAAGCAAAATTGCTACAAACATGGAGACAAAATGAAGAAAAGACAGGAAAAGGGTATCTACCAGTTTTGGTGGGGAGTGGGTGATGGGAGTCCTGTTTGGGTTTTGTGCGCCTGTGGTCACATCTGCACCCTAAAGCACATGGCTTTCTTCCTCCAAGAATCTGGGAACTGTTAATTTGTTAAGGGTCCTGGGAATTGTACCTTGGGGAGGGGTCAGCAACAATTCCCAGGATTCCTTGGCACAACCCATGTGCTTTAAATGTGATGTGGATGTCTGTGTTGGAAGGCCTAGCTCTGTCCACCTCACCCCCTCTGAGAGCACCACATTCTTCCCCTTCTTGGCTTATGAGAGAAAAGGCAGCAGCCTGCACATTTGTGAGAGCTGATAGGTGGTTTAAATCTTTCTTTCTTTAAAAAAAAAAGTTTATGGGTGGGGTTTGGTATAACAATGAACAGTTATTCAGTGGGCCTCTGACGGGGGTGTGGGATCCCCACGTTGATGATGAGAGTGGCCCTCGGAGGCTCCACAGTGACTGCTTTCCTGAAACCTTTGTGTGCTTTTCCAGTTGGCAGGAAGTCCCTTTGGAGCCTGTGATGTCATGTCACTAAAGTGGGCAGAGCTTGCCTTAACTCTCACGCCCTTGTATGATGATGTGAAAAGGTGGGTTGAGCTGGTTGCTGAAATGGGCCCCAGCCCTTGAAAGATGAGGAACAGCAGGTGGCAATGGAGGGGGGGGAGTTTGGGAGAAGTAATGCACCCTCCCCACGCCATCCAATCTGCCCACCCTGTCTTCAGACATGAAGACCAAATTTTTCTGGTACAGTATTACTTCACTTTTTCCTGCATGCCGTGCAAACCTTGTTGTACTCCTCACTGGAATAAGGACTCCAAACCAATCCAGTGCAGTGATGCAGTATCTATTTATTTACTCCCCTCTCTCTCTAACCCAAGTCTAGCAGACAAGAGTATCCATGCTGGCTGTTTCTCTTGTATTTTTTCTTTTAAATGAGCCTCCCCCCTCCTTGCTATTAGATTTCTAGGCACCTGTCTCTCAGTAGTAATAGACTTTTTGTTTCTTTGGCTTGGGATACTGAAAGTGCTAGACTATTTTGTTCCTGAGGTTCAAAGTGCCAATGATTTTATTATTTTATTATTTTTTTCATAAGAAATAATTTCTAACCTTTTTACCCTTACGAATCAGAGTTTTTTTTAATTTGGGGTAAATTCTGAACTTGAACCTAGAAATCAGTTGGTATTTTTTTAAACTTAGTTGATATTTTAAGGATGATGATGGTGTATTAATATAACAGGAACCTCTACACAATTTTGGTGTACTGTAGATTTTAATTAAAGATGTAAAATATTCAGCCTTTTTTCCTTTGTATTTTACTGCATGTATTTCTCTAATTTTTAATCAATAAAAAAATGTCCATTGCTTTTGAGAGTTGACCTGTATTTTAAAGATTTCCCTCTCTCTGACTGACTGTTCTTGCAAATAGCCCCAATAGCTCACCACAGTTACGTCACATGCATACGTACAGGAGAATAACCCCAGCCTGTTGCACTCTGGATGCTGCTGAACTACAACTCCCATCATCTATGACCGTTGGCCAAGTGGCTGGGACTGATGGGAGTTCAAGCCCAACATCATCTGGAGAACACCAGGTTGGGGAAGGTTGCATTATAGGTTATAAATGGATAAAAATCTCATTTACATTTATTCATTTATTTTATTTATTTTTATTATTTGATTTATATCCTGCTCTTCCTCCCAGTAGGAGCCCAGGGCAGCAAACAAAGGAACCAAAATCACTTCAAAACATCATAAAAACAGACTTTAAAATATATTAAAACAAAATATCTTTAAAATTTTTTATTAAAAAGCTTTAAAAGCATCTTTAAAAGGAAAGAAAAGGTTTAAAAACATTAAAAAGCAATTCCAACACAGACGCAGACTGGGATAAGGTCTCAAAAGGCTTGTTGAAAGAGGAAGGGCTTCAGTGGGCGCCAGAAAGATAACAGATGGCGCCTATCTAATATTTAAGGGGAGTGAATTCTAAAGGGTAGGTGCCACTACACTAAAGATCCATTTTCTATGTTGTGTAGGACGGACCTCCTGATGAGATGGTATCTGCAGGAGGCCCTCACCTGCAGAGTGCAGTGATTGACTGGGGATATAAGGAATAAGACAGTATTTCAGGTATCCTGGTCCTAAGCTGTATAGGGCTTTGTACACCAAAACTAGAATCTTGAACTTGGCCCGGTAGCAAATGGGCAGCCAGTGCAATTCTTTCAGCAGTGGGGTGACATAACGGCAATACCCTGCGCCTGTGAGCAGTCTCGCTGCTCCATTTTGCACCAGCTGCAGCTTCCAGACCAACCTCAAGGGCAGCCCCACATGAGTGCATTACAGTATTCCAGCCTGGAGGTTACCAGTGCAAGGACAATGGTGGTCAAGCTATCCCGGTCCAGAAACGGCTGCAGCTGTCTTACCAGCCAAAGCTGGTAAAAGGCACTCTTAGCCACTGTGATCACCTGGACCTCTAGCGACAAAGATGAATCAAGGAGCACCCCCAGACTATGGACCTGCTCCTTCAGAGGAAGTACGACCCCATCCAAAGCAGGCAACTGACCAATTATCCAAACTCGGGAACCACCAACCCACAGTGCCTCCGTCTTGCTAGGATTCAGACTCAGTTTACTGCCCCTCATCTATCCCACCGCCGACTCCAGGCAGCAGTCCAGGTCTTGCACGGCCTCTCCTGATTCAGATGTTACAGAGAAATAGAGCTGGGCATCTGTCATCAGCATACTGCTGACACCTCGCCCCAAATCTCCTGATGATTGTTCCAAACGGCTTCATACAGATGTTAAACAGCATGGAGGGCAAGATGGTACCCTGAGGCACCCCACAGCACAACTGCCAGGGGTGGAAAGACAGTCACTTAATGCTATTCTCTGAAAATGACCTTGGAGATAGGATCAGAACCACTGGAAAACGGTGCCTCCAATATCCATCTCACCAAGTCGGCCCAGAAGGATACCATGGTCAATGGTATCAAAAGCTGCCAAGAGATCTGTGACGCCCTTCCCTGGCTCTCCCTGTCAGGTTCCTACCTGCTTGTGGCTACTGCCTTTCACTAGGCACCACCAGGGACTCCACCAGTCCGGACTGTCCTTTTTTATGGTTTCTCTCTCCGCTCTAGCATAGATCTCAACAGATCCCCCTGCTAGGCAGCACCACCAGTCACATTCTATAACTAATGTTCCCAGAGACCTTGCCTGAGTCTCCCTCTATCCGGTTACTTTTGTGACTGCGTGCTTATGCTGTTCCCAACCCCCATGTATCAGTGTAGATAACTCATATAACTCGGGGTTCCTCTGGATACTTGTAATATTATTCTCCTCTTCACCGCTGCCACCATTTGTTACTGTTGCCCTTCAGCCTTGGTAATTACCTTACCCTCCCTTCTGGTCTGTGAAACCCCAGCCAAGGATCAGGCCTTCGGTAAACCAAAATAGTATTTATTAAATAACAGAAATAACAAGATTACTTTTCTAATGGTACTTAAGCATATGGTTTCATCTATTCCTGTGATACTTGACTTATCATTAACTAGAACTCCCACTCCCTCTTTCTCCACACTCTCCTGACATCCACCACCTAACACCCACCTCCAAACACCACCAAAACAACCCACCTAACACCTCTCAAACACCTCTCTAACTCAACTGTCATTCTTCCATTTATACTCTCAGCCATTCAAACGCTCAGCCAATCATCCAGCATTCTGCTGCTCATCTACTCCCCCCTCCTCTTTCATTCCATTTACCATGTATCTTCTATACAAACAGCACTTACCATATTTACATTAATACAGGAACATCACAAGATCAAGTAAGAATAACAGGGTAGTACTCCCCCTGTCCTCCCGGTAAAGGTCATCCATCAGGGCAACCAAGGCCGATTCAGTCCCATAACCAGACCTAAACCCAGATTGGAATGGGTCAAGATAATCTGTTTCATCCAAGAGTATTTGCAATTGCTGCACCACAACCCTCTCAATCACTCCCTAAGAAGGGGGTATTTGTGACCAGGCAGTAGCTGACACAAACCAGTGGGTCCAGGGTGGGCTTTTTCAGGAGTGGTCAGATCACTGCCTCTTTCAGGGCAGCAGGAACCACTCCCTCCTGCAACAATATGTTGACCACACCCTGGATCCACTCGGTTACCCCCCCTCTACAAGTTTTAATAAGCAAGAAGGGCAAGGGTCAAGAGGACACATTGCTGACCTCATTGTCGCAAGCACCTTGTCCACGACATCAGGCCTCATCAACTGAAACAGTTCCCAAGACGTTGCAGCAGACGTTGCACTGGACAACTCACTTGGGGACTACAGTGGATGTGGATGGAGCATCAAGATTGCTATGGAGGCGAGCAACTTTACCCTGAAAGTGCCTTGCAATTAATTCACAGTGGCCCTCTGAAGGGTCTAAAACTCAATTTCCTGGAGTTGATGTCAATAGATCCCTGACAATACAGAAAAGCTCCACTGGACGGCTACTTGAGGATGCGATGGTGGCAGAGAAGTGGGACTTCTTCACCGCCCTCACCACCACACAGCAGGCACAGTTATGATGTTATATGTGTGCCCGAACAACATCATGGCACGCCTTTTGCCACTTGCACTCTAGCTATCGTCTAGCCTGTTTCATTGCCCTTAGTTCACTGGTGTACCAAGGTGCAAACCAGGCTCCACAATGCTGGAGAGGGTGCTCAGAGGCAACTGTGTCAAGAGCCAGATGCACCTCACTGTTTCAGAACATGACAAGGGCTTCAACAGGGTCACCTGCTGTATCTACTGAAAACTCCCCCAGGGCATTCAGGAATCCTGTGGATTTCATTAGTCTCTGGGAGCGGACCATCTTAATCTGTCCACCACCCCTGCAGGGGAGGATCGGAGCCCTAAAGTCTAAACTACACCAGGAACTAGACTGACCAAGTCAATGGGGTGACAAGTCAAGGATGTGCCCTGCCCTGTGTGTCGGGCCAGTGACAACTTGAGACAGCTCCATGGTCATCATGGAGGCCATGAAGTCCCGAGCTGGAACACTAGAGGCAGCCTCCGCATGGACATTGAAATCACCCAGCACTATCATTCTGGGCTCCTCCAACACCACAGCCAAGATGGCCTCTGCCAGCTCGGTCAGAGAAGCTCCCGGGCAGCAGGGTGGACGGTACACCAGCAGCAATCCTAGTTTCCTGTCCCCTTGGCCTGACACCAGGTGCAGGCCCTCAAAGCCAGCTCCAAGACAGAATGGTTTCCTGGTGACAGAGATGGAAGTTCTGTAGACCACAGCAACTCCTCCCCCCCCCAATCCCTACAGCCTGTGCTGGTGTTGCACCGAGTATCCAGGTGGGCAAAGCTGGGTCGGACCAACTCCTCCCAGCTCACCTACCCAGGTCTCAGTAATGCACACCAAATCGGCACCTTCATCCATGATCAAATCATGGATGAGTGTGGCCTTATTGTGTAACGATCTGATGTTAAACAATACACACAGGCCAGCCGGCACAGCAGATGAGCAACAAGGAACCCATCCATGAGAGGAGTGGCAGCAAGGAACAAGGCGCAGATAGCCTTGCCCTCATCTTCTATGGTAATTCAGCACCTCCTCATGGCTATATTTCCCTCTACCCGTGATCACTGAAATTAGGGAGGCATCATCCATGTTGCTCCTTACTAAGACTCCTTCTAAAACACCTGATATGAAGCCCACCAACAAAACCTACCTGAGCCAATTATCTCACTAGGCCTCTGCAAGAATTGGGAACAGTCAGACCAACTCAATATCTTTCAAACAGGGCACATCTACTCCCCCCCATCGCTCACCCAGGGAGGGCCAGCCTTCTGCCAGGTACAGACTCTCACTCTGAAGGCATCTGGCGACTCTCTTACTGTTCACTGCACAGGCTGTCACCCTACACAGGAACTACACATGCGCCATACGCCCTCCCTGTTACCAATCTCCTCTAGATTGTTTTTTTTTTAAAAAAATAGGAGTAGCGCCCTCACAACTCCCTAAGGGGCTCCCCAAGGGCAGCTGGGCTTTTATGCCCCCTGACCCAGTCAGGAGCTGATGCAAGATTGACTGCAGTCTCTTTCTAGGGTCAGGCAGGGGGTCCCACTCCTTGCAGCACTTACCAGGGACTTCAGCTGTCTCAAGAGGCAGCCACCCAGAGAGTGAGCAAGCAAGCACCCAGAGGCTCACTCCCAGGGCAGGTCTTCTCCAGTGCTGCAGCTGTTCCCCTTAAACTTATCTTCTGCCTTCAGAATCCATAAGGAAACATCAGGCTTGGGAATCAGTGGTCCAAGATTGTAGGTAGTATGATTATGCCCACCCTTATTACTAAGTCTACGAGCTACTAATCTGCATGTCAGTGCATACCAGTGACTAGAGTTAGTCATTTGTGGCCCCAAAAAACTGACTAGCTTCCCTAAAGTTCCTCAGACTGATCATCTAGAGCAGCCTTGTCCAACCTTTGGGCCACATATGTTGCTGGACTGCAACTCCCATCAGCCCCAGCCAGCATGGCCAATGGTCAGGAATTATGGGAACTGTAGTCCAGCAACATCTGTGGCCCAAAGGTTGGACAAGGCTGATCTAGAGGAAATTTAGACATCTTCATGCCACTGTCTGCAGCCAGGAGCACTAGGAACGTGTCCTTAGAAAGCACTATCCTGAGATTCTCCTGATGGTGAGTTTTGCACCTGACATCCAAGTGTGTAGGATGCATGGAACAATACCACACAAAACTCCCATGCTGTTCCTCTTCACTCACTCTAGGTCACAAACTCCCTGGGGCTGAAGGCTAATTCTGCAGGTGTGTAGCTGCTGGGCCCGCCCTCAGTGAGGTCAATGACTTGCCTCAAGTAGCAGAGGCCCCTCCAACCTAGGCCAGAGCACATGGCAGCATCTAAGGAAACAAGACCATTTTCAACAGTCTCAGACCTCAAACAACTTAAAAATCAATTGGCATCAAGCAAAAAGCCACAAATCCCCACCCCCATCTATTGCCTCTTGCATCAGCCACGCATAGCAGGTGGGTGGGGAATCTTATTCAGCTCAAGGGCCACATTTCCTACTGGACAACCTTCTGGGGGGCCAAAGGCAAAAATTGGGAAAGCAACAAATTTTACCTTTTTTACAGTAGATTTTACCTTTATACAGTAGACTAGTTTCTACACACACACACACCTTTTTATCCATCCAGACAAGCAAGAAATCAAGAGTTCAACAGCACATTCCAGTCAAAAACGCAGGGAGGATGTGAAGCAGACCTGGGGATGTGCATGGCCTCAGGAGAAGCCCCCCCCCCCCGATGCATATAGGATTGCAATGTAAAGCAGTTTTCGGTCAGTTTGCTGTCCCATGACAGTGAGAGGACTTTTTGGAGCATATCTGATGGATGGAACTTGTCCATAGTTAAGCCTGGCACTGATTTATCTCGTTATGACAGGGTGTGGTAGACTTCTTTCGCTCTGTTGCACTGTTTCTGCTGGACTTCACAATGCCCTCTCTTGCCATAGTATAGGACAGGAGATTAATATGTTACAAAGTTCCGTTGCGAGAACCTAAAATGCCCTGTTAAAAAACGTTCCCAATGAATTTTAACACCTTCTTGTTGCCCAATGTCATCTCAACATTTATTTTGGGTTTAAACATTAATTCTAAAGGATAGTTGAAGGAGGGCTTTGGGGAAGATTGCAGTCATAGAGGGAAGGGCGGAAAGAAGCCAACAATGTCAGACGTCGGGGAAATAATCAAAACACTTGGTGATTTTGGGCGATTCCAATGCTGGTTGCTGCTGTTGCTCACTCTAGCCTCACCAAGCATTGGCTTTCATATGTTTGGCCAGTTATTCATGGTCATAGAACAGCCCCATTATTGCAACACAAGCTGGTTCAACGCCATCGGCTTGAACTTGACCAAAGAGGAACGGCTGAACTTGACCCTCCCGAAAAGGTCTGATGGGACTTTTGAGGAATGTCTCATGTACACTCCAGTGGACCAGGATCTCGATGCCATCATAAAATACGGACTTAATTCTACAGAGAAGTGTCAAGATGGATGGGTGTATCCTTCAAAGCAAGAGCCTTCTTTACTCACACAGGTCTGGGAATTTAATTTTATCCGTGAATTATTTTCATGTTTATTTTTAATTCCATTTATATGTAAATACTGGGGGCTGCTGCCCCTGCCTGCTTTACCCATCCACCCTGCCACCTAACACCAGGAATACCTACCCCACCCCAACACCAATCTCCCCAGTGGCTCCAGGCCTTGCCACACTGCCAGCACCACCTTGCTCACCTCACAGCCACCTGCCCGCCTCATGGCTGCCCTCCTTGTTCACTCAACCGCCTCGCCCATTCACCACCATCGATCACTGAGGTGGTCATGCTGTAGTTCACAGCACCACCTGTCTATAAAGAGAACTGCAGCATAATGACCTGCATTGTGACAACTTCTTATATTTTTGCATATTATGGAAGATAATTACGACATGGAATCCGAGGAATCCAATCATGTGTCTTCAGACCACATTCTGGGGCCACAATTCAGCACAGGTGTCTGCATTCGGCATGGGTAACACATTCTTCACAAGAGAATATAGAGAAATAGACAAAGCATAAAATTCCTGAAGATAATTTTTATGAATGATTAAAAGTGACATCAGCAGCAATTGATTCAGGGTGACCTTTATATAGGCCTATCCAACTGCATCATGTTACAGAGAAGCCTATTTTGGCATTAAGTGGTGTATATCAATGATGGTGGTGATTTATTGCTTAAAGGCTTGGTAGCCAAATGTTTTGGTCGATAATTTCTTATCATACGTAAAATCACCTCCCACTCTACACCTCTAGCTCCTGGCTCCTTTTGGGGGTGGGGGTGGTCCCTAATCCACAGCTTTCAAAACTTCCCTTGCATAGCCATCTCTGCCCTTTTGATACCAACACCACCATACTCCTGTCCCTAGGAATATAGGAAGAGCCCTGCAGGATCAAGCCAGTGACTCATTTCGTTCAGAATCCTCTAAAAGTGGCCAGCCACATGCCTAAGGGAAGCCACAAAGCAGGACTCGAGTGCACTCTTGATTCCCAGCAACTGGTATTCAGAGGCACACTGTCCACGACACTGGAAGTAGCACATAACCATCAAGACTCACAGCCTCGTCCTCCATAAGTTTGCCTAATCCTCTATTAAAGTGATCTTAAATTGTGGCCATCACTTTGTTGTTGTTGTTGTTATGTGCTTTCAAGTCAATTATGACTTATGGCGACCCTATGAATCAGTGACCTCCCCTGTTCAGATCTTGTAAGTTCATGTCTGTGGCTTCCTTTATGGAATCAATCCATCTCTTGTCTGGCCTTCCTCTTTTTCTACTCCCTTCTGTTTTTCCCAGCATTATTGTCTTGCCTAGTGAATCCTGTCTTCTCATAATGTGTCCAAAGTATGATAATCTCAGTTTCATCATTTTCGCTTCTAGCGATAGTTCTGGTTTAATTTGTTCTAACACCCAATTATTTGTCTTTTTCGCAGTCCATGGTTTGCGCAAAGCTCTCCTCCAACACAACATTTCAAAAGAGTTGATTTTTCTTTACCCGCTTTTTTCACTGTGCTTTTGTGCCTCTTGCAAATTCCACAGTTTAACTACGTGCTGTGTAAGAAGTAATTTCTTTCATCCTGTCTGCTTCTTCCAGAATTCATATCTTTACAGGTGTCTCCAAGTTCTGGTGTTATATGGGCGGATGGGGAATGGGGAAAGGGTGCACCTAGCAGTGTGGATGAGGAAAAAGTTTAATTCGAGTACAAAGAAAGTGCAAAGCAATCTCGTTTGGACTACCAGCGGCCAATTTAAATAAGGAAAATGTAGTTTTTAAAGCAATTTTATGTGTTGGTATGGATGAACCCTCTGATTTGCCCTGTAGAACTCAGGAAGGGGGAGGGAACGACATTAGAATTAATTGGCTCTGCCAGTCATTGGCTCTCTGGCTCCACCTAGTGTTGGTCTCTCTGCCTTCTGCCCTACCAATGCCAACAGGCTCCGAACACCACTGCCTAAATCAGCTTCCTACACACACGGCTTGACTACTAAACTATGTGCCATTGTCAAGGAATAAGTTACTTGCCCTCTCCTGGTTCCCTTCAAATAAAGTGGCTTTCCTTTCCTTCCTTAAGTTCGACCTGGTATGTGACAGGCACGATTTACACGACATCTCGCAATCTATTTACATGCTGGGCCTTCTCACTGGAGCACTGGCGTCTGGTCTGTTAAGTGACCGGTAAGAGAGAGAATAAAAATTGCAGAACCAAGGGGCAGGAAATGGTTGGAGAGAAGGACCCAGGAGCGGGCTGAGAAAGGATTGTCTTTTAGAAAAGCCATCTGCTAGTGGGAGATTCCCACCCGTCACCCCCACCCCCACCCCCAAAAGCAAAAACCAGCTTCAGAAGAAGGATTTTGCCAAGGACAGTCGCAGGGCCTGCTGTGATCCTTATAATGATCAGCTCCTCAAGCTGATGCAATTTGCATTTTTTTACAACCTGCACCTTAAATGCAAAAAGAATTGTATTTAACTTCTCATGTGGTTTGGCCCTTAGAAGTGGTGCTTTAAAAATAAATAGAGCGATCGTGGCACTACTGCTGGCTTCATCAGATGCATTAAGATTGAAATCTGCATCACAAACACAAATAAGGGCAGGGGAGATGTGTGGTCATGAAACACACGAGGTTGAGTAGGTTTATGACATATATCAGCAAAGTTTAAAGCACACAAAATAAACTAACAATTCACAGCAGCCGCAATTTATGACAACACAATAATTGTTACAAAGCTGGAGAGACTGAACCCTTGGCATGGGAGATAAATCCCTAGTCTCGATTAAGACCTAAATGAGTAGGATCAAATTTTATCACAAACTTCAGTTCTGCAGTTTCACACTGGAGTCTTGCCTGTGAAGTTTGTGGGTTTTTTGTGGAAGTGTTTTTTAAAAAACAAAAAACAAAAATTGATTACTTCGTAGTTAGTAGCAGTAGGACCTGTTGGAGTGGAATGATTATACCACAATACATTTTAGTCTTTAAGCTAGCACAAGGCTCTGATATTTTTTGTTGCAACAGAGATATAGTAGGATCTTTCATAGACTAGCAAGGTTCCTCCAGTTTTCAGCCCCCCCAACATTGTGAACCCAGGTGCTAGTTATGGCACCTATATAGCCTAGATGGATCTATTGAGAAATGAGGAAGGTATTAGCAGGTGCAAGGAGACCCCAGGGTTTCTAGAAATAGAAAAAATATCTGGGGGGGACATAAGGGGGCAACCTCCTTCCTATACCCCTCCCAAAATACCCCAGTGAGGACTGAGTATGCACAGTGGCCATAGAATACTCTGTGATTTGGGGAGGTGGGTATTGAAAAATGGGACAATGGAATGGAGTATATTGGAAAAGGGCCTGGCTGCCACCCTGAACAGGAGCACTGAACCCAGCGACATTTGGTTGCAGGTTCCATTTGTTTTTCTAAACCCACTATACAAGGAACTGGGTAGCACTTTTGAGAGGTTGGGAGCATACCTTGTATGCCAGCCAGCCCCAATCTGGTGCCTTCCAGATGTTCTGGACTATAGCTCCCATCTTCTCTAACCACCAGCCATGCTGGCTGAGGCTGACGGAGTCCAGCACCATCTGCACTAAGGAGTCCAACTTGAGACAAATGTGCAGGTCCCCAGGAATTTGTGTGAATGTCTCCCGTTCAGTTCCCAGTCACCAACGAGATGGCAAAATGCATTTCTCTCCTCTCCCAGGTTTGGTCGGCGGCCAATTACTCTGTTGTCCCTGCTCATCGAAGGCACATTTGGGGTGGCTGCGGCCTTTGTTCCCAATTTCTACCTCTACAGTGCATTTCGATTTCTTGTGGGTGCTGCTGTTTCTGGCATCGCGATAAGCACTTTAGCTCTAGGTAAGACGCCACCGTCACAAATGGCTTTACAAACTATAAAGGGAAACTTACTTTTCGGGGACTTCTTTGGCACAGGTGGGGAATCTCAGACCCAGAGGCCAAATGTGGCCCTCCAGACCTCTCTGTCTGGCCCTTGGCTCTCTCCCCAGGCCACACCCCTCACTGGCCCGGCTTTGCCACCCTTCTGGAGTGTTTTTCGCATGGCTGCAATGTGTCCTCCGATGGTGGAGGGAGGAGTTTGTCTATTGTGCAAGGTAAAACTCGCATTCATTGCTCTGCCCACTTTTGTCTCTGGCCCTGCCCACCACTGGCATGTGGCCCCCGGAAGGTTGCCCAGAAGGGAATGCGGCCCTGAGGTTATAAAAGGATTCCCCACTCCTGCTGTTTGGGATGCTCAACAAATAACCGGCACGATCTCACTTCTAGGGCTAGAGATATAGGAAGCTGCCTTATGTAGAGCTTGACTCTTTGTCCAGCCAGGGTCCCAGGCCAAGGACTTTCCTACAATTGGCTCCCTCATACTTGCAACTGGAGATGCCAGGGATTGAACCTGGGACCTTTTGCATGCAAAGTGTCTGCTCTACTACAAGTTCCTCTCCCAGATAATGGTGGGTAGTCCCCTTAGGTTTTTCTGTAGGTTGTTTTTAGTTTCTACATGTGCCTTCCCTGTAGGATATTGTTGCACGCCACCCCAATCTCCAAGCGGTGTGAGACTTCCACGGGTTCCTGTGCTTACCCAGGCTTTGGTTTCCTTGGTAAGAAGGTTGGCGGAGACTACGGTGTCTTATAGGACGCATAGTTTTTATTTACACACGTTCCAACCTGATCTTGCTCCCCATTGCCCATAGCTTTGGGGGTACAGAAAGCAAGCAAGCCTTTCTGTCTGTCTCCAGTTCCCAGCTTTTTTTCCCACTAGACAAAACACAAGCCTCTCTTTGGCTCCAGAATGAGGGGAGGAGGGCCTCTCCCCTGAAAAGAGTTCCAACAGCTCCTTTTGGTTGGATATGCAGATTGACCATTCGATAACTCACAGGCTAACTTAACAAAGGACTTAGTCTGACCAGGAGAGCAGGTTTCTTGCTTGCATATCCCAATTTCAGATACAAGATCACAGGCTTGAAGTGGACACACAGAAATCATCTATCTCATCCCTCAGTCCCATAACAATATGATGGACATCAGTTTGGCATGGACCTGGATAACATCTGTGCTGTGCTAGGAACGACAACATAGGAAGGTCCCGTATACCAAATCAGACCATCAGGTCCACCTAGCTCAGCCTGCACTCGGCGTGGGGACCTTTTGGCCCTCCAGAGCCTGCTGAACCATAACTTTCATCGTCTTTGAGCATTGACCATACTTGTGGGGGCTGATGGGCGTTGGTAATCAATACAGTTGAATGCAACCTGATGTTAAGGAGACTCTGATGCAAACTTTAATTTTGTGAGACTGCCCTATCAAAAGTTGGCTTTTCTACCTATTTCAAGCTTTGTTCACATCATTGGGGTTTTGCTTTAAAATCAGTTTCTTTCAACTCCCTGTAGCTACCGAATGGGTTGGACCTGACTATCGTCCACAAACTGTGATTGTCAGCCATCTGGGCTTTGTGGTCGGGCAGATGGTCCTGGCTGGCTTGGCTTACGCCATTCGTGACTGGAGGATGCTGCAGGTGGCTGGATCAGCCCCGGTGTTTGGTCTCTTCTTTTACCTATGGTGAGTCCTAGACCAAATTGTGACAAGTCAGACCTGCAACAAAATTTTGCAGTCTGGAGTGCTCCTGTTCAATGTTCCAGGATACTCCATTCCACTTTCCCCAACCCCAAAAGACCTTGAGCATTCTGTAGCCCCTGGGCATGCTTAGCCCCCCTTTTTTAATACTTCTGCAAACCTTGGGGTCCCCCAAGCCTGCTGACGCTGCCTTCTTGTACATGGGTGATGTGGGGTTTTGACTACATATGGATCTGCCCTTGCTCCTGTACATTGCTAATAGTGTGATGATAGGCCATTGTTTTGCCCAGACGTTCAGTCTGAAGATCATCGGAGCCCCCTTTTGTGGAAGTAACATAGGAAAACATAGGAAGCTACCTTATACAAGTCAGACCAGTGACTCAGTAATGTCTACAATGACTGCAATGGCTCTCCAGGGCTTCAAACAGTGGACATTCCCAGCCCTACCTGGAGATGCTGGGAACTGAACTTGGGATCTTATTCATGCAAAGCAAATGCTCAGTAAATAAAAGGGGTAGTCAGCTCCAAATGTGGGGGCAAATCCCCCCTCCCCCATGGCTGAAATGCCCTAAGGTCTTCTATCAAGTCAAACCATTAGTCTATCTATCTCAGTGTTGTCTCCACTGACTGGCAGAAGCTCTCCACGGTTTCAGGTAGGGGTCATTTGCAGCCCTACTTGGCGATGCTGGAGATCGAACCTGGGACCTTCTGCAGGCAGAAAGGGGACTCGGATGTTTAACAATTCTGCACATGTAACACTTTATTTTGCTCAGGACAGAACTCAACACGAGAAGTTGGTCATGAGCCAAAAATAAAACCTTCCCTGGTTACTTTTCTCAAGATTGAATACTGCCCCCCCTTCCAGCCCTCCAACAAGGAGGTGGGTGAATTAGTAACTGAAATCCTGTAACTCAATGCTTTGACACTTGAGTTCAAGGCATCCTGGGTGAATGCCATCTGACCTTCGTGACTTGTTACTTTATAATAGGCCAGTTTTTTTACACCGTCCCTCTCCAGCTGGCTTCTCCAAGTTTTGCAAAATTTCAAAGGATGGCTGTGTTTAGGTTCTCACCTTGTTTCAGGAAGTGCAGATTAGGTGGTCTTGCTTTAAATGTGAACTGAATCAATTCCTCCCCCCACATCCATACGTGCATCAGATTTTATCTGAGCAGTAACAAAGGCTGTGGGCACACTAGTTGCTTCAAAAATAGCCAGAATGGTTTATCTGGTGGCCTTTTGAAGTGACACTGTCCTTTGCTGCCCACACCTCCCTTCCCCACTGCTGCCTTCAGCCCTTTCAGAACTGCCCACAACAAAGTGTTGGGCTAGTCACTGTCTCTGCCTAAACCTGCAGCAAAGCGTTTCCATTGGCCGCACCTGGAAGACAAAGGGATCAATCTACCAATCAGCTGCGAAACCTGCCTGAAGCTGAATTTTTTAAAATAAACCGCACTGGAGCTGATCTGACAAGATTTTAAGACTCGTTTGACTAGTTTCCTGTGCTCATTTTGAGAAAAGAGAGGTGCACCGGAACCGGCACAACAGTAAGTGTGTCTCTACCCAAAACGGAGAATTTGATACTTCTTTTCGGTATCAGTAGCCACAGAATGGTCTAGTACAAGACAGATGGCGGGGGGGGGGTATTGTGTGCTTCTTTTTAAAGCATGTAATACATACAACATGGACGTTGTCTTTGTATTCATATATTTTTCAGGGTCCTTCCTGAGTCTGCTCGATGGCTCGCAGCCAAAGGGAAAATGGAGGAAGCCAAGAAGCTTCTCCAGAAGGCTGCCTCTGTCAACAAGCGAACCATCCCACCAAAACTGTTACAACAGGTGATGGCAGCTGGGATTTGTACCCAACTGTTCTCTACAAAAAGGTTATTTCACATGATCCCGTATTGCTACATGGTGCCCCTCAGTCTCCAAACAGTGAGTGGTGTCAGGCATGCCTGAGCATATGATGAGTCTAGTTTCCTTAGAATGAAGGTCACTAGAGACAGTGATGTCTTTGTGGTGCTCGGTTTTACTTACACATATATGCACATAGAGAGAAAGGCTGGGCATAAGATGGAAAGTTCACAGCATGAACATTCCAGCAGATCTTGCTGCTCCAGGGGGCCCTCCAAAGCCATAGATTTGGATTCAGCACAAGAGAGCAAGTGGATGTCCTCCTTCCCAGCCCACTTCAAGATGAGACTGGCCCCTGGTCTATTTTCTTTTACACTCACTCGCCAGCCAAGGGAGAGGTAGCCTATCCCATTTTAGGTCACCTTCTGGAAGCATTTCCAGCTAGCAGCTTCTGTGGCAACGACTCACCTGCACTCTTTAGTTATGCCAAGAGATACTTAACATACTTGGCTAGAGCCACTAACTTAACAAAGAGGATGGGTTTAGCAGTCTTTTTCTACAGAAGTCCGTCTTACAGATATAAAATCACAGGCTTCAAGGGGACCCCAACAATAACACCTGGATGAATACCCTCCCCCCAATCCTATATGTTTAAGGGGGGGCGTAGATGGGAGCATATTAGATCTAGTCTGGGAATGATCCGGATAAGGAGAATCATTCCCAGGCATAGAAGCAGACAGATGTCTACATATTTCCTTATCTTCTTAACAACTGTAAGATATTAGCTGGAGCTACCAACTCTTGCCATAAAAAATCCTGATATACAGGGAGGGTCTTAGAGGTGGTGATGGAGCTTTCTGGCTCTGGGATGAAGTCAAAGAGAAGTAGGTCAGTAGTTCTTGGTGTGTTACAATGAGCACAAATCCTGCGTAGTCACCTAACCCAAGGGTGGAGAACCTGTGGCCCTCCAGATGTTGGCCAAGCAACAACTCCCAACGTTCTTCACCGTTAGCCATGCAAGCTGGGGCCAATGGAGGGCCACAGGTTCTCTGTTCCTGTCCTAACCTGAACTTAAAAGGATAAGAAAAGAAAAACAGAAGACTTGCCTCTGGTTTTTCTAGCAATGGACACCAAAGCAAAATAAACAAACGAATCTTGGTAAGTCATCCTGGACCATGAGCAACCTCCATTTGTCCCAGCCAAGTAAACCAAAGCCTGCCTGGTTGCCTGCTTGCACAGTACTTTAGCTACTCCTCTCATTTCCATTGTGCAAATAGTGTTTACCCCTAACTCTCCCCAAGATCTTGCCTTGAAGGTAAAGGTACTCCTATGAGGCAGACAGGAACTGCGCTTCTTCTTGCCCACCACTAGGTGGTGAAGGCCAAAGGGGACACACATTCACAGCTGCTCTCCTTGTCCATGATGGGCCAACAGTGTGTGGCTCTGTACAACTATAGATTGCTTTTGATGTTCCAGCAGAAACAAAAATAGGATGGCGTGAGATGGGGCATAGAGGAAGACATTGCAGTTGAAATTACCGTGGTTCCTCCACCCCTTTCTCTCTTGTGTTTTCACTTTCATGTCTGATAAAAGCTGAAACCTGAAAAGACCAAGTCTGCAAGCATTCTGGAACTCCTCAGAAATCCCCACTTGGGGAAGGTGACATTTCTTATGTCATCAGTCTGGTAAGCATGCTCTCTGTTGTTACTTTATTAGCAGTGGTCAAGTACCAGGCAAAAGATCTGTGATTCAATCCCTGGCATTTCCAGTTAATGGGACCTTTGCCCAGTGATAGAGCATCTGCTTTGGATGCAGAAGGGCATCTCCCGATATGCCTGGTAAAGACCTTGGCTTGACTCCTGGAGAGCCATTGCCAGTCAGTCTAGGCAATACTGAGCTAGGTAGATCAAAGGTCTAACTCAGTATGATGCTGTCAGGATCAAGGTGTTCCTGTGATTTAAGGTGCCACTTTCAGCGGAAGGACTGGAGGAAGGGAATGGCCACAGCTCAGCAGCACAGCATATGCTTTGCACGTTGAAAGGCCCAGGCTCAAACCCCGGCATCCCCAGGTACAGCTGGGAGAGACCCCTGCCTGAAACCCTGGAGAGCCGCTTCCAATCAGAGTGCATAATACTGAGCTAGATGGACCAATGTCCTGACTTGGTATAAGGCAATTTCCTATGTTCTCAGTCAGTGGGGTGGGGAAAAGTCTGCACCTGAGAATGCTAGACAGGCTAGTGTTTTGATTACATATAAAGCATCTTAGTACATTCTGTCTATCTATCTGACTATCTAATCCAGGGATTGTCAAATGGTGCGCTGAGGCACAGTGGTGTGCCGCAAGAGGTGGCTAGGTGTGTCGCGAATATTATGAAAGTATATTATTATTAAGTTATTTTTATTCATAGTTTAAAATATATTAATATATTTTTAATTTTGTACACAAAGTGCACCAGAAAAAAATTATATGTTTTACAGTGCGCAGCAAACCAACAAAGATTGAGAACCACTGATCTAATCTATCTAATCACACCCTATTTATATATCACCTGCACCCAATGCTGTCCCACAGTATACATAATATGGCCAAAACATTACATCTTTTTAAAGACACATGTGCAAAATGATCTCTGCTCCCATGAGGACCAGAAACTTCTTTTAAAAGTTAAAACAGGAATCTGTGGCAAACAGCAAATTCGGAAATGGGGAGGTGGTGCTGTGATTTAAATCTCAGTTTAAATCTCACTTTACTTTTAATCATAAATATGGCCTGTCCTTGTTTAGGTTTGTCAACAGCTTGGCATACTATGGATTGAGCTTGAACGTGGGCAGTTTCGGCTTCAATATCTACCTGACACAGGTTATCTTTGGGGCTGTTGAAATTCCTGCTCGCCTGTCCTGTGTCTTCCTGATGCAGTGGTTAGGGAGAAAAAAATGCCAAACTTTCGCCTTGTTCCTGGGGGGAACCATTTGCCTTCTCATCACAGTCATTCCAAAAGGTATGATGCAATCCCTAAAGGGCCAGTGGCCCCCTGAGTTAAAACCTGCCAAGTGAACTCTGCTTTAATTCATGCCATGTGCTGGCTGCCTCTTTGGGGCAAGTAGTTTGTCTGCAGTTCTTCACTGCATGGACAGGGTGATATGGGGTGGTAGGTTGCATCAGACTTAATTTTGGGGGGGGGACATCTACCATTGGCAGAGACCCCAGGCTGCCACATGAGATACCACCCCAACAATTTCCTTTATTGTTATGATCAACGGAGATCCTTATGTCAGGACTAGGGAACCTTTTCCAGCCTGAGCGCCGCATTCCTTTTTGGGCAACCTTCCGGGGGCCACATGCCAGTGGGGGGGGGCAGAGGCAAAAGTGGGTGGAACAACATATGTAAATTTTACCTTTGTACAGTAGCTAGTTTCAACACCCCCCCACACACTTTCTCCTCCACCCAGACAGGCAGGTGGAATTAACAGAGTTAACATTCCAACCACAGAAAAACATTTGGGCCATGGGGGTGAAGCAGAGTCAGTGAGGGGTGTGGCTTGGGGAGAGTTCATAGGGCCAGATTTAGCAGTCTGGAAGGCTCAACCGTATTTGTATTATCTATCCTTCACCAGAAGATCCCAGGGTGGATCACAACAGTATAAAATGCAATATTAAATACAGTTTAAAACAAATTATATTCATGACTTGAGAGGATTCTCTGTCTCTCTCTACACGCACATGCACAGTGGGGAGGAGAGCCTGGCTGGGAGTCCAGAGTCTGTGAGCTCAAATCCCTGCTCGTGTCTCCTGGGTGTCAAGGGCCAGCTAAAGATCACCCCCACAGGGAGTGGCTCAGGGGTTATGTGCCCTGCCACCTGTGCAGCTGTGGGCAAGCTGCAGAGTCCCAAGGAGCCCAATTGTCCCCCAGCTGGCAGTTGCGGACAAGGAAGGGGCTGGCTTGTGCAGCTGTGGCAAGCTGAGCAGGCCCTAGCCAGCTGCGGAGGACTAGCCTCAGTCAGAGGGAGGCCATGGGAAACCCTCTCCGAATACTGCTTGCCACAAAACCCGTAAGTCGGGATCGACTTGAAGGCAGTCCATTTCTCAATCCCTGATGGGAGACAAGGTTCTAGCCCAGGTGAGGTATGTGAGCTAGGTCACATAGTCCTAGTCCCAGTTCAGGATCCAGTAAACAAAGCCAGGCCTAGAAGAGATCAGGTTCCAGTGAGGCAAGGCCAGAGAAAGCAGACGGTAAGCCCACCAATAAATAAGGCCTGCCAACACCCTGGATGGCTCTGAATGGCTCCTAGGCTTGCCTGTTGTTCCAGGAGCCTGCCCACCTGCCCAGGCTGACCCTTAAATAGGGCCGCAGCTTCCTTTGAGCAGCTTCCTCCATCCCTGATGGGGGGGGGGTCTACTCTTAAAGGGGCTCTGCCTGTTTGAGGAGTTGTTGACTTGGACAGTCTGAGGGAGGCTGGGATCCCAGTATGGTCTCCTAGCTGGAGTCCTTGAAAGGCAGCACAACTTCTTCAGGCGGGAGAGGCACTGACATTACAGGCTTCTCTGGTGCTGGAGGTCCCCAAGAGACGGATATGTCAAAAGCCGGTTCTGAGGACAAATCCTCCTCCTGGTCTAAGATGTCCTCTGTCTTGTTCTTGCTGTTATTTAATTTATACAATGCTTAATGCCAAAACAGGCTTCTGAGCAATTTGCAAAGTATAAACCTCAAAATAATCATAAACATCCATAATTGGTGACATGCCCTAAGCCATCCTGCAGTGGCCAGGTGCATTTCCAGGACCAATTTCCCAACCCTGGGCAATTGTTCCTGACCAACCAATCCCCCTTGCCAAGGCTGTGCAAACCAACACCAACCCTGCAAGGTAGGAGAAAGGCTGCCACCACCCGTCAATCTGAACAACCACTCTGAGTCAAGGGAAACCCAGAGCCCAGATATAGTTCTACCAGAGATTTCTAAGGACAAGAGCCAGACAGCCACTCCTCATCCAGAAGCCCCCGGCAAACCCCAAACATGGTAGTTTGTGGTCAGTGGCCAAGGTACCAGGTTCAGAGCCAAACTTGCCCTCATGCAATGAACGCAGGTGGGTAAATACGAAGTAGCTTTATTGAATAAAAGATAAATGCACAATTAAAAGCAGCAAAACAGTTCCTTAAAACGTACACCCAAACAGGGGTTAGGTATAACATCTAAGAGAGTTCAGGCACAATAAAAAACAACAAAACTATTATTTATTTATTTAAAATATTTCTATCCCGCCCTTCTACCCTGCAACAGGGCACTCAGGGTGGCTTACAAAAATCAAATCAAACACGTACATAATAAAATTGTAAACAATAAAATCACAAAAACATTAAATTAAAATACATACAATACAATACACACATACACATATATATACAGGGAGTGGTACTAAAGGGGACTACAAAGGTAAAATTTAATGTCGAAGGCATAAAATCAGTGTCAGGCTCTACCTTCAGTCCCTCCGAAAGGCTCTTCGGAACAAGATCACTGTTAACTAGCTATCCTATCCTACTTACTTGAAGAGTTAGTAGTTGTAAATCTCACCTCTCCCCAGAGAGGCATAAGTTGGGTAGTGAAGGCAGTGGAACCCCATTCAGGTAACCACCTGTCTAGATGGAACCCAGGGGAACAAAGGCTATAGGTTTCACCCCCTATTCTTAAGGAAAAACCCCCAGCAACAGTTCACAGTAAATTAGCCAATCAGGGGGCTTTCTAATGAGGTAATGCTTCCCGAAGCATCTTCAGTGTTTGCGCCTAGCAGCCCCCCCTTCCCCCCCATCTCAACTGTTCTCAGGCCTGCTTGTCCTTGAGTACCAGGCTCTCATCAGACAGCAGAGATAACCAGGTGCCGCTTCTCAAGCCTCTTAGTTAGTGGCAGCTGAGAAACGAAACGTAAAAGTTTTCCACTCACCCAGAGGCCCATCTCCTCCCAAGATGAAATCCCCACAATTCCCTGCAACAGAGCCATGTTCCATTAACCATTCTGAACCATGCTACAATTTCATGACAATTGGAATATGGGACAAAACAATCCCATCGAAACATTACAATATAAACATCCATAATTAAAATATGTCATAAAACAACCCCATGAAAACAGCACAGCAATTAAATTGGGAAACTTGGGTCAAGAGATTGAGGGAATGCCAATGTCAACAGATGACATCTTCCAAAACTGCCCATACAGATTAGGGTTCCCGGGTTCATGTCCTGAGACTGATCCTGTGTCTTTAGGAGGAGAGAAAGTCAGCCAAGTGCAGGTGTTCTTGCAACCCTGTAACGGGAATAACCACAAGGTGGAATACTCCCTCCCCCCTGCACAACTTGTAAAGCTACAGAAGACCTCTTGGTTGCCAGGCTCGGCCTCCAAGAGGTCTTCTGTATCTGTAAAAGTTGTGCAGAGGGAAGGGAGAATTCCACCTTGTGGTTTTTCCCATTACAGGATTGCAAGAACACCTGCACTTGGCTGACTTTCTCTTCTCCTAAAGATACAGGATCAGTCTCAGGCCCTGAACCTGGCAACCCTACGAGATGGGGCCTCTCATATCCATGGCCCCCTGAGGATGGGGAGCTGTTGCCCTGGGACCACCCTACATTGCCTTTTGGGTTTTCTTTGAAACCAAATCTGACTTTCTTCCTAGATTTGCCTGTGCTAGTAACAGTGTTTGCCATCAGTGGGAAGTTCATCCTCTCTGGTTCTTTCTCAACATCCTATGTGTATTCCGCAGAGCTATTCCCAACTGTTGTCCGGTGAGGTTTGCAACGTCCTTTGAAAAATAATATTTTTAAGTCTCAAAAAAAGGTGTAATTATGCAGAGATCTGAAACAAGTAAAAGATGTTTTTTTCAAGTTATGGAATCTTAAGTTGCCTCTCCAGTTTTAAAAACGAATAGTGAGCTTTTGCAGTGTGACGTGATGGAAGCCACTCACTCTACCTTCGCAAACTAAGGACCGACTCCTGTCGTAGTGTGCTAGCCTAGGAATGTGGAAGGGCCGTAGCTCAGTGGTAGAGCATCTGCCTTGCATGCAGAAGGTCCCGAGTTCAATCTTTGGCATCTCCAGGTAGGGCAAGGAGAAATGACTGCCTGAAATCTTGGAGTGCCGCTGCCAATCAGTGCAAACCACTGTTCTTCAACCTTGGGTCCCCAGATGTTGTTGGACTACAACTTGGATCATCCCCAGACAGTATAGTCAATGGTCAGGGATGATGGGAGTTGTAGTCTATCAACATCTAGAGACCCAAGGTTAAAGAACAGTGGTGTAGACCAACCTTTCCCAACCTTTGGGTCCCAGATGTTGTTGGACTACAACTCCCATTAGCCACTGCCAGCATGCCCAATGATCAGGAATGATGGGAATTGTAGTCCAGCAACATCTGGGGACCCAGAGGTTGGGAAAGGCTGGTGTAGACAATACTGAGCTATGGTCAGTGGTCTGACTCAGTATAAGGCAGCTTCCTATGTAACAGGGACCCACCAAGATCTTATCCCCCCCCCATCTTTCTGCAATTACAGGTGGGCAAATTGTCAATTCCAGTTTCTCATTTCTCCCGTCTTAAGTTTGGACCTCCACATTTCTACATCAGTTTAGTTTTTTTAAGTCCTCATCAAAATTCATCCGCATTTTAGTGTACAAATCCTTGTGTGCATTTTCCCCCATACACGTTTTTCCCTTTTGTGTACGTCTTTTTCACCAATATATGCATTTTGATTGAAACTTCCTTCTAATGCACACATTTTTGTACCGATTATTTGGTTTGGAGAACCGCATCACAAAACTCAGAGGAGTGGGAATGTTGAAGGATAGCTGCGTTTCGGTTCTTGTATTGTTCCAGGAAGTGCAAATTAGGGAGTTTCATATTAAAAATGTGGATTGGACTGAATGTCTCCTCCACCCATATCTGCAATGCAGTCATTTTGACAGCTACAGCTGGGCCAGGACTCTGACAACTCATCAGCCAATCCCTGTTGTGTATCCAGTTCCAAGTTTTGCAAAAAGATGGCCACAACACAGGAGTGTAGCTGAGCTCCGGCATATTACATGGGGGAGGACTGAACAGCCTGTTTTTCTGAGATTCAGGTTGCATACAGATATAAACAGTATGAGCAGTGATCTTGGTGTGGATATATGCTTGCCCCTGTTCGATCAGGCATACAACTGCCCAAAGAGTTTTGAGCTTAGGAACCAGTGGTTCTTTCTATTTCCAAAGGAAGCTGGTTCAACTGGGGAAAGTGCTTATTGGCCGTTCCTTGTGACAATCACAAAGTGATTGGTCCGTATCCAGGTTTCAAAGGCCCCTAGGCAAAGTGCCACCTGGTGGGCCCTCTTTTCACTTTGAAGTACCTCCTCTGGTTTACCTGGCAGCAGTGCAAGATGGGAACCGCCAGTGAAATATCCCATCATGCCCCCACTGTAGCGTCACTCCAGGTCATTGTGGGAATGGCTTGTCACACATGCCGTCTGTGGCTTGCTTCCTTCTCAGGCAGACTGGTGTGGGGGTGTGCCAGATGGCAGCCAGGCTGGCCGGCATTATCTCGCCCCTGATTGGCCTCTTGGACAAGTATCACCCCTCCATCCCTGTGGTGATATTTGGCAGCACAGCAGTGGTTGGTGGAATCCTGTCTTCCTTCCTTCCGGAGACATGCGGCAAAGAACTTTCGGATCACCTGGATGACAATGCAGGCAACCAGAGGCGAGTCCTAGGGGGCAGGTCTAAAGATATTTTTGTACTCCTTTGCCTTTTTGCCTCCATGAACCATGGAAAGCAGAGCAGCTCTCAGTGCCTTCCCCCACCCCCCGCCCCAAGTCAAAATGCATAGGACCCAAAGCCAACCAAGTTATTGTGGCAAAATCCCACAAACATCTCTTTTCCTCCCTAGCAGGAACAATGCAACAATAACATGCATAGCTAACAAGCTGATGCCGTTTTGTTACAACCAAAATCTTTTGCTCAAGGCAGCTCCTTCCCTCTGCTTAATAGCAGGAATGGCCCTGCCTGGCCTCAGTTACATGCACTGCTTAACGTCCATGCTAGACAACTGTCATGATTTCTAGATAGGGCTGCCTTCAAAAACAGTCCCGAAATGTCAGCCGGCACGAGTTTCAGCTGCCAAAATGCTCGTGGGGCTGAGGCAATTTGATCACAGCATGCCAATTTTGCATCAGTTGTGTTGGTTGCACATTCGTTTCTTTAATAAACGTTATATATCGCCGATGCTGTGATGTCCTGAGAGGGGCAAGGTGGCAGTGAGGTCAGTACAGTGCAGACACGCGGGCAGAGCCGATCTGACGCTCCTGCGGGTATGTATGCATTGTAGAGCACTTGATTACTCTGCATCTGGGACTGGTTCACATATGCATGGCCGTTGTTTGATGCCTGCAACGTCAGGGGATAGCTTACATGTGTGAACAGGCTGTCACAGATCTAATGCCACAAACAGAAATTCCATCCCACCTGATCATGCACACGGCTTTTCAATTTATTTATTTGTTGTTACACTTATATCCCACCTTTTTCTCCAAGGTGGCAGACATTATTATCCCCCTCATTTAATCCGCACAACAAGCCTGTGAGGTAGGTCAGGCTGAAAGGTAGTGACTGGCCCAAAGTCACCCAGTGAGCTTTATGGCTGAGTGGGGATTCGAACCCTGTTCTGCCACTCTAACCACTACACCACACTGGCTCTTATAAATGTGTGAACTGTGTCTTAACAACCGGCAAATGATCTGGAATGGCGAAGGCTGAATCATACAAGTTAGTCATCACCTGATGTTGCAACCATCCAGTGATAACCTCGCATCTCTAAAAAGGGCTGGGAATGACCCCTGTCTGAAACCTCAGAGAGTTGCAGCCAGTTAGCACAGACATCTTTGAGCTAAATGGATCAGTGGCTTGACACTGTATGAGAGAGCTTTTGTGAACCAATTCCTGGATTTCCTTGATGCACTTGTAATACCTGCAATATGATTTTGAGCAGGAAATTATATACAAAGAAATGGAATCCTGTCTCTTTAATGTTCTTTCCTTTCCATAGGCCCAGCAAGACAATCAGGGGCAGCTTGGAAAGTGGATATTTAAAATCAAACGAAGACATTACTGAACAGAGAATGACGACTCGCTTTTAGCCAGCAGTACAAATTGCTCCAGGGTGCCATGAATGAAAACAGCAGAAAAATGAGTGGATTTTTCCCCACTGTGAGCAGTGGATACAAATAATTGGTTTTAACTTCTTTTAAATGGATTTTTAAATGTTCTTTTTTTTTAAAGAAAAGAAAATCAGTTATATTAGTGCCCCTTAAAATAACTTGGTTTGATATGTCTGAATGTAATAGGAACAGATTAAAGCCTACACTCATGTTTAAAAGTATGTAGATAATCTTACAATGGTTCTGGTTGTGCTTATTGAAGAATAGCTGCGATGCAAACACAGCAGTATTTATGGTGTAACTTGGCCTACACACATATCTGGGAGTAAATCCTATTGGACTTGCGTTTAGGAAACATCAGAAATGTCAGACCTGGAGATTCCAGGGGCTGAACGTGGCACCTTTTGCATGCAAAGCAGATGCTCTAGCACTGAGCTAAGGATGGCTGAAAAATTCAATTCAGTTTGCATTTCAAATCAAATCTATCAAATCTGTACTCTCCGAAACAATATCAGAACTGAAATAGCCATACCTCAAAATTCACAATTATGTGAACTTTGCAATGCAGTTCACCAACCAAATAATGTTTACGAATCTGCATATGTTAGGGGAAAATGTGCATAAAAATGAAAATATGAGTGAAAATACTGTACAAAAATGTATTATATGATGAGAAGTTGCTTGCAAAAGTGTGTGCATTAGTCAAAACTGCCTACAAGAAGTGTTTATTAGGAGAAATTCACACTAAAATGCTGGAGAATTTTCATGAGGATTGTTTGTTTTAAAAAATTGCTAATTGCTGTAGAAATGTGGAGAACTGAATTTAAGGTTGGAAGAATGAGAAACGGAAAGAAATGAAATTGACAGATCCCTCCATCCCTACACTGAGATATGGCTCTTTACCACTGAGCTGCAGAACCTTCTGCTTCTGAATAGATATGCACAGGATTGCACTGAATAGTGTTTAGATATGTCATTTGCTCCAACTATCCTCCATTAGGATGGACAGTCCCTATTTTTTGGTACCTGTCCCAGGTGCAACACTGTTTAGGAATTTGTCCTTTATTTTGGTTTTGAAATTGTCCTTGTTTGGGCGGCAAGAAATGTTTTTTGTTTTTTTTAAAGTTGCTGTGGCCTTTTGTGAGTTGTCGTCTTTCAGATGAAACTCCCCCTCTAGTTCTCTAGAAGTTAAATCCCTTGTGTGGGACAGGATATATCTTTGAATAGCAGTTGTGGGCAATCACGGGTGGGGAGACCTCTGCTGTGCTGAGGTCCTGCTTGCAGGCTTCCCACGGGTATCTGGTTGGCCACTCTGGCAACAGTCTTGGACTATTTGAGCCTTTGGCCCAGATCCGGCTCATCCGGCTCTTCTGATGCGCCTACATCTCTCTAGTACACGTGCATGTAAATAGAGACTGACAGCAATCCAGACTATAGGAAGCCAGCGTAAATTATCCTGGTGTAATTTACCCCATTTCAAATCCCATTCAGGAGTGGGGCTACTGCCAGCTGAGCTGGCCTGAGCCTGGCAGAGGGGACACAAGCCTTTAAAATAGAGCTTGACGTACACAACCCTTTCCCCCAGTGTAACTTCCGTTGGGTTGCCAAGACACATGTCTGAGCTGAATGGAGTTTGGAACAAGGGTAAGTCTCCCCCATCCCACCTCTTTCTTACCCCAGAATGCCCCCTTTCCAGGGCTTACCCCGAGTGAGTCCCAGCTGAGCCAGGATGGAGCCCTTAGGCCACTGAATATCCGGCTGAGCCAGGATGAGGGGTTCAGCAGGAGATCCACCTATTCCAAACTCTGTTCATCCCAGTGGGTCTTGGGTTTGGACTGCTCCCTAAGGCACCATGTCATGCAGAGGCTGCCATTTTGGATGCCACAGCTGGTGAGGTTCATTTTGAATGAATCGCTCCAATAGAAAACTCAGGTGGAAAGTGCCAACAGAAAGAAGGGCAAAAAACGGAGGGCCCTCCTCCCACACAAAAAAGGAGAGGGTAGTATCAGCTTGCTTGGAGGCGCCTTGAGGTTTGCAGGAGTACAAAAAGCCTTTTAGAAACAACCACCTCTAAAATTAAGAGGCCAGCCCCCTCCCAAAGCAGCTCAGGGGGTACTGATCATGCTCAGTAGCCACAGAATGTTGAGTGTCAGTTGGAAAAATGAAATGGAAAACCGTTGGGAGGGGCTCACGGCAGAATGGAATGGCCTACTGGAGAAGGGCATGGCTGGCTGGCACTCTAACAAGGGCATTCCAACTAGGAGGTGAGGGCACGCTGCAATATTGTATTGCAGCAGGTTCCGTATGCAAATATGTTAAATGATCGCAGGGGCAGCTACTGCAAGGTTAATTAGCACAGCAGATGCCCAAGAACTAGAGCCTCCAGAAATATGTAATGAGGCTGGGGACCCTCAGGCAGTAACGTGAGAATGAAGGTATTATAAGGATGCAAGTGTCTCTCTTTTCTATATATGGCTTTATGGGGTGGTGGTGGAAGGCAAGTGCTTTCTTAACATTTTGTGACCATGTGTGTATGTTTGCATGAATGTCTGCTGGAGTCAAAGTGCATCTGCCCTCAGTCAGAGAACCAGCCAGCGTGTGTGTGTGAAATTTGAACTCTAGTACAGCTACCTGCACTTCAGCCTAGGATGGCCATTTCTGCATTGCCAAAACAGAGGGCACCAATTTGCATATGCCAATGTGTAGATGCGAATTTTAGCAAAAATTACTATAATTTAAATAGAAACTCAGCACACCTCACCATAGCAGGTACAACCGTAACAAGGTTACCTCTGGGCTTGCTCAGTTTTCTGTCGAGGTGCAAAGTTTTGAGAGATTGCTTCAAGGCTCCTCTTTTCTCCTTTCTTAGGGCTCTTTACCTTTAAACCACACTTGGACCATGCTTCCAGTAGCGGATACCTTCAAAAAGGCGACTGTCCTCTGACAGCTCTTGAAACAGAGAAGTGTCTTCTGTACATGAGGACATACCATAACTCAAGAATTTTTTTAAAAATGTATCCCTAATCTTCAAAACAAAGACAGAGTTTTTAAAATGGGAAATCTTTAAAATGAAGGCAGGAAACAGTGACTGTCCTTGGTCAATATGGGGAACCCCAAGCATTGGCCAGTGACAATCGTCTCCCAGCAGATCTGATAGTCATCCATAGGCTATATCTGGATGGGCTCCTTGATGGCCAAGCAATCAAAAGGAGCGCTTTCAGACTCTTGCTATTTTCAGGTGGGATTCAGTCACTTACTGGCAAATTCATGTTGTGCAATTAAAGTGCATTTGGTGCTCCTGTGCAACAAGCCTGCTTCTCCCCAAAATCTTATTGTGACAAGGAAAGTGACTGGAAAACACAGAGGAAAGCGTGGGATAACGATAGCTTGACACAATGTCCTATAACTAACCCCCAAATATCTGAAAGACTACCTTCTTCTTCTTCTTCTTCTTCTTCTTCTTCTTCTTCTTCTTATTATTATTATTATTATTATTATTATTTCTATCCCACCCTTCTACCCTATAATAGGGCACTCAGGGCGGCTTATCACACAATTATCCCACAACTTTGTCGCAACGACAACTAAGAAGGCTGAAGGAAAAAGAATCCTTAATCTGAGCATCGGCAACAATGTTGTGACGCTGGGCATGTTTGTGAACCAGGGCTAAGGCCTCGGCCGCCATCTTGAAAGAAGTACATGCAGCATGTTGGCACACAGTGCGTGGCCATGCAGGGGGCGGGACAGCAGAGGTTATTTTTGCCCACTCTGCCAGTGCCTCCCTCTTTTGTCTTGGGTAGCCAGGGAGTGAGGACGGATAGCTGGTGTTGGTACTTGCGGGACATGTGGCTGGCCTCTCTGTCTGCTGGCCGTGGTTGTGCCTTGGACTTCCGTGGGGTCTCCAGATGCCAGGGAGGGGAGCCAGTGGCCCAGTGAGCTTCACAGCTCAGTGAGGAATTCAGCCCTAGTCTCCCAGGGCCCAGTTCTGTATTCTGTGTCCATCCGTCCGTCCTTCCTTCATCAGGAACTCCTCTCAGCAGGTGCCATTTTCCTCTGCAACCCCCCCGGGGAAATGTGCTACGTTGTGGCCTAGCAACTAAATCCAGCTGTCCAGTGTTGTTTGGGGTGCTGGGCTGGAAAAACATTAAAGAGGGGGGGCAGAGCAGATATTAGTGCTGGATGCTGTGCCCTGGGAGCTGCCCAACGGTAGCAAACTCAGCATCTGCCTTTTCATCTTTTTAATTTTTTAAAAATCAACTTTCTGGTCCTCATGGTGTTAGAAATTTATGGCCAAAGCCTGGTGAAAGATAGCAGAGAAGGAGCTACATAATGAGACTGAAGGGGAAAAGGCTTTGGTGCCCTGCCCAAGAACGCTGGGTGCTGATGGTAGAAACGCAGTGTGCATTTTTAATTTTTTTTTAAAATCCAAGTTTCTGGTCCTCATGGCTTTAAAAATGTATGGGCTGTGCCTGGTTCAAGATGGCAGAGAAGGGGCTGTGTAGCCATAGGCTGCCCAGCTCCTTGTACTTGACCAGAAATAAACTACACGAGGCATGCACCTTTCCCAAAAGTGTTCCCTGTTCTTCCAGTTATACACTGCAATGCCTTGTTAAGACAGTGTGGGTAGCAATTATCTGGGTGTGTCTGAAAAGCAGAGAAGAAGAAGCAAGGGCAGTGCAGAACCCAATGCTGGTGTCGCTTCTTGCTTTGCCCACCGTGATGTGTATGAATTGGCCTTTGGTTTAGCTTTGGAATCGTAAGATTACTTTGGACAGATTTGGGCAGTAATTGAGGCAGCACTATCAGCCAACTTGCTGCACCTCACAACATCTGAATAACAATTCACAATTCCCAATACCCTGAGTGTGTGGCTCTATACAACTATGACTCAGAAGGTCATACAGAGGGCAAGAAACTATAGTTGAATTATTTTGGTTCCTCCACCCGCTTTCTTTCTCTGTTCACTTTCATGCCTGATAAAAACTGAAACTTGAAAAGACCAACTCTGCAAGCATTCTGGAACTGTGTAGAAATCCCCACTTGGAGAAGGCAACTTTTCTTACGTCCTCAGTCTGATAAACCTGTTGTCTATTGCGACTTTTTTAGCAGTGGAGTACCCTACTTTGCAGGCCAAAGATCTGTGATTCAGTCCCTGGCATCTCCAGTTTTGGGGATCTTACTACTAGTAGTAGAGAACCTGGTTTGCACGCAGAAGAGCCTGAGTTCAATCCCCAGCATCTTCAGGTACAGCAAGGTGATTTAAGGTGCACCTTCAGCAGAAGGGCTGGAGGAAGGGAATGGCCACAGAGCATCTGCTTTGAACACAGAAGGCCCCAGGCTCAAACCCCGGCATCCCCAGGTGCAGCTGCAGGAGAGACCTCTGCCTGAAACCCTGGAGAGCCGCTTCCAATCAGAGTGCATAATACTGAGCTAGATGGACCAATGTCCTGACTTGGTATAAGGCAGTTTCCTATGTTTTTAGTCAGTGGGATGGAAAAGACTGTACCTGAGACTGCTAGATGGGCCAATGATTTGATTACATAGAAAGCATCTTCATGTATCATATGTATTTATATATCACCCACACTCAGTGCTGTCCTACAGGATACATAACTTGCCAAAACGTTGCATCTTTTAAAACTCACATTTGCAAAATTATCTCTGCTCCCATGAAGACTAGAAACTTTTTTTAAAATGGGTATCTGCGGTGAATAGCAAAGGTGTGCTTTGGCAAACAGGGAGCTGTCTGGCATCCCAGTTCAAAACACATTTAACTTTTAATCATAAATATGGCAGTAGTGGATTTACTGCATCAGTAGATTTTTAACTCAATGGAGGCAGGTCCATTAGAGCTAAGGGGGCACTGCCCCATCAACCTCAGTCTGCATTCAGCCAGCTCCGCACCTGCCACCATACGTGCATCCAAGAGGTGGTGGTGATGACGTGTTGGCATTACCTCTGCTGCCTGAAATAAGCCCAGCTCCTTTAGCACGTTAGTGGATTGTACACACATGCCTGCAATCACCCAAGATGGCAGCGGGGTATGTTGAAGCCCCTGCCGCCATCTTGGGTGATGGTAAACAAGTGTGCGTGGTGTGCTGACATGGGAAACAGTGAGCTGGCATGCGCTGGTGACAGCAGGGTGTTGTCTGGGAGGGTGGCTTCCACTCTGCAATCCGCACCAGCATTGGGTCGTAGGGCACATGATCTGTGACCCTATGTTACTGTGGATTGTATAGCAGGAGCTACACCTGCTCAGCCCCAGCAGCAGAGGCCCCTGTCAGCCACAGGGGCCCTCGGCCAATGCCCAATCTGGCCGCTGCTGGTGCCAGTAACCTCAGTGTTCCTATTATAGAACTCAGCAGGGAGGCAGAATTATTTTACTCTTCTTGTCATTGGCTCTGGCTCCACCTACTGATGGGCTTCCTGCCTCCCACCCTACCAGTTTCTAATGGGGATCAGCCACTATTAGTTGAACTCAATAACTTTTCAGATAATTTCCAGTTTTGTAATTCAAACGGGTTTGCCTTGCCTCCCCCTCATCTAAGAACATGGGTCTGGTTTTACTCTTGGTTTCAGCCACATAATTAGCACTGTGACATCTCCCATAAATTTGCATCAGCAGGTGAAGATCTAATCTCTTGAGGACAGGCCCAGTCCAGGGTGTGTTGGCCTCCTACTAATGTCCCAAGCACCTTTGTGTCGCTGCCTTCCCTCCGCAGGAGGAAAGCAAGTGAGACTGGCAAGAAGTCAAAAGCACTGGCGATGTGGAGTGTGTGTGTGTAGAGATAAAGGTGTGCAACAGGGGGCTTCTTCTTGCTTGCATCCTACCGGCCACTGGCAGGTGCAAGGCTTTGTGGGATCTCCTTTCCTGGAGGCTGCAGGAAACTTTTTGAGCAGGTATGGTTAAAAGGTTGGGAAGAGCTCCCTAGATCATAGAACAGCTTGCCTAGTGGGGTATGCTTGGCCACCTTGGGCAATCAAGACTATGTTATTCCAGTAAGCGTCCTCCTAATTTGCCTTGTCTGGCTGTTTGACTGCTGAGATGTTATTGCTGTTTGTTGCTTTATGTATTATGATCTATACTTACTATGTTCCATTGGTGTATTCCAGTGCAGAAAGATGTAGAAACTAACTAAATGTTATTTATTTACTTGAAGCATTTTTACTCTGTTCTTCAGATGAGAAAGACTCTCAGAGAAGCTTACAAAAACCAATATAATCTTTGCCTTGTAAAAGACATGGCATAAAAGAAAAAGAGATTGGGAGGGAGGAGGAACAAAGCAAACTCGGGTAATAGTTCTTCGTTACATATTTGGTGATCTCCCAATCAACAAAACTCCTCCTCAGAGGTAGATGTTGACCTTCTTAGGTTTAGCAGAATCTGCTAGCGTCAGATCAGTAAGGCTGCCTGGCAACCAAGAAGTCTTCTGTAACTTTAAAAGTTGTGCAGGGGGAAGGGAAAATTCCACCTTGTGGTTTTTCCCATTACAGTGTTGCAAGAACACCTGCACTTGGCTGACTTTCTCTTCTCATAAAGATACAGGATCAGTTTCAGGCCAGGAACCTGGCAACCCTAATGCCATGTAAGGTGAATGCCAAGGTGGGAGAGCTAGAATCTCACCCAACACTCTCCAATCACAGTGTTTGATGGGGGGAGGGATATAAAGCCATGTTCTGTTTTCTATGCCTCTATTTTATTACTAGATTGTAGGGTATGTGTGTCAGTAAGTCTTGTGGGACAAATGTATCATATCCAAAACTCTGGGCAGTCAGCCAGCCCTGCCACTTTACAGGAACCAGTCCCAGGCAGGCAGATGAGAAAGACATGTGCCAGGTTAACAAGCACAGACTCCACATGACAGCTACTACACTGAAATGCAGCAGAACAGGCCAAACAGGAACATGAGAACTTGCAGAATTGAGCACTCAACTGACTATATAGTCCTTTTTAAAAAGTATTTTATTATTTGAAGAAAGCAAACTTTAAAGCTGGCTACCATGAAAACCGCTAGACCTACCTGTCTGTCATTTGGCAAGGTTAATCCCCTCTTGAGGGCCTATCATGCCTCCAAATTTCATGGACTTCTGTGAAAGGGCAGGATAGAAATGTAACTAAAAATAATGCAAAACGTTGTAGCCATTTTTGTCTCCCAATGACAGTGAAAAGAATAGAGAAGATTTGGATTTTCAGGTCAGGCCAAATCATGTCCAGATCAATCTCTGTTGAATCGGGCCCTGATCTGGATTGCCGGATTGGGCCCTGAATCAGATTAGGAGGTTGGGTGGGCTTCCACAGTCCTAGTAAAAACTCTAGGAGGATGCATGAGGGGTGTGTCTCAGGAGATTTTGGTGTGGGGAAAGCCTTGAGGGCCATGCAGAAAGGCCTGGAGGGCTGCATTTGGCCCCCAGACCCAAGATTTCCTATCCCTGTCTCAGACCTTTGGACGCTTGACAAAGAGATAGACGGTGGAGGCTGGAAAATGATGACCTTCCTGAAATCCCTTACCTGTATTAACATAAGAACATAAGAACATAAGAAGAGCCTGCTGGATCAGGCCAGTGGCCCATCTAGTCCAGCATCCTGTTCTCACAGTGGCCAACCAGGTGCCTGGGGGAAGCCCGCAAGCAGGACCCGAGTGCAAGAACACTGTCCCCTCCTGAGGCTTCCGGCAACTGGTTTTCAGAAGCATGCTGCCTCTGACTAGGGTGGCAGAGCACAGCCATCATGGCTAGTAGCCATTGATAGCCCTGTCCTCCATGAATTTGTCTAATCTTCTTTTAAAGCCATCCAAGCTGGTGGCCATTACTGCATCTTGTGGGAGCAAATTCCATAGTTTAACTATGCGCTGAGTAAAGAAGTACTTCCTTTTGTCTGTCCTGAATCTTCCAACATTCAGCTTCTTTGAATGTCCACGAGTTCTAGTATTATGAGAGAGGGAGAAGAACTTTTCTCTATCCACTTTCTCAATGCCATGCATCATTTTATACACTTCTATCATGTCTCCTCTGACCCGCCTTTTCTCTAAACTAAAAAGCCCCAAATGCTGCAACCTTTCCTCGTAAGGGAGTCGCTCCATCCCCTTGATCATTCTGGTTGCTCTCTTCTGAACCTTTTCCAACTCTATAATATCCTTTTTGAGATGAGGCGACCAGAACTGTACACAGTATTCCAAATGCGGCCGCACCATAGATTTATACAACGGCATTATGATATCGGCTGTTTTATTTTCAATACCTTTTCTAATTATCGCTAGCATGGAATTTGCCTTTTTCACAGCTGCCGCACACTGGGTCGACATTTTCATCGTGCTGTCCACTACAACCCCGAGGTCTCTCTCCTGGTCGGTCACCGCCGGTTCAGACCCCATGAGCGTATATGTGAAATTAAGATTTTTTGCTCCAATATGCATAATTTTACACTTGTTTATATTGAATTGCATTTGCCATTTTTCCGCCCATTCACTCAGTTTGGAGAGGTCTTTTTGGAGCTCTTCGCAATCCCTTTTTGTTTTAACAACCCTGAACAATTTAGTGTCGTCAGCAAACTTGGCCACTTCACTGCTCACTCCTAATTCTAGGTCATTAATGAACAAGTTGAAAAGTACAGGTCCCAATACCGATCCTTGAGGGACTCCACTTTCTACAGCCCTCCATTGGGAGAACTGTCCATTTATTCCTACTTTCTGCTTTCTGCTTCTTAACCAATTCCTTATCCACAAGAGGACCTCTCCTCTTATTCCATGACTGCTAAGCTTCCTCAGAAGTCTTTGGTGAGGTACCTTGTCAAATGCTTTTTGAAAGTCTAAGTACACTATGTCCACTGGATCACCTCTATCTATATGCTTGTTGACACTCTCAAAGAATTCTAATAGGTTACTGAGACAGGACTTTCCCTTGCAGAAGCCATGCTGGCTCTGCTTCAGCAAGGCTTGTTCTTCTATGTGCTTAGTTAATCTAGCTTTAATTATACTTTCTACCAGTTTTCCAGGGACAGAAGTTAAGCTAACTGGCCTGTAATTTCCGGGATCCCCTCTGGATCCCTTTTTGAAGATTGGCGTTACATTTGCTACTTTCCAGTCCTCAGGCAAGGGACAAGTTACATATTTTAGTGAGCAGATCAGCAATTTCACATTTGAGTTCTTTGAGAACTCTCGGGTGGATGCCATCTGGGCCCGGTGATTTGTCAGTTTTTATATTGTCCATTAAGCTTAGAACTTCCTCTCTCGTTACCACTATTTGTCTCAGTTCCTCAGAATCCCTTCCTGCAAATGTTAGTTCAGGTTCAGGGATCTGCCCTATATCTTCCACTGTGAAGACAGATGCAAAGAATTCATTTAGCTTCTCTGCAATCTCCTTATCGTTCTTTAGTACACCTTTGACTCCCTTATCATCCAAGGGTCCAATTGTCTCCCTAGATGGTCTCCTGCTTTGAATGTATTTATAGAATTTTTTGTTGTTGGTTTTTATGTTCTTAGCAATGTGCTCCTCAAATTCTTTTTTAGCATCCCTTATTGTCTTCTTGCATTTCTTTTGCCAGAGTTTGTGTTCTTTTTTATTTTCTTCATTCGGACAAGACTTCCATTTTCTGAAGGAAGACTTTTTGCCTCTAAGAGCTTCCTTGACTTTGCTCGTTAACCATGCTGGCATCTTCTTGGCCCTGGCGGTACCTTTTCTGATCTGCGGTATGCACTCCAGTTGAGCTTCTAATATAGTGTTTTTAAACAACTTCCAAGCATTTTCGAGTGATGTGACCCTCTGGACTTTGTTTTTCAGCTTTCTTTTTACCAATCCCCTCATTTTTGTGAAGTTTCCTCTTTTGAAGTCAAATGTGACCGTGTTGGATTTTCTTGGCAATTGGCCAGTTACATGTATGTTTAATTTAATAGCACTGTGGTCACTGCTCCCAATCGGTTCAACAACACTTACATCTCGCACCAGGTCCCGGTCCCCACTGAGGATTAAGTCCAGGGTTGCCGTCCCTCTGGTCGGTTCCATGACCAACTGGTCTAGGGAATAGTCATTTAGAATATCTAGAAACTTTGCTTCTTTGTCATGACTGGAACACATATGCAGCCAGTCTATGTCCGGGTAGTTGAAGTCACCCATTACTACCACATTTCCTAGTTTGGATGCTTCCTCAATTTCATATCTCATCTCCAGGTCTCCCTGAGCATTTTGATCAGGGGGACGATAGATCGTTCCTTTCGTTATCTTGTCATCTTACATAGTTATCTACATTTCAATGTTCAAATTCTGTTTTGTCTTAGAGGTGCTCATTGTAGGCCCTTTTTATCCATGATGCCATCATATCTGAGGCAGGTTGCCTCATTGCAAGCATTTAGAAGGCAGGGCAAAATGACCTAATTTAAGCATGTGTTCTTGGGAACTGTCAGCTGATCTCAATTCCTCCTGAAAAAAAATGCGACTGCTGTTTAGTTAGTGGTGCACTAAGGGGGTTTCTTGCATTCAAAATTCACTAACTTCAAAATGTGACCACGCCAGCCCTGCAGCATTTGGGGGCCACTGCTGCTCATGTACTTCAATGTTGTTGGTTTAACTGCTGTGGAATTATTAGTTTTAAATTGTTTTATGGCTTTTATTGTTAGATGTTCTGATTGTGAGCCACCATGACAATCCCACTGAGATGGAAGGTCTTGTGGTATAAATACTTTTGTAAAATGATTAAGTAAAATTGTTGAATGTTTCTCTTATCAGGTGACCTCTGTAGCTTTGCATTTCTGAGGGAATCGATCTGCTGACCTCAGCTTTATTCTTGGAGTTGAAAGGTAGTTTTGTAAATGTGTGCATTTACAGATTACATGGCTGGATGGTTGAGATATCTTTACCTATATAATGGAGGAAGGCAGACTATTTCTTTGAAGCCTAAGAAATACAGCTCATAACTTTGACTGCTGTTATGTATTCAAGACACACCATATGACATGCCACTCCAGAGAAGTATTCAGGTATTTTGGGTTGCTGGCATTGTGAATACATATTGGTGGGATAGCTAAAATCCAAGCCAGTTAGCAACTCTTCTGTTACCGGGGCCAAGATCAAGGTTCATGTATTAGTTTACAAGGCCCTTCACAACTTGGGTCCAGAACATCGTAAGCACAGTCTGATTCCTTATATCAGGAATGGGAAACCTTTGGTCCTCCAAATGTTGCTGAATTACAACTCCCATCATCCCTGGCCATTGGCTATGCTGGCTGGGGCTGATGGGAGTTCAGGAACATCTGGAGGACCACAGGTTCCCCATGCCTGATCAATGAGATCTTTCAGAAAATCTCCATTAGTAATCTTCCATGGCTCAGATGCATTGCTTTTATCCACCAATGGGCATGCATTCAAAATTGTGGGCCCAATTCTGTGGAACTCCCTTTTGCCTGGGAACAGACAGGCCCCCTTAGTGTTGAACTTATTTCCATTTATAGTCTGCTCACTGTCTGAAAAATCTCAAAGCAGATTACAACAGAATACATAAATTATATATATGTACAATAAAAAACCATATCAAAGCAAAATACATGAATATCCATATATATAAACACACTATAAAAGTCAGAGAGCATTGCAAGGCAGTATAATTTAAAGTTACAACCAACGTAACACATACTTATATAACCACTCACCCACTCTTACTCACCATCCATTCCATACAACCACTACCATCATTCTCTTCACTTCAAACGTTCTCTCTATCAACCAACTGCTCATACATCAACCACTCATACTCAACAATATTATAACTAGGGATAGGCAAGAATTTCAATTCAGTTTGCATTTCAAGCCTAATTTTTCAAATTTGCAATTTCCAAAACAATATGAAAACGAAACATAGTCATCCTTTGAAATTCACACTTGTTAGAATTTTGCGATGTAGTTTGCCAACCAAACAAGGTTTACAAAATTCATATATTAGAGGAAAATGTGCATAGAAATGACACATATGAGTAAAAATAACATGCAAAAATTTCATATGATGAGAAACGGTCAGAGTTTGGAAAAGTTGCTTTTTTGAACTACAACTCCCATCAGCCCAATCCAGTGGCCATGCTGGCTGGGGCTGATGGGAGTTGTAGTTCAAAAAAGTAACTTTTCCAAGCTCTGGAAACGGTTTGCAAAAAATGTGTACATTAGTGAAAACTCCCTACAAAATGTGTTTATTGGGAGAAATTCACACTAAAGCGCTGATGAATTTTCATGCTGATTTTAAAAGAAATATTGCAAATTGCTGCAGAAATGGGGAGAACTGAATCTAAGATTGGAAAATGTGAAACTGTGAGAACCAAACTTGAGAGATCTTTCTATCCTTAGTTACAATTCACATATAAGAATCACAACCAAGCATACACATGTAAGACACTCTCCCCGTCTCTGAAACACTAAGGTACTCAGGCCCCACACCCATGAAACGATATAATACTCCTCTCCCACCTCTCACCTAAGAGGCAGCCAGTTCTATACCAGAGCAGGCTCTCACTTTGGGGTGGGGTTATAAAACTGTTTCCACCCACTCACTTCCAACTACATAATTGTAACATGCATGGTACTATACAGCTTGAACTCCTGAGAAATAACCAATGAACACTGGTAGCAAACTCGAACATTAACCTCACACTCAAGGTTGCCACAAAGGCTTCCATAAACTCAAGCTGTTGCAGCCAACCAGTGGCTACACTTTCCTTCTCCATCAGCATTGATATCCTGTTGGCCAGCATCTCATGCTCAGGCAGCTTGCCCTTGGCTGCCTCAGCTCATGGCCTTGCCAGGCATGAGGTTTAGTACATACCTAGGGGTGGGGGGAGAGAAAGCACTCTTCAGTCAGGAGCCCAACTGAATCTCCTTCCAGAAACACGTCAGCCCCGCTTTAGGTGCCTGATAAAGACTTTTCCATTTTCAGTTTTCTCTTTTTCTGATTACATTTTAATTGATTTTATCCACTGTGTGCCTTTTGTAATCTTTATGTATGCTGCTTAGAAACTTCAGTGATTTAGAGGGAGATAGAAATAAAGCAATAAATAAACATTCTCCAGAGCCCCCTTGCAATCTAGTATTGGTTCACACTTGAATGTCCATCGTTTGGTACTTTGAAGTTGAATGTGTGAACTCTTATCTGTGCCTGGTGTAATGTTATGAAGCTTCTCTCTATTGAGTTTGACCTGCGATTATGCCTTCACTTATGCAAGGCCTCAAGGGGTCAGCATGTATGTCTGAACAGAGACCTTGCCCAGGATGAGAATATAAGAAGAGACTAGCTGGATCAGACCAAAGGCCTATCTAGTTCATCATTTTCTCACAGGGGCCAATCAGATGCCTGTGGGAAGCCCAAAAGCAGGAACCGAGTGTAACAGTGCTCTCCCCACTTGCGATTCCCAGCAACTGGTATTCAGAAACATAGATATGATGGCTTGGATGATGAGTAAGAGCAGGCCATAGAGAGCACTTCATTGGCAGACTTGAAAAGGCTGTAAGGTGCAGCAGTACAGATCAATTGCCAGTTGCCAAAGTCATTGGTTTCAGAGGAATGGAACCTTTGACACCATCTACACATTATGTAGACTGAGAGGTGATAAAATTCTGGAATGAATGACTTCCAGTGGCAGGTAAGTCTGTGTGTGTCATATTTTTGATGGTTCCCTTCATGAAAACCTGGCTGCATGTACTTGGTTGAGAAAGTTTAGAATAAGGAGGAGAATCCTGCTAGATCAGACCAAAGGTCCATTTGCTCCAACACTCTTTCCTACAGTGACCATCTAGATGCCTTTGAGAAGTAAAGATGTGTGAATCTGTCAGTTTTGGTTTCTCCCATTTCCACTCCACTATAGTTCTCCACATTTCCACATCAGCTTGAGATTAAAAAAAAGGCCTCATGAAAATTCACCAGCATTTTAGTGCACATTTCTCCTAATATACACATTTTTGCAATTTTCCCCAGTACAAAGCATTTTGTATGTCATTTTCATTAATATATGCATTTTTTATGCACACTTTACCCTAGAATAGGCATTTTTTGTACATATTACATGGTTGGACAACTGCATTGCCAAATTTACAGAAGTGCAAATTTTGAAGGATGGCTATGTTTTGGTTTGATGTGAACCAAATCGAGTTTCTCGCCCATCCCTGCTGGGAAGACAACAAGAAAGATATGGGGGCAATACCCCTCTCTCATTCTTGTTCTCCAGCAACTGACATGTAGATCTCCCTCGCCTGGTGCTACACCTTACCCTTCACATTGTAGTCTTGAGGTTCATTTGTTTTTTGGTTGGAGAAAATATGTACCAAAGTCAACCCTGTCTACTTCTGCATGAATTAGAAAGACACAATAAGGACAAATTTCCAGAAAAGTACATTTTGAGTCATGACTGTTCTGTGATAGGACAGATTCCTTAAGTTTATTAAAGGCCAAAGCCTGATTAATTATTCACTTTATCTGCAGCCATAATTATGTTTAAACATTAATTTCAGTCCCCAGATGTGAGAATCATACAGTCCAGCTTCCAAAGAATCCAGAATGATCAGATTTGGAGACATCTTGAAGGTGATTGGAGAATTTGGAAGGTTTCAGAAATGGCTCGTGCTGCTGATCTGCATCCCGAATTTCCTAACACCCTTTCACATGTTCGGACAAGTGTTTATTGTTATGGATGTGCCTCATTACTGCAATACAAGCTGGATCTATAATATTAGCCAAAACCTGACCAAAGAGCAGGAGCTGAATTTGACAATTCCGATGAAACCAGATGGATCTCCTGAGGAATGCATTATGTTTACTCCCGTGGAAGAGGATATTGAATCGATCATAAAATATGGAATCAATTCCACAGTAGAGTGCCAAGATGGATGGGTGTATCCTACAGAACCAAAGCCATCATTGCTAACAGAGGTGTGTACTTTACATTCCTGATTAACAAAATATTATTTTGTCTCTCTTGAAGTGTGTGTGTGTGTCAACTGTACTAGCCATCTCTAAAGTGATTTCAACATTAGTACTCACCCATTGTCTCTACAACTAGGGGTGGAGGAGAAATGCATTTCAGTCTGCACTAAAAGCCAAATCGATCAAATCTGCACTTTCTAAAACAACATCAGAACTGAAACACAGCCATCCTTCAAAATTCACTTATATTAATTTGTTAGGCAGTTCTCCAACCAAATGTTTTTACAATACATATATTAGGGGAAAGTGTGCATAACAATGCATATGTTAGTGAAAATAACATATATAATGCATTATATTAGGATAAGGCAAGGTTCTGGTTTTGGCGTACAAAGCCCTATACAGCTCGGGACCAGGATACCTGAAATACCGTCTTACCCCTTATATACCCAGTCGATCACTGCGCTGTGCAGGTGAGGGCCTCCTGCAGATACCATCTTATCAGGAGGTTCGTTCTGCACAACATAGGAAACGGACCTTCAGTGTAGTGGCACCTACCCTGTGGAATTCCCTCCCCTTGAAGGCAGGCGCCATCTCTGCTATCTTTTCGGCGCCTTTTGAAGACCTTCCTCTTTCAACAAGCCTTTTAAGTTGAGACCTATCCCAGTCTGCATCTGTGTCAGAATAGTTTAATAATGTTTTTAATCCTTTTTAAGGTTGTTTTTTAAAATGTTTTTAATGCTGTTTTGTTTTAAAGTATTTTAAGATCTGTCTTTATGATGTTTTAAAGTGTTTTAGTGCTTTTGTTTGCCGCCCTGGGCCCCTGCTGGGAGGAAGGGCGGGATACAAATTAAACAAACAAATAAATAAATAAAATTGCTTGCAAAATATGTACATTAGTCAAAACTGCATATAAAAATATGTTAGGAGAAATTTGCACTAAAATGCTGAATAATGTTCAAGAGGTTTTAAAAAACAGCAGATTGCTGCAGAAATGTTAACTGAATTTAAGACTGCAAAAATTAGAAGCTGAGAGAACTGAAATTGACAGATCTTTCCATCCCTACCTACAACTAAAAATTTGGATAGGGGAACAGACAGGACAGGGAACACCTACGGAAAAATTAAGCAATAACCTAAAATAAAGAACCAAAGCATGGAAGTGTGGTCTATTAGTGGCATTCCTCTTCTTTAAGTCTAGATGTTATGCATTGTGGGATAGGCGATCATCTTGCAGCACTTTGATGCTAAACCTAGTCAGAAAATGTGCCTATTTAATGCCTGCACTTCCTTTCTGGAGCTGTTGCCACAGCTGACGACCTGCAAATATGAAACCCAATTGCTTTGTAGATTCACCTAAATTTAGACTAAGAAGACAGTTTGAACAGTAAAAAACGAAAGAAAAATGATGCCATATAGTCCTCCCAGAACTATACAGTTATAGATGCTGATAGTCAATGTTTTGTAAAAGTGATTGCTTGCTAATATAGTCTAGGATTATCAACTGATGCTTCTTCAGTAGGAGCTAATGCCAGTAGCTGATCTTCTGAAAACTTGGAATCTATTTCAAACTTTTCTAATGTGATACCAATGAGAATGTGAAAGTAGCACCCCTCGAACTCAGGGTAGACAACTGAGAAACTGCTAAAAGCGGTGTGTAAATGAAGCAAATGTTACAAAGTGTCCTCTCACCTCTCTCATACAACAGAAACAAAACTCTCAGGAGGTCCCCCTGGAACTGCTCACCATTTGGGGAGCACAAGATGGTACTGTTGAGAATCCAGTTAGGGTGTCAGCGGCATTTTTGAACATTCCCGCATGTTGAATGCTCCATGTGCATGTGAAACTAGTGCATCATGGATAAAGCAACTGTCCTGATCATCTGATGTGTCAGCTTTTTACGTACAATATATTTTTTCATGTGATGGAGCACCCAAAAACTCTATCCTGTGTTTGCATTCCTCAGTGGTAAAGCCCTGGAAGTGGGTTATCATGTCGTTTTTCTGAACTGTTTAATCTGCAAGGAGCCTATTTTAGAGATAAACTAGAAGTGATCATACATGCACTATTTAGAAAGCATGTCAGGGTTTTTACATATTCAGCAATAGGTGTGTGTGTGGATTTTTCAGGACTAGAGTGCATGGAGTCGGGAAGCTTGAATCCCGAACCTTCCCTCACTAGCTATGTTCCCAACCATAATTGCTCCCATTGCTTTTAGCCCTCAGAGACGATCCCACTGGCACCCGTGGAAGCTTTTCCCTCTAATGCTAATGGCTACACCAGTGTGCATGTGGGAGGATTTTTGTTGGGATTGTAGTTAGTGATGTAATTCGTTTGCTGGTGCCAGGTCAGTTCTCATGTCCCTGAACTGGCTGCTGGTTACAGTTTGTGTTAGTTCATTTTCCCTCGCCTTCTGCTTTTACTTTTTCCATTTCCTGATATTCTGTGTGTGTTTATATTCAAATGTAAATTAAGCAGGTAATTGCCCATCAAGTTAGGTCTCTTGCTTCAGGCTTACTGTCTGTACTAGCCTACGACAGTCAACTAAATCTCCTCCGCCCTGCAATTACACAAGGCTAGTCCAGCTATGCGATGTAATTTTGAAAGTTGAAAACTGAACCACTGCTGAGTTCTTGTCCTTACGTTTAGCCTGTTTGAAGTTAACAAACCAAAAATTGATACTGCTGGATCCACTATCAACAAACAGCTATGATGAAAAGTTTTTTTAATGAGGCTGGTCCAGTTGTATTTTTCCCCCAGCTACAAAATAATCATCTTATATTCACATATTTATTCACTAATAAGCAAAAAATGCTTGCAGTTTGAGAATGTACCTATAGCCAACAGTTATTTCTATCAAACTTTAAAAAGCAGGGAAATTGGGCTGCTATAGTGAATACACCAGGGCAGCAGAAGACCTGACCTCCTCTCTGAGATATTGTACTGCCCTACAAATTTGTAAAAATGCAAACACAATTTGGGTTGGTCTTTCACAGTCCAATCCATTTCCTGTGTAGCTTGGAAGAATTTGGTAACATGTGCCTCTGAGCATATGGTTAGTGGTGGCAACACCTTCAATCAGCCCAAATAACACAAACAAGACATGTGCTATGCTGATCTTGTTTTAGCAGGGAGGAAGCAACAACATTAAGAAAGTTGATGTAGTTCAGATAGTCACTTTAAATATATTTGACTTATATTGAAATTTTAATTAAGCTTCCTATAGTAAATTTTCTTTTGCTTCTGTTTCTGTGAATATGTGAAATACAGCAGCACTTTGCATAATTTACATAAAAAACCCTCCAAAAACAATTGTGGAATAATGGCACTGACTATTCTGCAGAATAGTCTCCAGTGGACTTGAGGAGTGTCTCAGTTTGCACAAGATAAAACAGTGGGAGGTGAAACATTCTAGCAAATTTCTAGGTGTGCTCTATGTTTTTAATTGACCATGTCCACCCTTCCTTCAGTGCCGCAAGTTTGCTAAGAATGGATTGATCATTTGCATTCTTAATGAGTTCAACGGGATTTACTCCCCTACAATCATGCTTAGGATAGATGAAACTAATCATGGGGGAGGAGGAGAAGGGGGAAGGAGGGAGGGCGTGGGTGGGGAAGGAGGAAGAGAGAGGAGGAAGGGAGAAAGGGAGAGGGAAGAGGGGGAGGAAAGACAGATTTGATCAATGGGATTTACTCCCGTGCAACCATGCTTAGGATAGGTGAAACTGAGCGTGGGGGAGGAGGGGAAGGGGAAGGAAGGGAGGGAGGGCAGGAGAGGGGAAGAGGAGAAGAGAGGAGAGAGGGGAGAGGGGAGAAGAGAGGGGGAGAAGGAAGGGAGGGGAGAGGGAGAGGGGAGGAGGAAGGAGGGGATAGGAAGGAGGGGAGGGCAGGTTTGATCATTTGCATGTTTATTGAGTTCAATGTGATTTACTCCCATGCAATCATGCTTAGGATAGCTGAAACCGACCTGGGGAAGGGGTATGGAGGGGGAGGGGAAGAGATTGGGTGGGTGGGCACTGGGCAGAGGGAAAGCCACTTTCCTTTCTAAAAGAAAAACATTGTTAATAGTATCATTATTTGGGGGGGGTTTCCCCCACCTTTTTATTCCACAGCATGTAGAATAGTTTTCCACCCAAATTTAAACCAAAGCTATCCCCGGCCACATACACACCAGACCTTTATTCCACTTTAAACAGTCATGGCTTTCCCAAAGGATCCTGGGAAGTGTAGTTTGTGAAGGGTGCTGAGAGTTGCTAGGAGACACTCTTTCCCCTCTCACAGATACAATCACCAGAAGAGGGGCTGACTGTTAAAGTACCCTGGCCACTGGAGCTCTGTCAGGGGAATAGGAGCCTCATAACAATTCTCAGCACCCTTCACAAACTACACTTCCCAGGATTCTTTGGGAGAAGTCATGACTATTTAAAGTGGAAAAATGTCTGGCGTGGGTGTGGCCCCCTGATTAGCCAAGGCAAGCAGCTGTAAGTCTGGCTTTTAGAACACTGAATGTTGGTTCTTACTGAGCATGCCTGTGATATCATAGACTCCAATGTTAATTTTCTTTAATTAATTAAAAATCAGCCATGCATTTTTTAAACCTTTAAACTGCAGAAGATGAAGGTCAGGGCAAGGTCAGTAGTAGAGTTACAGGTACTCTGTGAACATGGCTGATTTGTAATTAATTTCAACAGATTATGAGACCACTGACAGAAAAAGTCCAATAGGGGTCTGGATTTCCCCCCCTCTTGTTTTACACTTTGAACTTTGGATTCTCTCTGCATGTTTTGTGTATCGCCATGAAAACTTAAAAAGCTTCCGGGCTAGATTCAAAGTGTTGGTTTTGACCTATAAAGCCCTATACAGCGCAGGACCACAATACCTGTCGGAACGCCTCTCCCGATACGAACCTGCCCGTACACTGCGCTCTACATCGAAGGCCCTCCTCCGAGTCCCGACTCATAGAGAGGCTCGGAGGGTGGTGACGAGAACTAGGGCCTTCTCAGTGGTGGCCCCCGAACTTTGGAATAGTCTCCCCGATGAGGTGCGTATGGCACCGACGCTGTTGTCTTTTTGGCGCCAGCTTAAGACCTACCTCTTCTCTATGGCGTTTTTAACTTAAATTTTATACAGGAAATTATTATGAATTTTTGATCTTTGTATTTATATGTTTTGTAGTATTATCATGTAATTTTTATGAGACGTATTTGTATTTTTTTGTTGTTCACCGCCCAGAGAGCTTTTGCTAGTTGGGCGGTCTAGAAATCCAATAAATAAATAAATAAAATAAATAAATAACAATCTTCTAAGTTTTGAGTTCAGGACTATAAGTTTGTTAAGATTTTGTTTTGAAATGAGCTTATGGGAAGCAGCAGAATCGAATGGGGGTACTTCCAATTTAACATGGCGAAATATGAACAATCCATGCTGGATATGGTATACGCTCTTATGGCTCTATATATAACAAAATAATGCACACACAGTTTTTTAAAATTGTGAACATGATGGTCTCTGAGGTATATTAAATATCCACCTGAATGATACTATGAATATATTATTGAAAGAGACAGAGAGAATTTGTGCTAATACTTGAAGCCTCTTTTAAGCAGATATATCTGACAGGCACTGACTGTATAAATGACTGCTGTGCCTGCGAGTTTAAAAAAAGATACAAGGGGGAGGCAGGTTAAGAATAAAACAATAGTTGATGGCTATCATCATCACCTCATTGACACAGAAATTAAAGAGAATACACATTTCAGCTGTTTAGATCGAAGATGTCATCGTTAACAATGTCATTATATTTGATGCTTTTTTAAAAAATTGGGGAAAGCTGCAGAAGCTGGTAGCAAACAAGATTGGTCTGCAAAGATAGTGAACGTGTGAACTACAGGGCAGTCTATCGCCCAGTTCTACTGTAGTGAAATTCTCCCTCATCCCTAATTGTAGCTGGGATGTGACGGGTTAAACCTCTTCTCCCTGCATGCTGTGGTCCTGATGAAAATCCTCTTTTGTGGCTATTATTACATTTTCTATTGATTCCTAACAATTTAGCACCACATGTGGTTTGGCCCTCAGCAGTTAATAAGAATTCTCCCTTCCACTTGCAGAACTTTTAAAGATACAGAAGACCTCTTGGAAGCTGGGCCTGGCAACTAAGAGGTCTTCTGTATCTTTAAAAGTTGTGAAGGGAGAATTTCACCTTGTGGTTTTTCTTATTACAATGTTGCAAGAACACCTGCACTTGGCTGAATTTTCTCTTCCCTTAAAGATACAGAATCATTCTGAGGCCCTGAGCCTGGCAACCCTAACACACAGACACACACACACACATGAAGCCCCCTTGGTCACTGCCCCCTTGGTCACGATGTGGTGAGGATGGTTACCTTTTTCTCCCGTGAAAAGTAGATAGGGTCGAAGGAGAACGAGTGGAGGTTTCTTCCACTTCCTCTGTCTGTTTTTCAAGGCCTAGATTCCTTGGAAAAGCAAAAGGGGTGTGTGTATGTATGTGCTTGTGGCATGCACATTTGCTCTTTCTCTCTGTGTCTGCTGGGGGTGGATAGGGCTGATCTGGGGGAGGAAAGTGATCAGAGGGAATGGTGCCCCCATCACTCACTCAGAAACCCAAATGGGCCGATCATGGGCCTAAAAATGTTGGCGACCTCCTGCCCTGGTGGCTACAGATTGCTGGTAAAGAGTGGCATTGGTGGCGGGCAAGCTATCATTCAGGGAAGCTTGCCTGCCAACCCTTCTTGTTTTCTTCACTGAGGAATCCCTGATACCAGTTTGGCTGATCTAAGGGGCTTGATGATAACAGACAGAATCCCAATGAGAATGGCCTATAATTTAAAAACACAGGTCAGGCAAAATGAGAAAAGGGAACCGTAATATACAAAATGCAGCGCCAGGAGGAAAAAGTAAACAGATATTTTTTCTTCTTTTAGTTTAACTTGGTATGTGGCCGAAAGGACTTAAATGACATCTCGCAATCCATTTACATGTCGGGTCTTCTGGTGGGAGCCTTGGTTTTTGGCCCACTGAGTGACTGGTGAGTATAATCATGAGACTCTGTGTAGCAGCTAGAAGACAGAGGCTGTTCCATTTACAGGTGGTGAACTGGGGAGACATTTCAGCCATTTTTGTGTTTGTCCCCAGATCTGAGACTACTGCCTATTTTATTGATTATCTGCTTTGCACGCAGAAGGTCCTATTGGGAGGAAGGGCAGGATATAAATCAAATAATAAATAAATAAAGGACCTAAGTTCAATCCCCCTGTCTCCGAATTAGGGCTGGGAATGTCCCCTCTCTGAAATTCTGGAGAGGTGCTGCTAGTCAGTGTAGACAGTACTGAACAAGATGGACCAGTTGTCTGACTCAGTATAAGGCAGCTTCCTGTGTATATTTGTATCCCACCTTTCCTTCAAGGAGCTCAAGGTTACATACATGGCTCTCCATTATATCCCCACAACAACCCTGTGATGTAGGTTAGGGTGAAAAAGAGAGTGACTGGCCCAAGGTTACCCAGTGAGCTTCTTGGCTAAGTGGGGATTTGAGCCCAGGTTTTCCAGGTCCCAGTTCAGCATTCTAAACATGCAGTTCCTTCCTTCCTTCCTTCTTGGCAGGTGACATTTCCCTCTGCCAAACATCTTGGGAACTGTGCTACACTGTGACCTAGCAGTAGCTGCAGCTGTCTGGTGCTGTTTGGGGTGCTAGGCTAGAAAAAAAATTGAGGGAGGGGGCAGAGCAGATATTAGTGGTGGGTCCTGCTGGAGTGTTGGTGCCCTAGCAACTGCCCAAGGATGCTAGGTGCTCATGGTAGAGAATTCACAATTTTCCTTTTAAAAAAATTATAAAATGAAGTTTCTGGTCCTCATGACTTTAAAAATATAAGGCCAAAGCCTGGTAGAAGGTGGCAGAAAAGGGGCTGTGTAGGCTTTCCACTAGTGGTGATGGAATGGACTTTGGTGCCCTGCCCAAGGATGCTGGGTGCTGATGGTAGAAAATGCAGTATCCCTGCTTTCATTTTTTTAAACTTTTTTTTTTTTAATCACGTTTCTGGTCCTTCTGGCTTTTAAAATGTATGGGCAATGACTGGTGGAAGATGGCAGATAAGAGGCCGTGTAGGCTTCCCAGTGGTGGGGTGGGGGAAGGAGCTTTGGTGACCTTGTACTTCATCAGGAATAAACTACATGAACCATACACCTTTCCCGAAAGTGTTTCCTGCTTTTCCAGTGTGCGCTAAAACACCCTGCTAGGAGAGTGTGGGCAGTGATCATCTGGGTGTGCCTGAAAAGCAAAGAAGAAGAAGCAAGGGCAGTGCAGAACCTGATGTTGGTCTTGTTTCTCTCTTTATGAGAAACTGTGCCCACTATAATGTGTGTGAATTGGCTTTTGAATTAGTTTTGGAATCAGAAGATTGCTTCGGACAGTTTTGGACAACATTGAGGCAGCACCATCAGCCAAATATGCTGCACCTCGTAATGTCTGAATAAGAACTCACATGGCTCGTGGATGTGGGGTGCATTTAAGTGGCTTAAATCTCTTGAATCAGTAAGCCCTATGGGGCACACAATGACAAGAAAAATGTCAAGAGTTGCAAAAATGAGTCCCTACCCCTGGATGGTGAGGCATCCCCTAAGTGGCATTTTCTGTGGGTGGGTGGAGGACAATGAACCTCCATCCTTGATCTGTCACTATTATAATGGGCAATTTGCTCCTAATAGAGTGCTTAACTATATATTCCTTATGAACATCTGCGTGCAACAAAAGCTGGACTGCTTTTCCTAAAGAAATACAGCTTGGCGGGGGGAGCAGTGTAGGAGATAAAGGTTTGTTTGTGTGTGTGTGTGTGTGTGTGTGTGTGTGTGTACACAAAAGCAGTTGGTGGGGGAGATTTGAGGTGGACAAGCAGCAGGCAGAGGAAAGGTTTAAGGTCCTCTTTTTCCCCATTCCCAACCTCCCCTTTCTGATGCAACCTTTCCATAGGAGAAGCAGCCAATTGGCTTTATTGCACGCACAGAAATTCCTCCCTAATAATGGTGATTAAGGGGAAGGGCCATAGCTGGCAGGGCACCTGCTTTGCATGCAGAAGTTCCCAGGTTAACCCCCCGCATCTCCAGGTAGGGCTGGAGTGGAACCGTGTCTGAAACCTTGGAGAGCTGCTGCCAGTCAGTGTTGACAATACTGAGCTAGATGGACCAGTGGGCTGACTCAGAATAAGGCAGCTTCCTGTGTTCCGATCAGTTAATAATAATAATAATAATAATTTAATTTGTGGGTCGCCTATCTGGCCAATGGCCACTCTAGGCGACGTACAATTTAACAACAATACATTACATCATAATAAAATACATCATAAAATACAATATAACAATAAAACAATAAAACAGTTCCAGTACAGAGTTGCAAATTCTGACCTCCCTCTTGCAGACTGACCCACGTTACCCTGCATTTTTCCTCCTCCAGGATTGGAAGTCAACGGTCAATCTTGCTTACCCTCCTCATCATGGGCTCTTTTGGTGTCGGAGCAGGCTTTGCGCCGAATTTCTACGTCTACATCGCCTTGAGATTCCTCGTGGGTGCTTCTTTTGCTGGGATCAGTATAAGCATGGCAGCTTTAAGTAAGGCCCTCCAGCTTCTTTGGGGATGTTTAGGCCTTGTTCTCCAAAGAAATTGTATTTCCGTTTTCCCAGCTGGTGGCCTCCAAATGCTTTGGACCACAACCACTATGCTGGTTGGGGTGATGTAGTCCACAACATCTGGAGGACATATGGTTGCAGAAGGCTGCCTTCCTCTATCCAGTCTGCACACCTGCATTTCATATCGCCCTCCCCAAATATATATCTTCTTTCAAGTTAACAATGTATAAGGTGAATGTCATTGTACAGTGTCAACTTCCAGTACAGAAGCATCCCTACCTGAAGTAAGGTGAGGAGGAAGCCCACTTGTTTTGGAGATTTTAGGTGCCAATTTAGGACAGCTTGCTAATTTGGATTGCAAGAGGCCTGAGACATAGAGCTTGGGAGGGTGGAGCCTGTTTGGATAAGGGCGGAGCCTTGTGGTGCCCGGTGGGCGCAGAACACAGCAGGTGGGCAGTTAAGGGGAGGCTGACCCTGCCTGGCACCTCAGGTGGAATCTGATGGACATCATGTGTGTTTGTTAAAATGTGTGTCACAAGTTGGGGACCCAGTCCAAATAATCAGTAGCTTTTGCAAGCATTCCTTCTTTCTTGATTATGGAACAACCTGACACACTCATTGAGATCTACTTTTTGTGGCACTTAAGCCGCTTTAGTCTGGCTGATTTCACTGATTTCCAGAATAGTTAACCTTGGTCAAGTTATCTATTTAATTCTTTTATTATTATGTCTCACTTTTCCTCCAAGGAGCGCAAGGGTTGTTAAAACAAAAAGGGATTGCGAAGAGCTCCAAAAAGACCTCTCCAAACTGAGTGAATGGGCGGAAAAATGTCAAATGCAATTCAATATAAACAAGTGTAAAATTATGCATATTGGAGCAAAAAATCTTAATTTCACATATACGCTCATGGGGTCTGAACTGGCGGTGACCGACCAGGAGAGAGACCTCGGGGTTGTAGTGGACAGCACAATGAAAATGTCGACCCAGTGTGCGGCAGCTGTGAAAAAGGCAAATTCCATGCTAGCAATAATTAGGAAAGGTATTGAAAATAAAACAGCTGATATCATAATGCCGTTGTATAAATCTATGGTGCGGCCGCATTTGGAATACTGTGTACAGTTCTGGTCGCCTCATCTCAAAAAGGATATTATAGAGTTGGAAAAGGTTCAGAAGAGGGCAACCAGAATGATCAAGGGGATGGAGCGACTCCCTTACGAGGAAAGGTTGCAGCATTTGGGGCTTTTTAGTTTAGAGAAAAGGCGGGTCAGAGGAGACATGATAGAAGTGTATAAAATTATGCATGGCATTGAGAAAGTGGATAGAGAAAAGTTCTTCTCCCTCTCTCATAATACTAGAACTCGTGGACATTCCAAGAAGCTGAATGTTGGAAGATTCAGGACAGACAAAAGGAAGTACTTCTTTACTCAGCGCATAGTTAAACTATGGAATTTGCTCCCACAAGATGCAGTAATGGCCACCAGCTTGGATGGCTTTAAAAGAAGATTAGACAAATTCATGGAGGACAGGGCTATCAATGGCTACTAGCCATGATGGCTGTGCTCTGCCACCCTAGTCAGAGGCAGCATGCTTCTGAAAACCAGTTGCCGGAAGCCTCAGGAGGGGACAGTGTTCTTGCACTCGGGTCCTGCTTGCGGGCTTCCCCCAGGCACCTGGTTGGCCACTGTGAGAACAGGATGCTGGACTAGATGGGCCACTGGCCTGATCCAGCAGGCTCTTCTTATGTTCTTCTGTTCTTAAGGTGGTGTACATGGTTCTCCCCCTCTTATTTTATCCTCACAACAACCCTGTGAGGTAGGTCAGGCTGAGAGATGTTGGCTGGTCCAAGGACATTCAGTGAGTCTCATGGCAGAGTGGGGACTTGAACCCTGGTCTTCCAGGTCCTGGTCCGACACTCTAACCATTACAGCACACTGGATCTCTAAGATAAGGAAGAAACAGCCTGCGAGTGCAAGGCCTTTCCACAAGAGCTATGCTGTCCTAGTTGTACAGCTCATATTGTGTTTCAAGATGAATTACAAACCTTGGAGCTTATTTGCATGTGTGAAATGCTGGTGTAGCCTCCTCTGTGGGATGGGATGAGAAGACAAGCAGAAGAAAATGTGAGCTTAGTTACAGAGAACACTTTTGCTGAGGTTTTGTTGTTTTTATCGTTATTTAAAAGTAGCCAACCATGAAGCCTGGTGGCTAATTGAGAGGAAAAAATCAAATTGATTGATAATGGCAGGGACTCTTAATTTTCAGATACTGATTGTAACCTGAACAATCTTTTAGGTTCAGAGTGGGTCGGGGCTTCCTATCGCCCACTTGCGCTGATCATCACTCACTGCAGCAATGCTCTGGGGCAGATGGCTTTGGCTGGCTTGGCGTACTCCATTCATGACTGGAGGTACTTCCAGATTGCTGGCTCTGCTCCGGTGTTTGCCCTCTTTTTTTACATATGGTGAGTGTGCGAAAGGACCAGAGATGAGCATAACTGGACTTCATATAAACAGTACAGCTTGCGATATGATTATGTACAACAGTGACATGAGCTCATAGCCATCCTGTTACGAAATCTACCATGTTTAAAGATCTGTTAGGGATCAAGGTTACTTATAAAGCTCTAAGCAACTTGGGACTCGTACTTGAAGGAGCGCCATTGGATTAATGAAATTCTCATGCTGTGCAGGGTCCTTCCCAATTCTGCGCGATGGCTGGTGACAAAAGGGAAGATTGAGGAAGCCAAAAAGGTGCTTCGAAGGGCTGCTTCTATCAATAAACGAGCTGTCTCAGAAGAACTGCTCAGTCAGGTGGGAAAGGCTGGGGTTTCTGTTGTTCATTTTCTGAAAATGTGTGGGAAGGATATGAAAAAAGAAAAAAAAACAGGGTGCAAAGGAAAGGAAAAATCAGATCACTGCAAAATGAGATATCCCTGCCCTCTGATAGTTTACACTCTCAGGCTGCATTTGGATTTTTAAAGACATCCACTGTATTTCTATTTTTGGCATTTATTATTCGGCTCTTAGCCTGCCCTTCTAAAACACTGCTGTCTTATCGTTTTTGTTTATTTCAAGCAACTATTATATCCCACCCTTCCTCTAAGGAGCCAAAATAGCTACAGTTCCCCATTTCCTGTTTTATCCAATGAGATAGCCACACCATATGTTTAAAGCACATGACTTCCCCCAAAGAATGATGGGAATTGTAGTTTGTTAAGGGTGCTGGGAGGGAAGCTTTGTGAGAGGGAAACAACAGTTCCCAGAATTCTTTGGGGGAAGTCATGTGCTTTAAATGTGTTGAATGGTGTGGATCTGCCCAGGAGGGTGGGTGTGTTGGTGGGTGGGAGAGATTAGTCCAAGTTCACTCAATGAATTTGGTGGGTGAGTGTGGTTCTCTCCAGACTTAGTTCAACTTGCTAACCTGCCAGATGCCCTCCAGCTTTTTTGTGCTATAGCCTCCATAAGTCCAACGCTGCTTGTGGGCACTAGGTTAGGGAAGGCTGCCCTTATTTCTGGTTGATGTGCTGTGTCTCTCTTGTTTTGCAAATTTTGTAGCTGGCTCCGGAGGAGAAGGTGAAATCTGGAAATATCTTAGATCTTTTCAAGAAGCCGCACCTAAGACGTTTAACTTTAATCATGGCCTGGGTCTGGTAAGTATTCCAAAGTACATTCACTCAGTAACAATCATTTAAGGAAAAAAAACCCAAATATGTATGTGGCTTTGATTTGATGTGCAGAAAAGCATCACTTGTTTAAACTTCTCAGCGTTCGTTCTCTATGTGTAAAATGAACATAATCAGTGACTTACATCAAAAACTTTGACCTCTGTCCCAGTGGCTGTAGCCAGATCCAGTACCAGGCATGGCTGGGCCCTTGGGCACCAGCCTGCCCTGGGCCTGCAGCACCATACGGCCACACACCCCTGCCCAATACAGGCTGCACAGGGCTTAAACAAGCCCATCTGCCTCACCTATCAGTTGCGTCAGTCAGCGCACACGCCCTGTGCACATGTCTGCCATCACCCAAGATGGCGGCAGGGGTGTCAGTCTCTTAGGGATGCCCCCGCTACAATCTTGGGTGGTGGCAGATATCCATGCACTGACATGACAGGTAGGTGGGGCGGACTTATTTAAGCACCATGCGGCTTGTATCAGGGGTGGATGGGTGGGGGGCCCCTGGGGGTGCCTGGGAGCTCCCATGAGCTCCCACTTTGCGATCTGTGGTAGCATTGGGTCACTGAGTCTTGCAGTCCCACACTGCTGCGGATCGCTGAGCAGGAGCTTCACCCCCCCCCAAGGAGGGCCCCCCTCTGGGCTGCAGAGACCCTAGAGCGGGACCCAAACTGGCTGCCTGCTGGCACTAGGCCTAGCTGTAGCTCAGTGGTGGAGGATCTGCTTTGCATGCAGAAGGTCCCAGGTTCAATCCTCGGCATCCCCAGATAGGGCAGAGAGAGACTCCTACCTAAAATCCTGGAAAACTGCAGCCAGTCCGTGTAGACAATACTGAGGTAGAAAGACAAATGGTCTGACTCAGTATAAGGCAGCCTCCTATGTTCCTAAGCTCAGTATGGTCTAAGGCAGGAGTTTTCTCTTGCTTTGTGGTTCCTTGGTTGCTTTACTGAGAATTAACTGCTCCTTTTATTAATTAAAATATTCTAATGCTTCTCTTTCCAGTAAAACTTCCAGGGTGGCTAACAACGAGAGAGTAACACGCACATTCGAAAAACAACAAAAACCAATAAATTGTCGAATAGGCAAAAGAGCAGTCAGCAGCAAAGAAAATGTAACGTTCAGTGGAGTGGGTGACATGAAAGGTATAGTCAGCTTGCAGATAAAAAGCCCAGTCAAGTAAAGGCCTTTGTCTGGTGCCAAAATGACATCAGAGTTGGTGCCAGGCGGGCCTCCTTGGGGAGGGCTAAATGAGAAGAAGGCGCCCCTGAGGAGATCTTCTTCCAAATCACCACCCACCTAACTTTGAATGACAGGGGGCCAGGGAGAAGGGCCTTTGCAAGTGACCGCAAGGGTTGGATAGTACTATGTAGTAGAAAGCATTCATTAACATCTACATCTAAGTAGTTGCTACTGGAGTTTGGTATGTACGGCAGTGAAGTGCAGAAATGAATAGTCTGGTAAGACTGATGGTTGAAAGTATAAAGAAACGTAAGGCTTATTACTCCTGGGCAGATCTTGGAAAAGTTACTTTTTTGAACTACAGCTCCCATCAGCCCCAGCCAGCATAGCCACTGGATTGGGATGATGGGAGTTGTAGTTCAAAAAAGTAACTTGTCCAAGCTCTGCTCCTGGGAAATAAAGATGTTCTGAGTACAGGCATAATACATATGGCCATTATGGAGTCATGAGGTTAACACTAACTCTATCTAAGAAGAAAAAGGAAGTAAAGCCTGAGAGAAACAATCTGCATATCAACAATTGGTTACTAAACAAGGAATCAATGAGGGACAAATAAACTGCCTTTCTGTCTATCGCCCCTCTCCCCATTGGTTCAGGCTACCTGTTGCAAGCTTTGGTGCTTTACTCCCAACAGCTGCAAGTATATGTCTCAGTCAAATACAAGAAAAAGGAGTGTTTTGGAAAATAGGCACTGTGTCCCACTGTGTACTTTGTCCCAGCATATATGCAAATATCAGTAATGACATACACCACTGGCATACGTTTTGGCAATGTTGTTTGACATTGTCTATTGTTGTTTTTATTATAGTTTCTGGAGAGGTAGCTGTATTAGTCTGGGGCAGCAAAAACAGCAGAGTTGGCTTCAGAGATTCCAGACACTGCCATGAGGGCTAGGAATATGCTGTTTCTTTTGATGCAGGGTACGAACTGAAGACCTATGAGGCCACCACCTTGCTGAAGCTAAGCAGGTCTGCGTCTGATCAGTGCTTGAATGGGAGACCACCTGGGACCACATGTATGCCGCCTTGGCTTTCTATGATGACAGAAAGGCGTCATACAAATGTAATAAGATAAATAAACAAATCTAGAAAGAAAACTGAAATTCTCAGGAAGCTGAATTCTGCACCTGTTACCACATTCTGCTCTTTTGCTTCACTTGCAGGGCCCTGGTTCTAACCAGCCCTGAACTTTAGTGATGGGCTGGAAATTAAAATAAATAATAAATAAATAAATAAATGCTGAGCAAACAGTATCTTCTTGTTCTGATTTCAGGTTTGCAGACAGTCTTGTGTATTACGGAGTGAGCCTTCACGTTGGGGATTTTGGCTTGGACATCTACATGACCCAGCTTGTGTTTGGAGCTGTTGAAATACCCACTCGGGCCTCCTGTATCTTCCTGCTGCAGTGGATGGGAAGGAAGAAATGCCAGGCCGCTTGGCTAATCCTGGGTGGAGTCGTCTGCTTGCTCATCCCTGCGATTCCAAAAGGTAAAAAAGCCATTTGAGAGATAAAACATGCAAGACAAGCTTGGTAGATAAAGATGTATGACAGGAAGGGTAACCTGCACCCTTTCATGTGCTGCTGGACTTTTACTTCCATGACACCTCCAGGCTGGATTACTGTAATGCATTTTATGTGGGGCTGCCCTTGGGGTTGGTCTGGACACTGCAGCTGGTGCAAAATGTGGTGGTGCGACTGCTCACTGGAGCAGGACATCGCCAACATGTTTCCACAAATGGGGAGCCAATACTGAAAAAGCCCTGTTCTGGGTCAATGCCAACCTGGCAGCTGACAGTGGCAGCACCAACATCAATGCCTCGCCTGCCAATCATAGGGTCCAAGAAACTTGTTACTCTGCTGCTGAAAGAATTGCATTGGCTGCCCATTAGCTACTGGGCTAACTTCAAAGTGCTGGTTTTGATTTTTAAAGCCCTATACAGCTTGGGACCAGGGTACCCAAAAGATTGTCTTACCCCTTATATACCCAGTTGATCACTGTGCTCTGCAGGTAAGGGCCTTGTGCAGATACCATCTCATGAGGAGGTACATTCCACACAAGATAGAAATTGGGCCTTTAGTGTTCTGTCACCTACCCTTTGGAATTCCCTCCTCTTCAATATTAGACAGGCACCATCCCTCTTATCTTTCGACATCTGCTAAAGGCCTTCATCTTTGACAAACGTTTTAGGTAGAGACCTTATCCCAGTCCGTATCTGTGTTGGAATTGCTTTTAAAGATGTTTTTTATATTTTTTAAAAAATAATTTTTTTAGAAGATGTTTTCTTTTTAAGATGTTTTTAAAGATGTTTTGTTTTAAAGATGTTTTTAGTATTTTGTTGTTTGTTTGCCACCCTGGGCTCCTTCTAGGAGGAAGGGTGGGATATAATCCAATAAATAAATAAATAAAAACCTGACCATTGGCTGTCTTGGCTGGGGGTGATGGGAGATGGAGTACAATGACTTGGGACTCAAGTACTTAAAAGAGTGCTTTCCTCAGTATTAATCACCTGGAGCCCTATGATTGGCAGGTGAGGCATTGTCGTTGGTGCTGCCATTGTTGGCTGCCCGGTTGGTGTTAACCCAGGACAGGGCCTTTTCAGCGGTGTCTCACTGTTTGCGGAATGCCCTCCCTGATTAGGTTAGTCTGTCTCTAATATTATTAACTTTTACGAGGAATTCGAAAACATCCCTGTTTACCAGTGCATTTGATGGCTGAAGAAGACTCTTCGTGGCAACCCAGATATCACTGGATGGAAGAATGTTTTTATCTGTAACTGCTTTTATATTTTCTAAATCTGCAACTGTTTTTAGAATATTTTTAATTGTTTTTAGAATGCTGCTGTTGTTAAATTGTATTGTTTGCTGCCATAGGCACCTTTGAGAGGAAGGGCAGGATATAAATAACATTACAGCAACATCTGGAGGGTCATAGGTTCTCCATTCCTGAAGTAAGGTGTGGTCCAAAAGCCTATACAGAGATGCTTCAGAAGTGGTAAGGAAGACACAGTAGCCAAGCATTAGTGGTGCTAGGAAATAGCTAGCAATGTAAAAAAAAGCATCGTTTTTCCAGTCTGCCTCATGTCCATTGCAAGCACTGCCATTTCTGCTCCGTTGCAGTTCAGATTCCACACAAAAAACAACTTTTTTAGGCCTGCTGTTTGCTGTGGCCAAATTTAATATCGTAATTATTTACATTATTGTTACCTAATTTCACTTCACAACATTCATTTCAGTGGGGGAGGGATGTCATCAATAACATAGTAAAAACAACAACAGTAAATTACAGACTGGAAAAAAACCACGACAACAGCAACTGCCATTTGTATTTGCCTGATTTCCATTCTTATTTGCAGACGGACATGAGAACTGGTGCAAGATCCAATACCTTTTCCCATTTTGATGGAATTTCTGATATTTTTAGGGGTGGCCCCTGGGGCCTGAGCTATGTGCCTTTTACACCGGGGTGCAGATCTTCTACCCCTTACTGCTTTTTTGAAACGTTTTTGTTTTTCCTTTTTTCAAAAAAAAGTTCACTTACTGGGGATGGGGGCGGGGGTGGGGGCAGGGGCTAGACACTCTGCAAAGTGCAGTGCTCATGAGACCACAGGCATGCCACCACCACCAATCAAATTTGGGTAATGAGCCTGAGCCATTTAAATACCTAGTAATGCTCCTCCAGGCATGGCTTGGATGGAAACCACCTGTTTCTTTATATAGCTTTTGTTTTCTTATACTTTCTGTCTCCTATCTCTCTTCCACCCATTTCCTCCTTTTCCCATTTCTTTCCTCCCCCCCCCTTGCTTTCCATTGAGACCCTTGAGGGACTAAGTTGTGAAAAACAAACTGGGCACAGGTTTACATAATATTTGCATATGCTAATTTATGTGTACACATGCAAATCTAGAAACAGTTGAAAAGGTAAAGGTGTCCCCGCACTTGTAGTGCGAGTCGTTTCCGACTCTTAGGGTGACGTCTTGCGACGTTTACTAGGCAGACCGTATATATGGGGTGGGATTGCCAGTTCCATCCCTGGCCTTTCTTTACCCCCCAGCATATGCCGGGTACTCATTTTACCCACCACGGATGGATGGAAGGCTGAGTGGACCTCGACCCCTTTTACCTGAGATTTGACTTCCTCCTTCCGTTGGAATCGAACTCCAGCCGTGAGCAGAGCTTTGGCTGCGTTACCGCCACTTACACTCTGCGCTGGTTACTGGTATTTAAATGCACTCCTACTCACCAAATTGAGGAAAGCAGCCTGTGAGCAGGTGACCTGAAATGTGGTGTATAAATGTAAATGTATTGCCTTCAAGTCGATTCCAACTTATGGCGACCCTATAAATAGGGTTTTCATGAGACTGAGAGGCAGTGACTGGCCCAGGGTCACCCAGTGAGTTTCATGGCTGTGTGAGGATTCGAACCATGGTCTTCCAGGTCGTAGTCCAATACCTTAACCACTACGCCACACTGGCTGTATACACTTCTTAAATAAATAAAAGTAAACCATGGCATAGCATTAAGTGTGGACACAGCAATATCAGTTTTGTCTACTGATTGGTGGCATCTGTCCAGGGTCTCAAGAAGAGGTCTTACTCTTTTCTATTACCTGCACTGTGAGATTCACCTAAATGGAGATGCCAGGGATTGAACCTGGAGCCTTCTGCAAGCAAGGCATGTGCTGTACAACTGAGCTCTGGTCCTGCCCCACATGGGCATCAGAATCCACTCTAACCATAGCAACATAGAAAATGTTTCAGAAACAGGTTAGGCATTTTGCGAGGTCTGTGGTCTTTCAGTAATGTCCTAAGACTTTACAGTAATATCTGGTTTCTAACCTGGCTTCTGTCTTTGACCAGATTTCCCTGTGATTGTGACGGTGCTGGCTGTTATTGGCAAGGCCGCTCTGGCTGCTTCCTTTTCAACCACCTATGTGTTTTCTGCTGAGGTCTTTCCCACGGTTGTCAGGTGAGGATCTCTTGGTTGTCTAGATGTACAGAGGCTTAGAAACAGAGCTAATTTTTCAGCTGTACCTGGGCAGTTTTATTCGGATGCATAATGACAACAGTTCCAATCCAGACATGAGATGCACTTAGCAGGGCAGGGCAGGGCAACAATGGAAACATGGGGGATGTTCACCAGTAGGGATGGATCTGTCCATTTCAATTCTCTGTTTCTCATTTTTTCCATTCCTAAATTCAGATCTCCACATTTCTGTGGAGAAAATTCTTGAGCACTTTAGTGTGAATTTTCCAAATACACAAATTTTTGTATGCAGTTTTGACTGATATACATATTTTTGCGAGCACCATCTCCTAATGTAGTGCATTTTTGTATGTTATTTTCACTAATATATTAATTATTATACACATTTCCCCCTAATATATGCATTTCTGTAAACACTGTTTGGTTTGGAGAACTGCATTGCAGAATTTGGATAAGTGTGAATTTCAGAGGATGGCTGTGTTTCGGTTCTCATATTGTTTTGGAAACTGCGGATGTGATACATTCAGCTTTAAATGTGAACCCAGTCAAATTTCTCCCACATCCCTATTCACCAGTTATATGGTGGGTTTTTTTTTTTGGAGGGGGGCATTATTAGAGAATAAACTGAATTACTACATACTTACACATGCTAGGAAACCTAGGCAATTGCCATATAGCACCAAGTAGTGGCTCTCAACTTACAAAAACCTTAATAAACTCCATTTCCCAGGATTCTTTGTGATAAGTTATGACTGTCTCAGGGTCTCAGGAAGACATCTTTTCCATCACTTGCTACATCATCATTTTTAAACTGGATATGCTGTATAGGCCTAGACCTGGGATCATCAGCATACAAAGCATATTCTCAAATCCTGTGATATGGGTTCACCTCTTATTGTGTTATAAATAAACTTAAGACATTAACTTAATAATAAACATGTTAACAACACTTGTGGTGGACCCAGTCCTGATACCATTTCAAAATAAACTAAAGGGTCCAAGAGTGAATCTTTTATTCATTTATTTTCAAAAGGACTCCAAAATGTACCAGTTTGTTCATGAGCATAACCTGCCATAATTTCTATGCTTACTGCTTCATTGTATATAATTGCTTCCCCCCCCCAATGCTTTGCAGCAAAATCCTGGCTGAAATCAGTAAGTATCCAACCACTTCTCTGCATTCCCCTATGATGTTGCCCTTTGGAATGAAGTATTATTAATGTTCTTCAAGGTAATCAGTAACTAATACAACCGTAATTTTAAAAAACCCTCAATAATATTTACCCATCATTCACATCTTGATGTGTTAAGAACACTGCAATATGTGGCTGCTGATTTTATGTGGGCCTTTAAAAAGTGGTGGTGTAGCGAACAGGGTGGTTCATGACATATGCTATTGGAGCTCGCCAATTCATAGGGTTGTCATAAGTCATAATGGCCTTAAAGGCATATAACAACGAAGGGATAGTGGAGAAATTTGGTTCACCTCATGTTTTATTTATTTACCTTATTTAAAAAAATATTTGTGTACTGCTATTTCATTAAAAACAACAAAGCTGTTTACAAGTTAAAAAACCCCAACAACCATAGAATAAAAACATTAAAAATACAATAAAAACAAAGGTCAACTGTTGCAAAAAAACACCTTCTTAATTGCCTGCGTAAGCCTGGAGACACAGAAAGGTTTTAAGCAAGCACTTAAAAGTTAAAACAGAAGCACCTGCTGAACCCTGTTGGCAGAGCATTCCAGAGAACTGGGCCAATGACACTGAAGGATCGATTTCGTGTCAATGTTAAAATGAGCCTCGCCAACTCGGGGGATGACCAGAGCCGCTCCTGCAGATGATCTCAGTGATTGAGCTATGGTAAACTTCTATGTAAGATTGAAAAAATGAGAAAATTAGAGAAACTGAAATTGAGAGAGTTGTCCATCCTTATTGTGGTGTAATAAGAACATAAGAAGAGCCTGCTGGATCAGGCCAGTGGCCCATCTAGTCCAGCATCCTGTTCTCACAGTGGCCTACCAGGTGCCTGGGGGAAGCCCGCAAGCAGGACCCGAGTGCAAGAACACTCTCCCCTCCTGAGGCTTCCGGCAACTGGTTTTCAGAAGCATGCTGCCTCTGACTAGGGTGGCAGAGCACAGCCATCATGGCTAGTAGCCATTGATAGCCCTGTCCTCCATGAATCTGTCTGATCTTCTTTTAAAGCCATCCAAGCTGGTGGCCATTACTGCATCTTGTGGGAGCAAATTCCATAGTTTAACTATGCGCTGAGTAAAGAAGTACTTCCTTTTGTCTGTCCTGAATCTTCCAACATTCAGCTTCTTTGAATGTCCACGAGTTCTAGTATTATGAGAGAGGGAGAAGAACTTTTCTCTATCCACTTTCTCAATGCCATGCATAATTTTATACACTTCTATCATGTCTCCTCTGACCCGCCTTTTCTCTAAACTAAAAAGCCCCAAATGCTGCAACCTTTCCTCGTAATGGGCACTATTGAATGTATAGTGCAGATGAGGCCCCACTCTCAGGCATAACTTCCTGTGTTTTGCTTCTTCCACCAGACAAACGAGCTTAGGCTTGTGTTCCATGTCTGCCAGAGTAGGTGGCATCCTCGCCCCATTGGTTGGTCTCCTGGAGAAACACCACCCTGCTATTCCAATGGGATTGTATGGTGGCACAGCACTGCTTGGGGGCATCCTCTGCTTTTTTCTTCCTGAGACACGCAACAAAGATCTTGAGGACAACACTGCCAAATCCTCAGCAAGCCAGAGGTGAGTTGCAGGGAAGTCTAAAAAGGCCCAGTGTAAGAGGTAAAGATGCTCACATTTTGCATGTTGCATATTCTCACACTTTTCCTCCCCATCATTCTCCAGTGCTTTCCCTTAGTAAAACACTACCCCTCTTTTGGAGAAAAATAAGTTCACTGAGTACAATGGGGTTTTCTCCAGAATCTGGGCCTAACTCCATGTGGCATTAATGATTTGTGTGCTTTTAAAAAGAAGTACCAGGTGAATCCTCTTCCCTGATTGTTATTGAGATTGCAGCTTTTCTTCCATAGTTGCAATCTCTGGGAAATCCCCCCCCAACAAGGCAATTAGCATTAAGAAAATGCTTGCCATGGAGGGGGGGGGATTTCATGGAGGCTTAAACCTTCCCACCCCTCACACTGTGATCTTGATAAGAATTTCCTCCTGTGCCCAATGCTTAATTTAAACACACACACACAGTGTGATTGCTGAACATGTTAATCACCTGTAGTTAAGCCCTAAGTGTGCATATGATAGTAGCCATAATTTTATATCCTTGGATGAAAGAGAAGTAAAACAATGCTTCTGGTGTTAACACAGACCTTTGCAGATGTTATCTAAGTAAGTGTGCATACAGTCAGGCTGCAATCATTTGTTCTGATAGGCATTCTTAGTGTTATGCCTTAGGTAGTCAACATGTCTTGCTACAGGAGCTAATGAAGAACAAGTTCTTGCAAAGTAAATGAATATACTGTACAGCAAGCAGAGTTGAGCCTGAGGTGGGGCTCGGGCCTTGGTGTACAGTTAGGGTTGATTTTTGAAGTATGCAAGTGCCCACTTCAATCTTTGAATTGTTGGAGGGTATGAATGACATGGCTTGGACCCTACTCTGTGGGATATTTTGAATAATATTTAATCTGGTCCCCTCTATTAATACATAAGCAATTGATGGGTAGGACAAAGTAATGGATATATACATAGAAATAGTAGTTTGACTAGGAACCAGGTTACCACACTGTTCTCCTGCTAGCTCACACAACTGTTTTACTAGCCAAGCTGACCGCATAAGCCTTCATTTGTGTTGTATGGCATATTGACAACCTGAAAGAAAGGGAAAAATAAAGAAGCAAATCTCTTTCAGTTTGCAAAGATTTCATGTCCTGTTTGCTTGGCAATTATATCTGCTCCTCCCCAGGTAACCACAGACAAATGGCAGCTTGAAAGCCAGCACTGAAGAGATGGCAAAGGAGGAGAGGAGGATAACGGGCGACAAAGGGCTATTTTATGTCATTTTAAATTATATTCCTTTTTGTTAGGTCCAACAAGGCTGTCAACGGTAGCTTTGAAAATGGACCTGAGCAGAAAGAAGATGTCCAGATTAAAGAACCCACCACGAGTACATACCTCTAGCGGCAATAGCAAATCCCCTTGGAGTCCAAAGGAATGATGGGATGTCTGGTTTTGTAGGGAAGATTTTAACAGACAAACGTTGTAGGCGTCCCTATTGATTGTCCACCCCCATGCTCAGGGTCTCTCAGAAAATATGCAGTCCTGCAGATTATCCAGAAGCATACCTGGGAAAGAGCTCTGTTATTTCCCCACTATTTAAGAACAGTCCTCCATGCTCCCACCAGGCAGAGTTGCCATTCCTTTTTATACATCAGGGATGGGGAACCTGTGGCCTTTGAGACATTGTTGGACTCCATCTTCCATCATCCCTGTGCAATGTCCATGCTGGCTGAGGCCAATGGGAATTGGCAACATCTGGAAATCCCCATCCCTGTTAAACAGGATTCCTCAAGCAGAGTGAAATAAAGCAACAGCCCCTCTTTTTGACCCCTAACACACCAAGAACTCAGGAGTTTTCTCTCACAGGAAGCTCATGTGGTTCCTCTCCTCGTCTTTTTGAAGGCAAGTTAAGACCTTTCTATTTCATTGCACTTTTGGTAAAATGGATACTTTTTCCTGCTTCGTTTTTTTCAGTTGTGGTTGGTCTTCTTTATATTCCTGGTTTTTAGTCATTTTAATATATTATGACCGATTTTTCTTTTCTTTTTTGTACACCCCTCAGACATTTGTGCTGAAGACTTGTCTAAAAAGATGTTAAATAAATAAATAATAGGTGCGTATGCTAGAAAATTTTTAAAAGGCCTCTGACAGCAAGGATTAGTTGATGTTATTATTGAGCATAGGAGGCAGAGCTGCTTCCAGCATGGAGGTCGTGGGCTTCCAGGCAAACTTGAACCCTCCCATTAGTGCCTTTTTATAAATTAGTCAGGAAACAGGGTGGTAGGGGTGGTGAGAAAGGATTTTTAAAGATGGTGGGAACACATGACAAGACGGAGAGGGCCACAGCTCTGGGGCAGAGTGCATGCTCAGCTCCTCCACTTGACATAATATCTGGTTTGATTTCTCTCACTTTCTCATTTTTCCAGTCTTAAGTTCAGTTCTCCCCATTTCCACATCAGTTTGCAGTTTTGTTTTTTGAAGTCCTCATGACTGGAGAAATTGCACTGCAAAATTCAGAGAAGTGCAAATTTCAAAGGGTGGCTGTGTTTCAGTTCTTGTATTGTTTCAGGGAGTGCAAATTGATTATATAATTGGTAGCAGAAGATGGAGAAGTTCCATACTTTCTGCAAAAACAAAACCAGAAGCAGACTGTGGTACAGATCACGAACTGGTCATATCGAAAATCAGAGTAAAGCTAAAGAAGACCAACAAAGCAATCATAATGCCAAAATACAATTTAAATAACATCCCAGAAGAATATAAAGATCAAATAAGGAACAGGTTTGAGTCTTTAAACTTAGTTGAAAGAGGACCAGAAGAACTATGGAGTGAAGTCAGAGACATTATCAGGGAAGAATGCAAAAAGGCAATACCTCTAGTTAAAAAGAGAGAAATGGATGACTGAAGAAACTCTTAAAATGGTTAAAGAGAGAAGGAAAGCAAAAGCAAAAGGAGATAGAAACACGGTCAGAATCCTAAATGCAACAATACAGCGTCTAGTACATAGGGACGAGGAGAACTATTACAATAGTTATTGTATAGAAATAGAAGAGGACAATAAAAATGGTAGAACAAGAGCCCTATTCCAAAAGATTAGAGAAATTAAAGGGAAATTTAAACCAAGGGTAAGGATGTTGAATAACCAACAGGGGAACACACTGACTGACCGAGATGAAATAAAAGGAAGATGGAAGGAAAACACCAAAGGACTCTATAAAAGAGATGCAAGGATGACAGATTAATTCACGGAGGAACCGTATGATGAAGAACCAGAAATTTTAGAAAATGAGGTGAAAGTTGCTCTTAAAATACTTGGAAGAAACAAATCACCAGGAATAGATGGCATACCACTAGAGTTGCTACAAGCTACTGAGACTGAATCTGTCCAAATTTTGACAAAACTTTGTCAACAAATATGGAAAAGAAAACAATGGCCCACAGACTGGAAGGATTCAATATACATCCCAATTCCAAAGAAGGGGGATCCCAGGGAATGCAGTAATTATTAAACTATTGCCTTAATATCCCATGCAAGTAATGCTCAAGATTCTACAACAAAGGCTCTTACCATATATGCAGTGCGAAATGCCAGACGTCCAAGCTGGATTTAGAAAGGGAAGAGGCACCAGAGATCATATCGCAAACATACTTTGGATAATGGAATGGACCAAGGAATTTCAGAAGGAAATCACCCTGTGCTTTATAGATTACAAAGCAACAACAGCAAGTGGCTAGCATCCAAAACCAGGGGAAAAAGAGGGACAGGAACCAAGATGCTAGAAGCATAGAATGGACCAAGGAATTTCAGAAGAAAATCACCCTGTGCTTTATAGATTACAGCAAAGCCTTTGACTGTGTAGATCATGAAAAACTATAGAATCCTTTAAAAGAAATGAGGGTGCCACAGCATCTGATTGTCCTGATGCACAACCTATACTCTGGACAAGAGGCCACTGTAAGGACAGAATATGGAGAAACCGATTGGTTCCCCATCGGAAAGGGTGTGAGACAGGGGTGTATTTTATTACCCTACTTGTTTAATCTATACGCAGAACATATCATACAGAAAGTGGGATTGGACCAAGATGAAGGAGGTGTGAAAATTGAAAATTGGAGGGAGAAATATCAATAATTTAAGATATGCTGATGAAAGTTAAAGAGGAAAGCACAAAAGCAGAACTATAGCTGAATGTCGAGAAGTCTAAAGTAAAGACAACAGAAGATTTATGTAACTTTAAAGTTGACAACGAGGACATTGAACTTGTCAAGGATTATCGATACCTTGGCACAGTCATTAAGCAAATGCAGATGATAGTCAAGAAATCAGATGAAAGCTAGTACTGGGGAGGGCAGGTATGAGAGAACTAGAGAAGATTCTCAAATGTAAAGATGGTATTCCTGATCTCTATGTATGGATGTGAAAGTTGGACAGTGAAAAAAAGAATATAAGGGAAAAATCAACTCATTTGAAATGTGGTGTTGGAGGACAGCTTTGCAGATACCATGGACTGTAAAAAAGACAAATAATTGGGTGTTAGAACAAATTAAACCAGAACTATCACTAGAAGCTAAAATGATGAAGCTGAGGTTATCATAGTTTGGACACATAATGAGAAGACTTGATTCACTAGAAAAGACAATAACGTTGGGAAAAACAGAAGGGAGTAGAAAAAGAGGAAGGCCCAACAAGAGATGGATTGATTCCATAAAGGAAGCCACAGACCTGAACTAACAAGATCTGAACAGGGTGGTCCACGACAGATGCTATTAGAGGTCAATGATTCATAGACTTGAAGGCACATAACAACAACAAACCTTTCCATTTGAACTGAACTGAATTTCTCCCCCATCCCTAGTGTTAGAGCACATGCATATGCTTTGCCCCTGGTTCAACTCCCCAAATAATCTTGGAGGTGGAAAAACACATGCTTTGCATGCTCAAGGTCCCGAGTCCAATTACTAGGTTCTTCAGCTAGAAAACTCTCTGGGTGAAGCATATTCTGTGTATGCATGAAGCCCTTTTCAGTCTTCAGGTTCTGCAGGTTTCCCAATTTAAAAAAAAATGAACTTGGAGAGCAGTGCTGGGAAGCTCCAGCTTGAAACCCTGGAGAGAGATCAGTCTGTCAGATTAGACATTACTGGGCTAGATTAGCCCACCGTCTGACACGATGCAGTATGAGGCAGCTCATAAGACACAAATGTGGCATAAACAATATGGATCATCACTATGCCAGCTTCACATGCTGAAGAGCCTTTCATATCTCCAGTTCCTGTGTTCTCATTTATACCCCTGGTTCTGAAGTTAATGCATAACTTGCTAATACTGGAATGATAAACCTTGGGAGTCCAGAAGGGCAGTCAATCGCTGATGGGCTTTCTGCCAAGAGAGGAGATTCAAAACAAAACAGAACAACAATCCCACCCCCATCAGGTTGATTTTACCATGAAGTCATTAATTGCTGATAGTAAGTGCGTTGCCTTTGCTATCAGCAGCAGCAGCATCATCAACAATATTAATATTAATACCCACCCTTCTCCAGCAGGGTTACAGCAGTCCTAAAAGCAATTAAAACAAATCACATTTACAATAATAGGGTGGGTCCTCCTGAAAACATATATCTCAAGTGCCAAAGGCCAGGTTAAAGAGGTGCATTTGCCAAAAAGGTGCTGGGGCAACTCTGTGGGGAGGGAATTCCCTAATTTGTGGAGAGGGAATTCCACAACTTGGGGGCTGCCGCAGAGAATGTCCTCTCCCACTGCCCTGAACTTCTGAGGGTGGTGGAACTACCAAGGAGGCCCCTTCTGCTGATCTTAATACCCAAGAGAGTCTGTAGAGAAGGAGGTAGTCTCTTAGATATTTGGGGCTTGAGTCATTTAGGGCTTTATACATGTATAAGCATCTTCAGCTGGGCCTGGAAACGAACTGGCAACCAATACAGCTGCTTTAGAACAGCGATTATATGAGTTCTAAAAGCAACTTTAGCCAGTAGTCAGGCTACTGATTTTGGAACAGTTGAAGTTTCTGAGTCGTCTTCAAGGGCAGCTTCACATAGAGCGCGTTGCAACAATCCAATCTGGAAGTTACCAGAGTGTCTCTGTTCAAAAGGGGCCAAAGCTGGCAAACTAGCTGGAGCTGGAAATAGTCACTCCTAGCCACTGAGGCCACCTGGGCCTCAAGTGACACTGTTGGATCCAGGAGTACTTCCAAGCTACGAACCTCTCCTGCCTCCATCAACTTGACACACAACAATTTATCAGGGGAAGATTTTCCCACCACTTATCTCTATGCCTGAAAGTATCTTGTTCTATTTCTCCATATTGGGTTTCTTTTAAAGGCATAGGAGCAGGGCCAGTAAAAGAAGATGGTAACCCTTGGTGACCTATGGTCTATCCAAAAAAGAGCAAGTAACTATTACTGCTGAGAAGGATCTGGATTTCTACTGGGCAGCAGTGTTAATCCCTCAAAATGGGAAAGATCATGCAAGATCTTTCTGTGTTTCTAGGTTAAAATTTGCGGTTCTGATTTAGATTTTGCTTTCCTGAGACTGGATTATTGTTTTAGACTGTACGGTCTGTTCTAGACTCTATAGTAGATCACCTTTTTGTATCTTCCAGCCACTACTGGTCTCATAATACAATGAAGAGACTTTGTTACATTTATGTTCTGCCTTTCCCCCCAAGAAACTTAAAACCCCCTGGTGAATTTACCATCACAACAAGCCTGTGAGGTAGGTTAGGTGATGATGTGGGGAGAGTGATTCACCCATGTTCCCCCAGTGAGTTATTTTATTTAATGGTGGCACAGCCTCTAGCCTGGATTTCAAATGCTTGCTGTCTTCTGTCCCATTTTATTTATTTATTCTCATATTTAAATCCCATCCATAAAGGCCAGATTAACGGTTCCTCGTTCGCTGCTTTATCTTCACAACAACCCTGTGAGATAGACTGGGGGTGGGTGGGTGAGCAAGAGAGTGATTAGCCCAAGTTCACCTAGTGGGTTCATGGCTGAGTGGGGATTTGAACCTGGATTTCCCCAGTCCCAGTGCAGTACACCACACTGGCTGTCCAGTGTATATGGAAGACTACCAAAGCATAAAAGCATTGTCCATTGCCTCTTTGGGCTGCAATAAATATAAAATCTATACTAATTGTCTCTATGTGCCATCCAGTGGGGGCTGGTCCATTAAGGCAAATTGGGTGCTGCCAGTCCCTCCTTGCCTACCTGCCTGCTTGCCTGCCTTTTTCCAACAAATCCTGGGGCTGACACAACTAGTCCTGGGGTTGACACTGGCTGTCAGCTTCTTCTCTCTCCTTAATCTCAGTGCTGAATTTGTAGAATTCAGCAGGAAGGAGGATAGAATTTATTCTAGGATAGAATGACTTCGTTTTGTCCATCATTGGCTCTAGCTCCACCCACTTATAGCCTCCCTGCTTTCCACCCTACCAGTCCTAATGGGCACCAGCTACCACTTGTGCTGTCAACAGAGAGATGGAAGGATCAGTCTAGTGTGGCTGCTGTACAGTGTGGGCTCATCTACATGGGAGCATTTCTTCAAAGGAAATCCACTTCTTTTACCTTCACTTTTCATTTGCATCATCTGCAGTTCCCGCTCAGTGTTAGTTGTCAATTGCCTTTTCCTACTCACACAAGCAGGTATTCCTCTGGGGAGGATTAGTCTTGCTTTTTCCTTGTGGCTCCACCCTTTAATTATACATTTCCACTCCCTCTGGTTGCTAAGGTGACCAAGCATGCTCTGTTCTACCAGCTGCAGTAGGTTCCTTAAAAAAAAACACCCAGAAGTGTGGATATCTGTGTTTTCCCTGGTTGGATACAGCTGAAATACAAATCTTTGTTTGAGCAGTGTTATGCTTTTGTGCACAAGTTAGGGGGAAAAGAAAACAAAGGCACTGTTTGCAGCAACATAAAAAAGGACAGCAGAATGGAGGAGAGCAACCAGAAGTTGCTTGTCAGGCTGCAGGAAACAAAATGAATGAGGGAAGAGGAGGGAGTGGGCGTGGAGAGGGGAATGACTGACACACCCAGCTAAAAGCACCAGCAAGCACTAAAAAACAAAGTGAAGACTTTTTTTCTTCCCTTTTCGTATTATCAGTGGATTGGGTTAGTACAGATTTACAGGGGTGAAACTGCATGATAGCTTGTTTGCCAGTAACATCACATGAACCATGCAAATTTAAAGGAGATGTGAGTAGCACCAAACATACCATAAGCCACTGTGTAGATGACTCCTGTATCACATTTTGTATCTTCCAACTCTATACAAACACCAAAGAGACACTAATCTTGTAGGTCTTGGGACTACCCAGTGTAAGGGTTGAGAAATTCTACAAGACATTTTTTTTATTTAGAGCTTTTACACTCTGCTGTTCAGCAAAAAGACTCCCAGAATGGCTTACGCACAATCAGTTAAAACAAGAGAGTCCCTGACTGCAGGCTTATAATCTAAAAAACGTGACACAGAAAGGAGGAAGAGGAAGGGAGGCAAAAGGGGAAAAAAACCAAACTCAGGCATCAATTCTTAAATAGTAGGACTTATAATGACAATCTGGCATAAAAACAGTTCAGGGGTAGAAGGTTGCTGATGGAGCTGTCTTTTAGCAAGTTGATGGAATGGGTGATGATGATATTGGAAATTATTGTAAATGGTCAGTGTTTTTCTCCCCAATGCAATTTGCTTAAAGACCTAAGAAGAGTCCTGCTGGGTCAGATCTCCTGAGTCCACCGACTTCCATATTCTATTTCAAACAGGAGCTATAACAAGATAGCAGCCACCTAATGGTAGGGCCAGCCCTTTGACAATGCACTGAATTCTGATATGTAGGGCAAATCCCCATTGTAAGAATAAGCATTTTCTCATCTTTGAGAGTCAGTTTAAAGTAAACCAGAGCAGCTTGGTTTTGAAGGATTCTGTTTCTTTTCACTTGTCAAGTCTCCTTTTGAAAACAGTGAGTATTCCTTCAAAGTTACGGACTAGCATTATATGTTCATAACACAGAGTGTGCAGCCTGTTTTTTCTAGGAAGGAAAATCAATAATGATTGATTAAAAAAAAAACAGAAAAAAAGAGAAATAGTTTCAAAATCTATGATTAGGGCCCCCTCCAGATTTGTGTTTTATTGTGGATGCATTCTGCAACGTATGTTTGACACAGTAATAGTGCACGTGGGTTTATTCTGTTTTATTAGTTGTTCTGTGATGCTTCTCCAGTGCTCCCACATCATTGCTGTCCAGAGGGGCTATAGCACAACAAAAGCAGGGCAACAATAAACCAGAACATTTGTGGTATAAAAAAGGATGAGATTTCAGTAGGACGTTGTAGAATGTGCACTGATTGGAAATGAATGTGACCAGCCGCCCTTAAACGTTTGCAGGCACAAATAATATTGAAAATGGGGTCGTAAATGATAGCATCATGAACACAAATAATTATGAATACACGATAAAAAGGACAGCTGGGGGAGTCATCAGATGAATTTTCCTGCAAAAGACCTTCCATGATCTGACAAGAATAGAATGTAAAGGCATAATATACAACATTAATATTTGTATCTGATTTATATAATTGTCAATTATAGATTCAAGCTGAATCTATAAAATTCACACTTTCTGAAACAATATGAGAACCGAAACACAGCCGTCTTTTGAAATTTGCACTTATTTGAATTTTGCCATGCAGTTCGCCAACCAAACAATGTTTGCAAGTTGCATATGTTAGGAAAAAATCTGCATAAAAATGAATGGATGAGTGAAAATAACATACAAAATGTATTACATGATGAAAAATTGCTTGAAAGATGTGTACGCTAGTCAAAAACTGCATACAAAAATGTTTATTCACACTAAAATGGTGGAGAATTTTCATGAGGATTTTTTTTAAAAAAATGGCGAATTGCTGCAGAAATATGGAGAACCAAATTTAAAATGGGAAAAATGAGAAACTGAGAGAACAGAAATTGATAGATCCTTCCTCCCTACTCAGGACTAGCTCTGCCTGCCTGTGGGCTGGCTTATGCAACCCTTTATTGACTGCTCAAGGATTTCATTTGTAAAGAAACAGATTGCTGTTATGCTGATACGATGAGATTTCCAGTACAACCTCCACAAATTAAACTTCCCTTGTAAATTCAGCCCTGATCTTGCACTTCTTAAGAAGAGCAGAAAGTGCTGTTCCTTTAGGTACAAAAAATGGCTAATGAGGTACCAAAACAAGATGCTAAGCATGTTCTCTGAGCCCAGGAATGCCTGACGGTTGCCTTTTATTATTACAAATTCCTTGGGATTCAATCTTAGGCAAGGGAAATCTAATTGATCCCTTTTCCCCATCTTGCAATGCCTTTAGGCTCAGGGTAAGAAGAGAAGGAAATGAAGTTTTCAGCTCCCCACCCCCCCACTCCAGGGTTAGGGAGAGCCATTTCCTTTTCACAGAGTAATTCTCATTAAGTCCTTTTCAGAGCCAGAGGAGAGAGAATTGGGAATGCACTAAATTTGTTGCTCTCTCCAATTGGTTAGTGGATTTGAGGTGGTGGAGTGGAGGGGAAGCAGAGCATTGAGAGAATCAGAATATATACTCTTTTGTTGTCTCCTGGAGTGACACAGCTGTGAAGGGATCAGGATCAGCCTTCTCCAACTAGGTGCCCTCCAGATGTTGTTGAACTATAATTCCCATAATCCCTGACTATTGGCCAGACTGATTGGGGTTGATGGGAGTGGTAATCCAACATCTGGACAACACCAGATGTAATTCATTACATCTGTGACCTTACAGGTCCATCTAGGATTGCCAGTTTCTAACCTGGCAAATCATGGGCAGTCTAGCCAATTACCATATCAATGAGGTAATTTTTTAGTATCAAGGGGCTTAAGAACTTAAGAATGACCTTGCTGAATCAGTGCAAAGGTCCATCCAGCCTAGGGATGGATGGATCATTCATAGGAATAACGTAGGAAACTGCTCTTTAGGATTTCAGACAGGTGCCTATTCCCAGCCTTATGTGAAGATACCAGGGATTGAACTTGTGGCCTTCTCTAGTTGCAAAGCTTTGCAACTGAGCTACATTTCCAGTCTGTGCCTTTATTCCTCCTGTGGTCTGTCCCAACCCATTTTTGTCAGAGTTTGTTATTTATTTGTTTTTAGACCTCACTCAAATCCGGGATCTCCCCTCTTCCATTACTCAGTTTTATGAAGTGGTCTGAGGGTTGCCTATGAAGTTTTAAAGTCTTTCTTTCCACAGGTAACAGCTAGAAAGCCTGCCTGCTTCTGTGATCCGTGTGCGTGTGGGCATTCAGAATGCAGCTGCAACTATCCCTGGGACAGACAGGATATGATGGCATTCTATCCTACAAGGGATGACTGGTGTGAAATAGATGGCAGCCACATAGGCCTAGGGGGGCAGCCATCTTTTATTCCATTCAAGTCAGTGGGAGAATGATGTGTCATTATATCCTGTCCTGGATGGGGTTACACTCCCCCTAAAGGAGCAGGTTCGTAGTTTGGGAGTCTTTTTAGACTCTTCCCTTTCACTTGAGGCTCAAGTAGCCTCGGTGGCACGGAATGCGTTCTATCAACTTCAGTTGGTAGCCCAGCTACGTCCCTATCTGAGTAAAGAGGACCTTACATCAGTTGTTCATGCTCTGGTAACCTCGTGTTTGGACTACTGCAACGCGCTCTACGTAGGGCTGCCTTTGAAGACAGTTCGGAAGCTACAGCTAGTGCAAAATGCGGCGGCCAGATTGTTAACAAGGACCAAGCGGTCCAAGCACATAACACCTGTTCTGGCTCGCCTGCACTGGCTACCAATATGCTTCCGGGCCAGATTCAAAGTGTTGGTATTAACCTATAAAGCCTTATACGGCGCGGGACCACGTTACTTGTCGGAACGCCTCTCCCGATATGAACCGGCCCGTACTCTACGTTCTACTACGAAGGCCCTCCTCCGGGTTCCGACTCATAGGGAAGCCTGGAGGGTGGTGACAAGATCTAGGGCCTTCTCAGTGGTGGCCCCCGAACTGTGGAATAGTCTCCCCGAGGAGGTGTGCTTGGCGCCAACATTGTTATCCTTTCGGCGCCAAGTTAAAACCTTCCTCTGTTCCGAGGCATATTAATTTAAGTTAACGTAATTTTAAAATCTGCTGTGATTGATTTTATTTTGTTTTATTTTTATATGTTTTTGGCTGTATTATACTATGTGATTTTATTGTATTTCTTGTGTTCACCGCCCAGAGAGCTATTGCTAGTCGGGCGGTATACAAATCTAATAAATAAATAAATAAATATTTCTTTCTTTGATCTCTACTTTTCCCTTTTCTTAAATTTCACTTCCTTCCTATCCTCTTGTTGTCCAAACCCTATTAGAGCATCCCCTTGTTGTCTAGGCCTCCATTGCTGCTTTGCTAGATCTCTAGTACCCTCCCTGACTCTTTATTCAACAACCATTAGATATGGGGTGGGGAACCTGTGGGGTTCCAGATGTTGTTGGACTACAGCTCCCATTATCCCTCAACTTTGGCCATACTGGTTGGCACTGAGGGGAGTTGTAGTCCAACAATATCTGGAGGGCCACAGGTTCTGTCTGTGTCAGAGAAATGAAACAATTATCATGATCAACTATTGCAGCAATGTAGGTTTCAGTAGCCTGTAGCTGGTGCATTTTCTTGTGTGAACGAACCGTTTTGCCATTGTACCACATTGTATTTGGTGCTTCAAGCCACAAAGTCATTTTGTCTGTTTTTGTCTTTGTAATAAATATTATTTTATTCTAATTTAAACTGAGAGTCCATGGTCTTTGGCTAATTCTAACCGCTCTGCTGGGCAATGATTGCCAGATAAAGATCTCCCCCCCCAAAAAACCCGTCTTTTATAATACACCTATAAAGTGAGTTTGTGGACATGTTCAAACAGGGACACAGCTATGCCTGGTAACACCAGGATCTGGTTGGTAAATTTTGGGGCCTTAGGGAAAAAAAGTAGGTCTTGCAAGCCTGAAGTGTGCCTACCCCTCTTGTAGATGGACATTTCATTTAGCTATCATGCCTATTGAGTTTATTGAAACCAAAGTCTGATCATGGGTCTCATTACAGGGATGCGAACCTTTTTGGACCAGTGGAATTTTGAGGAAGTGTTAGGGGCGCCAGCCACACTGGCCAATGTGTAGATGCGGCATAATACAAAATGGCTGCCATATCTAAAAGAACATGAAAAGAGACAGGGCCACAAAATGATATGGGCATGCCCCTCTATAAATGGAAGAAAAGCACCAACATCAGCCACCACTGCCCTTGCTCACAGAAAGAAGCTTTGTGCATCGCTCCTTTGTTCATAGCAGAAGGGAGGGAGGGTGTCCAGTCCTGGCATCCAGTGAAATGTGAGCATGTTCAAAGGGGTGTGTTCAGTGCAGGAGAGGCTGAGGCAGTGCAAGCAGGAACTGAGCAGGAAGAGCAAACAGGGTCTGGTGCATTGCCAATTTTTGAGGGGATAAATGATGTGACTGTTCATGGGTGCCATAGGAGGTACTGGCAGGCACACTGGCATCCCTGGGTGCCACATTGGTGAGCCCTGTGTTAGATGTTGCTTCCCCCCCCCCTTTTCTTCTTCTTTTGAACAGCACAGTCCACAAAGACTGCTGGAAGATACCATTTTTTTCTCCTTTTGTATACGCTTGTGCTCAAATTCCCCTGGGCTGAAGGGAATTTCTCTATCTGGCAACGATGTATTCTAATAATGATAAAGGACATATTTCTTTAAAATCCTCATGGTAAATGCATCCTCTGTGAATTATCTGTCATTTGTGCAAAAGTCACTATTGCCTATTGGGATTTCATTTTTTAGAAGCAAGTGATATTCTGCACTGAAGTATGAAAAAGAATGTGTAACAGTTATGAATAGGTGACAATCTTAAGGTTATAGCCAATGCTAATCCTACTCAGAGTAGACCTATTGAGATTGATGATCATGACTAACTTGGATCCATTCATTTCAGTATGTCTACTCTGAGTAGAACTTAGCTGGATACATCCCCTAGGATCATTGACTCAACTACACCCCTTCCACTGGCTTCCACACACTTGGCCGTAGTGAGCAACATGTGCGACCAGGAGACATCACCAAGGTGCCTGCAGACTAGGTAGCTCCACCTGATTCAAGTAAGTGACCCAAGCTCAAAGGGAAGACAACTAAAAAGGGAGGAGAGTCACTTAAGAATTTGACCAGGTCTTCATAGATTTGTCCATCTAGCACAGTCTTGCCTATTCTGATTGGCAGCAGTTTTCCGGGGTCTCTAGCAGAGGCCTTTCCCATGACCTACTATCTGATCCTTTTCATTGCAAATGCCAGGGATAGAAAGTGGGACCTTCTGCATGCTAAGCAGGTGCTCTGCCACTGAGCTACAGTCCCACCCGTTGTTCTCTACTGTTCAACAATAAGACAAAACCATAAAAAATACAAAAAAAATCCTCCTCCTGTTCTGGAATGTTAACGGTATGTCTCCATGTAGTGGTAAAACAAAAATATTGCAGATCAACATCCATGTCTTTAGTGAGAAAATCCAAAAAGAGATCAGTTTGGCGTAGGGTTGTGCGAATCTGTCAATTTCGGTTTCTCATTTTTTCCAGTCTCAAGTTCAGTTCTCCACATTTCCACATCAGTTTTTAAATTCGGCAGCATTTTAATGTGGATTTCTCCTGATACACACATTTTTGTATGATTTTTTTTACCTAATATACACATTTATGCAAAGCAATTTTTATGCACACTTTGCCCTAGTCTGTGCATTTTTGTAGACATTACGTGGCTGGAGAACTGCACTGCAAAATTCAGAGAAGTGCGAATTGTGAAGGATGGCTGTGCTTTGGTTCATGTATTGTTCTGGAAAGTGCAAATTTGGTAGGCTCACCTTTGAATGTGAACTGAATTGAATTTCCCCACCCGCCCCCGAGCTTCATGAAGCATTCTTTTCCTCTGCTAGCGGGATTGCTCTGTTGTAGCTGCACTTTCTTCAGCATTGCCCTGGATGGTATTTCTAAGGAGCTCTGGAATATGATGAAGAGATCCAAGCAATGAGGGGATGTCATCTCTTCCAGTGGGGTACGTATCAGTAGTGGGTTTTTCCACCTGGAGGCAGAGTCCAAAGGGTTCATCTGCACTGTATGGAAGGTAGGACTGAGGATCACAGTTCTGAAACAACTCAGAATTTCCAGTTTCTCCAGGGCGTTTGTTACTCAGACTGTCATCTTCAATCATTCTTGGGTGCCCAGATTCTGAAAACTGGTGCAAGAGGTTTTCTGAAGAGTGTAAACCAGAGCAAGGTTCATTTTTCATTTTGTATACTTCCTGTAGACTGCTGGTCTCCTCCCCCCATGCTTGCTGATCTGTCTACTCCCAAAGAAAACAGAAGCATATCAGGAACTGGGTGGTCCCAGTGTCGTAATTGAGCCTTATCTTTTCTTGAAGGACCCAATAAAGAAACATTTTCAGCCTTTATTTCTAAATGTTGACCATCCAAACTGGCTAGGTTAGGGGACTTTGGTAGATCTTGATTACAAACATCACCTCTAGAGGCAACATTTATTTCAGAGTTTGTTCCCATCCAAGGGCTTGCAGGGCATTGCAACATGTTCTCTGTAGCAGTTGCTAGAGAACTCTGAAAGTTGGGAAATGGTGAGGACTTGCTGTGGTCCCAGAGTGCTGTTTCTATTTTCAAGTTGGACTGTTTGGGAACTTCAAGGTCCTTCATTCCAGATAACACTACAACGTTACTTGAAATATCTGTGCCCACCTCTATAGGAAGTGTATTGGCACTGAAGGCTTTGGCACAGTCCAAGGAGGGAGAACTTTGTCCATCTCTTGAGTGGCTTCTGTAATTCTCTTCTGAATCCTGAATGCCTACTTCTGAACTCTTTCTTTGAATAAAAACCTCTGCGGTTTCCTCTTCCTTGGAGTTGCTGAGCTTTGGTAAGTTTGAGGAGCACACAACCGACAATATTTCTCCATTGCTTGTTTCCATTGGAGGCTTTGCTAATGCTTTTCCTGCCTGTTCCTTTGGATTCTTGTCTTTGTCCAAGGAAGATCCAAACAGTGTGGCTAAGGCAGACTTAGGTGCTTTCTTAGTCCTTGCTGGTTCCTGCTTGGAAGCTCTGCCTTGAGTTTTGAAAGCAAAAAAATGAACCAAAGGCTTCCTTTCTTTTTGCATTCTAGCTGAATCATTGGTGGTCTCTTTACTGTGGATTGTTTGTGCAACTGGGCTGCCATCACTCTGAGGTTTCATATCCATATTTATAGTTCCCGTCACTTGCTTTTTGGTTAAATATGTGACCTCACAGGAGTCAAATGTTTCTGGCTCTTTGACCTGAGGTTTAGAAGCCTGAAGGATGGTCCTTCTGAAAGTGGCTTCCTGGGAGTCAAGCTGAATGTTATTTTCACTGCTAGCTTTTCTTAGTAATTCTTCATTTGTGTTGGCTCTTTTTACAAGTGGGTTGCCTACTTCCAGGTTTTTATGAGGGGATGGTGCTGTGTTGCAGGTCAATAGGAAGCCTTGTGGGTCATTTCTTAGTGGAGCACCCATATTTTCAGGGTCACCTGCTTGTGACCTGGATACTGAATGATCACCTTCTATTTCTGCTTCTTCAGCTGGAGAGGCAATTCTTCTCTCAGGTTTGGTGTTTTGGGAGGTCTGCTGAAGTTTGCTGTTTTGAGTGTCAATGTCTAATTTTCCTCCTGGATGTATTTCTTTCTCCTTTCTAACCTCAGCCTCCTTACTGTGGGTTTCAGGATAAAGATGGCTTTCTGGTATTTCCAAGTGTGCTGGGGGTATTATTGTTTGCATTTGTCCCCCAGGGAGCTCATTCCTGCCTTCCCATGAATGCTCACTTACCTGGTTGGTTGTCAGGCATGTCTTCATTGAATCAGGGCAAGGACCCAATATATTCTCATCATGTTCCTTTTCATTGCTTTTCTCATCTCTGTGCTCAGGTAGATATACTGAAGCTTCAAGTTTCATCTGGGAGGGTTTGTGGCCTTCCATTGGTTCAGTGCTGCTGATGTGACTCAGTTGTCCAGCCTCTTTGAGTGCCAAAGTGATCAACGTGTTACTCTTGCTGGCTTCTGGAAGCTTCTGTCTGCTGTCTGGCAGTGCCAATGCATGCAATGTAACCCTAGCTTTAGGAAGAGGCTCGGTTCTCAGCAACATCTGCTTTGCACTCCTTTCATTGGATGCACCCTTCCTGCTAAACCTCCTGGCCTCAAGAGAAGCGTTTGCAAGACTAGAAGCATCGGCTGCAGCAACTCCTGAAGCGGCAAAATGAGTTGCTTTTGTAGTTCCAAGTGTTTCTGAATGGGAGAGCAATGAACCAACCGAGGAAGACTCCAGAGAGATTGATGTTAAAGGTGAGACTACAGGAACACTCTGCTTCAAGCATATCATGGCCTTTTCTGATATGCTGGATCCTTGTTTTCTCATCTGACCTCCTAGAATGCGTTCACCTGTGAACAACTGTCTCCTTTCCAGTATTCCCCAGTCTCTGCTCCCACCCACTGTTTTAATCCAGTGTGAACCATGCTTTGGAAATGTAACTCTGGGAAATTGGCTTTGCTTCTTTTCCATCTGAGCAGTTTCTGCTTTTGATTTGTCTTCCAAGGTCGTGGAAGGGCTCCCATCTGCTCTGCTCCTGCTATGGAGAATCAATATGGTATCTTGCAATGGTTTCTTGGTTGTTCCAGATCTGCAATATTTTTGGCCTGTTCCCTTTTCAGCAGCTTCCTTTAAAGGTGGCCAGCTTGTTCTGGGCTTGTTCTGTGAGGCTGTCTCTTGACTAGTTTCCCTTGGCAATCTCAGGCTAGCATGTGAATGTAAGCCAGAATGCCTGGGTTGCATTTTCTCTCTCATCAGGGTTTTTCCTGTCTGATTATTTGTGTTCTTAGACTCCAGTCCTAGACTTGGCTGCACAGCTTTCTGCAGCTGCTGATATCTTTGAAGGAAAGTGGAATTTTCCTCTTCGCTCCTTTTTTTAACCTCAGCAAGGAGTTGATGATGAGCTTTGCAATAGAAGGCACCTTGGAAAGCGGCATAGTTGAACATGCTGCAAAACACACACCAGAAATAATATTCTTAATGACTACATATATGCTTAAACACACCTGTTCCCAGAGTTCCATCACATCAAGAAAGGAAAGCCAATTGGAAATATACAGGTGAAGGGGGTGGAGCCATGCAGATAAGAACTGTTGGGATTATCAGTGGTCCCCATGTAGTTCAATGGACAAAATTAATGATCTCAAATCTGGGGAACAATTGAAAGGAGTTAAATACTATCTTGACCCTAAAACAATGGGGTCACCAAAACGAGGGGGGTGGGTGAAGTTCTTTCTTTTTTTAAAAAAAAAATGCTGCTCTTGGGAGCAATATTGAGGCAGAGCTATTTAAGGCTGAATTTACATTTTGAAGAACCCTTTTGGGGTTAAATGATGGAATTTGCTGTAACGAGATGTAGTGATGGCCACCAACTTAGACAGCTTTAAAAGGGGTTTAGACAAATTTATGGAGGATAAGGCTATCAATGGCTCTGTCTGCAGTGCAGGATGCCTATGACTACCGGTTGCTGGAAACCACAGGAGGGGAGAGTGCTGTTGCATTCAACTCCTGCTTGTGGAGTTCCCATGGCATCTGGTGGGCCACTGTGAGAATAGGATGCTGGACCAGATGGGCCTTTTGGCCCGATCCAGCAGGACGCTTCTAATGTTGTTATGGACATGCAACAGTAATTCCCCAGTTTCCCCCAGAGCTTGGAAAACTTCCTTTTTTGAACTACAACTCCCATCAGCCCAATCCAGTGGCCATGCTGGCTGGGGCTGATGGGAGTTGTAGTTCAAAAAAAGTAACTTTTCCTAGCTCTGGTTTTCCCACTAGAGTCTTGTGGCTCACCTCAGCTTCCTTCCGCAGTGCTTACAGCAGAAACATGCATGGTGCAGAGGAACATTCTGGATGGCCGTGCCTTCCGCTGCATAGACAGGCTTGGAACACAATGCACACACTTCCTTCACCTTAGCCTGAAATGACAAAGCAGCAGCTAGTATGTTCGGTCCGTGTGTCTGGTCTGTTTATTATTGGACCTTGGTGTTGGTGCAACGAGGCAGTTCTTATGGGGAGGAATGGGACAGAAATACGATAAATAATTCGGGCAGCATGACATAACTCTTTGTATTTGTTTATTTAAATTATATACTGCTGTATAACCAAAGTTCTCTGAGCAGTTCACTCAATTTAAATATGATTTTGATTCAATAAACAGAGAAGGTATTTTAATTGTCTCCTAAATTTAAAAATGGAGGATGCTGATGAGGTATGACTTGGCTGGAAGTTCCACAACTGGGGTTGCCGTTACCAACAAGGCTATAGACCAAGCAGGAAGAACCATTCCTTTCTGGGGGGTACCAGATGCCAGTAATGAGTGGAACCAAAAGAAAAAGTGGGTGGAGCAAATATGTAATTTTTACCTTTGTGCAGCAGTCTAGTTTCTATGCACATGGTCCTCTCTACCCTCCAACCCAGGCAAGCAAGAGTTTATTATCAGAGCCAGGGAAAAACACTTGGAGTGTAAAGCAGGGCCAGTGAGGTGTGTGGCCTGGGCAGAATTTCAAGGTCCCCTGGGATAGAGAGGCCTTGAGGACCACATTCAGCCCCCAGGCCTGAGGTTCCTCACCCTTGTTCTAGACCAAGCACCTAATTAGGACTGAGAGACCTTCCCGTTTGGCCTGTGAAGCCATTTTGGTCAAGCCAAGGTGGCTGGGCTCTGCCAAAAGGGGCTTCTGACACACCACCGATCAACTCATCACTAGTGCTTCAAAAATTCCATGTACAGTGCTTCTGAGGTCCTGACAATCAGCTGATTGTTGGGCCTTCAAAGTGCAGCACAGAGGTCTTTGCAAGGAGTCCTGACCAACACTTTGAGGTCCCAACAATCAGCTGATCACTGGAGTGTCAAAGTGCCACATCATTTGACATCAGTCACTGTGATTGACAGGTGGACGCTTCTGCCCACCTGTGAAATTACTGCATGGGGTAAGCAAAATAAGGATTTAGTCCACTAGTTGGATCCAGTTCCCTACCGCTCCTCTAAACCTTATAGCCACCCCACCTCTCTCTCGCTACTACTAATGATGTAGGCATGTATGGAATAACATCCTTGAACAATCTCACCATATGGAATGTGTGGTTATGGGACAAAGCACTCATCTCATCATCAGGACCTAAACTGTGTGGGCCCTTAAAGGTCAAAACTGAGCCCTGAAACAGAGAGGCAGCCAATGTAGATATTTTTAGTACATGGGAACTTGTGGCCCTTCAGAGGCTGCTGGACTTCAACTCCCATCAGACTCAACTACAATGGTCCACAATCAGGGATGATGGGAACTGTAGACCAGCAATATCTGGAGGGCCACAGGTTCCCAATTCTTAATTCCTGTGTTAGGATCAGAATTATGTGGACATTACCTTTTAGATCAATGACAGTTTCTGAACTGTTTGTCCCTAGGGCTGATTCAAAACATTTTGCTGTCTGATGTGGAGCAACAAATGATGCCCCCTCCCTCTGTCCAGGTAAGGATGGGGGAGAAATTCAATGCAGTTCACCTTTAAAGGTGAACCCTCCTAATTTGCACTTTCTGAAAAAAGATGCAAAACAAAACATAACCATACTTCAAATCAGCACTTTTTCAAATTTTGCAATGCAGCTGTTCAGCCAAGTAATGTGTACAGAAATAAATTTAGTGCATTTAATGCAAATGTGCATTAAAATTCATATATTGGTGAAAATAACATACAAAACTGAATTATATTAGGGAATATATGCTGGGCAAAATTGCATACAAATGTGAATATTAATTAATTTTGACACCTGAGGCAGAAAAATCTCAGAAGCACCTCTCTCCTTAACTAGAAGGCAGGATCCAGACCTGTCAGGTCAGACCATGATGATTTTTAAATGCATTATTGCATTTTAGATGTTAATTTTATAATTGTATGGTTTATAATATTATGGGTTGTTTTTAACATGTTGGGAGCTTCCTTGAGAGGGGCAACCTTGAAAATAAATACAGAAAATATATGGATAAATATTGTTACATCTGAGGCATGCATGGTAACAACAATGGAGCTGTGACAGAAGAAAGTAAATTGTAAATCCCATCCAATATACATGGCCACCCCCTTCCCACTTTTGCAGAGTACAATTTAAACCTCATAAATTGTGGGACTGTGAGGGGTTAATTGGGAAGAGACAGAGCTTGGAAGTTATTAGTTACAAAAAATGAATTACTTTTAATTCACTACTTTTTAAAGGAACGAGTAGGTAATTCCTTTACATTTTGATTGTAATAGGAGTAATTTTATTACTTTTGAGGAGTAATTGTAATATTTCCAACATTATCTTTGGGCATTACTTGGGGGGGGGAGCAGGAGAAGTCTTCTGCTCCTCTGATTTGTGGATGAAAATCATGTGCTCTAAATTGGGCTCCTGTGCAGTATTGCTCTTCCCTCGTGCTCTGTGGGTACACGTAGGAGGTGATGAGGGAGGAGGTGGAGAGCTAGATGGGAGTAGAGTGGAGAAAACAATTGTTTAAAAAATGGACGGTGGTGGTGAAGAATGGAGTAGAGGGAGAAAGGAGCTGGAGGGCAAGAACATGGATAAAAGAGGAGAAGCAGAATGGAGATAAAGAACTGTGGAGGTGCAAGATGACAACATTGTGTGTGTGTGAATACTGGGTTTGCACTTGGCACACAAAGTGGCCTCCACTGCCCTCCATGGCTACTTTGCTGCATTTGCAGTCTTTTAACTGTTTTGCATCTCAAGGGAAAATGTTTATTTAGGTGGGTGTCCCTTAGTTGTTGGCAGGGCAGGGTCCGGGAGGTGGTTAAGTGAGAGAGATTATTTTATTTTTTATTTGATTTATATCCACCCTTCCTCCCAGTAGGAGCTCAGAGATTATGCTGGCTGGCTGAGTGTGTGTATGTGTGTGTGTGTGGGGTTGCACTTGGTTTGAGATGCAAAGATCTGAGTAGTGGCTTCTGCCTTCCTTCCTGTCTCCCTTACCAGCAGAGACACCACCACTGCTATCTTATGGATAAAAAGAATTATTCTACTACCTCTGTGTGTGTTTATTTTTAATGTTGTTTTAGACGACTTAGGTGTGCAGCTGCCAAGGCCAGCACTTTGTAGTCACTGTTTTTTTTAAAAGTAACTCAAGTTTAATTGTAGTGATTACTTTTGAGTAATGGTAAAGTAATCAATTCCTTTCAGAATAATTGTAATCGTAATGGTAATGTATTCCTTTTTGGAGCCATGTAACAGTAATTATAATTTATTTCTTTTTAAAAGTAATCTTCCAAGCTCTGAGACACCCCCCCCCACAGAGCCAGAAAAGGCTACTTTTGGAAAGAGCTATACCCCTGCAGTAGAGCATATGCTTTGCATCGGACCCGTAGCTAGGGGTGGGTTGGGGGACCTTGACACCCATTTTTCTGGCCCCATTTTTTAAAACAAACAATAAATAATTAAATTTATTACAGATTTTTCCTTCCCCTACTTTTTTTGGTGCCCCCCCCCACTTTTAGGCTGGCTACGAGCCTGCTTTGCATGTAGGAAGCTGCCAGTTCAATCCCATTCTCTCCAGGGAGAGCTGGGACTGTCCCGTTTGAAACCCTGGGGAGCCACTGCCTAGCAGTGTAGAGAATACTGACCTAGATGGACCAATGATCTGACTTGATATAAGGCAGCTTCCTATGTTCCTATGACAGGGATGGGGAACCTGTTGTCCTCCAGATGTGTTGCTGGGCTCCAACTCCCATCAGCCTTGACCACTGGGCCTGATGGCTGGGGCTGATGGGAGTTGGAGTCCAACAACATCTGGAAGGCCACAGGTTCCCTACCCCTGTCCTGTGAGAACTGCAAATCTCAGTTTTCTTTTGTGGCTTGGAACTTTGGGCTGCTGGGATTTCCTTTGCTCCTTTCCCTGGGCTGGTGATTGCAGTTGCAACAGGGCCCTTACTTTGCCTTTATTCCAGAAGATCTTGCTAGGACTCCCCACCTCTTCCCATTCAGGTATGAATGGTGAAGAGTGAGAGGGCTTCAATCTTACAATGTAACCAGGGTGAAATTCATAATTCAAAACACCGTTCAGCCTCTCCTCTTGCTCAGGCTGGTGCTTCAGTGCTGCTCTTTGAGGAAGGTTGGAGGGGAGGGGGAGGAGAGAGACTTCTGATGCTTCATTTCCTGTGATGTAGCTCACCTGTGCTGCAGGACCAGATCGATGGAGATGTGGTCAAGGTAGGGATGGGGGAGAAATTCAATTCAGTTTGCATGTAGAGGAGAACCTACCAAATTCACACTATGAAACAATATGTGAACCGGAACACACTTATCCTTTGAAATTCACACTTCTCTGAATTTTGAAATGCAGTTTTCTAGCCAAGTAACATATACATATAAAGTGTGCATAAAATGTATATATTTGTGAAAATAACATACAAAAAAGCATTAGGGAAAACTGCCTTGCAAAAATGTGCATATTAGGAGAAATTCACTCTAAAATGCTGACAAATTTTCATGTTGTTGTTGTTGTTATGTGCCTTCAAGTCGAGTATGACTTATGGTGACCCTATGAATCAGTGACCTCCAATAGCATCTGTCATGAACCACCCTGTTCAGATCTTGTAAGTTCAGGTCTGTAGCTTTCTTTATGGAATTTGCAAGTTGGTGTTAAAATTTGGAGAACTGAAGTTAAGACTGGGAAAATAAGAAACTCACAGAAACCAAAATTGGCAGATTCACCCATTCCGAATAGTCAGGGATGATGGGAGTTGAAGTGCAGCAATATCTGGAGGGAACCAAGATGGAAACGTCTGGACTATACTGTTTTAAATGTATTTCAGTGAGAACTAACAATGTCAACTTTCCACTGTCTTCCTTGCTGGGAAATTTTCTTGAGTGTTTTCAGAGGCTATTGTCATAGCTGTGGCAGGCAAGGGTCACTTCCAAGCTATCACTGTTTTTGGGTGGGATACAATCACATAGTGGCAAATTCTGGCCATGCAATTAAAGTTGATTCGGAGCTCTCACACAGCAAACCTGCACCCCCCCCTCAGAGTTTTTGCAATAAATAACGTGACAAGAAAATGCCCTGGAAAGTGTGGGATAACATTTGCTTGATGGTACGTCATCTAACCTCCTCCTTGATGCTCCATAAATACAGTAGTTGGCGCCATATATTCTCCCTGCAAACAAATTAGGATGAATGTTCAATAAACAGGTTGTCTGGAAGCAACCATAGATTTGTAAAAGCAGCTGGACTTCTTGGTCAGGTCACTTAGGGTGATACCCCCCCCCCCATGATCAACACAATCATCCCATAATATGACTAGCTTTTTGAAGTGTGGCTTTAAGGCCACTGAGGAGAGGCAATGTTTTTATAATGATTAGATGGGGACCAATCAAATTTATATCCCCCAAATTCTGTACCTTGATGTTTAGAATCTGTGAGGAAAAAGCTCACCGCAGGGAAGAAAGCAAGACGGGCTTCTGCCCCTTTTTTGTTCTCAACCTGCATTTCAAGTAATCTCATTTCTTGCTTTCTGGCAGCTTCACAGCTAAAGAGAGTCGTGAGTTAGAGCCATGGAGTTGAGTTGGGGAAATTTAAGATGGGTGCGTCAGTTTCCTGCATGAGACCTACTTCACGGAGAGATCACATCTGCTATTATTTCACCTGCTATAAACGGCGTCGCAAGGCATGAGAACATGCCTGTGACACAAATAATGAGGTTATTGTTGGCGACGGGAACGACAAAAGAAGAGTCAGCAAAGTTTCTTTTGGATTCTGAATTTTACTTTCCTGGAGCCAGCAATTTGCTGGCCCACAATAGCTTAGCAGCTCTCTGCACGGTTAAATGCACCATGGCATGGACTTCCATCAAGTGATTGCTTGATCTTAAAAGGTTAAACAATATATGTATATACGTGTGATTTTTAAAAATAATTATATTGATATCCCACTTTTCCTCCAAGGAGCTCAAGGTGGCATTCATGGTTCTCTCCTCCCTATTTTATCCTCACATCAACCTTGTGAGGTAGGTTAGGCTGAGAGATAAGGTGACTGGCCCAAGGTCACATTGTGAGCTTCACTGCTGATTGGGATTTTAAACCCAGGTGCCCCAGATCCCAGTCCTGCTTTTATTTTTCTCTTTGCTGGAATGTTTTAGGCTCCACATTGTTATCTTAGGATATTGGGCAAGATCCATTGTCATGCCAGTGGGGGCAACTGACTTGTATTTTGGGGCATTTTTATTGACTAGATTGGCAGCCACTCAGAGGAAAAATGGAGCTGATCTGCCAAGGTACAGCAGAGCAGATGACAGCACATGACATCCTCAGGCAGTTACCTTGCCTCACTCCTATTTTAAAAAAAATTCCTTGTGCTGCACAGGCTGCTCCTTGAGGTGCTGGTGCTGTCACTGCTGCCCCCAGGTGAGCCTGTCAAGGTCCACTGATGGAGGAGAAGGGCCCTAAACAGGACACCCTCAAACCCAGAGCTGCCCTGCAGACACTGTTCTACATTCAGGCTCCTGGGATTTCTAGGCCTTGAGAAGGTGTTGCCATAATAACCGAGCAGGAGGCTAAAATGAGGCCTAAATCCTAGGCATCAACTGAAAGCAGGTTAAAAAACAGAGGGGTAATAAGAGTCCTCATGAAGGGGGTATATACATATGTGGCCAATCCAGAAAAAAACAAAGTGATCCAGAAATTATAAGTGGTGCAGAATGTGGCTGCCAGGATACTGAAAGGGGCAGCAGGCGGAGACCACATATTACCAATCCTGAAACCTACATTGGAGGTTGATCTCTTTTTGAGCTGAAGTCAAGGTGCTGATATTGACCTAAAAATCCCTGTGCAGCTTGAAGCCCACCCTTTGTGCCAGCCTTGGGCCCCATCTGCAGTATCCATTTAAAGCAGTGTTATATACCACTTTAAATAGTCACGGCTTTCCCCAAGAAATCTGGGAACTGTAGATTATTAATGGTGCTGTGAGTAGGCAGGAGGCCCCGGTTCCTCTCTTAGAGCTACAGAGTGGTTTAACAATGAATCCCTTTCCCCAGAGAATTCTTGAAATGTACAATATAGGGCCTTATTGTCCCACCACCAGGGGAAATACACTGTGTAGTGACATGAGAAAGGGCCTACTCTATGGTGTCTAGCATGGCACCCTGAATTTGGGATGACCTCTTCCAGGAGATGTCTCCGACACCAGCTTCATTGACATTCTAGTGCCAGGCTAAGCCCCCACCTGTTTACCCGACATTTATGAATGGTTTGCCGCTTCTGCAGTGCGTATGCAATGACTGTGACTGTCTACTGCTGATTATCTGCTCTCAACATTGATTGTTTTATCGGTTTCATTAGATGTTTAGTTCTTTTATTTATTGTTAGTAGTTTCAATATTCTCGTTCCCGCCCTGGAGTTCATACGAAGGGCGGGATACAAGTCTAACTAATTATCTGCTAGAGGAAAAGGAGCTGATTTTGGCTGAACACAATGGCATTAGGTGATTAAAACCAAATGCTTACAAGTTATGGTGTTGTACACATGTTAACCCCCTTCATGTGTTAACCAAATGGATTCCTGCCTGTACATAGCATATGTGCATAGACTAGACGACCTGTATGTGTTCTAGACTGCCAATTGTGCAGGGTGGCAGAATGTATGAAAGTAGACTTCCCTAGTGCAGACATCTGTGCTCAATGTGTGGATGTCAGGGTGGGGCTATTGGCATGGACTTTTATTCATGTGGAGATCTCTTCATCTGGTTAATGCATGAAGGGGCTCTTATGATGAAAGGAACAGAGGCACCCCACCCCATATTATTAAGAAACATGGGCGTCCACAGGAATTTTTCCAGAGGGGAGTGGGGGCAAAGTAAAACACTGAAAGGGGGAGCCGGCTAGTTTCTCACCAAAACAACGAGAACAGCGTCTGTACATTTTGCCTCATATCTCAGGTTCTACAAATGCTAGAAACCTACCACATACACACCATACATTTAAATCACTACTGTACCACTTTAAACAGTCATGGCTTCCCGCAAAGAATCCAGGAACTGTAGCTCGTTAAGCGTGCTGAGAGTTGGTGACCCCTGTTCCCCTTCCCAGAGCTACAATTCCCAGGGAAGTAGGATTGATTGATAAACCACTCTGAGATGGGAATCTACAGATGATGGTTCATCCTGGGATGGAGGGAGAACTGCCCCACCTGTGGCCACCTGTCTTAAAAAAACTTGTTTCAGTGTTGTCAGATGGGTATTATGAACCAGGTGAAATGTAGATTCTTTTTTTCTGGTCCTACCTCTCTTTCTTTAATACCATTCTGGTATACAGCGATGTAGGCAATGAAGTACGGAAATTAAGAAAGTTTTCACCACCACTTTACCCCTGGCCAGGAAAACTGATGAGGAAAACTTCATTTTCTTCATTGTTGTACATCAGGTTATGGTTAAAGGTACAGATATAAAGAAATCAAGGGTGACTGACGGGTGTTGAGCTGGTCAGGTTTGTGTTTTTTTTGAAACAGGCCTTTCACCATTCTAGAAAATCAGGCAAAAAAGAAGAGCCCTCTCTGCTTCCCATTTTAAAAGTGTTAAAGAGTTTTCATTGTAATTTCAAGATAATTTTGAATGCATTCAGTCACCCGGCTCTTTTGATAGACAAATCTGACTAGCTCATAAAGAATGATGATCTGAAATGTGATTTCAAAGGAATCAAATCTTTTGGCACAACACACATATGCAGACGAAACAAACCAGCTCAAGCTATTTTTCAGAAGTCAACTTTACCTCCAGAATGCAAATTAAAAAACAACCACAAAATAACTAAAATCTTCACTTGAGAATGTACAAAACTTTGTAATAAAATTGCTTTTACATGGTTTCATAAAGAAAGCGAGGAATACATAATTAAAGACATGTTAACAATGAATAATAAATTACAGTTCCAAAATAAAAAAAGCAATAACTATCAATATGCTAAAAACCACCCATGTATTTACTGGATTTTTTTCTTTTATTTTCTCATTAAGGGGGAAGGACAATGATGGGAGCTCTTAAAATACAGGTTCCCCCTGATATGTATCCCTTGCTAAATATGGATAGCACTAAACATCTTGGTGAATACATAATAAAGCTGAGGGTGTTAATAGCTATGACAAAAACTATTTCACCTCCAGATATTGATGCATCTATATGAGAGAAGTCATTTGTGTGTTTCTGTGGGCAAATGATAGGGTAAGAGGGAAGAGGAAGGAGTAACAGGCTGGGAAGTTTCTGCCATTAGGAAGAAGAGTGGGAAAAGGCACAGCAGAATGAGCATATTTCCCAAAATATTGGCCCACTGATTCTTTAATTGTCTGTTCAGTGCCAATCTCTTTGGCTTCTGCTTTGAACATCTGAATGTCTATTGTTGGGAAAAGAATTTTAGACCCTTTGCCTGGTACAGCAGGGTGATTCTTATACGAAGTCTTAAAAGCACAGAGTGTGCTCTTGACAGGAGCCACCCCATTTATTTGTTTTCACTTTTTCATTTGTGCAACCTGAAATCCAGCTCTATACTGTGATGGCATGAAGCTGGTGGACATTTCATGAGGAACTGGTTCTCAATTCATTGGTCATACTCTTCCACAAACACTAGGACCGCATTGCAAAGGTTTTGCAAAGCTGAAGAGTTTTTCCTTATTATCATGCAGTTTTTGTAATATACAGGCCCATTCCACAAATTGCTTAATATTGAATATGCTGCATTTAAGTTGGTGGGTCCTATTAAAATCAGTTGGATTAAGATGGTTTAACTGTGAGTACTATGGGGTTAGCTGGCTTGTAGATCCCACCATTGTTGATATCTTCTAGTAGGAAAAACTGGTTTATTTTTTTCCCGGCTTGGAGTTGCTGAAAGTGACAAAGACCACTCCTGTTTCCTGGTGGCCTCCGTTTGAGTGGAAGTCTTCCACTGGGCTGTTCAGGTATTTACGAAGGATTGGAGAGGCGGTCACTTCATATCTGGTAGGGCAGGAAACCATATCACATGTGGAGGATGTCTGAGTCTCTGACTGTTTGGTGACGGTGGTGGAGGAAGTGATTATTTTGTTGCCAAACTGATCCACCTCCTCATACTGTTCAGTCACAGTTCTGGTAGCCCCATAGAGCTTGGATCCATCATGACTTGTCTGGAGTTCTAGTATGCTTTTCTGCCTTCTTGGATTTGATGGGCTTAAAGTACACACCGAACCTTTGGATGCATAGTCAGATACTCCTGCTTGGATCAAGCTTTGGGACATGTCCCGTTCCTTATCACCATTGCTGCTAAGCTGATGCTGGAGATGTTCAGGACTGCTGAGACATTGTTGCTTAATTAAACTTCCTCCTTTTGTCATCTTGATTCGCTCCTGTTCGCTGTCACTGAAAGCCAAGTTGCAGCCGTCGGATCTCACTGATTTACGCGGCAATGAGCTAAAAATATCCTTAGTAAATGTGTCCCTTTCTGTTGTTGCCCTTTCCATGTAATTGGAGGCAGAGGAATGCACCATTTTGGGTGATTCTGCAGTTTTCCGTGCAGCAGACTGAATGGAGATGTATAAAGGGGAGAAAGGAGAACTCGCTCGAGGCTGAATGATGCAGGGGACCTCTAGCTCCACCTTGGGCATCTCATGCTTTTCAGCCCCCTTTTCATCTTCCCAGGAAGAGTTCTGCATTCCTTTCTCTTGTTTGGCTTTGCTGGAGACAATGCTGATCTTGCGAATGTTGTTGCCAGCAGCAAGGCTCTGAGAACTCCCAAGAGACTCCTTGAGAAGTCCTGAGAGTCCAGCTATATCCGATTCAGATTTCAGGCTAGAAATGGAATACAGAGCTTTCCTGATGGCTTCTTCAATGTCCAGCAGCCTGCTAAGTGTCTGCTCCTTTAAGTGAATGATCTCAGCACTTGCTCTCTCTAGATCTTCAAAAGCTAACTCCACAGAGGAAACACTGTCCACGTCTTCCCTCACTTCCTTTGTCTGTTCAGCCTTCTCTACCTTGGGCTGTTTAGTTTGGTGAGTCTTGTGATACACCACCCACTCAGGGACATTCTCAAAGAGGCTCCTCAAGGCTTTCACATCCACCTTAGAGGTTTCCCCCTCAAACTCCTTCACTCTGGTTAGGATTTCCTGCAGCTCCTCCTGCCTTCGCAAGTTCTCAAATATCTCCATGGCTTCCTTGACATTCCCTTTCATGATCTCCTCCTTGTGAACAGACAATCTCTTCCAACGTTCATCTTCTGTTTCTCTGCAGGCTTTTCCCCGCATGACCACTGCCTGCTTTTCCTTCTCTGTGTCTTGTTCATTCTTCATTTCTGGTTCACCTAACCCTTTGCTGTTCACAAACTGATGCCCTTTAAAGAACTGCTTTGACTGTGCCGATGAAGATGCTGAAACAGCAGCTTCTGATGCCTCTTCTTGTGCTCTTGGAGTTGTTCTCTGGTTGTTCTTTGAGGCTCCAAGAGTGCTTGTATTTTCCATCTTCGATGATGAGGCATGTGTCGTGATGGTTCCTTTTCTCAGGATATTGGCTTGACATTTTGCAGAGAGATACGGCTTCCTCTGACCTTCCAGGTTAGGGAGACCCGTTTGACATCCAAGAGACAAGACAGTGTCTTGCCTACCTGGCAGCACACATCCATTTTCTTGTTGGCATGACTCCACGGATCCTTGAATTTCCTTAGTTGGATGGCAGTCCCTGCCTTCGCAGCCAACTGAGCCATTTTTAATCACCTCTGATGAAGACTTGCGTTCAACCACTTCCACTTTGCTTTGCTCTTTCTTCTTTGCCTTATAGTTTTCTTCTGCTACTTGCAGAGGTGTCTTGACAACATCTTTCATTGCCTTTTTCTCAGAACTGATGTCCTTGACAACAGTTGCCACAGGTGATGGGGGCGCAGGGCAGTCTGTTGAATGCTGTCTGCATGCAGATGGCTCCCATGCCTCAGCCCCACCGGGTGCCTTTGTTTGGTTGATGGGGGAAGCCTTTGATTTGCTCTGCTCAATCACGGCAGGAGGTGTGAGAGGGGAAGGAGGAGCCGCTGCCTTTTCTGATTGTCCTTTCTTGCAGCAGGGAGGATGGGGTACTACTTCCTTCAAAAGGAACCCTGGTTTTGGAGGTGGAACAGGTTTCTTCCTTGGTGGGGCAACAGCATCTGGCTTGGGGGGAACTTGTGGCTTCTCTAAAGGCTTCTGACCACTTGGCTTGGCAGGGGAGGGAGAGAGAGTCTTAGGAACATGCGGTTGTAAGGGTGGATAATGCCCTACAGCTTCTGCTTCTCTCGGTTTGGTTGAGGATGAGTCGCATTCTGTCATCACTGAAGCTGAAGCTGGAGGAGGAGGAGGAAAGTCATTAACGGCTTGTGAGCCTGAAGCTGCAATGTCAGCTGCCTGACTACTAACAGAATGAGCCTCGTTTTTCTTTTTACAACTGGGATAGGACTGCCCTGCGTTTCTGTATATCATAGCTGCTTTAAAATCTCCTTTGGAGACATTAACGTTAGACTTTTCCAGGGACTCGAGCGTGGCTTTTAAGTTGCCACGGACAACATCCTCTTTGTCTACTTGCCTCTGTTCTGTTGCAGCAGTCTGCAAGGCTCTGATAGCTGTCTTTACATCCCCTCTGATTATCACATCTTGCTCTCGTTCTTCTGGAACGGAGTGCTCTTTGTAATCAGACTCAATAAATGGGTTCACATAGGACTTCACTGGCTTGGCAGTATAAAGGCCGTCCTTAACACTAAGATCTGCACTGGGCACAACGTGGCCATCCTGGCAGGCTGCAGGTGGCAGCGTGCCCCCCTGTACTTCCTCAGAGGCACTGACCTTTGCGTGTGACGTCATGATCTTCCGAGACACATTTGCATGGGGCTTGGAGGTGTTCTGCACTCTGATGAAGGTGACGTTACTAGCTTGCTGTTGCTCGGCAGCTACACAGTCCTCTTTGTGTACTGTAGTTTGCATGACTGCCGCCTGGGGCTGTGCAGGGCCGAGCTGAATCTTTTCGGTTGTCTTTTGCAGCTTGCTCTGGACTTGGTGTTGGAGGCTTTTGGCCTCTGCTGTGGCTAGCCGTAGATTCTGCATTGCTGCTTGAAGATCACTCCCCAGAGCTTGTGTTTTGGGCTGTGCAGTCATCTGGTTGATTTCCCCTACTGTGGAACAGTGGGCGGCTGTAGCATCCTTCTGATTGGCCACTCTGTTGGTGGTGATTGTACCCTGTTTTCTATTGCCCATGATCATTTTTTCTTCTCTGACTACCCTGTGGCTACCATTCTGTGCCTTTTGTGCTGCCTGGGTGGGCAAATTAACATTCCCAGAAACAACCTTTTCTTTGGCTATCACGGAGGATGGGGATTGCACAAGACAGTGTGGAGGGGGACCTAGATCACTTGCACACACTGCCTCCCTTTCTAACGTACCTTCTTTGCTCTCCCCCACAAACGCTTGCTTAGCCCCATCGCTATGCCCTAATACAATATCTGCTGCTGTTGTCATCACTATTTTTTCCTCCTGTAGCTGGGCAGGTAACTTGACCTCTTGCACAGTTTTCAGTGGCTGTTCTTTTGCTTGGGAGGAAACCAGGGATTCTATCTCTGACTCCCGTTGGAGGTTCTTTAAGTAGTCAAGGTCTCCCTTTTCGATGCAGCTGGTGTACAGCTGGACATTGCCTCTCTCGTTCTCCTCTCGTTTGATGGTTGCTGTTGCCCTCTGCTCTTGTGAAGAAGCTAGCAGATTCCCAATCGTCGACTTGACATCACCCTTGACAAATTCCTGATGTTGAGCAACATGGTGAAAGAGAGAGTAGATGGTAATCTTTGCTGACCCAGTCCTTGTCTCCTGCATAATGATTCCTTTCTTGGCTGAGGCATCTTGGCTAAGAGGTTCTCGGAGAGCCTTCGCCACATTGTCGCTCAACTCCTCTTTGCTCTTCTCAACTTTATCAGAGTTCAACAGTTGCACTGCACTGATTTTGATATTCCCACTCTCTTCTTCCTGCACCAAAACTCCCTGGGTCTCCACATTGGTCCTCTGCAGCAGCTGCATCAAGATTCTTTGCAAATTACCCCTCATGACCTCTTCCTTTTGGATTTCAGGAGCTCCTTGGTGATCAAGTTGATATTTTGCCATCTTGACACTCTCGGTATCATTGGCTTCTATAAGGATGCCATCATGTTGGATCACTTGATGGGAGAGGAGAACTTCCAAAGTGTCTTTTATGGTTCTCTCTCTTACTTCCATTTCTGTACAGTGTTGAGAAGTGCTGAGTTTATCCAGAGGGGTGCTTTCAAACAACCACGTGGTGCTCTTTACATTGGCCTGAGGTACCACCTCTTGGGGCTCAGCATTTGCAGAAGCCTCTGTGTCTTTGAGACTGTCCATTGGCTGAGTCTCAAACAGCCATGTGCAGCGCTTCACATCCCCTTTAGCGATATCCTCTCTCTGTACAGTGGTCAGGCTGGAGGTGATTTCAGATTCTCCTCTCAGGGAGTCAATAGGCTGGTTTTCAAAAAGCCAGGTAGATGTCCTGACATCTCCTTGCTGGACATCACTGACACTGACCATCCTCACATACTTCTTTTGACCCATTTGCTCTGACTCAAAGAGTTGCTTATTAGACTGGACATCTACCTTTGGGACATCATCAACAGTCCTTAAGACTGGCCTCTTTTCATCAGTGATGGAATCTAGAGGCTCTGTTTCAAACCTCCACCTGGCTGTTTGGACATTGCCCTTCTTGAAATCCTCTTGGGTAACTGCCCTGATCACAAATACCTCTTCATCTTTCTTTATCTGATCCAAAGGTTTGGTCTCAAACTGCCATCGGGCACCTTTCACATCACCTTTCATGATTTCTTCCTTCTTCACAGATGTGACTTCATGGTACCCTCCATCTCTGTCCTGGATGGCATATAGAGGCTGGGTTTCAAACAGCATCATGCAGGACTTAACACTGGCTTTGTTCATGGTCTCTTCCTGAATTGTCTTGATTTGCTTCTCATTCTCTTTGTCATGGATCTGATCTAGGGAGTAGGTTTCAAAAACAAATATCTTGCCTCCAACATCTCCACCTTGAATGTCTTTTTGAGGAGGCACCTCTTGAATGCCCCCCTCACTGCTTTTCAAGGTATCCATGGGGCAATTTTCAAAGAGCCAGGTGAACTTGTGCACTGCCCCTAGCTCAATGTTTCCATCTACTGGGATATCAATTCCCTTCATGGCTGTGCTTGATTTATCAGCCGAGTCCAAGGGCTTAGCTTCAAAAAACTCCTTCACCCTGGAGACTTTTCCAGACTGCATCTCCACCCGGCTGGAGTACCGGATTATTTTCTTTGAATCGGTGTCACTAGTGATGTCATTGATTAAGGGTTCTGTCTCAAATACATGCCTGACCATTTTCACATCTACCCCTTGTGATTCATCCTGGCGATAGGCCTTGCTGACCTGCAAACATTGTTCCTCTCGGCCTTTCAGGGAATCCAAGGGCTGTGTTTCAAACATCCATGTGCATGACTTAACATCAGCTCGTGGCACAGGTTCTTCTTCATCTTGCTGCTTTTCCTCCTTCTCATACAGAGTATCCATTGGTTGTGTCTCAAACAACCACCTGCAGGTCTTCACATCACCCCCTTGGGAAGAGTCTCCTTTCTCAGTGACTTTCTGTTCAGCTTGGTTAATTTGATTATGGATGACATCAATGGGTTGTGTCTCAAAGAGCCACTTGGCTGTCTTGACATCCCCAGCCATCACTTCCTGCTTAGTGATCCCCCGGATAATATCCACTTTTTGGACACTGTCGTCAAATTGATCCAAAGGCTTGGTTTCAAACATCCATTTGTAGTTCTTGACATCTCCGCCCACAACTTCCTCTTCTCTGCTCACTGAGGTGACCTTGTGGAAATTGCCGAAGCAGTCCTTGATGGCATACAAAGGTGTTGTCTCAAACAGGAACTGGTTGGCTTTGACGTTCCCAGGGAGTATTTTCTCTCCTTCCCTAACCATCTCTTCAGTGCTTGCTTGCCTAATGCTATCTAAAGGGAGAGTCTCAAAGAGGCTCTTGAAGGCCTTCACATCACCTTTCTCAATTGCTTGTACATTAGTGACTGAGGAGTCCTCAGGTGGTGATTTGGAGATGCTGCCCAAAGGACAGGTCTCGAAGACATGCTTGGTTTGTCTCACAGCTCCTTTCTCCTCATCAGAAAGCTCTACTTTCTGCAAATGTCCCACTTCAAAATTATCCTTTAGTGTTTCCATTGGCTGGGTTTCAAACAACCAGAGGGTTGACTTTACGTTCCCTTTGACAACTTCTTGTTTGGCTGGGATGCTGTCAGAAGTTTCTCCTTTAAGAGTGTCAAGAGGTTGAGTCTCAAAAATGTGGCACTGCTTACTAACATCAGCCCCTTGGATAAGGTCTGGAGAAGCCTTGAAGTCTGTTTCTTCCACAGTGAATTCTCTTATGGCATCAAGGGGCTGAGTTTCAAAGATCCATTTTGCTCCACTGACGTTTCCCTTTGCTGCCTCCTCCAGTGATATCCCTCGAAGGACTTGCACTTTGGAGGTGTCCTTGTTGATCATATCCAGGGGCTGGGTTTCAAAGAGCCAGCGAGCTGTCTTCACGGCATTGCTCTGTATTTCCTCTCTGCAGACAGATTTGATCTCGTGGATGTTTCCCGTTTTGTCCCTGATAGCACAGAGGGGCTCAGTTTGAAAGAGCTTGATGGTTTTCTTGACGCTGCCTTTGAGTTCTTGAATTTCTGACTTCAGCTGCAAGATATTCTGCTCCTCGACCGAACTGCAGCGGCCCAAGGCATCTAAGGAATGAGTTTCAAACAGTTGGGCGGCCCCTTTTACATCCCCGCTCTGCACAGGCTCTTTAAGGACTGCCTCTTGCAAGTCAGTCTCATCCAAATACAGTTTGTTCAAAGAGTCTAGTGGCTGAGTTTCAAATAACCACCGAGCCGTGTGCACGTCCCCTTTGGCTTTCTCAGATGCCTTGTCCGAAACTAGCAGCCTGTCTTTGTTGAATGGCTGACTTTCAAACCTCATGGACCTATTTTTCACATCTCCATTTGGGATGGCTTCCTCTTCGGTCAGCTTCTTGGTGGCTTGATGTTCACCAATGGAGTCCAGGGTCCAATTCTCAAAGATCCAGCGCATGGATTGAACCTCTCCTGGAAGCACTGCATCTAGATTTGCTGATGCCTGAGCACCAGGATCGTCTGCATTCAGCATGTCTGCTAGATCCTCTGACACAGCCTCTTCCAGATTTTTTCTTAGCTCTGGATGCATGTGACGGTAGAGCCTCTTCAGCTCATTCACCTGACGCTGCTGATAGAACTTGGAGAAAGATTCCTTAGGAGGAGGTAGAGGCAGTGGGTTAGAATCCTGATTCCCAGTAAAGAAAGCTGGGGCTGGGGCAGAATCCTGGGGGGGAGGAGGTGGAGGTGGGGGCAGATCCTCATCTGACTTCTTGATGTGTGCCTTAGAAGACTTCTCATTCTGAGTTTCTGCCATCTTTAAAGAAACAAGTTTTTTTTCACAGTCAGCATAATCTCTCCATCCATGCACCAGCTTGTTAGTGAGAAAGGCCAAACTCATGCAGCAGTTTTGGTTAATATGTATGTGTGCATATGTCCATTCCATGCCTCCAAAGAACATCAGGCATCATACCACTGCAAATCCCCAGGATCACCACAACCGGCTTGTGATTAACAGTGTTAAAGAAATCCCTATTCACAGCGAGAAGCTACAAAACAAACTCAGTCTAGGCATGTAGTTACTTCAGCCTTTAAGTCCTATTTGTCTATTTAGCTAGAGGAGGAGTCACCAACTTTTTCAAGCCCAAGGACACATTTGGATTTTTGAGTGAGTGCCATGGGTGCCCCACCTCTGGTCAGTTCTCTCCCGGATCATTCCCCTCCACCAAACAGAGAGGTAGAGGGAAAGTGTGTGTATACCTACTTTGCCTTTTCCAAGACATCTGGGTAAACACAGTATCTAGTAAAATTAATCTGAGTCTTGAAAAATGCATAGAGCTGAAAGAAGAAGTGGGAAAGAGTGTCATTCTTCCAACTTCCTCCTTAAGCTCTATGTACTTTTCAAGGGAGAAAAAGATAATCACCTTCGCCACCTAATGACTAAGGGAGCAATGGGGAGAGGGTTAAGGGTTTCATGGGCACCAGGGGAAGATCTCAAAGGCCCTCAAGAGGCTTCATGGGCGCCAGGGGAAGACGTCAGGTGCCATGTTGCTAGAGAGTGACAAAAGCATTTCAGAGGGTATGGAAGCATGTAAGGAGGAGCAGGAAGGGCACCATTTCTTGCAGAACCACTGCTTGTGTGCATGCTAGGGATGGGATCCATTGGCCAATGCCGGTTTGCAAGCATCCTGTCGACCTAATGGGCTTGCAGCGATTTGAGTTCATTCTGTATTCACTAGCTGCTCCTTTTACCAATCCATGGTTTTTTTAAATATCGATATATTTTTAAAATTGATACTACTATCAACATTTTTAAAGGAAATATCAATATTTTCTTGAAAAACATAGTTTGAGTATATCGATATTTTTAAAGGAAATATTGATAATCATTCTTATGATTGATGTTTTAGAAGAGGATTTTTAAAAAAGCGAATTAATGGAAAATTCAGTACCAAATTTGAATTGGACAGAATTCTAGCACATCCCTAGTGCATGCACCTTCCATCCTATGCACTTGGGTGTCTGCCGTCCTCTCCACAATCTCCTGTCCAGTGTGCATGTTGGAGGCTGGTGTAGAGGACAGCCAAGGAACTTTCTTCTCCCAGTTCTACTGGTGGTGAGTGAAAGCTAACAAGCAACAGACCCATAATGGCGACTGAACAGGAAGCTCCCATCTGAGCACCTTTGTGATCTAGAGCTCTTGTGCGCATGCATGCTCCCAAGCCACCGTTTTCTCTTTGCCATTGTTGCCACTGTCCATCTGCTTGCCTCTTTCTTTGGGCTGGATCTGTGCCACCTCCAAGGAAGAAAAAACGGCCATACTTCTCTCACAGCTTTGTTGCTCATTCAGCGCAGGTGAACAGGCAGCAATGTCAAGAAGGAGACTCAGCAGGGCAAAGGAGGTTCCAGGATTTGGTAGTCGTTCCCCTGCTGGGCAAGTGCCAGCAATGCTGACCTCTGATGCCAGCTCTGGGGGCTGATGATAACAGCAGCCCTCCTTCCCAGCAGCAGTTTTATCCAATTCAATGTCATTCCTTGATCCCTTAATCCTGAGCCTCAAAGGCCAGACAAAACAGGTTGGACTTGCAACACTTGGGGAAGGTGCTCAGGTTTGGATTTGGACAAGTCTGTAATAAGAGGGAATTGCATAACTAGGGAGGGGAGTCACCAGGAACGTCCCCTAGGGATGGCCAAAACACAATTTCAGTTTTGTGTTTTCCCAGTTTTAAGTTCATTTAGCCCTATTTTCACATACATTTGTGATTTTTTTAAAGAAAAATGTTTGCATGAAAATTCATGTGCATTTTCATGCATTTCTCCTAATATTCACATTTTGTATACAATTTTGTCTGGGATATGAATTTTGACAAGCAATTCCACCCACCCCCCCATTAAATGTATTTTTGTACATTTTGTTTTATGAGTTCATGCTTTTTTGCATGCAGTTTTCACTTATATATATATACTTTTGTTGGCATTCTTTGGTTGGAGAACTGCGTTGCAAAATTTAGAGAAATGCAAATTTCAGAGAACAGCTGTATTTCAGCTCACATGTTGGTTTGGGAAATGCAAATTTTATAAATAATGTGAACCAACCAATTTTTTGTCAGCCCTACTTAATTCCTTTCCTCATACACAGATAGCACCATTCAGACAAATCAGGCATCATTAGTAGATCTCAGAGAATCTAATGGGGTGCCTAAGAATTAGACACACCTTTTTTGTTCCATCCCCTTTACTGCACATATGAGTCCCTCAGTTGTATGCACAAATATTTCCTTTAAACAAGAACCTAGACAATGTATTAGTCAACAAACAAACATCAGTATATTGCAAACCAAACTACAAGCCACTCTAGTTTCGGTTGCCTTTTGGTACTTTCAAGCAATTCTACATTAGTGAAATTTAAAATCCAAGATAATTTTAAAGACACAAAGCCTTCATTAATTGTTAGCCTAAACCACACAACTGCCTACAGATATTGGGTTAGGCAACTGCACATATATTTGTAGAATTTCCTACCTTATTAGCTTTCTGGTTACCAAGAGAATTGAAAGAAATCTCTTGTATGAAATGCTGAAGGAAACACAGAACAACAGAAAGTATTTTTATGCTACACACACATATACACACACAGGTAACTAAATATATATTTATAGCTCTGTAAGCTACATATATGTAAACATCAAATTTGGTGTTAATGTATAGGCACAATTCTATAAAGCTATTTTATCTGAATTTTCAGTTTCACCATAGTGCAGGCTTATCTGTACTGTGCCACAGACTTAGACTGGTTTAACAGCTGCTTGCCATGGAATCCTGGGAATTGTAGTCCTCTGTGGCAGTAGGATAGGAAGGGAGTGGGGTGGCTCAAGATTCCTAACAGAGAAGTCTCTTGCCATCTGTTATTTCCTAGAGTCTTTGGCAGCTTTCATGTAGGGTGTCCAGATGCAAAAGAGAACAGGGCTACAGTTGTATAGAATAGAACAATAGGTGGAGTGAGAGCCAATGACAGGTGGAGTTAACTAACTCTAGTTTTGTCCCCATCCTCCTCCCTGTTGAATTTTACATGGGCAACACAGATTATGGAGGGGGAAGCTGACACAACCAGTGTCGCCCCTTGAACAGGGCATAAGTAACAGGACGGGCAGCTGGGACTGGTTGAGGGCAGACTGAAGTTGGTGGGGCAGTGCCCCCTTTGTTCAAATGGACCAGCATCCATTGTAAGCATGGCTGAATCTATCACTTTCTCATTTTTCTAGTCTTAAGTTCAGTTCTCAACATTTTCACATTAGTTTGTAAGCGTCCTCATGAAAATTCATCAGAATTTTAGTGCAAATTTTTCCTGATTCTAAACATTTCGACATGCAATTTTTAGCATATACACATTTTTGTATTGCAAGTTTTGCAATCAATTTTCCTGAATATTATGCATTCTTGTTTTTCCCCCACTCATATATTCACTTCTGTGGACCCTTTCCCCTAATATATGCATTTTTGTATACGTTATTTGGTAGGAAAACTGCACTGCAAAATTTGTAGAAGTGTCAATTTCAAAGAGTAGCTGTGTTTCAATTTGCTTAATGTGCCAGGAAGTGTGCATTAGGTGTAAATGCATTAAGATGTGAACTGAACCAAAATTTCTCCCCTATCCTTAATTCATGACAGTTAAATTGCTTTAAAACTACTATAAGTTAAAGTGTGCCCCAAAACACTGTGATATCAGCGTGAACGCAAGAGCACTTCTGTTTATCTGTGTTTGCGATTATCTGAACTTTTTGAATGGCTCCACAGCTATTTCAGATATATGCAATAGCTGCTTGTTCAGAAGGAGATTACCACAAACACATGTTCCCAAAATGGCATCAATCTCCCTCCCCAGTTCTCTTTTGCTCCATGATGACCATTTGCTGGAGAAATACATTGCTTAAATACTTCTGTTGACTCAGAAAAATGGGAGGAATGTCAAGGATGAGAAACTTACTGGTTCTGTCAGACCACCGGCGTGATCAGCGGCAGCAGCTGCCCGAGACAGATAGAGAGCAGACCTCTCCTTCACAGAGGGGAAAGAGGCCGCCCTGTGTCCTTGACGAGGTATGTGGCTTTTGTGGTCTGAGCTGTTTAAAACTCCCAGGGTCCTCTCATCTGGAACAGAGACAGAGATATATGCTGAAGTATGTGCCAGTGCACCAGCATCAGTTTAGATACTACTTGTTACCCTCCTGCTGAAAAGCTTGCTATTTCAGGACTCAAATGATGCATGATCCTGGTGGGAGGGGTCAGCAACTGGTGGTCATGTAGCCAAATCTGGCCTCCAATTGCCAAACCCTAGAAGCAAAAGAGCAGTGTGGTTAGGTCTTGGGAGACCTCCTCCTCCTCCTTCTCCATTATTATTATTATTATTATTATTATTATTATTATTATTATTATTATTATTATTATTATTATTATTATTATTATTATTATTATCATCATCATCATCATCATCATCATCATCATCATCATCAATAATAATAATAATAATAATAATAATAATTCAATTTATATCCCATACTTCCTCCCAGTAGAAACCTAGAGCGGCAAACAAAAGCACTAAAAACACTCTAAAACATCATAAAACTGACTTTAAAACATATTACAACAAAACATCCTTAAAAACACGTTTTTAATATAAAAAAGCTTTAAAAACATCTTTAAAAGCAATTCCAACACAGACGCAGACTGGGATAAGGTCTCTACTTAAAGACTGAAAGAGGAAGGTTATTTAGAAAGAAAGCCAAATGTTTAAAGAGACTTTCCCTAGTATTTCAGGTTTAAATATAGGTTTGAATGGAAAAGTACCTCATGACTTTATATGTTGAACAAGCCTGCTTCTATCACTGTACTTTCTTTTGAGGGGGCATTTGAAACGGCACCTTGAATAAAATAATATGGAGGAATAATCCCTCCCGCTTGGCAAAAGTGTGCCTTTTGGTATATATTCAACTTCTGTCCACTATAATGCTTGCTCCCAGTGAGTGGCAATGGAGGCAACCATTTTTTATATGGTGGCAGCCATTTTGAATTTCTCAAAATTCACAAAGCACCTCAGAACAGGACTTTCTGGGGAAAACAAAATGGCAGCTTCTCCTCTTCCCCTCAAAAGACATTCACTTCACCCCTGAAATATAGGCAAAACAAAGCAGCCGATTTTGCAGTGGGTGAAATGGTAGGCAACTCTAGAAGAGAGAGAGGATGAGGCATCAACTGATCCATGAAAAGCATATAGATGCATTTTCATATTGGAACAAAAGGACTGAACCCATTTCCCTGTGTGGTAGAAAGCTCCAGTGCTGACATCTTTACAGGGTTCATTTCCTTGTGATGTATAAAATAATGGAGCCTTATGGTGTCTTTATCATAGTTGTTTATTTGCAAATAGTGTAGCAGAGGAAATGGTAAGGAAGCAGGCAGCACAATTGCTATTCCTATTTCAGATCCCTGAAGAGTTACTGACTGGACCCCTCACAGCCCCACTGCCTCTTGTTTAGCTAAACTCCCAGCTTGCCATCTCTCTCTGTGTCTGTGAACACACTAGTCGCCTACTGCAAAGTGTTTCCATTGGCCACACATGGAGGGGGAACGGGTTGATCCGCTGATCAATTGTGAAATCTGTTTGAAGCAAATAAAAAAAAATACACCCAAGCTGATTCCACCAGGTTTTACAGTAAAAAGGGGCAGGCTTTGACTATCGTCACGTGCCCTTTTTTTCAGAAAAGAGGTTGCGATCCACTGGAACCAGCAGAACAGTGAATGTGTCTCTACCCTGTTGTTGTTATATGCCTTCAAGTCGATTGTGACTTGTGGGAACCCTATGAATCAGCGACCTCCAATAGCATCTGTCATGAATCACCCTGTTCAGTTCTTGTAGTGAGGTCTGTGGCTCACTTTATGGAATCGACCCATGTCTTGTTTGGTGTTCCTCTTTTTCTACTCCCCTCTGTTTTTCCCAGCATTGAATCCCCACACAGCCTTGAAGCTCACTGGGTGACCTTGTGCCAGTCACTGCCTCTCAGCCTCAGAGGAAAGCAATGGTAAAACCACCTCTGAATACTGCTTACCATGAAAACCCTATTCCATAAGTTGGAATTGACTTGACAGCAGTTCATTTCCATTTTCAGTGAATCTCTACCCTGTGTGTCTGCCTAAATTCAAACCTGCTTCAAGCTATCTCCCTGTCCTTCTTGCAAACTCTGAAGGGTATGGCATCCCAAAGACGGGAGAGAGACTTCCAGCAATTAAGGATCATTAAGCTCTTTTTATTAGGTCCCTAGTTATGACAAACAAACAAACATGCCCTGTGATATCATTTACAATAATCAAAATAACTCATGATACGATTTGTTGGAGATCTGTAGCGGACAGAGGTGTTCCCAACTGACACTTTCAAAAGTGAACTTTGGTACTTATCAAATCTCTTAGCCTGAGATTATCTTCATTACCTTTTAAAAAAGGCTTCATAACATCCTCATTAAATCAAGTCACAAGGTCCACTTTTAAGAGTGTAACAATGTGCACACTTAAAAATATCAATGTGGTTTTCATTGCTCTGTTGATGCCTCTTGCTCCCTGTCCTGTGTGGTTGCCCAGTTGAGATGCAATTGAAAGGTTCTCTGTGTAGGTTAATCGACTGCAATGCTCACCTTTTCCCACTTTTATAGAGTTTAATACTTCTCAGCTTGCTGCTGGCTTGTCAGCTTTTCTAAAGCAGTATTTCTGAGAAAAGGAGTCACAAACAGCAGCCTGAGCCCATGTGCCTTAAGAGCTTAGGAAGATGCAATTACACTTCGAAGGCTGCATCTCTGCACCACACATTTAAAGCACATGGTTTCCCCAAAAGAATCCTGGGAACTATAGTTGGTGAAGCATGCTGGGAACTGTAGCTCTGTAAGGGATTATTTGGGGGAAGCTGTGTGCTTAAATGTATGGTGTGGATGGATGTGACCGATTGTACAATGCTTACTTGGACCTCCCTGATTCCAGAGAAGAAAGCTCCCTTCTGGGGGACCAAATTTGCTAAAAGATGTGGTATAAAATATAATGAACAGTTTCCTGTAGTAAGAAAGAATTAGGAGGGTTCCAACCATGATGTGGCAAGCACAATCACCATGTATGTCCCACAAAGCAAGCACTTATTGATTCAAAGTATTTACATCCCACTTTTTGCCCAAAAAGTCTCCCAGAGCAGCTTATATATCAATATAAATATCACAGCCCCTACCCTCAGGCTTACAATCTAAAAGTACACAACACAAAAGGAAAAAGGGAAGGGGGAGGGATGAGGAACACACACAATCTTGGGCACCAAATTCTTAAACTGTCAAGTGGATGGCATGTCCATACCTTTAAACAGCCGTGTACACATATCTGGGAGTGCTAATTTAATCCATGGCAACAACAAACCTTAAATACGTTGAGATCTCATGGTTTTTGGGATTTGAGGGATCACATCTGAGGGTGGTTTTTCATGCAAAGTTTTGAACGTTGCAGAGTATAAGATATGCACATGCAGCATTGATCAGGAAAGGCCCCTTTGTGTATTCTTCGCCACTTAAAATACATGGAAATGGAGGCCAGCGCTTTCCTTGCCACCATTTCTGTGTATTTTGAAGAGAACTTGTGAAGAATACATATGTGTATGATTTCACTACTGACGTAGTTTACATTTATTTTGCACTCTTGCACCAGAGTTCAGCATGGGATGAGAGGCAGCACTAGAGACCGGTTTATGATGGGCCTTAACACTGAAACATTCCAGACAGCTGAAAATGCCAAGCTGAACTGTGGGAATGCCTCATATTTATTATTCCAATGCGTGGCGCATCTATCATGCACACAACTGATGCAACAATCCAGCTATCCGTGGTGGCCCCAGTGAGTCTAGGTATTTCACTCACTGTACTGATACCCACAATACTGAGCCTTCATCTTTTGCTGAGAAACATGCTTCTTTGGGTGTCTGTTTCTATAATCCCCGCTCTACATCCCAAGGTCATGCTACAGTTGACAAGGGCTGGGAGGATCAGTCTATTTCCACCCCATGTCCGTTTTACATCTGTTCATTCATAAATTTATTCTGTTCCATTTCAGCATCAATCTTTAAAATGTTAGTGTTGAATATATTTTTCTCCCCTGCATTGTTCTCTCTAAATAATCTTGTTTCCAGGCTAAATATACCCAACTCCTTCAATTCATTCGAATTGGTCTCCAGGCTCCTCTCCATCTTTCTCACCCTCTTCTGGACTTTTTCCAGTTTGTTGATACCCTTCCCAAATGGCAGTGCCCAGAAGTGTACACAGTACTCCAGGTGAGGTCCAGCCAGAGAAGAATACAGCTGTACCATTGGGCACATTACTTCTGTCGAGGCAGCCTCTAATTGCATTAGCCTTGGGTTGTCATCCTAGACAGCCGCTGCCGGTCAGAGTAGACATTACTGGGGTGGATGGGCAGTCTGACCTAGCATAAGGCTAGGGGTGTGCCTTCGCTCTGTGTGTGCCTTGAATTACGAGGTGAATCGGGCTGATTCGGGGAAGGTTCTCATATCTCAACGCACTGTGTTTTGAGTCGGATCAGAGACTCCCTAAGTTTCCAAGTTGCTCTGTGGCCTTGGCTGTCCAAAAACTACGTAACTATCCTGCCTCCAAGAAGCCTGCTGCCTGGGGAAACGCCCAGAACTTGAGAAGGGAGGTGGTAGAGAGGTGGGCAGATCTTTCCTTTTTGATGGACAACTCTAGCTTTTAATCACAATGAATTATTTTCCCAGAGCACTCCAATCACAGTGATCTAGATGGATTAAAAACCAAGTTTATTTTTCATGTGGTCATCTTCCTTAAGCCACACTCACTCTCCCCTCTCATGACATAACACGTGCTGTCAGGGATGGGCAAGTAAAGACTCAGCTGCAAAGGAACAATGCATGCTCAATTGTCCCTAGGCAGCTGCTTGGGAGTGACTTCAAAGTCCCATTTGGATCAGCTACTCTCCAGGGCATCAGGAGCTCTGGAGTATAGCCTATCCAAGAAGGGCTGGATGCTGCTGCTAATCACGCTGCAAAGGACAGATGCTGCTGAACTGCAAAAACCCAGCCACACAGTCATGAATCACAACATTGCAAATGGCTGGAAGGCTGTCTGAGAGCCAACCTTTCCATGAAATCCCAACCCTTTGTCTGAGACTGGGGTTTCTAGAATTTATTTATTCTCTTTGGGGACTGTCTTTTTCTAATAAGTACCAAAGGTGTCTAATAATGCAAAACGTACAACATTTTAAAATCAAATCAGAGGAATAAACACTGAAATAGAACATCATGAGGCAATAGCACTCCGACTCCAAGGCTTTTGGAAGAGGAATGTTTTCAGGTTCAAAGTGCTTGAAAACCTGACATAAGGGTACCTCTGCTAGGGTGGGCAGACGTAAAAGCAGACAGCGTTCCTGCTCCTTTAACAGTTGGGCAGAAGAGGGAGTTTCACCCTTGCTGAAATGCCTCTTTTACGCAACTGCTAAAGGTGGAGGAGCACTATATTGGAAAGGGCGGGCGAAAATGTCAGCTTTGGTTTCTCTTGCTTTTTCATTTTTCCAATCTTAAGTTCAGCTCTACACATTTCCACATCACTTTGTGATTTTTTTTAAATAGCCCTCATGAATATTCTTCAGCATTTAAGTGTGAATTACTCCTAATATACACATTCTTGCAAAGCAATTTCCCCTAATACAGAGCATTTTTGGTACAATATTTTTACTAATATATGCACTTCTATATTTTTACGAATATATACACTTTACTCCAATATATGCATTTTTTTTACATATTACCTGGCTGGAGAATTGCTTTAGAAAAACCGTATCAGCGTGAATTTCTGTGTTTTGATTCATGTTTTGTTTCAGAACAGGTCAGTTCACCTTTAAATGTGAACTGAATCAAATTTCTCCCCGAACCCTAGGCCACCCTACACCTCTCTCGAGGGAGGGTGTTCCTCAGTCATGGTGCCAAATTAAGAAGGTTCCACTCGTGTTGTCCAGACTACAGCTGGGCCTAGGGTTGCCAGGTTCATGGCCTGAGACTGATCCTACATCTTTAGGAGAAGAGAAAGTCAGCAAGTGCAGGTGTTCTTGCAACACTGTAATGAGAAAAACCACAAGGTGGAATTCTCCCTTCCCCCTGCACAACTTTTAAAGATACAAAAGACCTCGTGGAGGCTGGGCCTGGTAACTGAGAGGTCTTCTGTATCTTTCAAAGTTGTGCAGGGGGAAGGGAGAATTCCACCTTGTGGTTTTTCCCATTACAGAGTTGCAAGAACACCTGCACTTGGCTGACTTTCTCTTCTCCTAAAGATACAAGATCAGGATCAGGCCAAGAACCTGGCAACCCTAGCTGGGCCAAGAGTGGGGAACTAAAGACCCTAAGCTGCATTCTGTTGGAGGCGTGTGTGACACTGTGTAAAGCAAACCCAGATATGGTTTTGCATACGAGACATGGTAATAATCATGCAACTGGCTGCAAGATATTTTGTAAACAGTAGCTGTAGGGGCCCACTGATCCAGATTGGGACCACAGAGGAGGGAGGGGATTTAAGCCTTTGCCTCCCACACTGTTCCAATCTGGATTCAAACACCTCCCACATAACCACTATTGCATCTGGAGGAAAGCCTCTCACTGGCACCAACAAAGGCATAATTTAACAGATAGATGTTAAGACACAGCAGCATGAGCGCAGCATCACATGACCCAACAGCGAAAGCGGACAACCTCCCTGTGAGCCGGATCGGCTAGTTTGTCCTGAGTGAATTTTTCTTCCTTGCTAGAAATTGCCCAGAATCTTGAGCAGTAAACAAGACTCATTCTGTGATGCCCTTTAAACCAGTCTTTGCCAACCTGGTGCCCTCCAGATGTTTTGGACTGCAGCTCCCATCAGCTCTAGCCAGCATATGCTTTACACCATGAGCATTTTATCTCTCCACAATAGCTGTCATTACTACAAATGCTGCTGCAATGTCGGCATTAGGGCCAATGGCTGGAATCCCACCAAGGGGGAGGAAAATATATAAATCATAACTCTGTTATTACTATTATTAATTTTTTGCTGCTCAGAGCACCCCTTAAGACACCACTTTCCATCTCCCTCTTCCCTCCCTGCCCTGTCTTGCCTCTATATAAAACCACACTGAGCCTGTCGTCCAACAATGCCACCCACCTGTTAGCATCAATCGCCTCCTTCTCTGGGCTGGCTGAGGGCCACCATTCACCCCGGGCTGCCGACATACAGAATCCCCTACTAAAAAAAGCTGAAGCTGCAAGCTCAGCACCCAGCCTCTCTGCTGGAGGTGGCCAAGAGCATGTCGTCAGCTTCACTGCTGAAACCATCTGCCCTGAACAAATAGACCTGGTAAGCAAAATCCCTATTGTGTCACTGCGCAAGACCTGCTTTGGTTGACCGAAATGCCAACAGGATTTGTCTCTCCGCAGCGGTGGAGATGCACAGAACCCAGCCTGGCACGATACGAGCTCTGTAAGTGTTTCAAAGTCTGCCTTTCTCCCTCAGAGCTCAAGGTAGCAATCGTACCTACTGACCACACCTAGCCCTGCTTAATTCCATCAGCACTGCTGCCTTCACACACTGCCATTTATGTATCACCCCCTCCCCCCGAGGAATTTCTTTACCCTCATCAAAACTCTTTTGGCTTCTCTTGATATTACCCAATTGGTTCACCTAAGGAGAAACAGGAAGCCAGATTTCGACTGGACATCAGGAAAAACTTCCTAACTGTTAGAGCCATACGACAATGGAATCAATTACCTAGAGAGGTGGTGGGCTCTCTGACACTGGAGGCATTCAAGAGGCAGCTGGACAGCCATCTGTCGGGAATGCTTTGATTTGGATTCCTGCCTTGAGCAGGGGGTTGGACTGGATGGCCTTATAGGCCCAACTCTGCTATTCTATGATTCTATGAAACCTGCAACCTAGCTTTAAATTAAACTGTAGGCAAAGTTAGGCAATGCTCTAGGGATGTATTGCCCCCCTTGGCTCCTAGTGGGAGGAAGGGCGGGATATACATCTAATAAATAAATAATAAATAAATAAAATGTATAAAGACCACCCCTGAAAAAAACACCCCATGACTTATAGAAATGCGCTTGAAATTCCACTGAGCAAGAATACACCAGTTCAGCTTGAATACCACTTTTGACTGAGCTCGGTCCATGCAGCAATTGAGCCCGTGTGACTGAATGCTGGGTTTGGACAAGAGAGAGAGAGAGAGAGAGAGAGAGAGAGAGTGATATGTTGCTGTGAAGAAGGGATGGGGCAGAAATTCAATTCTGTTCTCATTTCAAACTGAATCGATCAAAACTGCACGTTCTGAAACAACAGGAGAATCAACATGCAGCCATCCTTCAAAATTCGCACTTATTTGAATTTTGCAATGTAGTTCGCCAACCAAACAATGTTTACAAAAACTCATACGTTAGGGGGAAATGTGCTTAAAATGAATATATGAGTGAAAATAACACACAAAAATGCATTATATGACAGGAAATTGCTTGCAAAAATGTGTACATTAAATCAAAGCTGTCTGCAAAAGTGTGTTTATTAGAAGTTTGCACTAAAATGCTGGAGTTTTTTTTTTTTAAAGTGCAAATTGCAGCAGAAATGTGGAGAACTGAATTTAATATTCGAAGAATGAGAAACTGAGAGAACTGAAACTGACAGTTCTTTTTATCTCTACTGTGAAGCCCAGACTGACTTGATGGCTGTAGCTAAGTCATATTCTGTCGCTCCTGGTTCTACGCTGGTAACATGAAAATTAATAATGATGCGACAAAATTGATGTGACAGTTTTGTCACAATGAATTACAGATAGTGGGCTATCCATCCTAATTAATGAATATATTCTTTATAAGAGGAGCTCCCAGAGTCTCCTTTCTATTGACTTATTTACCTCTATAAATCTCTCAAATTGAAATTCTGTTGGGGATCAGGTCATAACATTTGCTAGCTACTTCCAACAGTCTCAGATACTTTTTGCATAGTACTGGAAATATATAGGGCGAAGCAGGTACTAGAAAAAGCAGACTTTTCTTTCTTTCTTGGTCCTATCGGTAATGAGAAGTATGCATACAGTCAATGACAGTCGATTGCAAGAGTATCTCTTGCATTCAAACCCACCATGCAGTAGGGATGGTGGAGAAATTCAGTTCAGTTTGCATTTCAAGCCAAATCTATCAAATTTGCCCTTTCTGAAACGCTATGAGAACTGAAACACAGCCATCCTTCGAAATTTGCATTTATTCTAATTTTGCAATGTAGTTTGCCAAGCAAATGTTATTTACAAAAATGCATAAGTTGGGGAAAATGTGCATAAAAATGAATATATGAGTGAAAATAACATACAAAAATGCATTATATGACGAGAAAATACTTTCAAAAATGCTATTCAGGCAGGCCTATGGGATTGGGGAGGGTTAGTTTTATGATGTTTTAATTGGAAACTGATTTTAAATTGACTGTGTTTTATTTTGTATATTGTATATGATGTATTGTTTTTTATGGCAAGTCGCCTAGAGTGTCCATTAACCTGGACAGATAGGCGACCAATAAATAAAATTATTATTATTTATTATTATTGTACGTTAGAACTGCCTACAAAGATGTATTTAACAGGAGAAATTTGCACTAAAATGCAGGATAATTTTTATGAGATTTTTTAAAAAAAATATCACAAATTGCCGTAGAAATGTGGAGAACTGAATTTAAGATTGGAAGATGAGAAACTGAGAGAACTGACATTGACACAACTTACCATCCTTACCATGCAGCTGTGGCTTAGTAGACATGATTGCCTGGAATATACCCAAACCCTTTTTGATGTGATTTGTGGGATAGTGTGCATTGAACATCATGAAATTTTTGGAATCCCAAACTTTATTCCTTGCAGGGGAAGAGGCAAGAGGGCAAGCAAGGGGATTTTAGTGCTAAACTAAAACAAAAAAATTTAAACTTTGAAAGTTGGGGAGTGGGGCTTGAGAAAAGGAAAAGGGGGGATGAAATTCTCTAAAATTTTGTTCTCTTACTGAAGCAGCAGTTGTGGTTCCTTTAAGTGTTTTTTTTAAAGACAAAAATGGTATCAGAGATTTTCTTGGCTGCAGGAAGCCTCTGAGCAACTTTTTCTCCCCCCCAGGGTGCCCTTAGATTGAATGCCATCACACTGTGGTGTATCCAAGGGGATTCCTGATGTGGGGGATGAGGGTGGATGACACTCTTTTGATTCACATATTGTATCAAGAAGTGCAAATTATGCGGGTGTGTCTTTAAATGTGAACTGAATCAAATTTCTTCCACCACCCCTACTCAGAAGTAAGTCCTGCTGAATTCAAAGGAGATTACTCCCAGGTAAATGGGGTTAGGATTGCAGCCTAACTACTGCACTCCTGGTTTAAAAAAATAAGATGAATTCTGAATATATAAACATGTAAGCCACAGACCTGAACTTACAAGATCTGAACAGGGTAGTTCATGACAGATGCTCTTGGAGGTCACTGATTCATAGGGTCGCCATAAGTCATAGTCGACTTGAAGGCACATAACAACAACAAACATGTAAGTAACTAAAAGTGGGCTCAGCCTGGTTGACATTCAAGGCAAGACTGGCAACTGAACCAGCATTTGATGTGCTGGAACACGCCATGCAAATGGTGAGGCCAGGTACACCCTTCATGGAGGAAGACCTTGCCATAATTGCTCTTTTACCACATCTGCCTTTGCCTTTCCAAGCATTGCCCGTGCCTTCACCGAAAGGCATGTCAGCCTTGGTCAATGACGCCAGCATTCCAGCCCCTCCTTTTAACAGCTCCTGACTCTCTTGCTGGAAGTTAAGGAATTCACTCGCGTGGCCTCCCCCCTAATCCTCTCTCCCTTTGCTTTGCTGCAAGATAATTTGGGCCCTGACAAAAGGCTTGCTAAGCACTGGCGCCACTCATAGATGGATAAGCAGTAATAATAGCTGGTGGAGAAGCCAATGTGGCATTTTAACTGAAGGTGATGGGGTTGGCTATGTGCAACCCCACTCAGTCCATGGCTGTACACTCAACCCTTTTCCCACCCTGCCCCCTTCTCTTCTGCGTGCTGGTGGGCCATTGTTTTACTGTGAAGCCCCTGATCCTGTCTGCATTCCTGATGGAGCAAGCTCATTCCTGACCTCTTTCTCTCTCTCTCCGAGTCTCTTTTGATACAGGCAGGTAACAGAGAAAGTATATGGTTGAAGGCAAATGGAAATAGAAATGACAGTTTAAAAGATCTAGCACAACTTCTAGAAATCACGCCTTTTCTTTTCTTTTTGAATCTTTAATAGCAAATTGAAATCAATAGGACATGTAAAAATGGCAAAGCCTATTGGATTCTGTCCTAAATGATATTGTCCCAGAGCCCTTTTCAGATGTTCAGAGAATGTGTGAGCATCTATGGGATTATTTCCTTATATATTGTATTTATATACCGCCCCATAGCTGAAGCTCTCTGGGCGGTTTACAGTAACTAAAAACATTAAAAACAAATATACAAATTTAAAACACATCTTTCAAAAACAATTTAAAGCACAATTTTTAATTTTTAAACAATTTAAAAACACATGCTAAAATGCCTGGGAGAAGAGGAAAGTCTTGATCTGGTGCCAAAAAGATAACAGTGTTGGCGCCAGGCGCACGTCGTCAAAAAAAATCATTCCATAATTTGGGGGCCACCACTGAGAAGGCCCTCTCCCTTGTTGCCAGACTCCCAGCTTCCCTTGGAGTAGGCACCCAGAGGATGGCCTTTGATGTTGAGCATATTGTATGGGTGGGTTCATATTGGGAGAGGCGTTCCATCAGGTATTGTGGTCCCAAGCCATGTAAGGCTTTATAGGTTAAAACCAGCACCTTGAATCGAGCTCAGAAACATACAGGCAGCCAATGCAAGCGGGCCAGAATCGGTTTTATATGTTCGGACTGTCTGGTCCCTGTTACCAATCTGGCTGCTGCATTTTGCACAAGCTGCAGTTTCCGAACCGTCTTCAAAGGCAGCCCCACATAGAGTGCATTGCAGTAATCTAACTTGGAGGTTATCAGAGCATGGACAACTGAAGCCAGGTTATCCCTGTCCAGATAGGGGCGCAGCTGGGCCACCAACCAAAGTTGGTAGAAGGCACTCCGTGCAACTGAGGCTACCTGAGCCTCAAGTGACAGAGATGGTTTCAGGAGAACCCCGAAGCTACTAACCTGCTCCTTCAGGGAGAGTGCAACCCCATCCAGGACAGGTTGGACATCCACCATATGGTTAGAAGAACCACCCACTAGCAGCATCTCAGTCTTGTCTGGATTGAGCCTCAGTTTATTAGCCCTCATCCAGTCCATTGTCACAGCCAGGCACTGGATTAGAATGGGGATGTGTGTGCATGTGTGGGGTTAGATGGGGGGGGCTGGAAGGGGGTTGCATGGCTATTCTTAGTTGGTGTGTGCAGCAATTTCTCTGGTTAATTCCCACAGCAAGTGGGATTCTGGCATGCTAACTAGTTATGCAACCCACTCACCCATCCACTTTTTCTTTTGTTCAGCTGATTTTTGCTGCTGCTGTTGTGATTGTGTATTTTAGTATTGCAGGGGGCTGGATGTTTGTGGTTTTACTGACTTTTAAAGTCAAGAACCTACAAATGTATGAGCAGGCCAGTGGCCCATCTAGTCCAGCATCCTGTTCTCACAGTGGCCAACTAGATGCTCATTATGGGAGGCCTGCAAGCAGGACCTGAGGGCAATGGCACTCTGCCCACTTGTGATTCCCATCAGCTGCTATTCAGAGGCATACTATTCTGGCATCAGCTCTTGGTCTACATTGTATTTTAACTGTATGTCGCCTTGGGAGGTAACCCTCCACCCCGTTGAAGTCAGCATCCATATATTTTAAATATTAAAAAGTAGTCTTAACTTTTTAATATCTTTTAACTACAGCAATATTATTAGCACAGGTCAAATAGTCACTCTGCCCCTCCCTTTTTTAAGCCAAGAGCATCATACCTGTGGGAGGTATGGGAGGAAGGGCGGGATATAAATCAAATAATAAATAAATAAAATAAATAAATAAAATACCTTTTGACATACCTAAATCTATTTAGGCTGCAATCAGGGGTGTAGTCATCCAGGGTCTCATGGGGTCTTAGACCCTTACTTTTTTGGGAGCAAGGTCCCAGCAGGGTCCCTATGTCTCCAGCATCCTACCAGCCAATCAGAGTTAAAGGAGATGAATCAGCCACCGAGAAGACTCTTCTCAGTAGCTAAGACTCTCCTCTTTTATGCTTTATTGGTTCCCAGGGGCTTCTGCTGTTGTGGGAGAAGGCATTAACAAGGATCTCATTCTCAATCCAGCAGCAAAGAAAGGGAGGAGGGGGCATGGCTATGACTAACATGAAGGGACCCTGCATGTCTGAATTTGCCACTACACTACTGGCTGCCATAAGTCAGGATTGACTTGAAGGCAGGCCATGTCCATTTTTTCATCACAGGTAGAGCAAGCAGGGGGTGCCAGTCTCAATCCCTGGCACCTCCACTTTAGGGTTGGGTGAGATCATCGCCTGAAACCTTGGAGAGACACTGCCAGTCAGCGTAGACAATAGTTAGTCGGTCAAAAATACAGATGCTTCTGATGACCTGTAATTTTGACACCAGGAAGAGGAAGTGCCTGGCCCTTTCCAGCAGGGACTTGCTTGAGACAAAGTCATTGTGCTCGCTACATTTGGTCTGGGGTTGGGGAAGGGTGACCGGGGGGCGGCAGGCATGGGGAGATAATCATGCTTCAAAGAATGTAGAGCTTCTATTCCTGGCTCAGAAATGCAAAGACGTTCTCTGAGTGACAACTGCCGGTGGCATTTTGAGATGTGTGTGGGTTTGGGGTTTTTTTGCCTTTTAACAGGCAGCTGGTTAGAGAAGCCCAGTTGCATTTCTGTGCAAAAGCAGCGGGGGGTGGGGGGAGGAAATCTTGCAAGCATTTGGAATGTTAAAGAGTTAGCGAAAGTACAATGGATGAGCCACTGGTATTGTTTGGATTATCATATTATTGGCGGTGTATGGAACATAGTTGTCCAGACAGGCAGAGGGCAGTATTGTAGGGCTGTACATTTTTTTAAAAAATGAATGAAAAATGACATGGAGGTCACCCTCATTTTACATTTGCTAGACAATGAAATGAGTGTAAAATAAAATAAACCAGAAACAAATGGGAACAATGAATGCAGGTCCATTTCATTTTTGTTTTTCACCTTTACTTTACTCAGGGAGCCTCTCTCTGATGTGCCTGGCTCTTGGCAAGTATTATGTCCTCTGAGGCAAGTAGAAACCTTGACAATGTTGTGCCGTTTTTGCATGGAAAGTTGTTTTCCATCCAAACGGCAGCAGAAAATAGAGAGGAGTTTTCTCTGTTGAGATTTATGGGGGGAAATGAAAATTCCTTTCAAACTGAAACTAAAACAAACAATAAAACAAAAAATAAAGTGAAACAAAAAAACAAAAAAAACCCTTTCCTCATCACATATCCCAAAATGGGTATTGTGGATCCATCGTTGCCTGTGGCCATTGTTCCTCTGCACAGCCCATCATCTCTATACAAATCAGGTTTGTGTGGGGCTACGCAGGCACTTATAGGATGCAGACAGTGTAGTGCAGTAGTTAGTGTTGGTCTAGGACCGAAGAGACCCAGGTTCAAATCCCCACTCAGTCATGAAGTTCACTGAGTGACCTTGGGCCGGACACTGTCCATCAGCCTAACCTGCCTCACAGGGTTAATGTGAGGATCAAATAAGGGAATTCCTAGAAAAAAAATTGGATGTATGTATGATCGCAGTGAATATTATTATTATTTATTTCCCAGTGCTAGAATTGCATACTTGCACTACAGGAAAATGGAAATGGACTGCCTTTAAGTCAATCCCGAGTTATGGCAACCCTATGAATTGGGTTTTCATGGTAAGCGGTATTCAGAGGTGGTTTACCATTGCCTTCCTTTGCGGTACAGGAAAGTGTCCCCTAAATTGCAATAGGTTTCAGACCAAAAAAAATTAGATCCATGGAAAAATAAATAATAAGGTGTCTTGAGCCTGATTTTGCACAATTAAGCCATTATAAAGTTTCAACTTAGTCTGGGAAATCCAGTAGCCTGCACAATAGCGATAGAAATGCTCAGTGGGGAAACACATGAGAGCAATAGCTCTTTTCAATAGCAAGACTGGCTATTGATAATTTTATAGATAATTCCTCTGAGAACATGGGCTCACTTTCCGCAGATATAGAAACATTCACAAAAGTAAAGGAAATGTTGGTATAGCCCAATTGGATAGTACCCATGATATCGTTGGGGATGAGTCACATGTTCTGATCTCCTGTGTGGAACTTCCTGGAGAAACATGCCCTGGCCCAAACTCATCATGGCTGTGCTAGCTGTGGCTGCTGGGAATTGTCCTTCAAAACCTATGGAGGCCCCCAGCATGAGGCAGGGTGCAATAGAGAATGGAGCTCAATACCTTCAATAGCTGTGCAGAAAAGGGAATTGTGGCAGCAAAGCTTTGTGACAGCAGTGTGGCATGGCTGGATGGGCTTGCCAAAATCCTCAGATGTGCACAAGTCCAGGATCTCTCCCCCTCCCACTGTATTTGGGCCCTCCTCAATGAAAACTACCAGTCTGTTGTTTTAATCAGACAACGCTACACAATTCTAGAGATAAAATGTTAGACGGCAAGGGCCTGACTACATGTGACGTCAACAAAAGATGTGGCCGCACATTACAGTCAATGAGCATACAATCTGTGTACTTGGGATGGTACACAAATATTTAAGCTGTACATTGGAAGTTATTCACATGTAACATTCAATGAGTGTACAGTCTGTGTACCTGTATGTACACAAATCAAAAAGTGTACATATTTCACACAAACAGTTGTCTGTGTGTAGAGACAACTTGCACCTCTGTTCAGTGTAATGTGTGAACAACCCTAAGGTGAAATCTCCATGAAAAGAGCTCCCATTGGCACTAGTGGGAACCTCCCCACCCCCAAATACTAATTTGTGTGACTCTGTGTGTGTGTGTGTGTGTGTTGTTATAAGAGATTGTAGTTGGGGAAGGATGACTTAAACCTGCAATCTTCATAACTATATGCCCCTTCCCTGTACTTTTTTTTAACAGGAAAACACTGAAGTTGCTTCCAGACAGAGACTGTTAACAGGTTGTTGAGGTATGGCAAACAGGACATTGGCAACCTGTTGTTTTTTTTTTAGTTATCAGATTTTTCCTGGGAACAGTACATCTGGATGAAATGGCGGGGGTGGTAGTGGTTGGCTGGCCTTTTGATGCCAATGGCGTTGTGTTGACTTGAAAATGATATTTTCATGGATCAGGAACATGGTCACCCCTCGCATTACAGATATCTTTCTGGAAGCACCCCCACATAGCAAGACCCTAACCCTTTCATCTTACTATTAACTGTGTGATGTCCACACTCCAGACTTTCCTCTTTTGTGTCTGGATAATTCCAGTTGGAACTGTTCCCTCTCAAGTTTCAAATTCTAGGCCTGGTACCACAGCTACGAAGCATCCTTCACTAACATAAGTTTGGGCAGATCCAGTCTAGGACAGCACTTACTAGATTTACAAAACTAACATTTCAAAAACAAGGTGAAGTATTAAACCACATGAAGTTGGGTTTTTCTAGAAATCCTGGCACCTTTTCTTATATCACTGAAATAAGTCATCTGCTGTCCCAGCGATTTCCCTTGAGATAAATAAGTTGGTAACCAGAGGATGCTGAAAAGAATGGCAACTAAAGCTAACATTCTGAAATGCAAAAACTTAAATGTGAAGATTTTGAGGCTCAGAAATATCCATTTTGAATGCAGAAATTCAAATTCCAGATGCTCGACTCTGATATTTAATTGCTAGGTTATGAAAGAGGTTTAGTCTGTGGAAAATACATTAAAGTTCTGTGTATATATATGCACGTAAAGTTAAACGTTGGGGACCTGCAAGACTATTTTCCCCAAACCACGCCTACTTGCCTCACACCTGACATCATATATGATGTCACATGTGGGGCAGGTAGAGATGGGCTGGATTGGCACCGAGTTCTCTGTGGGGAACTGATCTGCAGCTGGTGTCTGCAGAAGTCACTGCAGATTTATTTATTTATTATTTATTAAATTTCTATCCCATCCTTCCTCCCAGAAACAGCCCAGGGTGTCATGGTGCTTTGAATTCCTAGTGATAATCACCAGTGATGTCATTGTAACACCAGGTGACTGACAGGTAAGTAGCCCTGCCCACCTGCCAAATTTGGCCCACGAGGGGTAGGGGAGATAAGGAGCTGGCCCACCATCCAGATCAAGTTCCCTACCCCTGGTGTTAAACTATCCACTCTCTACATTAGACCAAATATTTGCAGGAGGTCCCCTTGTGTAGTTTTCCAAGCTGGGGCTGATGGGAGTTCTAGTCCAAAACATCTGAAGGGCACCAGGTTAGAGAAGGCTGGTCTAGGGAATGTGCTCTGGTCTGATCACTCCATTATGCAGAGGGTTGGACTAAAAGCTTTCCAAGATCCTTTCCAACTCTAAAATCTTGCCCCACCATTACTCAGGTAATTAAATCACAGCAATTCAAACAATTACAATTACAATAACATCCTGAAACCACAATATCAAGTAACATTCAAGTCAAAATGTTTGTGTGTGTTGGGGGAGGGGGGTCAAAACGCTTGAGAAACACAGGCTTCATCCATTTCTCAGAGGATTTGCCAGTGGCCTGAATCCAGATTCACCCTTTGCAATTGGGATATGTTAAGTTACATCAGAACTTAGTCAAGTTTTTAAAATGTGGGTTGAAGCATTCTGCCCCAACCTGGATGTGATCTGAACCTTTCACTAGGGTGAATGAACACATCAGTCTCCATCCAGCAGAAGTTTTGGCTAAGCACAGAAAAACTGGGTGTATTAAGCTGGCTTTGATCAACGAGACATTTAGCAATCCTGGACTCCCACTGGGGCTTGAGCTGGGTGAGAGACGGCATGTGCCATTCAACAGTTAAACTCCCCTTCCCATTACAGTATCCAAGAAACAACTTACAGAGAGTTCCCAGCAGTCCGGAATGGCGTCGCCTTAGTCCTAGTGGTGGGTATCTTGGAAAGGCCCAGTAGTCAGAAACCCGTACGGAGGAGACCTGCTCCACTCTCTGCTGTGTGATCCTGGCTCTGAGTCTCCTGCTGGCCCCTCACAGCTGATTATATCTTGGAATCCCGAGCTATGTTGGGAGGATGAAATGGGTGGTCTATTTTTAGGGGGCAGGCACTGCTCTTCCATCAGGCTGAGTCAATCATGGTTTCTTGTAAACTTGTTCGGGAGGGGAGAAGGAGAAGTGGCACTACCTGCAAGTTTGTGATACCAAGAGGGCTTACTCAGTCAATGAAGCCCTCCCACCCGCACCCCCACCTCCGTAAATTGATATCCAGTGAGGGAAGGGGATACTTGCCCCCAGAAGCGCGTCAGGGAATAGGAACACGTCCCTGAGTCATACTCTAAGTTGTCATATCATGACACCCTCAACATCAGCATCGTCACCACCATGTCAAATGTGTCCCATGAGATCAGAAACTAATTTCAGACAAATAGCCCGTCTAAAGCCCAATTAAGCTAAAGGCTTGGATTTTTTTTAAGTCCTTGGATTTCTAAGCCAATTGAATTCCATTCACATAAAAAGAATGAATAAGCCCCATCTGGACTATACATTTAAAGCAGTAATATGCCATTTTAAATAGTTATGGCTTCTCCCAAAGAATCCTGGGAACTGTAGTTTGTCAAAGGTGCTGAGAGTTGTTAGGAGACCCCTGTTCCTCTCAGAGAGCTACAATCCCCAGAGTGGCTTAATAATCAGTCCCTCTAGCCCAGGGAACTCTGGGAATTGTAGTTCTGGGAATTTTGCAATGCAATTTCCCAGCCAAGTAATGTGCATATATTAGTGAAAATAGCATATATTATATTATATTATATTATATTATATTATATTATATTATATTATATTATATTATATTATATTACATTATATTTATTATATTATATTATATTATATCCTGCCCTTCCTTCCAGTAAGAGCCCAGGGTGGCAAAATCAGGGGAAATTGCTTTGCAAAAATGTGTAGATTTGCGCACGCACGCACGCACACACGCACGCACACACACACACACTGCTGATGAATTTTCATGAGGAATTTTCACAGACTTATGTGGAAATGTGGAAAAGTGACGACTGGAAAAATAAGAAACCTTCTGCACCTCACAATAAGGTCATGGGTGCATCCCTGTGTCATTCAGGCTTGTGACAGTCGAGCGCTTGGTGACGTTTAGATGACCAACATCTCAGGAGCATAGCTGGGGCAAGAATAACTGTTGACTGAGTGTCAGATGTCATAGCCAGCAACTCCACTTAAATGGCTGGGGACTGGGAAATGGTGCTTCCCCAAGAACGGAAATGTTTGCAGGGGTTACATCATGAGGGTGAATGAGTGACCCTTGCGGAGTCATTCTCCCTCACCCTGGACACTAGACAACAGTGCACAGAAAGGCCCACTTCATCACAGTTAGCTTGTTTATGCATTAAAGGCGCTTATTGCCTTTCTGCGTAAAAGATACCCAAGGTGATATCCATCTTCCCTTAACCTTCCATAACACAAGTCAGATAAATAGCCATGAAAACGAGGCAAAGAGCAACACCAGCAAACCAACCAGGCCTGGCGCCAGGTTTTGACACTGTTAGGCATGTGTCAATGGCCTGAGCCCTCCAGAGGGCCCACCGCCAAAGGCCTGCCGTGAACACGGCGCCCTAACTTGACACCTTGTGTGAAGAAAGAAACAGGAGCCAGAACTTCTACAGCTCATCACAAAGAATGGGGAGGCTGGTTACAGAGGGGACAGGGATGACACATCCCAGAGATAAGCTAGGCCACCACAAAGTAGTTAAGAAGGAGCTTCCAGATTAAGGCAAATCCCTAAGACAATATTTGGCTTTAGAACACAGACATAATAGCTGTGATCCAGAGAGCTATTTTAAGTACATCTGAGGGCTTGTGCTGCCCGGTGGGATGCTACATTTTAAAATGAAAAAACAGCCTGTGCCCTTTGGGTATTCTCTGCTTGTGTATAATCACGACATACAGACAGTCCTGGATAAATGCAACCAAGAAATCTAAAACTCTAATCAAGCTTAATTAGATGGGGGAGGGAGGAATATGGTTTGGCTCAGATTGTGATGTGAACCTACTTCATGAGCACTTCGCAAAACAATACATGAACTGAAACGTAGCTATTATTTTAAATTTGCACTTCTCTGAATTTTTCAGAGCGTTCTCCAACCAAACTATCTGCACAAAAATGTATATTAGGGGACAGTGTACATAAAAATGCATATAGCCGTGGAAATAAAGTACAAAACATCATACCAGGGAAATTGGTTGCAAAAAATGTGTTGACCAAATTGCACAATATCTATTATTTCACTTTCTTCAAAATGTGGTAAGCTGCCCCTGTAGCATTTGGGGGTCCTCCTGCAGTGGAGGCTGGTCCATTAGGGCAAGTGGGGCATTGCCCCACCAACTTCAGTCTGCCCTCAGCCAACCCCTTCCTGCTGCCTTTTTACTTACAACCAGTCCATGGTGCAGCACAGGCTGTAATCTTCCTTGTCCTTAGCCTCATTGTTGCCTTTATAGAACTCAGGAGGCAAGGGTATGAAGGCAAAACTAGAATGAGTTGGCTCTGCCTGTCATTGGCTCTGGTGCCACCTGCTGTTGGCCTCCCTGTCTTCCGCCCTATCAGTCCCAATGGGCACCAGCCACTGCTGCCCTCCTGCTCATTCTGCTGAGTAGGTCTTGGACTTCTGCCTTAAAGCTCTGCCCCAGTGGCACCAGTGCATGGAAAAGATCAGCAGATCAGCAGAATTATGCCTGCTGGCTCTCCCCCTGACTTCCACACATTTGTCAGAAACTGTGAAGGGCAAACATGCTTCAGATGAATACATGGAGATGGGTAGAGTGGGAGGTGCAACCCTTTCCTCCTTCTCCCACCTTCATGTTCACACATATGTCACATGAAGAGGTGGCCAAGATGAGAGGTCTGTAGCCTTTGCATCCTGCCTGTGGGCTTCTCACAAAGATTAGGCTGTCCAGTGATGAAAACAGGATGCAGGACTAGATAGACCTTCAGTCTGATCCAGCAGAGCTCTTGTTTCCTTAGATATCGAACCAGTTAGGGCAGGGATGGGGAACCTGTGGCCCTCTAGATAATGTTAGACTGCAACTCCCATAAGCCCTGGTCAGCATGGCCAACAGCCAGGGATTATGGGAGTTGAAGTCCAACAGATAATATCTGGAGGGCCACAGGTTTCCCATCCCTAAATTAGGATTTCCAGAAAAAGGAAACAAGGAAAAAAGGAAACCACCAGATGGCACTCTAAGACTTCCCAATAGTAATCTCTCCCACAATGTGCTCTAAAGGTATTTTAATAGTGACCCTTCAATGAACCGGTCAACGTATAACAGCACTTCAGTCATAAAAGTGCTATGATCTTTTATAGCAAAAAATATGCAATTGTTACTCAGTGTGGGGGTAGGAAACACCAATATTTTCCTTCTTGTGCTTCACACTCGTGTGTTTTTAATGAGTTTGGAAAATCTAGACAAGGATAAGGTGGGTTTGGGTCATTATGCCAAATGTATGTTTTATCATTGCTGAACTGCCCTGAATGTTGTGCAAGATAAAGATGTGAGGCTTGTTTTACACAGAGGCTAAAACAACTATTCACAAATACTTAAAATTTGCCAAAATGCCCCATTTTGTCATTTATATTTTGAACAAGAAAACGAAAATTTGAATTTTGCTTTTTTAAAAAATATAAAAATGCAGTATTTAAAATCCAGCTGGTGTATTCCGACATTTTTTTAAAAAAATATAGAGAGAGACAAATATCCAAGTGGTTAACAGTTGATGCTGTCAGATGCCAATACTTTTGCTTGTCTACCACAGGGCATAGCAAATACTAAATATTGTTGTATGTCAGGTAGGAAATACTGTCAAACAGTTTCCTGTCATTATGGCAGTGGGATGAAAGCCCTGAATGATTTGAATCAAAATGAGAGATTTGCATTTGATTTTCTGTAAACAGGGCTGTTCCCATATTAAAGCAGGTGAGCCACATTTTGGGATACTTTCAAGGCCATCAGATGGTTGTATATTTATACTGGAGGGAGGGTAGGTGCCATATGTATATTTTCTCTGTTGGACATCAAAATATATTAGGCTGGTCCTGGTTTCCCATCATACCCTGTTTATCAGATTCATGTCCTCCCCTCCTCCTCCCCTTCTAGACAGTCATCTGTAGTCCCGCTGACTGTGAGGCCTTGATTGCATCTTGATGGGGAAAAGGAAGGCTCCCCCAAGGGACCCAAAGAGATCACTGCACTCACAGCTGTTGACCTTTCTTGAAGTGCGTGGCGTACTGAGCACTGTGGAAAGAAGAGACGCCTCCTTTCTCCTTGCAAGTCGGGCCTCCTGTTGGTGACAAAATGACAATACAAGGTGTGTTAAGAAGCTGATGAAGGATCTGAAGTCATTGGTTCAATTCTCAACAGGTCAGGAACAAACATTAGAAAGCACAAGTCCCAGCTGTAGATTTCGTTTTCCTTGTGCCAAGCTCCAAAGGGATCATAATTGCAGGGCTGTTAGGAGGCTTGTGGACTGAGGTTGCTTGCCTGTACTCACCTCCCTGGGAGTAGGGATGGGGGAGAAATTCAGTTCAGTTCACATTTAAAGCCAAATCTATCAAATGTGCACTTTTTGAAACTTCCCTATTCCTGTGATTGTAATTTATCTGTTTTTAATATTTAGTTTTTAACTGCTGTAACCTGCCCTAGTACCTGCTGGTGAAGAGTGGATATTATTATTATTATTATTATTATTATTATGGAACTGAAGCGCAAGTGTCCTTCAAAATTCACACTTCTCAGAATTTAGTGATGCAGTTCTCCAACCGAACAAGGTTTACAAAAATGCCCATGTTAGGGGAACGTGTGCATAAAAATGAACGTATTAGTAAAAATAAAATACATTGTATTATATTACGTGAAATTGCTTGCAAAAATGTGTATGCTAGTCAAAATGGCATACAAAAATGTGTTTATTAGGAGAAAGGCACATTAAGATACTTATGACTTTTCATGAGGATTGTTTTTTTTAAAAAAATCGCAAATTGCCACAGGAATGTGGAGAACCGAATTTAAGACTGGAAAAACGGAAACTGAGAGGGCCAAAATGGACAGATCTTTCCATCGCTACCTGGAAGGAAGTCCCAAGGAACTCAATGGGACTAACTTTTGAACAGTAGGATTGCTCTGTGCATATGAGTTTGGGCATTTTAAAATTTTACAAAATTGCTAAGGGCTGTGGCCAACTAAGTTTTACTCAGAGCAGACCAATTAAAGTCGATAGACCTCAGTTAGTCATCCCCATTCATTTCATTGGGTCTACTCTGAGTAGAATTAACACTGGATACAACCTTAAGTTGGTCCTCCAGAGGTTCCTGGACTCTAGGGATGGAAAAAAGACGTCAGTTTCAGTTGTCTCGCTTTCTCATTTTTCCAATCTTAAATTCAGTTCTCCTCATTTCTGTAGCAATATAAAAAAAATCCTCATGAAAATTATCCAGTATTTTAGTGTGAATTTTTTCCTAATAAACACATTTTTGTGGGCAGTTTTGACAATGTACATATTTTTGCAAGCCATTTCTCATCATATAATGCATTTGTGTGTGTTATTTTCACTCATAAATTCATTTTTATGTACACTTTCTCCTAACATATGCATTTCTGTAAACATTGGTTGGTTGACGAATGGATTGCAAAATATGAATAACTGCAAATTATGAAGGATGCTTGTGTTTTGGTTCTCATATTGTTTTCAAAATAGTGAATTTAATAGACTCGGCTTGGAATGCGAACTGAATCGAATTTCTCGCCCATCCCTACTGGACTCCAATTCTTATCCACCCCATCCAGCAAAGCCAATGGTCAGAGAGTTGTAGTCCAATAACATCTGGAGGTCACCAGGTTCCCCATTCCTGCCTTATGCCATAATAAATTTGCTAGTCTTTTAGGTGCCAAGACTTTCTCTTAAAGGCACTATTCTAATGAACAACTCTTCTTTTGAAGCAGACATGGGGGATGTGTGGACCTCCAGATGTTGTTGGACTACATCACCCATCATCCCTGACCATTGGCTTTGCTGGATGGGGTGGATAAGAATTGGAGTCCAACAACATCTGGAGGGCAACAGTTTCCCCACCCTTGGTTTAGAAGATCATTGTTTTTGTTAACTTACTGACCATTTGAATGTATTTCTTACAGTGAGTTGTGTAACTTTTTTCTGTTCATGTTGTGAGCCGCCTTGTGCATAAATTGTTATGGAAAGGCGGCATACAAATAAACAATGATGATGATGATGTTTAATTCCATAGCACTGGAACACTGTAGAACATAGCAGGAATGCTCTTATTCCAGAATAACAGTACAGGCTCCATAGCTCTTCACAGTGCACCAGCAGCAGCTTTCATTCTGATCTGGCATCTCTCCTCACTGCAAGTGTGTCTCTCCAAGCCTTTAAAAACTCTATTTCTTCCCCGTTATCTGCTGTCAAGATAAAACTTATACCAAGCACTCCAGACAGCTCCCAGCTTTTCTGTTCCTTGCTCTTGGGGAGGGGAGAGAGAGAAAGGCACACACAAACAGATCCTGCTCAATTACCCAAATGTCATGTGGGGAGGGGGAAGACACACACAGAGCAAACATAGCGAATTGCTGTTTCTAGAGAGAATTTGCAGTGTGATTAAGGAAAGCCACTGGGGACTTGCACAGCTCGATTGCCAATGGCAAAGAATTTGGGTTGCGCCAGGATCTGGGTAAACCTTGTTAGGGCTTCTGTGCATAGGAGGACTTAACTATGCAGAAGATCTTCTGAATCTGTTAACAAGGAGCCCTCAAGGCCAATCTGATTTGCCATTCCCTGTCACTGAGAGAGAGGGGCAGTCCCAGGTGGGGGTGGGCAGATCGGTCAATTTCAGTTTCAGTTTCTCTATTTTCCAATCTTACATTCAGTTCTCCACTGGGAATGACAATTCATCAGCATTTTAGAGTGAATGCCTCCTAATTTTTGTATGCAGTGTTGCCTAATGTGCACACTTTTGCAAAGCAATTTCCCCGAATACAATGCATTCTTGTCTGTTATTTGCACTAATATATGCATTTTTATGCACACTTTACCCTAGTACAGAGATTCCGAAACCTTTTTCACCATGGACCACGTGACAAATGCCAAGGGTCTTGGCGGACCACTTAATATTTTTTCTGCCTCTTGTAGCAATTGTAACGCACCGTGCTAGATGCCGTAATTTTATTTTTACAGATACATTGCAACCCCCTGAATGAAGCTCGTGGAACACCAATGGTCCACCAACCACAGTTTGGGAATTCCTGCCCTGGATTATCCATTTTTGTACACATTTCTTGGGTGGAGAACTGCATTGAAAAATCCAGAGCGGTGCGAATTTTGAAGGATGGCTGTGTTTCAGTTTGGAAAGTGTGAACGAAGTAGGCTTGCCTTTAAATACGGAACTGTATCGAATATTTCCCCCATTCCTGGTCCCAGGCCAGACAGTAATCCATCAGGCAGAGGGCTTTCCCATCTCTGCTGCCTCACTCTGGTAAAGTGGAGAGTCCAGGGATTGAACCTGGAAGATAGGCACATAGGCAGCTGCCTTGTACTGCAACAGCCCATTGTCTTACACTGTCTTATTGTCTACATTAACTGGCAGTGGATTTGCAGGGTTTCAGACAGGAGTCTTTGCCTGCTCTGCCTAGAGATGCCAGGGACCTTCTGCATGCAAAACAGGTGCTCTGCCACTGAGATATGGCCCTTCCCCAAGAAAGCCAGTTGCTTTTCCTCAAAGAAGCTTTGTTGTTGCAGAGCTTGGAAAATTTACTTTTTTGAACTACAACTCCCATCAGCCCCAGCCAGCATGGTCACTGGATTGGGGTGATGGGAGCTATAGTTCAAAAAAGTAACTTTTCCAAGCTCTGTGTTATGTGCCTTCAAGTCGATTTCGACTTATGGCGACCCTATGAATCAGTGACCTCCAAGAGCATCTGTCATGAACCACCCTGTTCAGATCTTGTAAGTTCAGGTCTGTGGCTTCCTTTATGGAATCAATCCATCTCTTGTTTGGTCTTCCTCTTTTTCTACTCCCTTCTCTTTTTCCCAGCATTATTGTCTTTTCTAGTGAATCATGTCTTCTCCTTATGTGTCCAAAGTATGACAATCTCAGTTTCATCATTTTAGCTTCTAGTGACAGTTCTGGATTAATTTATTCTAACACCCAATTATTTGTCTTTTTCGCAGTCCATGGTATGTGCAAAACTCTCCTCCAATACTGCATTTCAAAGGAGTTTTCTCTTATCCACTTTTTTCACTGTCCAGCTTTCACATCCATACATAGAGATCGGGAATACCATGGTCTGAATGATCCTGACTTTAGTGTTCGGTGATACATCTTTGCATTTGAGGACCTTTTCTAGTTCTCTCATAGCTGCCCTCCCCAGTCCTAGCCTTCTTCTGATTTCTTGACTATTGTCTCCATTTTGGTTAGTCAGATCCAATCTACTCAGTATTGTCTGCACTGACTGGCAGCAAGTCCCTAGGATGTCAGGCAGGAGACATTCCCAGCCCTGTGTGGTGATGCTGGGGGTTGAACCAGGGACCTTCTGCCTGCAAAGCAGATGGTCTGCCACCAAGCTGTGGACCTCCTCCATGAAAAGTACACACTGTAACTCTGAACCCTTGTCCCTCTCCTGTGGGCTTTGGAACAAAAAAGGGCACCCACCTTCCCATCCGAATCGTTCTCTTGCACGTGGGCAATGGAGCATCCTGGCTCTCTTCTGCTTTTATCCTGGAACAGGAGCAAGGAAACAGGGTGATCTGCCTGAAGCTTGAACCTGGAGTTTGGTTGGTGGATGGGTGCCACTTTCCTGAACTTCATCTGGCTCTTACAGTGAAGGCCAGTGGCAGATGTTGTGGCAAAGGATCCTGCAGGGCTTGCTGAGGACACGGCTCTTCCACAGCCAAAGCTAGCCTGGGAAAAGCTCTCATCCATTGCAGAGGGGCTTGTTTGTCGAATGGCGAAATTATCTGTAGATCTGCTCCTGGGAATTCTGTGGTCATGGCTTTGAAGAAAGACTGATTTGGGGCCAGTCCCACCTGCTAGCATTTTCTGTAAAAACCCTTTCTCTCGGATCTGAAAAGTGCATCAACAGAAGAACAGGCTTGCTTACTACACTGTATTAAAAAAACTGTTATTTTAACACATACCAATAGTGTGATACCCATCCTGCAATGTTTAACCTGGTCTCACTTTGAACTTCACTCTCCAGTTAAGTTGCCTTTTACACTTGAATGACTCTCTTTGCTATGATTATTCATGATCCGGGTAGCTATTAAAAAGGCTACACCCACTGAATTTCAAAATTATCTGCTCCTAAACTCCAGGTCTCAGTGTCCCAAATTCTGAAGCAAAGCCCCACCCCCCACCTCCTCACTGGCTGGGAGTCCAGAGACTGTGAGTTCAAATCCCCGCTCGTGTCTCCTGGGTGTCAAGGGCCAGCTAAAGATCACAGTGAGTGGCTCAGGGGTTACATGTCCTGCCCCCTGTGCAGCCGTGGGCAAGCTGCATAGTCCCAAGGAGCCCAGCTGCTTCCCAGCTGGCAGTTGTGGACAAGAAAGGGGCTGGCTTGTGCAGCTGTGGGAAGCTGAGCAGGCCGTAGCCAGCTGGGGAGGACTAGCCTCAGAGGGAGGCAATGGTAAACCCCCTCTGAATACCGCTTACGATGAACACCCTCTTCATAGGGTCACCATAAGTCGGGATCGACTTGAAGGCAGTCCATTTTTCCATTTAAATTAGGTTTGCCAGGCTCAGGGCCTGAGAATGATTCTGTATCTTTAACAGAAGAGAAAACTCAGCCAAGTGCAGGTTTTCTTGCAACACTGTAATGGGAAAAACCACAAGGTGAAATTCCCCCTTCCCCCTGCACAACTTTTAAGGATACAGAAGACCTCTTGGGATAAGGTCTCTACTTAAAAGGCTTGTTGAATGAGGAGGTCTTCAGTAGGCATCAAAAAGATAACAGAGATGATGCCTGTGTAATATTTAAGGAGAGGGAATTCCAAACAGTAGGTGCCTCTACACTATGTTGTATGGAATGGACCTCCTGATAAGATGGCATCTGCAGGAGGCCCTCACCTGCAGAGTGCAGTGATCGACTAGGTATATAAGGGATAAGATATTTCAGCTATCCTGGTCCCAAACTATATAGAGCTTTGTACACCAAAATCAGCACCTTGAACTTGAATTTATAAAGATAGACAGAAGCCAGCATTCTTTACTATCTAATCTAAACCTCCTGCCACTCACCTTTGACCTCATCAGCTGAGTAAGCATTTTCACAATCAAAAATATTCTGATACCTACAAAAAAGGAGAATAGACCTCAGATAAACTAAATGAATGGTCCACACCACCTAACTGAGGAGCCCTCAGGACAGGAGTGACTAACCTGTGGTCCTCCAGATGCCTCTGTACTACAATTCTGATGATTCCCTGACCAATGGCCATGCTGGGGCTGATAGGAATGGGAGTCCAACAACATCTGAAGGGTTGCAGGTTCCCCACCCTTGCCTTTGGAGAGCTACATCTACCATAGTTTCCTACACCCTGGCATGCTATTGGCCAGTGTGATGAGAAGGCAGATATAAAATAAGGGAGGGAAGAGAATCAATCTCCCTCTCTCTCTCCACCTGGTGCTCCTGATCCACCAGGAATTTAGCAGAAGGGAGGGACTATGTTTAGGGTTGCGGGGGGGGCAGCTTTGGGGTATAGAGTGTGTGGAAATGGGGGAAACCAGGAATTCTTCTCTGGGTTGTTTTTTAACCCAAATTTCAGGGTTTTTAAAGCTCAGCTCTAGTGTTGAGTGTTCACCAGCTTCTGAAGTCTGGTTCTGAGCCTGGCTGGGGAGAATGCCATTGCCATCTCAGGCAGAAGAGCGCCAGGCACAGGGGGTCTGTCACTTTAGCTACTGGGCACCACAGCAGTCTTTATAGCACTACAGCTCAGGCCAGGGGTAGCTAACAAGATGCCCTCCACATGTGGTTGCACTCCAACTCCCATTATCCCCGGTCATTTACCTTGTTGGCTGGGGCTGATGGGAGTTGGAGTCCAATTACATCTGGAGGGTACCATGTTGGATACTCCTGGCTTTGGCTGCATCTATAGGACTGGGCTGTAAAACATGTGGTTTTCAAAGAGGTTTCCAAATGGTCTTTCTTCAGGAAACCCTTTACTTATTAACTAGTCTGCTGAGAGACCTATGCGCACGTGCTTTCATGCTAGAGCTCTTTCGCCTTTGAGGGGCTGTTTATCCACCATCAGCTGGAAATGGAATTAAAATGGAGGGTTCCACACAGCATTTAATTAGCAGAGTGCTATATAATCCAGCAATTCCCTATCCCATGGCCAAGATCTTCTAGTAATGTTATTCAAAGTAACTAACGTTCAACTGCAAAGTTAATAAAAATATTCCTTTTTTTGAGGCATCTTGTTCATGAGGACTGTTGACGAATTGCCCCCTTTTCTTTTTTTGTTGCTTGTATAGTAAAACAACACTTTACCTATCAAAGAACCCCCCCAAAGCAAAGCAAGGCAAGGAAATAAGTAATTAAAGCCACATTAAAAACAATGTGCTGCTTACCTCACCACTAATTCAGAAATGGACTTCCGTCCCAGAGGTCCAGCTCTAAAACCCTGTTTTCTCCTTGGAGATCCTAAAGGAAAGGTCTGGGAAGCCTGGGTTCTCACACTGGAACCTCTTTCCATGTCAGCTGAGAAACAGCACTGCATCCCCTCACCTACTGGAACAGAGGGTAACATTAAGAAGAAGCCCTTGAAGGAATAGATTCGAAAAGTTCCAGGTGACCAGCAAAACAAACATTAAAGGTTGTACTGAAGGAGGTATGTTGAAGAGGAAGGAAAGAAGGAAGGAGAGAGATGTTCAAACTGATTAAAACCCAACCATCACAGATTACATGCCGCAGACAGAACAAATTCTAGACTTCTCAGAACAGACAATTCAGACATTCATCTGAAGATCACCAAGCAATGATTGACTGATGAGCTATCAAGTGATCTGTGTGTGTGTGTGTGTGTGAATTGGCCACTAGTCTCAGACTGAGTGAAAGAACATGGGAACATGGGTAGCTGCCTTATACCGAGATTGACTATTGGTCCATCTAGCTCAGTATTGTCTATACCAATGTGCTTCAACTCTTAGGTCCCCAGATGTTGTCCGACTACAGCTCCCATCAACCCCAGCCATCTTAGCCAATGGGCAAGGATGGTGAGAGTTGGAGTCCAGCAACATCTGGGGATCCAAGGCTGAAGAACAGTGGTCTGTACTGACTGGCAGTGGCTCTCTACTGTTTCAGAAAGGAATTTCTCTCAGCCCTACCTGGCAATGCTGGGGACTGTACCTGGGACATTCTGCATGCAAAACAAATGAGGACAACATCGGCAACTCTGCTTGTTTGTTTCTTAGAAACATTTCTATCCCATTCTTCACAACAAGCAATTTCAGAGTGGGTCAAAAATTAAAAACATAATATAACCATATGAAACAAAAACAGAGGCAGGTAAGTTATTTTACAGCAAAGACAATGCCATCCATCAATCTGACATTAAACTTTGGCAAAGGTGTGGGCAAAAGTCAGATGTTTACCTGGTGCCAAAAGCTCAAAAGCATCGGCGCCAGTTGGATCTCAGAGGGGATGGTGTTCCAGAGCTGGGGTTGTGGAGGTACTGAGAGTATGACACTAGCCAGCTGAGTGCCCTCCAGATGTTGGTGGACTACAACTTCAGGTGTGTGGCAGAAGTGGTTCGCCAGGTGGGAAGAACCTATCTCACTGCTGGCTGTTGTGAGGATAATATGGAATAACCATTTTCCTGTTGCTTTGAGTGTCTTGGAGGAAGGCTAGCATACAAACAGGATAATTTTTTGTTTTTTAAAGAAAGATATTGGTGAACAGACCATGGTACTTACACATCAATGACTGGTCTCCTAGCCTGCATTGGACACTGCAGAAGCTTCTTGAGGACTTCTCTGGATGGAGACTTCAAGATGTTTGTCTTCTTCCTGTACTGTTCAACTCCAAAAACCAGGTGGGCAAAGTCCCCTGGCCAGGGTCAAATTAAATATTAAAAGTTAGGCCTGGAGAACAGAAATGGCTGAGCTTGAGAGGCCAGACAAAGAGCTTGAATTATGGGAGCTTTAATGGAATGATGCTCCCCCCAGTTGTAGCCAAGTTATTGTCATCATCATCAGTTTATTTGTATGCCACTTTCCCACAGAATTGGGCCCAACATGGCTCATAACATATGAAATGAAAAATAAGTACAATCAATATAATAAAAAAAATATTATGAACAAAAGATATCGTGAAGTCAATAAAAACAGAAAAGAAATCCACACACCATTATTTAAAACAATATAAATCAGGCAATCCCTGGCCTGTCCAAGAAGGGCTGGGATTAGAACTGTCTGAAACCCTCGAGAGCTCCTGCATGTCAGCGTAAACAGGACTGAGCCAGATGGACCAATGGCCTGACTCAGTATAAGGCAGCTTCCTCTGCTCCTCATTAACTCACATGCACTGGATGGTAGCCACACCAAGGGACGGGAGAACCTGGCCATTTTGGCTCTCTCAGCGTCTCATTTCTCCAGCCTTCCGTTCAGTTCTGCACATTTCCACACCAGGTTGAGAAATTTGTCTTAAAAGTCCTCCGCAAATGTCATCAGCATTTTAGGGTGAATGTCTCCTAATATCCACATTTTTGTATGCAATTTTGCCAAACATACAAATTTTTGCAAAGCAATTCCCCCTATTATAATGCATCTTGGTATGTTATTGCCACTAATATATGCATTTTTATGCACACTTTGCCCCAGTATGTGTGGCCCACCTGCCCTCTCTTTGTGTTCCTCGGAACTCTCTCCAGGCCACACCTCCTCCTTGGCCTGCTTCGCACCCTCCTTGAGTATTTTTGCCTGCCTGGAGATGTGTCCTGGAACTTGGATCATGCCTCTTGCTTGTCTGGATGGAGCACAGAGAGAGGAATGTGAGTATGCGTAGAAACTAGCCTACCTTACTAAGGCAAAATGTACACTTGTTCCACCCATTTTTTTCTCCGGCCCCACACAACACTGTCATGTGGCCCCTGGGAGGTTGCCTGGATGGGAATGTGGCCCTCCGTTTGAAAAAGATTCCCCAGTGCTGATATAGAAGACAATGTTTGAACAAGAACTTGCTTGTGAGTAGGGGTGAAAGGATTTGTTAGTTTTGGTCCTCTCAGTTTCTCTGATGTTAAACTCAGTACTCCAGGTTTCTGCAGCAATTTTTCAGTATTTTAATGAAAATTTCTCCTCATCAACACATTTATGTATGCTGTTTTGATTAATGTACACATTTTTGCATGCAATTTCTTCATGTGTAAGGTATTTTGTATGTTTTTTTCACAAATATATTCATTTTTATGCATGCACTTTTTCTATTATATGCCTTTTTAGTAGACATTGGTTGGTTAGAGAACTGCATTGCAAAACTTTGAAGGATGGCTGTCTTTTGGTTCTCATATTGGCCACATCCACACCAGACATTTATTCCACATTAAACAGCCATGGTTTCCCCCAAAGAATTCTGGGAAGTGTAGTTTGTGAAGGCTACTGGGAGTTGCCAGAAGACACCCTATTCCCCTCACAGAGCTCCAATTCCCAGAATTCCTTGGGAAGAGAGGCTGCCTGTTAAACCACTCTGGCCGCTGGAGCTCTGTCAGGGGAATAGGGCATCTCCTGACAACTCTCAGCACCCATCACAAACCACATTTCCCAGGATTCTTTGGGGGAAGCCATGACTGTTTAAAGTGGAATAAATTGTCTGGTGCGGATGTGGCCAATTGTTTCAGAAAGTGCGGATTTGATGAATTTAGCTTGAACTGAATCAAATTTCTCCCCCATCCCTGCTTGTGAGTACCTCTGTTAAGTGAGGTTGTATCCTCACTTAAGTTGCCCTTAGGTCCTATTGAAATCCATGGGACAAGCTGATGAAAACTCAAGGCCATTGATTCCACTGGCAACTAAATTCAATTAACTTACTGGATACAAGCCATTGATTTCTCGCTAATGTCAGCTACACATACATACAACTTACTCAAATTATCTGGAGGTATTCCTTGGCTAATAAATCTGCCTTTGGCTTGTGTGGATTGAGTTCTATATGTGTGGAAACCATCTGTGCACGTAACTGCTGAGTCCCTTCCACTAGTGGTCTGCATGGAGGATTCTCATCATGCTGGGAGTGCAATTTTATTTATGTTTGGTCTTTCCTATCTTGATGATATCAAGCAGCTAAAGTTAATACGTTAACCAAGGGCAATTTGGAGACCAAAAGAATCTTCTTGCTGGATATTCATTATCCAGGAATGTCCTTTGCCTGGGGTGGGGGTGGGAGGGAGAGAGACTTTTGACAAAGAGGATTGCACTTGAAAACTGAAGCTTAAGTCTATTAAATCTGTTCCTGGTCTTAGACAAGGATTTCCTTAACTTGGGAAGCTTATAGTGTGCAAGTGCCAGAGAGGTGTAGCACCCATCTCTCAGGTCAGTGTGTTGGATCCCCAGATCGTGAGAACCTTGTACAAGAACCTCAGGTTCTAAGAGCATCTAGTATTAAGGAGGACAAGAGATGAAAAAGAATTAAAAGTAGGAAGTGTGCTCAGATTGAAGACATGATTCACTAGAAAAGACAATAATGCTGAGAAAAACAGAAGGGAGTAGAGAAAGGGGAAGACCAAACAAGAGATGGATTGATTCCATAAAGGAAGCCACAGACCTGAAGTTACAAGATCTGAACAGGGTGGTTCACGACAGATGCTCTTGGAGGTTGCTGATTCATAGAGTCACCATAAATCGAAATTGACTTGAAGGCACATAACAACAACAACAACAAATGGCCGGTAACTTACAGGATAAGTGGAGGCTGGGACCACAGGGGCTGGTAGGGTGGAAGGCAGCGAGGCTGACAGTAGGAGGCACCACAGGCAGTGAGAGGGAGAGCCAACCAATTCTAAACTTGTCTCCTCCCCTCCCTCCCTACTGAATTCAATAAGGGCAACACTGGGACTAAGGAGGAGAAAGGTGAAAGGCAGTGCACACCCCGAGCTGATAGTATGTAAGGAGGTGGGCTGGTGGGTGCTGAATGGGGCCAGAGAGCACTCGGCTGGGCAGTGTCCCATCCATTCACCATAACTGATCATCTTCCATTCTAAGGAGTAACCAATGTAAGGAATTTTGTTTTTCGAAAATAAAAAAATTAAAAGGATCCTGTTTGGATGGTAGCATTTCCACTTTAGTTTATATAAAAAAATTTGCACCGGATTTTTTTTAAAGAAGTAATTGGTGGCATTTCCTGGGCTTCATTCCCTCCCGCCCTCAGCTTTATGTTGTTTTTGATTGTGTGTTCATGTGGTCCTTGCTGCTTGGCTCAGCCACCTGTATATAAAGCTTTCATTTATTTATTTTTGCTGGCACCCTCATCCTAATGTTGTCCCTGTTTGTAGAGCTCTGCCAGTTTTCTATAGATTGCTTCAAGAGCCTGCTTGACCTGTGATGAGTGCAGGGATCGCTTCAAGAGCCTGCTTGACCTGTGATGAGTGCAGGGATCGCTTCAAGAGCCTGCTTGACCTGTGATGAGTGCAGGACCAAAGAAACGTGGGTGCATCATAAAATCAATAGCCTTCCACCAACTTGAGGCTTCAAACTGCACCCGCCATCCCTCTGTCTTATCAAAAACTTGAATCTAAGAGGTCTTTGCAAAAGAATGAGGGAGGGCTCCATCTGCTGGGCATGTTCTGGTATGTTTTTTCTGTTTCTCATTCTGGGAAGGATAGAGCGGCTACAGAACCCCCGTAAGGGCGTACAATTTCCTTGCTTGATCTGACCATCTAGTCCTGCATCCTGTTTACAACTGTGGACAGCTAGATGCCTCTCTGTGTCACAGTCCTTTCAAGGTAGACAAATAGCCCTGCACTTCTGTGTCCAGTTGGGAAAATGGTGGCATCTTGTAATACTCTTTAAATCAGGGGTACAGAACCTGTGGTCTTCCAGAGATTGGTCAACTCCCACTCCCATAAACCTGAGCCATCATGGCCAATGGCTGGGGATGATGGGATCTGCAGCTGGAGAGCCACAGTTTGCCCACCACTGATTTCAAGAGAGCATGTGTGTATAGTTGCCATAGTGCTGTGTGCTGTTTCTTAACAGCTGCTATAGTGCCACAATTGGGTTTCCTAAGAAGAGGGTAACAGTGGGATTTCTAAGTTTGCTTGAAAGGGCAAGAGCAGGCACATGAGATGGTGCAGCCAGGGAAAGACTGGATCGGAAGGAGGAGAAGAAAGATGCTGTTTGCCATTAAGCAAGATAAACAGAGCATGACCCATTTAGACTGGTGGAGTTGTGCTCTAATCTCCCTAGTTGAAACCCTCCGCTACTGACTAATGTTTTTTGCAAGCTGGCCCTCTACCATGTCTCAGATCTCTTTCTTTCTGCTCCTTGTTATTTCCCCACTGAGCTATTTCCAGCCCCCAGAAGTCATTTCCATAATTATTGGCTTCTTGTTAAGGAACCAAAAGTTATCTGTCAAATTCACATATAGAGCAAATGGAACTTGCTTCAAAAGCCTGTCGTGATGTGCTACGTGGTTGTTGCAACACACACGTTCTCTCTTCCCTGTTCAATTGTGCCATGGTATCACAATCTGCTGTAGAAGGGGATAGCTGAAAAGCCTTCTCTGCCACCTCAGCTCTTTCTGGATCTGAAGAGTGGCTGTGCCAGGCATTGCGGGCTCCTGATGTATGGGACATTGTCTAAGATGTTGGAGAGCAGAGGAAGAAGAGTGTGTGTGTGTGTTTAAAAAAGATGTTGTTGGACTCCAACTCTCATCCAGCAGTGCCCTTGCCAGCAGTAACGTGGAGCCACCAGTCGGCACTGCTGCCACCAAAGCAATGGACAGGAGTGATGGGAGTTGTAGTTCGGCAACCTCTAGAGGGCACCATCTTGGCTACCCCTAGTTGTTTTTTAAAATTATGATGATAATGATGATAATAATAATAATAATAACAACAATAACAACAATAATAATAAATATCTCGTCTTTCCTCCCAGGTGAAGAATAGGGTTGCAAACTGCAAAACACTAAAAACATCGATAAAGCATCTTAAACACAAAACATCTTTAAAAAATTGAAAAAAATCTTTAACAACATCTTTAAAAACATCTTAAAAACAATTCCAACACAGATGTGGACTGGGATAAGGTCTCTATTTAAAAGGCTTGTTGAAAGAGGGCTTAAACAGAGAGATACAAGCGGCTTATTCAGAATCCACCAGTCCTTGTTTCCATGGGTATGGAATCTGGGAACATTTTAGTACCGCCCTCTGGGTTACTGTGCCTTGCCAGCCAATTGCACGGACATTTGTTTTTCCTTAGCAAACCTGTAATAATCACAGTGCTGCTATTTTCATAGTCACTGAGATAAAACAGAAGCAAACTCAGAGCCTTAACTGGTTGGGGGGAGGGGGGGAGGAGCTTTTCCTATTTCCTACTCCTTTGGGATTAACCTATCCAAAGTTATTCAAAAACCAGAGATCGAAACATTTATTTATTTGTATTTAATTCTCCGGGCTGTTTCTGAAGGAATGCAACTCTCCTAATGAGTTATTAGTTCCTGTTGGGAACCTGTTATGTAAAGCTGAAGGTTACAGGCACTTCCGTAGCTTTTGAAAGAATTGGCCTTGAGACAGAAGGTCAACTTGAACAGTGAGCCAGGAGAAGAAGGAATCTAAAGATCCTGTTCTGGCTGTCCGGAGAAGATACATTTCAAGGCAGGAGGATGATACATTTCAAGGCAGGAAACCTTTTAATACCCTTGTGGGAGTAGGTATGCATAAGGGCACATTGGCCTGGAGCAGCAGTGCAAATGCCCTGAGAAATGGGCAGGAGGCCAACAGTAATAAACAGAGTGAGGATGCTTCTAGACAGTAGTTTCTTCTGCCTTTGTGACTTTTGCTGTCCCTGTTCTTTCACACACACCCTGAGCTTTCAGACAACACAACATCCAGTCCCAGTGGTATATAAATTGTTGAAATAAAAGAAAATCCTGACCATTGGCCATGTAGGCTGGGGCTGATGGGGGTTGTAGTTCAAAACATCTGGAGGGCACCAGATCGGGGAATGCTGGTGTGGACCAGTGGTTTAACTTAGGCACCATCTGCACTACACATTTAAAGCAGTATCATACCACTTTACACAGTCATGGCTTCCCCAAAGAATCTTGGGAATGGTAGGTTGTTAAGGGTGTCAAGAGTGGTTAGGAGATCCCTATTCCCCTCACTGAGCTTCAATTCCCAGAGTTCCCTTGGAAGAGGGATTGACTGTTAAACCGTTCTGGGAATTGTAGCTCCGTGAGGGGAACGGGGTCTCCCAATCACTTTCAACACCCTTAACAAATTACATTTTCCCAGAATTCTTTTGGGGAAGCCATGCCTGTTTAAAGTGGTATGATACTGATTTAAATGGATGGTGTGAATGTGGCTTTGCTATACGGCAGCTTCCTATGTCCCCAAAAAGAAGCAGTAGTGACTTCTTGTAGTAGCGGCAGTAGTAGTGGCAGTGACTGGCCAGAAAACCACTCAGGTTCAACAGAATGAAACTGGAGTGAGATGAGGAGACTTTAGATCAGGGGTGGGGAAACTTTGGCCCTCCAGATGTTGCTAAACTCAACTCCCATCAGCCCCAGCAAGCATGGCCAATGGGCAGGGATGATTGGAGTTGTAGTTTAGCAGTGCTTGGTGATCCAAAGTTTCCCCATACTTGCTTTCTATGATGGTGATGCCATGGCTATTCCTGCTGCACCCTGCCTGGCTGTCTGTGCACCTCTGGGAGAATGTAAGGTAGGGATGAGGCAGAAATTCCATTCAGTTCACATTGAAAGGTAGATCTACCCAATTTGCACTTCCCGAAACAAGTTGCAAAACTGAAACACAGTCATCCCTTGAAATTCGCGGTTCCCTGAATTTTGCAATGCAGTTCTCCAGCCAAGTAATGTGTACAAAAATGCAAATACTACAGTAAGGTATGCATATGGCAATAGCATACATGGTATTGGAGAACATTGCTTTGTGTCAGGAAGCAGGATTGGGGCCCTGAGGATTCAGAAGACGAAGAAAGGGAGGGGGTCGTTTATCCAGAGTTGTGCGAAGAAGCAGGAGAAGTGGGGGAGGAAATCCCAGAGATAGAACTGTCTAGCAGTAAAGACCTTGAAAGGCTCGCAGACTCCCTTGAAGTCCCCCCCTCCCCCCCTTGAGTTCAGAGCAGTTAGAGGGAGAGGGAGGGCCTCCTGAGCCAGGGACAAGCAAAGAGAAACCGCCAGACAGTTTAAACATTGCCCCCCCGCTTTCACCCATACCAGAGTCAGAGCCTTCAGAAGGGGAGGGGGACGTGCTTCCTCCTTCACCGCGCACCAGGAGGCAGCTAAAGCGAAGAGAAAGGAGGGGGGAGAGAAGGGTGGTGGATGAGAGCACTTTGAGGCGGAGTGAGAGAATTCGCGCCCGTTTCCCCCCTTCTTAAGGGACAGGAGAGATAGTGACCCCTTGTTCTGTCAACTCTCTTGTATGTCGCAGGATATGTTTTGTAGTGCAACTTCATGAGAAGACGTAGTTTGTGTCTGGATATTACTTTAATAAAGACTGAATTGCTTTCATCAACTGGTCTGGTTCCTGAATCCCATCCTGGATACGACAGCTTGACAGAACCACTTATCCCATCCTCAGCACTTCCACCACTTGAACGTGACAAGATGGAAAAGGGAGCAGCAGGGGGGACAATTCCCACTTCTGAGGCGGAAGAAGTGCGACGGTTGAGGACTAACGTTGCAGATTTGCAGGCAGATGTCCAAACCTTGTTGGCGGCAGTTAGGATGCTGAAAACTGATAATCAAGCCTTGAAAACCACGATAGATCAGATGCGGTCAGCCCCTCCAGCTGGTGTGATGAAGATCCCTATTGGATTACCACCTAAATATGCAGGACAGAGTGACCAGCTTTCCACCTTCGTGGCCCAATGTGAAATGTATCTGGACATTAGAAATGCAGAATTTCCTAGTGATGTGGCCAAGGTGGCCTTTGTGATTAGGCTATTGGAAGGGGAAGTGGCCAGGTGGGTCACTCCCTACCTGGTAAGAAAGGATACCCTTTTGGGAAGATACCGAGAATTTATGCGAGCCCTAACCGAAATGTTTCAGGACCCTCAAAGAGCTGAGACTGTGGCGAGGCAATTGGGCGCTTTGAAGCAAGGGAAAGGAACTGTTTCAGAGTACACTAATGCCTTTAAAATTCTGGCTCAAGAAACTGGTTATAATGACTCAGCCTTGATGTTTATGTATCGGAGTGGATTGAATGCTGAGATTTTGGATGATCTGGCCAGAACTACACCCCCAACTAACCTGCCTGGACTGATTCGACTGTGTCTGCAGATCGACCACAGGCTGGAAGGAAGACGCCTGGAGAAGAAACAGGAAGCCCAGAGATATTCAGCTTCGGCCTCACGCAACAAGATCCCTTCAACCCCAGGTGTGTCAGGTAATGCAGGAGAAGGACAGGGAGGGGCTCGGCTGAAACTGTCAGAAGAGGAAAAAGAAAGACGTCGTCGGGAACACCCTCTGTTTTTATTGTTCAAAGCCGGGCCATGTGGCTAGGGAATGTGGACTAAAAGGGGAGAAAGCAGGGCCATCGGAAAACTAAAATACCCAGCTCTCACAAAGGCCGGAGGGCTGGGGGCCGCATTATATAAAGGCCCTCAACTAGTACAGCCCCCCTCCAAAGGGGTAATGGTACTACCTATTCAAGTTACAACTTCCACAGGAGTAATGTTTAACTCCACAGTGTTGATTGACAGTGGAGCCTCGACCAACTTCATCGACGCCAAGTTGGCAAAACGTCACAGGATCTCTCAATGGAAACTGGACACCCCCTTGTCCGTGGAAACCATAGATGGTAGGCCTTTAAAATCCGGAGGAGTGACACGAGCCACGGAAGAGTTGAAACTAGAAATTCCTGGGCACTAAGAGTTCATCTCCTTGTATGTGTCAGATCTCTCGAGTTTTGATGTGATTCTGGGAATGCCCTGGCTCGCAAAGCATGACCCAAAAATAGATTGGAAGGATGCGGTGGTATGGTTCACTTCCCAGTATTGCCATGAGAACTGCCAACTAGAGATCGCCGCAAAAGTGCTGGCAGGGGCAGTGCTGGAGGGCAAGGAAGTGATCCTTCCCTCGAAATATGGGGACTTTGCGGATGTGTTTGATGAAAAGGAAGCTGAGACTTTGCCCCCCCATCACCCTTATGACTGTGCAATTGATTTAGTGCCTGGAGCAAGCATCCCAGCTGGAAGAATCTACTCCCTTACAGAGATGGAGTGAGCAGCTTTGAGACAGTTTTTGGAGAAAAACCTGAAGAGAGGATTCATTCGTCCCTCACAGTCCCCTGCAGGGCCCCCCCTGCTGTTTGTGAAGAAAAAAGGGGGGGGAACTCAGACCCTGTAATGACTACTGCACCCTAAATCAAATTACTATCCCTAACAGTTACCCGCTGCCCTTGATTCCGGAGTTGTTAGACCGACTGCGTTCTGCAAAAATCTTCACAAAATTGGACTTAAGAGGAGCATACAATCTGATCAGAATGAGGGAGGGGGACGAATGGAAGACAGGGTTTCTTACTTTGTATGGTCAGTTTGAATATCTGGTGATGCCTTTTGGGCTTTGTGGAAGTCCTGGCGTGTTTCAAAAGTTCATGAACGAAGTGTTTAGGGATCTCTTGGATCAGTATGTGATTTGTTATCTGGATGATATTCTGGTGTTTTCTAAGAACCAGGAAGAACATGACCATCATGTGAAAACTGTGTTGGAAAGACTGAGACAGAATCACTTGTATGCTAAGTTGGAAAAATGTGGGTTTGACCTATCATCTTTGGACTTTCTTGGATACTGAATCTCAGCAGGAGGAGTGGAAATGGATCCGGGAAAAGTGAGTTGTGTATTAGAATGGGGACAGCCAACCACAAAAAAGGATGTACAACGTTTTTTGGGGTTTGCCAATTACTACAGAAAATTCATCCCAGGTTTTTCCAAGCTAACGGCCCCCCTTACTGACTGTTTAAGGGGAAAGGGGAAGTTTCAATGGACAGAAAAAGCAACAAGAGCTTTCGAGGATCTGAAAAGAAAATTTGCGTCTGAGCCCATTCTGCATTTTGCCGACCCTACCCGCCCTTTTGTCGTGGAAGCAGATGCTTCGGACCTAGCCATAGGGGGGGTTCTGTTACAATTAGATATGGAAGGAAAGGAATTGTATCCTTGTGCGTACTTCTCCAGAAAGTTAAAGGATGCCGAGAGAAATTATACAGTGTGGGAGAAGGAGCTGTTGGCCGTCACGGACTCCTTTGAAAATTGGAGACAGTATCTAGAGGGAGCTCAACATCAGATAGAAGTGCGCTCTGATCATAAGAACTTGGAAAGTCTGCACACCGCTCGAAAGTTGAACCAGAGACAGATACGTTGGTCGCAGTTTTTTGCCAGGTTTAACTTCAGGATTACTTATCATGCCCATGCAAAAAATCAGAGGGCAGATGCCTTATCCAGACAACCGCAATACAAAGGAGATGAAGCTGACAACCCTCCCCAGCACATCATCCCGCCGGAAAAGTTGATGTTGGGATTGTGCCAGCCTTCATGGGAAAAGGAGCTCAAAGAGGCACAGCAGGGGGATCCAGACATGCAACAATATGTCCAGGAAATGGAACAGGACCAGAATGCAGAAGTAAGTTTCCATTGGAGAGATGGATTGTTGTGGTTTAAAGCTGCCAGATATGTGCCAAAGGGAGACCTAAGACTCAGAATTTTGCGCCAATGCCATGACTCTATCACAGCGGGGCACTTTGGCATCTTTAAGACCATTCAGAATGTAGCTAAGGACTTTTGGTGGCCCCAAATGCGTCGGGACATAGAGAACTATGTAAAATGCTGTTCTGTCTGTATGCGGACAAAAACAGACACAGGAAAACCAACTGGACTGCTGGAACCTCTACCCACCCCGTCTGAACCCTGGAAAGAACTTTCCATGGACTTTATAACGGATTTACCGAAGTCACAAGGAATGACGGCCATCTTAGTAATCGTGGATTCCCTGACCAAAATGGCACATTTCCTTCCTTGCTCAGGGGCTTTAGAGGCTAAAGAAACAGCCAAGCTATTCATAAAGGAGATTTATCGACTACATGGTTTGCCCAATAGTCTAGTTTCGGATCGAGGAACTCAATTCACAGCAAAGTTTTGGAGGGCTGTTTGGAAACAGCTACAGACAGAGTTGAAACTGTCTTCTGCGCATCACCCCCAGACGGATGGACAGACTGAGAGGCTGAATGCTGTTTTGGAAAGGTATTTACGCTGTTATGTGTCTTACCAACAGACTGACTGGGTATCATATTTGCATTTTGCAGAATTTGCTTATAACAACTCCTTGCATACCAGTACAGGACAAACACCCTTTTTTGCTAACTATGGGTTTCATCCCAAGGCTTTTCCCAGCAGTACAGGGAGTGTGCTTGTGCCGGCTGCAGGGGACTTTCTGCAGGAACTTCAGGCCGTGCAGGAGGTACTAAAAAAACAACTAGACGAAGCCAAAAATGATTACAAATGAGTGGCGGATCAGCACCGACGTCAGGGGCCTCCACTGCAAATAGGAGACCAGGTATGGTTGTCTACCCGCTTTCTGCAGATGCCTGGCAAATGTAGAAAGCTGCAGGATAGGAGAGTGGGGCCCTTCGAAATAGAGGCGCAGATCAATCCAGTGGCTTACCGTCTGAAGTTGCCTGACACTTTTAAAATACACCCTGTGTTCCATCGCTCCTTATTAACGAAAGCAGCCCCTCCCAGTGATTTACGACCGGAGGAATCTCCAGGGACGCCGCTCATAGTGGATGGACAGACTGAGTTCGAAGTGGCAGAAATTCTGGACTCCAGAATCAGACGTAACAAATTACAGTACTTGATTCACTGGAAGGGTTATGAGCCAGCTGATAGATCTTGGGAAAATGAAAACGATGTGCATGCTCCAGAACTAGTAAAACTTTTTCACCAACAGTTTCCCCATTGTCCTAAGCCAACAAGTTAGGGAGGAGCTCAGCATGAGAGAGGGAATGGTGTCAGGATGCAGGATTGGGGCCCTGAGGATTCAGAAGACGAAGAAAGGGAGGGGGTCATTTATCCAGAGTTGTGCGAAGAAGCAGAAGAAGGGGGGGAGGAAATCCCAGAGATAGAACTGTCTAGCAGTAAAGACCTTGGAAGGCTCGCAGACTCCCTTGAAGTTCCCACACCTCCTCCCCCCTTGAGTTCAGAGCAGTTAGAGGGAGAGGGAGGGCCTCCTGAGCCAGGGACAAGCAAAGAGAAACCACCAGACAGTTTAAACATTGCCCCCCCCGCTTTCACCCATACCAGAGTCAGAGCCTTCAGAAGGGGAGGGGGACGTGCTTCCTCCTTCACCGTGCACCAGGAGGCAGCTGAAGCGAAGAGAAAGGAGGGGGGAGAGAAGGGTGGTGGATGAGAGCACTTTGAGGCGGAGTGAGAGAATTCGCGCCAGTTTCCCCCCTTCTTAAGGGACAGGAGAGATAGTGACCCCTTGTTCTGTCAACTCTCTTGTATGTCGCAGGATATGTTTTGTAGTGCAACTTCATGAGAAGACGTAGTTTGTGTCTGGATATTACTTTAATAAAGACTGAATTGCTTTCATCAACTGGTCTGGTTCCTGAGTCCCATCCTGGATACGACACTTTGCAAACAAATGTGTATATTAGGAAAAATTTGCACTGAAATGCTGATGAATTTTCATGAGGATTTTTGTTGTTGTTTAAATGGCAAACTGATGTGGAAACATGGGAAACTGAATTTAAGATTGGAAAAATAAGAAACCAACAAATGTAAGAAACCAAACTGACAAATTTGCCAATCCCTATCACTCTCTCTCTAAGTACGAGAGAGAGACTCACTCACTCACTCACTCACCAATTTCTTAGGATCCTAAAGCCCTGACATTTGTTAGATCCATAGTCCAAGGTAGCCACTTACTAGAAAAAATTGAATATTGGACATTTCTCTGGACATTTAGGGGATAGGCCATAGCTCAGTAGTAGAGCATCTGCCTTCATGCTGAAGGTCCCAGGTTCAAGCCCTGGAATCTCCAGATAGGGTTGAGAGAGACTTCCTGTCTGAAACCCTGGAGAGCTGCTGCCAGACAGTGTAGGCAACCCTGAGCTAGATGGACCAATGGTCTCACTCGGTACAAGGCAGCCTCCTATGTCCCCGCCCCAAATAGGGAGAGTCAAATTCTACCCCAGATTTGGTTAAGTTCCCCTCTTTCTGGAATGCCAGAAATTTGCACTGAAAATGCCGATGAATTTTCAAGAGGGCTTTAAAAAAGAAAAGAAGCAAACTGATGTAGAAATGTAGAGACCTCGGTTTAAGATTGGAAAATGAGAAATGGGGAGGGGCTGAAATGACAGATTCATCCATCCCTTGTGTAGGGAAGATGCTTTAAAGAAAAAGATGTTTTAGCAGGAAAGATGTACTAAGAAAAAGGGGGGAAATGATTGAAAACGAGGATCAATCACTTCTTCAGGAAATGTGAGAAAAGTGGAAAAATACTCGCAAAGTTTGGGGAAGAAATTCCCAAATGAATTCTCTGTTTTAATAAATCTACAGCTTTCCCATAAGAATGCAGGAAGTGGCATAAAAACAAGTCTTATCTTCAACCTTGTGCAAACCCATTTGCATTATTTAAATTGCATGCTTTTTTCCACTGGATTGCATTCCTCAAAGTGTGAACTGTTTGAAACCATCAAAACCCAAGTTCTGAGTGCTTGTTCTTAACTGTCTATTAAACTTTGCTTCTGCACCAATGGCAGAAGGGGCTGCAATCATGCCCATGCTCACCTAAAAGTAAGCCCCATTGCAGCAGGATTTCTTCAGAGTTAATATGCTAAAGATTTTGCTGTTTCATATTTATGGACATGTGATTCCCTGTTTATGGACATGTGATTCCATGTCAGGCCGGCAGGGGGTGTAGACACATTACTTCTGCTAAAAGAAATTAGCAGAAGAAATTAACAAAATGTCTAGGATGAATAGATGCATGCATGTAAGTGTTCGTCATAAAAGAAAAAAATATTCAGATAAAGAAAAAAGAGAGAGAGAAGAAAACGTGGACAACGATTAGAAAGAGGAAAAGTGCAAGATGACTGTCAGAGCAAACAAATGTTTCATGGGGAAACCAGATGTGGAGCACTATGAGATAGATAGTGGTGCAATGCACTATGAGATAGATGGGGTACAATGCAGGCTTCACCACGCTCCTCGAGCAAGATTCATGGCAGATTGTGCAAAAAAAAATAAATCTACTCATGATGATAGCTCAGGCCACAGCCAGATGGTACATTTAGCCCATGGCTAACTTACAAACCAACTGGATATGAGAATTCTGCAGGGTTTGCTCCCAGATAACAGTGTGGGGTTTTTTTTCCAGCCTTGGTGAAAGCTATGTGTAACCCAGGAGTAGGGATGGGAGGGAAATTAAATTCAGTTTGCATTTGGAGGTGAACGTACCTAGTTTGCACTTTCCCAAACAATAAGACAACTGAAGCACAGCTGTCCTCTGAAATCCTCTGAATTTTGCAGCGCAGTTCTCCAGCCAAGTAATGTCTACAAAAATCCCTATAGTAGGGTAAAGCGTGCATAAAAATTCATACATTCATGAAAATGACATTTAAAATGCATTATATTAGGGAAAATTGCTCTGCAAAAATGTGCATATTAGGGAAAATTGCATATGAACACATACATATTAGGAAAAATTCACATCCAAACACTGATGAATTTCCATAAGGACTTTTTTTTTTAAACCAAACTGATGTCAAAATGTGGAGATGTGAAATAGAGATTGAAAAAATGAGGAAGTGAGAAAACCCCAAATTTGTAGACTTGCCCCTCCTTGCTCAGGAGCAGAGGGGAAGCCTCCCCCAAAGAAGAGGCACAAACAATATTGAGGTACGTTTTAGCATAGGTGTTCCCCAGCACACTGGACCCCAGTTTCTCTCAGCTTCTTATTTTCCAGTCTCAAGTTCAGTTCTCCACAAATCTGCATAGCGTGTGAATTTTTAAAGTCTCCATGAAAATTCATTGGCATTTTAGTGCAAATTTCTCTGATACGCACACTTTTGTATCCAGGTTTGCCTGATATGCACTTTTGCAAGCAAATTCCCCTAACAGAATGCATTTTTGTATCTCATTTTTCACAAATATATGCATTCTCATGCACATATTCCCCCTGAACGTATGTATTTAATGCACATTTCTTCCCAAATATATACACTTCAATGCACATCCCCCCAATATATGTATTTTTATACATTTGGAGAACTGTATCACAACATTTGGAGAAGTTTGAAGTTTGAAGGCTACTTGCTTTTTGGTCCATATATTATTTTGGGAAGTGCCGTTCTGATCCCTACTCACTGACATTAGCATGATCCCACCAATCAGCTTCATCAGACACAAAAGACTGAGAAAAGCATCTCTCATCCATTTTCTCTGCACCATAAATAATTCTTATAAGTCATTACCATACTCCTTGTACCCTAACCCTTTGCATGTCTATTCAGAAGTAAAATAATTGAGTTCAATGGGACTTACTCCCAGGCCAGTGTGTATAGGATTGCAAATTTATGTCACCTTAAACCAGGGCTGAGGAGCCTGTTGCCCTCCAGATGTTGTTGAACTCCAACACCCATCATCCCTCACACTGGCCCTGGTGGCTACAACTGAGGGGCGCTAGAGTTCAACATCTGGAGGGCTGCGGGTTCCCCAGCTCTGCCTTTAACTAAAAAGAAAGTCCTCAGTTGTTTTAGCTTAGTTGGGTAGATTACTTTGCATGGCTCATTTACTCCAAGTGTCAATGCAAAAGCTCAGATGCCTGCAAAAGGAAAGGTGATCTCTTCTCCCAAATTAATTTTCTTCATTGGACCCATATTATTGATTTTTGGAGAAGGGCAACATCTTTCCCTCCTCCTATTCCACTTTCCAGGTGTTTTGCTTCTGGCCAAGAATGAAATTTACAGCTTGATTCCCAGAAACATTCAGAGATGGAAAGCCCAGAAGAGGAAAGTGGGAAAATGCCAGGAGTGTCGCCCAGGTGTGCATCCAGATCCTTCCGTCTTGGAAAGAAATCTGCCTCCACAGGAAAATCCCTTTCCCTTCCTCTGGGTTTACTCCAAGTTTGGAGGTTTTACTAACCTAGCCAGATGCCTCGGTCTTTTTGTTTCTCTCTAATGGATTCCATAGTTTTCATTTTTAACCATTTTGGAAGGAGACTTTCCCAAATAAGTGGGTTTCAACATGAACTTGGCTATGGCATCCAATAAAATCAGAAAAGTGGAAAATAAAAATTAAGGCAGGCAAATTGCACCCATCCCATCCCTGACTCTGCGAGTTTCTTCTCATTTGCCATCTTATTGTTTTAATCCTTGTAAGTAAAGAATATGATACACTCAACAAATTGCATCAGTATTAAGGCTGTGCTGTGCTTTGTACAAAGCAGAGCTAGACCACCCCTATGCAGGGGAAGGATTTGCCTTGTTGAGCTAGTTCTAGACTGCTAAACTCAAACATCCTAGTAGCATGTGTGCTATTGAATATTGAGAATGTATAGTGATGCCAAACATTCAAGATAAAATGGAAATGGACTGCCTTCAAGTCGATCCCGACTTATGGCGACCATATGATGAGGTTTCCATGGTGAGCAGTATTCAGAGGGGGTTTACCATTGCCTCCCTCTGAGGCCGAGAGGCAGTGACTGGCCCAAGGTCACCCAGTGAGCTTCAGGGCTGTGTGGGGATTCAAACCCTGGTTTCCCAGGTTGTAGTCTGCACCTCAACCACTACACCACACTGGCTCACACATTCAAGATAAGGATCTTTAATAAGACTCCAGAGTGTTGCATCCTTCACACACCTGCCATAGAATAAACTTTGCATAGGTGAATGCACAAAAATCAGCAGTTCCTCAAGGCTATTGAAGGAGGTTTTATGACTATGGATGGGCAACTCTGTCAATTTTGGGTTCTCTCATTTTTCCAATCTTAAGTTCAGTTCTCCATATTTTCACATCAGTTTGTGATATTATTTTAAAAAAATCTTAATGAACATTCATCTGCATATTAGTAAGAATTTATTCTAATATACCCATTTTGTATGCAATTTTGCCTAATATGCACATTTTTGCAAAGCAGTTTTCCAGAATATAATGCATTTTTGTATATTATTTTCACTTATATGTGCATTTTTATGCACACTTTATCCTAGTCTATGCATTACTGTATGCATTACTTGGCTGAAGAAATACATGGCAAAATTCGGAGAACTGCGAATTTCAAAGGATGGCTGTGTTTCAGTTCTCATATTGTTTCCAAAAGTGCAAGTTAGGGAAGTTTGCCTTTAAATGCAAACTGAATTTAATTTTCTCTCCTGTGCCTATTCATGGCTATTATTATTCTGGTGTCTTCAGTTAAGATTAAGACCAAAGTTGTCTTAAAGGGACTTTTGCCTTGAAACCTGGGGCTCCAAGTGTGTGTGTATGAGTGTGCGTGTGAAAGAGAGAGAGAGGGTGGGTGGGTGAGTGAGTGAGACACAGAGAGAGAGTTTCACTAAAACTGCCCCCACACTGACTTTTTCATTCCCATTGCCTTATCTTTCAAGGTTCTGGTGGTAGTGCTCTCTAATAGCTTTGCTTTCCCCCTCCTTTCTAGATTTTTAGTGAGGACAGGGAGCACTGCCTTCACTCTGATTGGCTTAGGGAGGCTGCTGTTTCATGACATAGTGTTGTCCTGAAGCATATCAGAGTGAGGGATTGGTGGGGGGAGGGGCTACAGAGTGCTATTTTTGCCAATGGGAAGTAAATACTCCCCAAAAAGAGCTAAAATGACCCCCTAACTTCACAAAAGATCTATGGGGGATGACATTTTAGGAGAGGCATTCCAGCTCAGTGCTCTAATTTCAGTAAATGTCAGTGGCCATTGCTTTTTTTATCTTGGGGGGGAGGGGAGGCAAGTAAGAGGTGACATGGGAGAGGTGTATAAAATTATGCCTGGCATGGAGAAAGTGGATAGAGAGGAGCTCTCTCTCTCTCTCTCTCTCTCTCTCTCTCTCTCTCTCTCTCTCTCTTTCACCTGGGGCAATCCAATGATGCTGAATGCTGGAAGATCCAGGGCAGACAAAAAGAAATAACCTCTTCGCACACTGCATAGTTAAACTATGGAATTTGCTCCCACAAGAGGTAGTGATGGCCACCCACTTGGATGGCATTGAAAGAGGACTAGACAAATTCACGGAAGATGTTGCCACTATGCCTCTGAAGGCCAGTTGCTGGGAACCACAGGTAGGGAGAGTGCTGCCATTGCGCTCAAGTCCTATTTGTGGACTTCCCGTAGGCAGTTGGTTGGCTGTTGTGAGAACAGGAAGCTGGACTAGATGGCCAGCAGGGCTCGGAGGTTCTCAATTGTGGTGTTGTCTGTGCCAAGGCTTTGCTGCTCTGCTTAGGGCATGGGTTGCCATCTCAGTGCCTTCAGATGTGCCCACAGAAGTTTCTCCTGGTGCCCACAGAATCCTGTTACTCCTCTCCTCGTTGAAATTGTAACCAATTGAAGGCTTACTTCAATACTAATTGCTGTGCTGGGGGAATATTTTATTGGGGGGTTGAAACTGGGGAGGGGAGAGTTAACCACTATGTGTGTAGCACCCACAACAGTTTCTCCAGGATGACTTTGTCGTATTAGATGTAGCATGATGGCAACATCCACTTCACCAGATGCTCCCTGATTTGATGCAAACACAAACATTTGATTAAATTTGGGAAGGAGTGAACAAGAACCCAGGGGAAAGCTATTATGCCAACGACCACTGGCTAAAATACTCACATCATAAGAGCCCTCCTAGATCAGGCCAAAGGCACATCTAATCCAGCATCCTGTTCTCACAGTGGCCAACCAGATGTATTTGGGAATCTCACAAGCAGGACCTGAGTGCAACGGCACTGCCCTCCTGTGGTTTCCAACAACTGGTATTCAGAGACATACTGCTGCCAATAGCGGAAGTTGAACATAACCATTGTGGCTAGTGGTCATAACTTCTTGTGGTAGTGAATCCCATAGTTTATCTACATGCTGTGTGAAGAATCGCTTTCTTTTGTGTATCCTGAACCTGTTGGGCTTCCCACGGGCATCTTGTTGGCCACTGTGAGAACAGGACACTGGACTAGATGGGCCATTGACCGGATTCACCAGCAGCCAGGCTCTTCATACGTTCTTATGTTCCAACATTCAGCTTCATTAGATGGCCCTGAATTCTAGTATTATGAGACCAGAAGAAAAACTTTTCTCTACCCACTTTTTCTGGATCATACATAATTTTATAGAACAAATTAAACCAGAAGTATCACTAGAAGCTAAAATGATGAAACTGCGGTTATCATACTTTGGACACATAATGAGAAGACATGATTCACTAGAAAAGACCATAATGGTGGGAAAAACAGAAGGGAGTAGAAAAAGAGGAAAGCCAAACAAGAGATGGATTGATTCCACAAAGGAAGCCGCAGACCTGAACTGACAAGATCCAGTGCCTGCAAGGGAAGAGGACCATCACCGCCCAGGGAGGGAGAGCCATCTGCCTGCTTTGCTGCTGCTGCTGCTGCTGCTGCTGCTGCTGCTGCTGCTGCTTGGTCAACATCTCTGCTCTCTCCTTCTTGGGCTCCTGCTCTGCACGTGGGCACCTTGCAGGACCAGGCCTCAGGTACTCAGCCAGCTGTGCCTGATACTGTTCCACCTGTCCCTTCTCTGGAGGGGATATATAAGCTGGCTGGCTGAGGGGGCTTGGGAGATCCAGTGCCTGCAAGGGAAGAGGACCATCACCGCCCAGGGAGGGAGAGCCATCTGCCTGCTTTGCTGCTGCTGCTTGGCCAACATCTCTGCTCTCTCCTTGGGCTCCTGCTCTGCACGTGGGCACCTTGCAGGACCAGGCTCCAGGTACTCAGCCAGCTGTGCCTGATACTGTTCCATCTGTCCCTTCTTTGGAGGGGATATATAAGCCGGCTGGCTGAGGGGGCTTGGGAGACCCATTGCCTGCTGTCCATCACTTTTGGGCCCCTATTACATCAGCTACTACGGACTGCCGGTTGCTGAAGCCCCTCGGATGCTGCTGTGCTGTCTGAATGTATGAGTGGGTTGTATGAGTGAGTGTGTGATTGTGTGTATATGCCATGAGTTTTATTATTTATTTTATTTTTATTATGTGCCTGGGCGAGAGGACAGTGTTGTGGGAGGGAGGACCAAAGGGGGCCCCTATTAGTGTAGTGACGGGTAATGGGAGGTATGGCGCTGTGAGTAGGACATGCCAGTTAAGGGGAACTCGCCCCAGACAACTGGTGGCTGTGACGTGTTCCGGTCCTCCTCACACCCACAGGATTGCTGGTAGTTCTATCAGCCAACCCTCAGATCTCCAGTTGCTGCTTTTCAATGCCAGATCAGTAAATAATAAAACCTCCCTCATCCATGACCTAATTGTGGATGAGGCGGCCGATCTGGCATGTATTACCGAGACCTGGGTGAGCGATCTGGGAGGTATTAATCTCTCCCAGTTGTGCCCACCTGGGTATTCGGTTCAGCATCTGGGTAGATCCGAGGGTCGGGGAGGGGGAATCGCTGTGGTCTATAGAAGTTCCATCCCTCTTGTTAGGCACCCTATCCAGGTGGCTAATGGTCTAGAGTGTCTACACATAACGTTGGGTCAGCGAGACAGACTGGGAATACTGTTGGTGTACCGTCCACCCTGCTGCCCAACAGCCTCCCTAACTGAGCTGACAGAGGTGGTCTCGGATCTATTGTTGCGTTCCCCCAAACTTTTGGTATTGGGGGATCTCAACATTCATGCTGAGGCCGCTTTATCTGGAGCAGCTCAGGACTTCATGACCTCCATGACAGCCATGGGGCTATCTCAATTTGCTACTGGCCCTACGCATGTGTCGGGGCACACTCTGGACTTGATTTTTGCCTCTGGATTAGGGGATGGTGATCTGAGAGTGAGGAATTTTACATCTATTCCTTTGTCATGGTCAGATCACCGCCTATTAAGGTTTAGACTCACATTGTCTTCTCCCCTCTGCAAGGGTGGAGGACCAATTAAGATGGTCCGTCCCCGGAGACTAATGAATCCTGAGGGTTTTCTGATGGCTCTAGGGAATTTTCCGGCTGATAGAATTGACGGTCCTGTCGAAACCCTGGCCACACTGTGGAATACAGAAATGGCCCGGGCAGTTGACACGATCGCCCCAGTGCGCCCTCTCCGTTGCAGAACTCAATTGGCTCCCTGGTTTACCCCGGAGCTAAGAGTGATGAAGCAAGAAAGGAGACGGCTTGAGTGCAAATGGAGGCGAACTCCCGACGGCTGTAATCATGCACTTGTGAGGGTCTCTACCAAACTCTATGTGAAGGCAGTGAGAGCAGCAAAGAAGCAATACTTTGCTGTCTCTATTCAGTCATCTCTTAACCGCCCAGCAGAACTTTATAAAGTTGTCCGGGGACTTTTACACTCTGGTTCCCAGGATGCAATAACACCATCAATTGCCCGCTGTAATGAGTTTGCGCGACACTTTCGTGATAAGATCATGAACATCCGCCGGGACCTTGACTCCATTATTGTAGCAGTTGATCCTAATGAGGTGTCCAGAGCACAGTCTTGTCCTGTTTTACTGGATGAGTTTCAGTTGGTACAGCTCGAGGATGTGGACAAGGTGCTTGGACAGGTGCGGGCGACCACTTCTGCTCTGGATCCTTGCCCCTCATGGCTAATAAAAGCTAGCAGGAATGGAACAGCCGGCTGGGCCAAGGAGGTGATTAATGCCTCTTTACGAGAGGGAGTGGTCCCATCCTGCCTGAAACAGGCGGTGGTGAGACCGCTCCTAAAAAAACCCTCCTTGGACCCTGATAATTTGGACAACTATAGGCCGGTAGCAAATGTTCCATTCCTGGGCAAGGTCCTAGAGCGTGTGGTCGCTCGCCAACTCCAGGCTCTCTTGGATGAAACTGATTATCTGGACCCATTTCAATCGGGCTTTCGGCCGGGGTTTGGTACAGAAACGGCCTTGGTCGCCCTGTATGATGACCTCTGTCGGGAGAAAGACAGAGGGAGTGTAACTCTGTTGGTTCTCCTTGATCTCTCAGCGGCGTTTGATACCATCGACCATGGTATCCTTCTGGAGCGACTTACGGATTTAGGAGTGGGAGGCACTGCTTGGCGGTGGCTCTGCTCCTATCTCGGGAATCGTCTCCAGAAGGTGATGCTGGGGGAACATTACTCGAGTCCCTGGGTACTCCAATATGGAGTCCCACAGGGTTCAGTTCTGTCCCCCATGCTTTTCAATATCTATATGAAGCCGCTGGGTGAGGTCATCAGGAGTTTTGGCGTGCGTTTCCAGCAATATGCTGATGATACGCAGCTCTACTACTCCTTTTCATCTTCGTCAGGTGAGGCTGTTGATGTACTAGACCGCTGCCTGGCCGCGATAATGGGCTGGATGAGAGCTAATAAACTGAAACTCAATCCTAACAAGACTGAGATGCTGTTGGTGGGAGGGCCCTCTGCCCAGATGGTTGACGTTCGACCTGCCCTAGATGGGGTTACACTCCCCCTAAAGGAGCAGGTACGTAGTTTGGGGGTCTTATTAGATCCGCTCCTGTCACTTGAGGCTCAGGTAGCCTCGGTGGCACGGAATGCATTCTACCAGCTTCGGCTGGTAGCCCAACTACGACCCTATCTGGACAGGGAGAATCTCGCCTTAGTTATCCATGCTATGGTAACCTCTAGATTGGACTACTGTAATGCACTCTACGTGGGGCTACCTGTGAAGACGGTTCGGAAACTTCAGCTAGTGCAAAATGCTGCGGCCAGAGTTCTCACTGGGACAAAGAAATTTGACCATATAACACCTGTCCTGGCGCAGCTGCACTGGCTACCGATATGTTTCCGGGCCAGATTCAAAGTGTTGGTTCTTACCTATAAAGCCCTAAACGGCATCGGACCGCAATACCTGGTGGAACGCCTCTCTCGCTATGTACCTACCCGTTCACTACGCTCGACGTCGAAGGCCCTTCTCCGGGTCCCAACTCATAAAGAGGCCCGGAGATCAACAACTAGATCTAGGGCCTTCTCGGTGGTGGCCCCCGAACTATGGAATGCCCTCCCAGACGAGATACGCCTGGCGCCTTCTTTGTTATCTTTTCGGCGCCAGGTAAAAACCTACCTTTTCGCCCAGGCTTTTTAAACATTTTAAATTTAATTTTAAACCTAATATGGATTTTAATTTATAAACTCATGGCAATTCTATTTCGGATTTTTATCATGTTATATTTTTCACACTTGCTCATATTTTAATTGTGATTTTATTTGTTGTACACCGCCCTGAGAGCTTTCTGCTATAGGGCGGTCTAGAAATGTAATAAAATAAAATAAATAAATAAATAAATAAGATCTGAACAGGGTGGTTCATGACAGATGCTATTGGAGGTTGCTGATTCATAGGGTCGCCATAAGTCGTGATCGACTTGAAGGCACATAACAACAACATAATTTTATATACCTTTATCATGTTCCTCCTTAAACAATCTCAGTGTTTGTGTGAATTCTACTCTTTTTGAAATGCCTGGTTTTGACTGAAAATAGGAACCAAAAAATATCCAGTACAGCCCCAGATCAGGATTAATGATAGAGGAGGGGAAGATATTTGCTTCCTGGCCCCATTATACTGGTGCAAGTGCTTTCATCAAAAGGGCCCGATCGGCTGTGGAGTTCCCCTGCTCAAGCTCCCAATGAAATAAAGAGTAGTACATGAAATCCTGATAACAATATGAGAAGCATATTAGCTTGCTAACAAAAGGATTAGGAGCAGATGTTAAAGACAGCCATTTGAGCAGAGAATGGCTGACTTCATCTAGCAATCGCTGAAGACAGAGGGGATAAAGGAACAATTTGTATTGCACCATTTACCCTGTAATGTCGCGTTTTTAGGAAGGAAGCACAAGGTAGGATCAACACAGCACAACTTCAAGGCCTACTGCTGAGTTTTGAACTTAGGATGTATACCAGCATTTACATTTGGGTACTGGATGTCCGCGAGAAGGGGTAAACGTGGACTACTGCCTCAGTGATGGAGTGGCTTTGGTGCAATGATCAGTAGTGTTTGACTTACTGTACGGAATTTGGATGTTGCTCTTCACTCAAGGCAGCGTACAGAAAAATTAGTCAAATGAGACATTTTCAGAACAATCCAAATATAATAGCAATGGAAGAATGAAAATTGGTGGTAAAGCTGGAATGAAACTGCCGTTAACAATGGTACACAGAGAATGTCCTCTCCTGCCCCCCTAAACTTTTGAGGGCAGTGGAACTACCAAGAGGGTCCCTGCTGCCAATCTTAACACCCAAGAGGGTCTTTAGGGAAGGAGGCAGTCTTTCAGATATTTGGCGCCTAAGTCTTTTAGGGCTTGTATGGATGAATTGAATTGGGCCTAGCAACAAACTGGCAACCATTGCAACTGTTTTAGAACAGAGGTTATACGAGTTCTAAAAGGGACCTCAGCCAGTAGTCTGGCCACAGCATTTTGGACCACTTGACGTTTCTGAGTTGTCTTCAAGGGCAGCCCCACGTGGAGCACATTGCGATAATATTATTGAACAGTCATCCTGATTTGTTTGCACAGGATTTGTGGAGAGATTATACAAAGTTGGCTGTTTATTGAGCATTCATCCTTATTTGTTTGCGGGAAGATTATATGATGCCACGCCAAGCAATTGTTATTCCACACTTTCCAGTGCATTTTCCCATCTCTTGACTGCAAAAAAGTCCTCTCGCCCTTTTTTTTTGGAAGCAGGCTGATTGCACAAGAGCTGCCAATCCACTTCAGTTGTGCAACCTGAATTTGGCAGTATGTCATTGAATCTTGCCTGAAAAATAGCGACATTCTGGAAATGCTCTTAATTTTTCAAAACCAGGTATGTCTAGAGCCCTGCCATGAAATAAGTTTAGAAAACATTCACTCTCCATTTCCTCAAACTGTTGATGTTGTTGTTATAAGTAGGACCTACAACAAAAATAGTGCAATGTATTTTCATCTTCTAATAGAAGGGTGAGTGGCCACCCACCCATGCCCTTCTCCCAGTAGGCTATTCCATCATCCCTCTTGTGTTCCATTTTCTCTTGTCCAATTAACACTCACATTATTTCCCCCCCTGAGCAAATGGACTCTTTCATTGGCCTTTTGATGCAGGGTGGGGTTTCTCCCTTTGGTTCACTTCTGCAAACACTGGGGTTCCTCCAAGTCTGCTGATGATACCTCACTGTTGTGTTTCAGTGACCCTGTTTCTGTCAGCACACAGCACCTGAGTTTGCTATTAGAAGAACTGGTTATGTATACTCTAGGGCAGCAGTTCCCAAACTTCCCCCCCGGACCACTTGAGAATTGCTGAAAGGGTTGGTGGATGTCTTCATGATTTTCCTGTCTGTTATTGCAATTGTACTGTGCAGTGCCAGCTATTTTAAACTGTATTTGTGTCATTTCTTTTATTTCTTATACTGTATTTTGTTGTATTGCAATTTGAATTCCATACAATTCAGTCTGTAAGGGTTCCTCACAGACACTGCAGACCACCCGAACGAAGCGCGCAGATCACTGGTGGTTCATGGACCGCTGTTTAGGAACCTCTGCTCTAGAAGAGAGTGCTGCCGTTTCAAAAACTGGTCTGGGACTAAGCTCCTATTGATTTCCTGGTTGGAGGGTAGGCCAGACAGACCAAAAATAAACCACATCATTGCTTTCCCCTAAGACAGCCCCTGCTGCTTCCTTCCTCAACTCTAACTGGATCTTGCTCTTCTTCTTGGAAGAGGTGCCACCTCTTGGGACGGCCACTCCTCTTAAAACATTTCCAGCTGCTTGCAAAATAGACAGAGGAGAGCCAAGAGCTCCACGGGCTATTTGCGCTTTGCCATAACTTACCGCTTTGGCCAAGCGATAGAAGCTGTTTGGGCTTGTTTACTTTCATAGTTGCCGTGGAAGCCTTCCTTGCAAAACAACAGCATTCTTTAAAAACTGGCTTGTTTTTAAGGCTTCTTTTTTTTTTCTGCCACAAACGGAGGCTTTCCCCATTTCTTCTCAACAAAGCATGCCACAGCCTTTCTTGATCTCAGTTCTGGCACCCTTCATATTTACTAGTGGGGCTTCTCAGTCAGACACTTGGAGATCATGCCGGCACCTTTTATGAAGAAGAGGTTTCGAGAGGATTAGGGATGGGTTAGAAATTTGATTCATTTGGCATTTAAAGACTAATCTTCCTAATTTGCACTTTTTGAAAGAATATATGAACCGAAACACAGCCACCTCTCCAAATTTGCACTTCTCTGATTTTTGCAGTGCAGCTCCCTGGCCAAGTAATGAGTACAAAAATCATATATTGGGGTAACGTGGGCAGAGAAAGACACATATTAGTGAAAATAACACAACAATCTTCTGTTTTTACTTTTAAATGCCTGTTGAAAATCTTTCTGTTCCTCCAGGTTTATGCTGGCTGTTAAGAAGATGTCCCTTTGCAATAGTAAACCTGTCTTTATTGTATTTTTAATGGTTTTTGTTATACGATTTTTATTTGCTGTGCTTCTTTGGTGTTTCATTTGGTGAAATGAAATAGCGGTATACACATATGTTTATAAATAAGTAAACCAGTTATAATAGGGAAAATTGCTTGGAAAAGAAGGAAAATATTAGGCAAAATTGCATTAGGAGAAATTTGTAGTAAAATGTTGATGAATTTTCATGGGGACTTTAATAAAATAATAATAATAATAATAATAAATTTAATTTCTTCGTCGCCTATCTGGCCAATGGCCACTCTAGGCGACTTACAAAATTGTTAAAATACAATTGATAAAATACAGTAATACAATATAAAAACAATACATCTGCAGCAACAATATTAAAACTGGGCAGGAGGCATTACAGTTATAACAATTAACCCTCCCCGGATACCCCAAAGGCCTGCTGAAAGAGCCAGGTCTTTAAGGCTTTCCGAAACACATTTAGGGAAGAGGCGTGCCGGAGATCTTGTGGGAGGGAGTTCCAAAGAGTGGGGGCCGCCACTGAGAATGCCCTCTCTCTAGTACCCGCCAATCTGGCTGTTTTTGTTGGCGGGATTGAGAGAAGGCCCTGTGTGGCCGATCTTGTTGGGCGGCATAATTGGTGGCATTGAAGGCGCTCCGTGAGATAAACTGGGCCGAAACCGTGTAGGGATTTAAAGGTCAATACCAACACCTTGAATTGGGCTCGGAAAACAACTGGTAGCCAGTGTAGGTCGAACAACACTGGTGTGATGTGATCTCGGCGGCGACTATTCGTAAGTAGTCGAGCCGCCGCATTTTGTATAAGTTGTAATTTCCGGACCGTTTTCAAGGGTAACCCCACGTAGAGCGCATTACAGTAGTCCAAACGAGAGGTGACCAGGGCGTGTACCACTAGTGGGAGCTGGTGAACAGGAAGGTAGGGTTGCAGCCTTCGTATGAGGTGTAGTTGGTACCAGGCTGCCCGGCTCACTGCCGAAATCTGAGCCGCCATGGACAGCCTGGAATCAAGCACAACCCCAAGGCTGCGGACCTGGTCCTTTAGGGGTAGACTCACCCCGTTGAACTTCAGGTCAATGTCGCCCAACCTTCTCTTGTCCCCCACAAGTAGTACCTCGGTCTTATCAGGGTTCAACTTCAGCTTGTTCCTTCCCATCCATCCACTCACGGATTCCAGGCACTTGGACAAGGTCTCCACAGCCAACTCCAGTGAAGATTTAAACGAGAGATAGAGCTGAGTGTCCACAAACTGATGTGGAAATGTGCAGAATTGGGTTTAAAATTGAAGAGAGAGAGAGAAACTAAAATTAACCAATTGACCCATCCCAAGGTACAAGTCATCTCAGTCCATTTTAGATTCAATCCGGTGCATGCAAAACCTTCATTCGGTGGAGTATAGTGAGGAACCTGGCTCCCCCAGCCAATGTCTAGGCCTGTCTATGGAGGCCTTCCTGACAGCTGTGAGCCACAGAACTATTAATGTTCAGTGTTGAGTCTTAGGGTTCTGCCCCCATGGTGCCCCCCCGGTAAGTTTACCAGCTGGTGGTAGGAAGGGTTCCCTCTCTTAACATTTTGCAGTCTTGCTGCAAAACACTGCCTGCCATCATCTTTCTTCCAGAATGCCTCTTGGTGCCCTGACTTAGCGGGAGCCAGAGGCATTCTGAGGAAATTAAGATGGTGGGTGGGTTGAGCCTCTGCCAGTGTTTTGTGACATGCCTGCCACCATAGTAAATAGGTATGAGAAGAAAAAAAAGGATCTGATGAGCGGAGTCAGCCCAGGTGGGCCCTCCCTGGGATCTATGCAGCCTGGCATTTGCCTGACATGGCCGGGTGTCAACTCCAGGCTGGATGCCATTTGAACAACTCTGAATACACCTGGTGGGTTAGAATAGGTGCTTCTGAAATTAGGCTCTCTGCCATAGTTCAACCCTTGCCCTCAGGAAATCTTGTAGGAACAATACACTTACTGTTTCAAAAATGTAACTGCTAACATGAGTAGCTGCAACATCATGTTTCTCTCCACCCCCCCCTTTGTTGTATTTCTGCAGTTTGGAGGGTGAAAAGCTATTTTTCGTGACATCATTTTCTGGGGTCAGGGTATTGGGGTTTTTTTGCCCCAAGGGGGAATAATGTGCCGATAGTTCATAGTATGGAGACTCTGCCTAGAATTGGATGAGATGATCTGACAGAGTTTTAGCTTTTCAATGAATTTTGTACTTTTTTATTTTATTCCATTAATCACACTCAAATGGGGTGATCAAGTAAAAACAACAACAACATTTGGCCATTTGAAGAAACAATCAGGGGATGGGAAGGCCAGTAATTCTGGACACTTGAATTTTAAAGTCTAATATATTGACCAAAACTTTTTAAGTACAACAAATGCAACCCACTGAACGACTTTGATGAAAAACCTTGCTGAATAGGGTTGCCAGGTCAGAAGCATCCCAAACCCTGAGATTTCAGGGACAGGCCCTAGCAATGTCATGGGAGTGGGCCCTAGTAATGTAATGGGGAGGGTCCTAGTGACATCATTAAGCACAATACATTAAGCATCAACCGCAATTGCTTGGAGCATACCACTCAAACAAAAAAAATTCTCTGATTGGAAATTAAGATCCAAATCTTAGGATTGTGCTGCTGGTAAGGCTTGACTAGGGATCCTCTGCAAAGATATCGATATCAAAGCAGGGTTGGCAACCCCCTGCCTGGAATTTCCTGCATGCCTTTTAACATGGCTGCTCCAAACTTCTTTACAGATTTGACCCTTCACTGCAAGGAGACATTAGAGAATTGAGTAAAAGTTAAGAAGTTTCTTGACCTTCTTCTGCCTACCCTGTGGGCTGCTATAAACTCACTTTGACAGCCAACATAATTCCAGTGAGTAATAACTGACAGAGAGAAAACACGCATGGCTTGGTCTACCTTCAGAGGCAATAGCTTGGGAACAATAGCAATTAAAGCCACACTTCCCAGCGTGTGAATACTCTTTTACAGCAGGAAACAAACCATCATGAAAACAACAAGGTGCAACATCAGTGGGTTTAAGGGTGTTGAGCTGAACAAATGGAACCACTGTTGTTGCTTCACTTCTATGGATGTAAGGGAGTGAGGTCAGAGGTAAATGAAATGCAAGCAGAAAAACAAAAACAAAAGACAATGATGACAGTCAATGCAATACCATGCCAACCACAACAAGATTCCTACGAGTAAGGCAGAAAACTCAGCATCCCACAACTAAAAAAATCCTGGCAGCCAGTCAGCCAAGGTCACAGAAATCCCCATGCAGCACAAACAGACCCAGGGGCTGTAATTAGTGCACAATGCTGTGGCATAATTGTTGACATGAGTGAGACCCTATCAGCACATAATATCCCTGCTCTGAAATGTGCACTGGTTGCTGATTTGCTACCAGGCCAAGTTCAAGGCTGCTTTCCATGTTACAAGTGCCATACAGTTAGGACTGCCAGGTCTCCGGTTTTTGCCCAGATGCTCCTGTTTTTTTGGGGTCGTCTCCAGGTCTCTGGGTGAGTTATCTTAATCTCTGGACTCTCGGCATTGATTTTTAAAAAAAGTTTCTAGGTAGTCTGGTTCAAAAGATATACACTAAATCGTCAGCCACCCCGCCACAACTTCTGTTAAATGAGCTCATATCTTCTGCTCTAACCCTGCCCTTTCAGGTTTGTAGTCATTAAGTGAAGTCAGGGTTGTGATTGACAACACAGTAGCTAGACCCCATAGCAAAGCAAGAAAACTGATTTCCCCCCCTGCTTATCTGAAAATCTCATAAATTGAGTAAGTATATAGCTTTCAGTCCTTTCCTCTCTTGTGTGCAGGAGTCAAACATGTTTAAATTTTCCTGGGCTGTTGAAGAGGGCGGTTTATTTGTCTAATTCATAGCCTGTTTTGAAAAGCTTCTCAATATGAAGCTTTAATCCAATACTCACTTTTCTGGGAGTAGAGCTGCAATGCTAATCCCACATACCAGGAGTAAATCCCATTGAATTTAACAGAACTTACTTTTGAGTAGACATGGTTAGGATTGTGCTGTAAATCAATGGGACTTTTGAGTGAACATAGCAAAGGATTGTGTTTGTGTTGTAATTATATACCGACTCAGGCCATTTGGTACCATCTAGCTCAGTACTGATGAGATGAGCTAGCATTGGCTCTCCAGGATTCCAGGCAATTCACTAATGAATGCTCCACACCATTCATTTAAAGCACATTCAACACACATTTGAAGCACATGAATCCCACCACAGAATCATGGGATCTGTAGTAAATGTTTTGATGTTGCTGTACATGTACACTGCCCTGAAGTTTTGCGAGAGGGCGGTGTATAAATACTTCTATAAATAAAATAAAATAGTTAGGGTTGCGCTATTAATCATCAATGGCATTAGCCTGATGCAGAGTCCTGTGTCTTTCATAGCCTTGATTACTGTTTCATCTGGAGAAGCCCATCAAAGAACTGACTATATTCCTTATCTGGTTTTGGTCACATAAGAACATAGGATGACTTCTGCTCCTAGTAGTCAGAGTTTTTGGTGGGAGGCATACCTTTAGGCCTATGGGAGGAGTGGCTGAACAGTCAGCATACTAGAGTGGGTGATCTTAAATAAAATGCCTTTGTAAAGCCAATTCTGTGCATGGTCGGGGGTAATATGCACACCAGTGGAGGTTGGTGTGGCCGATATCAGTGGAGCAGTGAATCCGCTCCAGGTTTTAGTGCACACCTTGGACAGTTCCTTGAAAGTTTGGACTAAAACCCGGAATGGATTTACTGCCCCACTGACATTGGAGACACCAGTTTCCACTGATGCACACTGATTTGAGATGGTGGGGCTCAGTCTCATGCAGCACAATGTCCTTGGCTGGTCCTCACAATGACACCCTGTTGTACAAGCATAGCTGGTGTGGCCATGGAAAGTGCCTGGATGAGACCCTGCTTGGGAACCCTGAATAAGTTGCTTTGAGCTCTGCAGAGGAAAAGCAGGATACTAGACAGAGATGGATGCATCTGTCTCTTTCAGTTTCCTTCAGTTTCTCATTTTTCCAAACTTAAACTTGCATTAAAAAAAACACTCATGGAAATGCATCAGCATTTTAGTGTGAATTTCTTCTAACATGCACATTTTTGCATGCAGTCTTGCAAACCAATTTTGCAAACACATTTTTATTTATTTTATTATTTATTTATTAAATTTATATCCCACCCTTCCTCCCAGAAGGAACCCAGGGCAGCAAACAAAACGCTAAAAACACTCTAAAACATCTTAAAAACAGACTTTAAAATATATTAAAACAAAACATCTTAAAAAAACATCTTTTTTAATTAAAAAAAGCTTTAAAAACATATTTAAAAGCAATTCCAATACAGATGCAGACGGGGATGTCTCTACTTAAAAGGCTTGTTGAAAGAGGAAGATCTTCAGTAGGCCCTGAAAAGATAACACAGATGGCCCCTATCTAATATTTGAAAATGGAAATTGACTGCCTTCAAGTCGATTCTGACTTATGGCAACCCTATGAACAGGGTTTTCATGTTAAGCAGTATTCAGAGGTGGTTTACCATTGCCTTCCTCTGAGACTGAGAGGCAGTGACTGGCCCAAGGTCACCCAGTGAGATTCATGGCTGTGTGGGGATTCAAACCCTGGTCTCCCAGGTCATAGTCCAACACTCTAACCACTACACCACACTGGCTCTGTCTAATATTTAAGGGGAGGGAATTCCACAGGGTTGGTGCCACTACACTAAAGGTCCGCTTCCTATGTCATGAGGAACGGACCTCCTGATAAGATGGCATCTGCAGGAGGCCATCACCTGCAGAGCGTAGGGATCGACTGGGTATATAAGGAGAGGGACTTTGGTAATCATCTGCTGCACCCTGTGAACACCCACTTGTTGTTTGCTTGCCTACTTGTCAGTCTGCTTGCCAGAAGAATTGTCTCCACCTGCAGCTCTCAGAGGTGTGGCCCAGAAATGTCTTTAGCTGTAGAAGTCCAAGGCAGTGGCCTTGGGCACTGCTCATTCAGTGTTAGTAAGGACTTAAACTTATAAGTAGGCTTCTTGGGGTGGCCGCTATGAAGGAAGATGGCTGCTGTTGTGCACTAATTAGAATGCCTGAAAGAACTCCTCCATCACCAGATGGGTGGCTACAGCACTCTCTCCAGAGAAGGACTTGGAGAAGGGTCTTCTCTATAGTGATGCCCCAGTGGTGTAACTTTCTCCTCTTGGATACATGGATGGTTATACAATGATGGGACTCTACTGTATATTTATTTTTTCTCTCTTTCTCCCTATCTCTCTATTTGTTTTCTCTAGATTTTGCAGACTAGATTGATTTGAGATTTCAGCCTGTTTTGTGATATTTTGGGATGTTATTTATTGATACTGTAGTAGTTTTTTATTATTATTATGTTCTGAATTGTTTTTGTTATATTGTTTTGTTCTTGCTATGGAAGCCGCTTTGAAGTCACCCGGTGATGAAAAGCAGCTTACAAATATAATTGTAAGGAAGGAAGGAAGGAAGGAAGGAAGGAAGGAAGGAAGGAAGGAAGGAAGGAAGGAAGGAAATCTTTCTGGTAAAACCAATTTTCCTGAATATAATGCATTTTTAAAAATAAAAAAATGATATATGCTTTTTTATACACTCTTTACCCTAGTCTATGCATTTTTGTACATATTACTTGGCTGGAGAACTATATTGCAAAATTCAGAGACATGCGAAATTTGAAGGATGGTTGTGTTTCCATTCATGCATTTGTTTTGGAAAGTGCAAATGAGGGAGATTCACCCTTAACTGCAAACTGAATCAAATTTCTCCCCTAGTACCAGGGTGATAAATAAGTCGCAACAAATAATCTCTGCATGTAGGTCTCCTTCTGGGGCTGGTTTGGAAATCAGAGTTAACATCTTCCATTACTTGTCGGTGCTTCATTCAGTCCTCTGTGGTTAGCTTTGCTCATCATATCGGGCAGCTATCATAAGCCAGCCTCCGCCCCTCTGTGCCATCTTTCTAAAAATTGCACCAGTGCACTTACTCCCGGGAACCTTTGATGGAGTGGCTTCTTAATAGAACGTGTCTATGTGGGGCTCCTTGGAGAGGGCCCTTGTAGCATGAAAGCTCATTATTCACAGCTTCAGCGTCACTTCTGTGAATTAAAGCAGCTCCATGACTTTGCCCTCATTAATTCCTGGCTTCTCTGTATGTGCAGGACGGGTTGCTCAGTTCCAATAGCCGTTCCGTAAAGAGACAGTGGGTGGAAGTGGGGAAAGAATCATTAAAAGATTGACATCTACCCTCTCCTTTTGTGATCATTCATCATCTCGTGTGCAGATCAGAACATTTGGAGCCTCCTAATCCCTTATCGTTGAGAAATAGATTGTGCCAAATGAAGTCTTTTTTTAAAAAATGTTGTTTTAGTTAGTTAAACATGCTTGGTGGCTTTTTAAAAAGAAGGAAGAGTTACTTTTCAATACTGGGGGCTGGTGCCCATTGGGACTGGTAAAGCAGAAGGCAGGGAGCTGAACAGTAGGTGGCGCCAGAGAGCAAATGATGGGCAGAGCCAACTCATTCTAGCTTCGTCTTTGTTTACTCTGGGGTCTACTCTGAGTAGGACTAGCATTGAATACCGCCCATTGTTTTAACATGAATGCGGCTTTGTGTTCTGTTAAATTTTTATGCATGCTATGTATGTTTTGTTACACTGATTATTCTGATATATATATATATATATATTATTTGATTTATATCCTGCCCTTCCTCCCAGCAGGAGCCCAGGGCAGCAGACAAAAGGGAACCAGACCAAGAAGCAATCAGATCAGATCAGTTTAATACAAAATAATATTTTGTATTAATGGAGTTGTTTCCTGTTTGCTATTAGGGCTTTCCTCAGGAAGGATAAATGAAATGAGATTTCTGTTTGACTGATCTGTTATAATTCTTTATTTACACATTTAGATCCCACTGAAAGAATAAATCATAACTGATTAAAATCCAGGTGGTGAAAACAGTGCAGCAGAAAAGCAAAATAAATAAACTGGTTTTCATATACAGTAAAATCAATTGTACATACCTTCTGGGATAAAAAAAAAGTTTCTGAGGTGTCTTTACAAGTGAAAATAAGGGGGGCCTCATGGATATCAGTGTAGTGGCAAATTCAGAACTGCAGGGCCCCTTCAAGTCACAGCCACGCCCCCTTGCAGCCACACCCTCTTCTAAGAGTATGTAATCTAAAATTATAGAATAATCTGGCCAGATCTGAATCCTTCTCTATCACTGTCACAATCTGACTGTCATTTCATACTGTCAGAGATATTGCTTGCTTTACTGATTTCAGTCACTCAGTTAAAGACCAGTCACAGGAATTCTAATCAATCCTATCTGCATAATTACATATGAATGAAAGCAATTGTTTGAAGAGAAAAATCACACTTTTGGGGTTATATCAGGGAGGTAGAACCTGTGGTCCTCCAGATGTTGTTGGATTCCCATCAGCCTCAACCAGCATCGGCAATGGTCAGAGATGATGGGAGTCATAGTTCAGCAACATCTGGAATGCTGCAGGTTCTCCATCCTACTTTTAAATGATTTCCATACATGTTGCAGAAGGCACCAAGTTAGGAGGATGGTCCCTTCCTGCAAGAGAAAATAGAGAACACCTCTTTTAATATAGCACCTGCCACTTGCAGCTGTTGGAAATATTTGTATATGTAAAAATAAATAAATCTGTGGCTTGGCTAATCAGCTACACATTTCAACCTTCATCACTCTCATACAGTCCCACAAATGGAAATTGCACATTTCATAGAATTTATTATTATTATTATTATTATTATTATTATTAGTAGTAGTAGTAGTAGTAGTAGTAGTAGTAGCGGCATTAGTATTATATAATAACAACAACAACGACAATAATAAAAGGTCCTTGCCTTGAGAAGCATACAGAGTATGTCATTGAACTATGTCTCCCTTACAGATGAATGTATGCTTCTCAGGGCAGGGACCTATATTATTATTGTTATTGTTATCACCACTGTCTTCTTCTTCTTCTTCTTCTTCTTCTTCTTCTTCTTCTTATTATTATTATTATTATTATTATTATTATTACCAGCAAAGCATGAGCAAACATTTGAGGTCTAATGTTAAAAAGCCAATTAAGAGTGAGGGCAATGCTTTCAGCATCACACTGCCCTCACGCTGAATGGGCACTGTGAAAGGAAGAGTGTGGCTGCTCTAAATCAATACTGTTGCCCCTGCTTGTGCTTCCCTATGAAAAAATTGGTGGAAGCTGGGTGTTGTTTTTTTTGCAGTCCTGATGTGGCTTCTCTTCAATATGGATAGCTTTGTCTTCCAGCAATAAATACTTGATCAAAGTCTCAGGGATGTGTTTTGTGAGTTGTCAAAAAAAGGTGGTGGGGCAAAGGAACCTGAATGACTGCCCGTGGCTCAGAGGCTTTCCATTTACTGATTGTCCCCCAAGAGGAGAAGGGGGAGACTGAAAGGTTTGACCAAAGCCAGATATTTATATGTACTATTTGGATTTGGGGAGGGGTTACACAGTCACAGTCGCACACCTACATACCACTACTACATATACTGATATATCTGTTTATTGGCTGATCTGATTACTTCTTGGCCTGGTTCCCTCATCCATTTTTCATTCTGGCTCCACTCAGCAGCCTCCGTTTTAACGTTCCGATCCCATGATCTTCCTGTCTGCCTGAACCTGTTTTCCCCCTGGCAAGTGCATCGTTTTATTTGCCTTATATGGCGATAACCTTCATTGCTGATGTATCTCCTTTCCCAGCCTCTCTCTGTGGTTCTCATCAGCTGAGGGCACGTCTGTATTCTTTGGGAACTTAAAAGCTGGGAGGGGGCTCACGTCTAATTTCTCTCTGTCTCCTGCCCAGTGTGCAGCGATGCGTCTCTGCCAATTTGTTGAAGAATAGCTGCGGATAAAGATCTGTGTACACGCTGTGCTTAACTTCCTCACACTTGCCATCAATAACGAGAGTGTCACTTGTGATGTAAGGGTTGGCTTGGTGCAACTTGTTGGCATGGGTTTTTTATTTTGTTGATTTCCTAATCTCTGTAGCATTTGTTATTATCACCAGGGAGGAGTTCAAAGGATTTAGATATTTGGGGAGGAGAGGTGGGGAGAAGGGCTGCAGTCCAACACAAACATCCCAGTTTGGCTCATGGACGTCTTTCATCTATTGCAATGATTTTCAAACGTTCTGTCTTGGGAACCTATTCCCATACTGACTTCCCTACTGAGGCATGGTTGCGTGATGCTGCCCTTAGTCTAGGATGCACAGTCACGTGATATGGGGCGTCGGCCTTCCACTGTTGGAGGCAGTAAGGATGGGTGAGTCTATCCATTTCAGGTTCTCTCAGTTTCTCATTTATCCATTCTTAACTTCAGTCCTCCAGACTTCCACATAACTTTGCAATTTTTTTTAAAAAAAATCCTCCTGAAAATTCATCAGCATTTAGTGTGAATTACTCCAGTTTTGCCTAATATACACATTTTTTTTTGCAGAGCAATTTCCCCTAATATAATGCATTTCTCCATGTTAATTTCAATAAGGTATGCATTTTAAGGAAGCCACAGACCTGAACTTACAAGATCTGAACAGGGCGGTTCGCGACAGATGCTCTTGGAGGTCACTGATTCATAGGGTCGCCATACGTCATGATCGACTTGAAGGGACATAACAACAACAACAATGCATTTTAACACACATTAGCCAAATATAAGCATTTTTGTATTCATTACTTGGTGGAAGAACCGCGTTGCAAAGTTTGGAGAGTTTTGAAGGATGGCTGGGTTGCAATTCTTGTATTGTTTTGGAAAATGTGAATTAGGTAGGCTTGCCTTTAACTGTGAACTGAATCAAATTACTCCCCCATCCATAGGAGGCAGTATACTTCTGAATACCAGTTGAGAATCACAAGTGGGGAGAGTGCTTCTTGTGCTCAGATCCAGCTTTCAGGCTTCCAATGTGCATCTGTTTGGCCATTGTGAGAACAGGATGCTGGACTAGACGGGCCTTTGGCCTGATCCAGCAGAACTCATCTTATGGCCTTATGTTACCTTGCATGAACTTAGATTGTGCCCTAAGATGCACTCAACCCTCTCCCCTGTGGCTGCAAAATTACAGAAGAACAAACTGCTGATTTATTAGAAGGGAGGCAACAGTTGTTGACAGCAGGTGGTGAAAATGTTTTAATGGGTGCTTTAAATAATTGAGACACGAGACTGATGTAAATCGAGGTTCCCATTGTGTAATTCACATTATTTCCTGAACAAATACGCGTTGATTATTGTACTGCTTGGAGCAGTGAAGTCTCTCGACACTGACTGCCTGCTGCCAATGGGATATTCAGCCGTGTAGGCAACTATACAGCAACAATTTGCACAGTCCAACTTCTGTGGGTAATTGGGAAATTGTCAAGTGTGGCAGGGTTTAAAATTTTCACAGGAGCAGGCTGAGGATTGCAAAGAGATCTTGGTGGGATGTAGCGAAGCTTAAGAGGCAGAGAACTGAGAAAGGCAAGTAACTGCAGGAAGGCAAGTAATTGCAGGAAAAAGGGTGGATGTCTTTTTGAGACAAGGTCTTCAATTCTGAGTTTCTTTCCTGGACATTTTTTCCCCTTAATAATGTTATTTGTTATTTAGTTTAATATTTGTAAATTGTATTGCTTTCATTGATGTATTTTTATACTTGTGTTTATTTTTCTTTGTAAGCCGCCTTGAGGGCCTTTGACCGAAAGGCAGGGTATAAATAAATTTATTATTATTATTATTATTATTATTATTGATGATGATGATGATGATGATAATAAGTAACTGAAGAAAGTTACAGAATATGTAAAGGCCTGAAAAGTAGGACGCTGAAGGAAGAGTAGGGGGCAAATTGAGGCTTCAACCACTGTTCTTCAACCTAGGTTCCCCAGACTTTGTTGGAGTATAATTCCCATCTTCCCTGGCCATTGGCTAAGCTTGCTGGGGTTGATGGGAGATGTAGCCTGACAATATCTGGGGAACCAAGGTTGAAGAACAGTGGCTTAAGGAAAATGGGCAGATATTGAGGCACAAAGTAGCTAATAAGTATGCAAGATTGTGGGTCAGGCCCAAGACCTATGTTGTCCAGCATTATGTCCCCACCAACTGGATGTGTGTGGGAAGCTCAGAAGCAGGGCAGGAGACTCATAGTGGCACCTCCAGGTAGGGCTGGAAGAGAACCCTGTCTGAAATCCAGTACAGCCGCTGCCAGTCAGTATAGACAGTAGCGAGCTAAATGGACGAATGGTCTGACTCAGTATAAGCAGTGGCGGCTGGTGGCTCCATGTCAGTGGGGCAGTAGAATCTGTTCCGGGTTTTAATCCAAACTTTCAAGGAGCTGTCCAAGGGGCAGTTTTATGACAATAAGCAGTCATCCTGCATTCATCATGATTAATCCTTGTTCCCATTTAATCATTCATGCATCCCACACTTTTCAGGGCATTTCCCTATCGCTTTCCTAACGGCAAACACTCTGGGTTTTGATAAAAGGGTTACAGTACTAAAGCAACGGAGTGCTTGATTCCACTTTAATGTCAAATCTAAATTTCTGTTAGGTGCTTGAATCCCTCCTGCAAAAGAGTGACAGTCCGGAGGCACCCTGTCTCTAACCAGACCTTATTGGTTTGCAAACTTCTGGTACTAAATAGCTGCTATATCGCTTGCAATAGATTAATTAGTAACTAAATAGAGTCTTTACCTTGGAGCATAATCTAAAATCTTGAGCTTCCCCCCACTGTTTAATTACATCTGCTTAGGAAGGGCAGAGGGAAGTCAATTGTGAAATTAGTAGATTTCTGTCTGCCTCTCTGTATACAAGCAAGAACTCTAAGCAAGATCATATATTTGAAGGCAAGGTGCCAAAAACTTTCCAGAACCAAGGGCACAGCAGTAAATAAATGGCCATGTTATTTGACAGACATTCAAAATGTGTTACAAAGGAACTACAATATATGACCTACTGAGTTATGTCATATCATGTATAAAATCAGATATTTTCCCCTATGGCTTTATAGTTCAATGTGTTTGACAGCATGTTATGTTTTTAGTTTTAAGGACATTTCTCTCTCTCTCTCTCTCTCTCTCTCTCTCTCCCTCTCTCTCTCTCTCTCTCTCTCTCTCTCTCTCTCTCTCTCTCACACACACACACACACACACACACACACACACACTTACTTTTATTAAATTTAGATTTCATTTTAAACCAGGTTAATTTTGTAAAGAGAGATGCTTGATCCAATGGATTCTAATAAATTTGATTCCAAATTTAAAACATCTGTTCCCCCCCCCATTAAATATTTTTAAATCCATGCTGGTTTATCCATGTCTTAATCAGAAGACTTAAGCCTTATTCAGGCGTTCCTCCCCTTGTGCAATTATCATCACATGAGGGGTGTGTGGGGGGAGAGCGAGGGTGTGCTCCCTGGTGCTACCCTCTCCAACGTGTTGCTACTCTTGCAGCCCTCCATGTCCTGGCGGCTGGATACATGTAGGGTCCTCCTCTCTATGATTAGGAACCCTGGAAAATCAGGATTCTAAATCAAACAGGAAGCCTAAATGAATAGAAAAGACTCCTTGCTGCAGGAGTTCACCCCCTAACATGTGGTTGGCTGCAGAAGATGATGCGATGGAGGGATGAGGATCCAAGTAATCACTTGGGAACATTGGAAGAGACCTACAGTCTCCACCCTAAGTAGGGATGGGGAAGAAATTTAATTCCGTTTGCATTGGCGACCTTACTGAATTTTCACTTTTTGAAACTATATGCGAATTGAAACATAGCCGTCCTTCAAAATTCACACTTCTGTTTGGTAGTGCAGTTCTCCAGCCATGTACAAAAATGCATATACTAGGATAAAGTGTGCACAGAAATGCCTGTATTAGTGAAAATAGCACACAAAAATGCATTGCATGAGGGAAAATTGCATTGCAAAAATGTGTCTATTAAGAGAAATTCGCTCAAAAATGTTGATGAATTTTCATGAGGACTTTTTTCACACACACACCCCAAAAAAGCACAAAATGATGTGAAACTGGAGGCATAGTCACCCATTCTTAATCCTAAGAGAGATGTTACCCGAATATGAAGAGGTTCATGGTTGGTAAAGGCTCCCATGGAGGTGCATGGAGGCTGTACATTGCAATGGTCTGGAACTGTTTGTGTGACTTTAGAAGGTCTACTGAGGTAAAATATTTATAGGAATTTGCACAAGAAGTTGAAGTAATTTCATAAGGGTGAGCAAATGTGTCTCAAGATTGCTTCCCCCCCCCATTCTGGGTAATTTCATAGGGTCCCACTGGAGTGAAACATCACTTGGAATTTCAAGGGAAGTTAAAAGGAATTTTAATTAAATTTTGCACCATTCCTGAGAAGGGGTTTACATATTTCCCCCCTCCTCCAAGGAAGCCAAACTTAACAACGTAGCTGCCTTGAGGGAGAAGAGTAAGAAACTCCCCAGAAACATCAACACCATGTTGGAGTCTTGTCAGTCTCCTCTGAGCTACCTTTTTAACATTTCACACCTGAGTTGCAACCCTCCAGTTAAACGAGAGGAGAAAGTGGATTATGACTCCAAAACAACAGATTATCCTCGCCAGGTATCAATGGGCTCCTTTTAAGCCAAGCGTTTTTGGCGTCAGGCCCAGAAGGATTATCCACAATGTAGGCTTTGATCAATGGAACCACAAGGGACCACCCAGCTATCTCTCGGCCTCATGAAAACTCCCACAGCAACCTGAGGATAGAATAAAATGTCCAACCACAAAAAAGTGTCTGGGCTGTCCGGATCCAGTTGCCAGATGGCCACCGAGACTATCAAAGTGTAGATTAAAGAGCCATTTTTCCCCAAAGAAAAACAACAAGTAAAACAGAGAGACAGACAGACAGAGTTTCTGTCTTCATGAAAGGATTAAAAGCTCTAGGGAAGGATTGCCTCCTGCCTTGCTCAGATGCAGATAGACATCAAAATTCTGCCAATCCCAGTCTTACAAATTGGGCACGGCGACATCTTTCCTTGCGCCAATCTCTGTCAATGCAGGAATGTGCAACCTTTGGGATGGCACCTGCTAGCTAAGAGGGTGCACTGGGAGCCACAATTGTGCTTCAGCCACAATTTGTGCTTCAGCCACAATTTGTGCTTCACTAAATCAGGGGTGGTGAGGGCGAGAGGCCAAATACGGCCCTCCAAGCCTCTCTGTCCGGCCCTCCAAACACTCCCCTGGCCACACCCTCAGTAGCTGGCCCTGCTCTGCATCCTCCTTGAGTGGTTTTGCCTGGCTGGAATGTATGCTTGAAGTCCAGTAATGACTCTTGCTTGTCTGGTTGGAGGATAGACAGGGGCGTGTGACTGTATCAGAGCTTGGAAGTAATTCGTTACTTGTAATTCATTACTTTTTTGAGGAACGACTGGGTGATTCCTTCACATTTTGATTGTAATAGAATGTGGAGTAATTTTATTACTTTTGTGGAGTAACTGTATTTAGGCTGCTGAGGAGTCTATCTGTCTAGTTTTCCAGAAAGCCAGAAATGAAAGACAAGTAAAGGGTTAAGGTGTGCAGCAGCTCAAGGACAGCTCACAGCAGAAGCTGCAGCTGGCACAGAGCAACCCAGACTATAAAGCCTTGAAAGAGAAACTACAAGGTGTGGGGGTGTTTGGAGAGTAAAGGAAAGTATACGTATCTGTATTGTAACCGTTCCTTTACAAAATCCTGTCAGTAAAAGACGGCCTGTGTGTGGGTATCCTTTCAACTTGCTCTATACCGCTGGGCACACGCAATCGAGACACCGCTGCCAACACTGTAATGTTTCCAGCATTACTTTGGGGCATTACTTTGGGGGGGGCAGCAGGGGAACTCTTCTGCTCCTCTGATTTGTGGATGAAAATTATGTGCGTCAAACTGGGCTTCTGTGCAGCGTCACTCTTACCTCATGCTCTGTGGGTGGGTAGGAGACGATGAGAGAGGAGGCGGAGAGTGAGATGGGTGGAATGGAGAAAACAATTGTTTTAAAAAATGGATGGTGGTGGTGACAAATGGAGTGGAGGGAAAAAGGAGCCGATGGCAAGAACATGGATAAAGGAGAAGGAGGCAGCAGCAGAATGGAGATAAAGAACTCTGGAGGTGAAATATGGCAATGTGTGTGTATGAATACTGTGTTTGCACTTGGCACACAAAGTGGCCTCCACCACGCTCTCTGGCTACTGTGATGCATTTGCAGTACTTTAACTTTTTTACATCTCAGGGAAAAGTGTTTGCTTGGGTGAATGTTCCTTAGTTGGTGGCAGGGCAGGGTCCGGGAGATGGTTAAGTGAGAGAGATATGCTTGCTGGCTGAGGGGGGGTGCACTTGGTTTGACATGCAAAGATCTGAGTAGTGGCCTCTGCCTCCCTCCCCACCTCTCTTACCAGCGGAAAGGCCACCATTGCTATCTTATGGATAAAAAGAATTATTCTACTACCTCTGTATGTGAGTGTTTATTTTTAATGTTGTTTTAGGTTACTTAGATGTGCAGCAGCCAAGGCCAGCACCTTGTAGGTGTTTTTTTTAAAAAAGTAACTGGAATGTAATTGTAGTGATTACTTCTGAGGAAAAGCAAAGTAATCAGTTACTTTCAGAGCCATTGTAATTGTAATGGTAATTACTACTTTTTGGGCCATGTAATTGTAATGGTAATTTATTACTTTTTAAAAGTAATCTTCCAAGCTCTGGACTGTATGTAGAAACAAGTCTACTGTGCAAAGCTAAAATTTACATTTTTGCCTCTGGCCCCATTTACCACTGGCACATGGCCCTCAGAAGTTGCCCAGAAGGGCTGAAAAGGTTCCCTGTTTCCGCACTGGCCTGCGGCCATACTACCCTGAACACGCCCAATCTTGTCTGATCTCAGAAGCTAAGCAGGGTCAGGCCTGGTTAGTACTTGGATGGGAGACAGCCTGGGAAAACTGGGTGCCGTAGGCTTAGAGGAAGGCAATGGTAAACCACCTCTGAATACCTCTTACCATGGAAACTCTATGAATATATCCAATAAGATTCATAGGGTCGCCATAAGTTGTAAACTGGAAGGCATATCACAACAACAAAACTTCCACACTAGATGGCTTTAAGCAGCTGCTTAGTGCTCAGCATCTACCCACACACCATCTATAAAATGGAGATAACACTCCTGACTGACCTACAGGGTTGTCGTAAGAATTAGGGAGATAATTTGTGTGAGGCTCTTTGAAGATGCTAAAGCACTCTATAAATGTTGAGAAGCAATGCGTTTGGGGGGGTATTAAACTCATCTTTGAATAAATATCTTGACTTGGGCAAGGTCAGGGATGGAGAACTTGTGGCCCTCCAGATGTCACTGGGCTCCAGCTCCCATCATCCCTGATCATTGGCTATATCAGCTGGGGGTGATGGGGACTGCAGTCCAACAACGTCAGCAGGGTCACAGGTTCCCCATCTAGGTGGTATTTTTAAAACTTGCTTTTGATTAGTTTTGCAAAACAACCCTAAGTTTTATTTGGCAAGCTCTTGTTAGTTTGTTCCCATTATTCCCATTTTCAAATTTTGATTTTTAATTTCAGCAATTGTTGATCATGTATCCATAAGGACATTCCAGTACAGACTACCTCCATTGTTCTTCTTGCCATTCCATGTTGTGATCTTACTCTTGCTCTGTTGTCTGTTTTTATTACCAACTTTGAAAAGTTGGCTACCAAATTGCAAATAAACAGAAGGCGACTGAATGGACCTGTCTCTGGCGAGTAAGAGCATCAAAAGTGGGTCAACATCTTGCTAAAATACCAAGATGTGAGGGCATGCTGACTGGAAACCACAGACAGGGCTGGACAAAGAATCTGCTAGTTTTGGTTTCTCCTAGTTGCTCATTTTCCCATTCTAAGTTCTATTCACTAATAGGCAAAAAACAAACAAACCATCCCTTGCGGTTTAAGAACGTACCTATAGCCCACAGATATTTCTATCAAACTTTAAAAACAGGGAAATTGGGCAGCTATAGTGAATGTACCAGGGGAGCAGGAGACCTGACCTCCTCTCTGGCATATTGTACTGCCCTACACATTTATATAAATGCAAACACAATTTGGGTTGATCTTTTGCAGCCCAATCCACTTCCTCTGTGGCTTGGAAGAATTTGGTAACGTGCCTCTGAGCATATGCTGAATGGTGGCAACACCTGCAATCAGCCCAAACAAGACATGTGCTGTGCTGATCTTGCTTTAGCAGGGAGGAAGCAACAATATTAAAACAGTTGATATAGTTCAGATAGTCACTTTAAATATGTTTGATTTTCTTTGCAATTTTAGTGAAGTTTTCTATAGTAAATCATTTTCTTTTGCTTCTGTTTCTGTGAATATGTGAAGTACAGCAACACTTTGCAAAATTTACACTTAAAAAATTCCAAAAAAATGTGGAATAATGGCACCGGAGATTCAGGATTTTGGGGGTGCTCTCTGGGTCTTTGGGATGCTTCTGACCTGTCAACCTTATCCATGTCAGTGGGGCAGTGGAACGCACTCTGGATTTTAGTCTGAACTTTCAAGGAGCTGCAATTCCACTGACATGGCGCCACCAGGTGCCGCTGGGCCCTGTCCCATACAAGGCAGGGCAGTCAACGTGTAGCTCAGAGATGGATGTCTTTGTTAACAAAGGTGTTTGGGGAGTTTCATGTCATTTCCAGTTCAGATGAGTCAGTTGTGGTAACAAGAAATGTCTGCAGAGAAAGACTGTTAGCTTTCTGGGACAATAACCCAGAAACACTGCAGGCAGCCTAAGACAGACATTAGTAGTCCATGGTGAATGTGTGTGTGCATTTTCAAAACATCTTGGCTAGATTATTGCAACCCATCACTCTGTAGAAGGACTCCGCCACATGCTCCGGCACATGCGCCAAGTTGCATGCGGCTGCTGTTAGCTGCTGTGACATGTTTTTTAACTCTCACAAATCAAACACCCACACTTGCACACTCTAAAACAAAGAACCGCTTGCAATTTGTCAATGCTCTGGATTGCATTTGGGGGACAGAAAGGGAAATGATTTAAATAATGACTAATGATCATTTAGGCGGATTTGTTTATCATTATTTGTGGGCAACTGTTTAAGCCTGTGCAGAGTGGAAGGAAAAACATTTTATACAGATTTCAAACTCCGTTTTGGGCTCAAGATAATTTACATGTCAAGACCTCATCTGTTCCTGCATCAGTTCAGCATCTGATTTCCAGGCTCACTTTGAAAGTAGCACATCTGGTGGAACCAAAGCAATCGCTGACAAAATACTTGGTTCATTCTGGCTTGGCTCCTTATGTGTAGATCAAGCTCCTCGAAAGTCCCGTCCAGCATAACTCTCAACCATCCCCTCCTGTTCACCCCAACAAGACCCACAAATGTTACTTGGGCCAGAAGAAAGAGAGCCCCCATGGAAACGGATGCAGTTAAATCTGTTAATTATCACTTCTCTCAGTTTCTCCATTTTTTCCTCCAAGTTCATTTGGGGCAGAAGAAGAGCCTGCTGGATCAGGCCAGTGGCCCATTTAGTCCAGCACCGTGTTCTCAGAGTGGGAAACCAGAGGCCCATGGGAAGTCTGCAAACAGGACCTGAGCAGAAGAACATTCTTCCCTTCTGTGGTTTTCAGCAACTGGTATTCAGAAGCATGCTGCCTCTGACCGTGGAGGCATAGCCATCGTGGCTAGTAGCCTTCAGAGCTTGGAAAAGGTACTTTTTTGAACTACAACTCCCATCAGCCCAATCCAGTGGCCTTGCTGGCTGGGGCTGACGGGAGTTATAGTTCAAAAAAGTAACTTTTCCAAGCTCTGCCTTTGATACCTTTGTCCTCCATGAATTTGTCTAATCCTATTTTAAGACATCCAAGTTGGTGTCCATCACTGCCTCCTGGGGGAGTGAGTTCCATAGCCTAACTATGTGCTGCGTGAAGAAGTATGTTCTTTTATCTGTCCTGAATCTTCCAGCATTCAACTTCATTGGGTGTCCATGAGGTAGTGTTATGAGAGGAGAAAAACTTCTCTCTATCCACCTTCTCCACGCCATGCATAATTTTATACAGTTCTATCATGTCACCTCTTACTCACCTTTTCTCAAAACTAAAAAGCCCCAAATGCTGCAGACTTTCCTCATAGGGGAGTCACTCCATCCCCTTGATAACCTTGGTTGCCCTTTTTTGAACTTTTTCCAACTCTACAATGTCCTTTTTGAGGTGAGGAGGCCAGAAATGTACAAGTATTCCAAATGTGGTCGTACCAAAGATTTGTATAATGGGATTATGATATCAGCAGTTTTATTTTCAATACCTTTCCTAATGTTCCCTAGCATGGGATTTGTCTTTTTCACAGCCACTGCACACCGGGTTGACATCTTCATCGAGCTATCCACTACGACCCCATGGTCTTGTTTCTGGTCAGTCAATGCCTGTTCAGACCCCATGAGTGTATATGTGAAATTTAGGGGTTTTGTTCCAATATGCATCACTTTACACTTGCCCACCCATTCACTCAGTTTAGAGAGGTCCTGTCCTGGCTCCCAACCAGAGAAGCAGACTCAGTAGTCAGAGACTGAGTTTTTCTGGATAAAGCTTGATTCCAGAAATCATAACAGGGATCTAGTATTTCATGCTCGGCCTAAACTGGATTCAAACAGGAACAGCCATGCTAGACATTGGAAGCAACAGCAGATGAGTTGTCGCAACAGCAAATACAGGCAGTGCTACTTCTTATATATAGACATAGGGAGGGCACTTAAACACTATTAATTCAGGATCTTTTCAACACGAGATGCAAGGCAGGGACTATGACAGGGTGGTGTTGGATGAAATTGGGCTCTTCTCTATCCTCCATGACCTTGGAGATGTGCCAGTTTCTGCCTCTGCTGAGTCGCTTTCATTTTCCTGTGCCTGAGAAGTTCCAATGTTTTTGTTAGCACTTATCTCTTCTGCCATTACACTTGGCCTTGGTGCCTTCAGAGAGTCCTCACCAGCTGGCTGAGACAAGGAAAGGCTGTCTGAACCTTCCTGAGTAACTCCAGCAGCCGACTTCGAGGCTTCTGGAGACACATCCCCTGTAAGCTGCTCATTTTCTTCATCATTGCTGGCAATGTCCTCCCTAATATTGGTAACCCCTTCCCCATTCCCCCAATCTTGCCAGAGATTCTCCTTGTGGCCCATGACAGGTCCTTTTGGAACTCTCTACAATCTCTTTTTGTTTTAACAATCCTGAACAATTTTGTATCATCAGCAAACATGGCCACCTCACTGCTCACCCCTAACCCTAGATAGTTTGTGAACAAGTTAAAAAGCAAAGGTCTCAATACTGATCCTAGGGGGACTCCACTTTCTTCACCCCTCCATTGGGAGAACTGTCCATTTATTCCTGCTGCTTAATCAGTTTCTGATCCACCAGAGGACCTCTCCTCTTATTCCATGACTGCAAGGCTTACTCAGGAGCCTTTGGTGAGGTACCTTGTTGAAAGCTTTTTGAAAGTCCAACTACACATTGTCGACCAGATTACCTCTATCTATATGCTTGTTGGCACTCTCAAAGAACTCTAATAGGTTGGTGAGACAGGACTTACCCTTGCAGAAGCTATGCTGGTTCTGTTCCAACAAGGCTTGTTCTTCTATACGCCTGGTTATTTTATGTTTAATAATGCTTTCCACCAATTTCCCCAGGATAGACATTAAGCTAACCCGCCTGTAATTTACAAGATTCCGCTGGATCCCTTTTTTAAAATTGGTGTTACATTGACCACTTTTCAGTACTGAGGTATGGAGGCTGATCTTGGGGGAAAGTTACTTATTTTTATTAGAAGATCAGCAATTTCACATTCGAGTTCTTTGAGAACTTTTGACTGGATGACATCTGGAACCAGTGATTTGTCCATTTTTATTTTGTTTATTAGACCTAGAACTTCATTTCTTATTACCACTATTTGCCTCAATTCCTCAGACTCCAGCTTCGTTCAGGCACAGGGATCTGCCCTATATCTTCAGCTGTGAAGACAGATGCAAATAATTAATTCAGCTTATCTGCAATATGCTTATCCTCCTTTAGCACACCTTTGACTCTCTTGTCATACAAGGGTCCAACTGCCTCCCTAGATGGTCTCCTGCTACTAATGTATTTAAAGAATATTTTTGTTGCTGGTCTTTATATTTTTTAGCAATGTACTCCTCAAATTCTTTTTAGCACCCCTTCTCGTCTTGCATTTCCTTTGTTCTTCTCATTTGGGCAAGACTTCCATTTTTTAAAAGGAAGCCTTCTTGCCTTCTGGTCATTATCCATGCTGGCATCCTCTTGGTCCTGATGGTGATTTTCTTGATCTGTGGTATACACTCCAGTTGAGTGTCTAATATTGTGTTTTTAAACAGCTTCCATGCATTTTGGAGTGATTTGACTCTCTTAACATTGCCTTTCAACTTCCTTTTTACCAATCTCCCTCATTTCTGAAGCCAAATGTGATTGTAATTGGCCATTTGCATGTATGTTTAATTACATAGCACTATGGTCAATGCTCTCAACTGGTTCAGCAACACTTACATCTTGCACCAGGATCTGGGTGCCACTTAAGATTAAGTCCAGGGTCGCTGTTCCTCTGGTCAGTTCCTCCAAGTGGTTTAACAGTCATTTCCTTTCCCCAGAGAACTCTGAGAATTTGAGCTCTGTGAGGGGAATAGGTGTCTCCCAAGAACTCTCAGCACCCTTCACAAACTACACTTCCCAGTATTCTTTGGGGGAAGCCATGACTGTTTACAGTGGAATAATAGCAAAATTAATGTGAATGTGGTCCAAGTGTCTTTGACACACTGGGTTTGGCCTGTGGTACTTTGGCTCCTCCAGGTTGCTATCCTGTGCCCCTGCATTCACAATGCCTAGTTCTAGACCTGCCCCATTTAAGTTTTCATCATTTTAAAAATCTTTATCCCAGGGGGAGATTTGTTCTGAATTGGACCCTCCTCAGCTCCTATCAGCTTTCCCCCCTCCATCAGTTTACCACATTTCCACATCAGCATGCTCTTTTTTTTTTAAAGCACATTTCTCCTAATATACACATTTTTATATGCAATTTTGGCTAACATACAGTTTCCCAAGCAATTTCCCCAAACGTAATGCATTTTTGTATGCATATTTTCACTTTAATGCACACTTGCTCCTATTTGTTTTGCATTTCTTTAGTTGGGGAACTGCATAAGAAAATCTAGACAAGTATGCATTTCAAAGGATGGCTGCATATTCTTTCGGGAAGTACAAATGGAGGAGGTTCGTGTGAAAATGTGAACTGAACTGAATTTCTCCCCCTTGTCTACTTGGAGCATGTATGAAGCATGGATCACTTGTGCATGCTCACTTGTGGAAAGGATGGGCCCCCTTTGGGCCGAGTAAGGAACTTTGCTCCAAGTTTTCTTGTTCCTTTGATGGTATATTTCTTGTTCTTCCACAGCTTCTTGGGATCATAATCCTTCATCTCCTCTATTATCCTTGAATTGCACAGCCTCATTTGGCCATGCTACTATTCAATCTGATTGTGGGGCACCTTAGGCCAGGGATGAAACTCACGGCGACTTACAATATTAGGCAGGCGCCATCTCTACTATCTTTTCGGCACCTTTTGAAGACTTTCCTCTTTCAACAAGCCTTTTAGGTTGAGACCTATCCCAGCCTGCGTCTGTGTTAGAATTGCTTAATATGTTTTTTAATAATGTTTTTAACCCTTTTTTAAAGTTGTTTTTTAAAAAAATGTTTTAATGCTGTTTTGTTTTAATGTATTTTCATATCTGTTTCTATGATGTTTTAAAGTGTTTTTAGTGCTTTGTTGGCTGCCCTGGGCTCCTGCTGAGAGGAAGGGTGGATACAAATTAAATAATAAATAAATAAAATAAACATTAAAAACAACGATAAATCAACCTAAAACACACAAGATATATCTTTAACTCACCTCACTAAAAGATCAGCAGAAAATTAAAGTCCAAAGGCAGTGGCAGCTGATGTCTCCGTGTCAACGTGGCAGTGGAATCTGTTTTGGTGTTTAGTTCAAACTTCCAAGGAAATGTCCAAGGTGCTAAAACCCAGAGCGGATTCCACAGCCCCACTAACATGTAGCCACCAGCTGCCAGCGTCCAAAGACCTGGGGGAATAAAAATGTTTTTGCCTGGCACCTAAAAACAGATAGTGATGAAGCTGGTGTGCCTCCCTAGGGAGAGCATTCCATAAACCAAGAGCCACAACTGAGAAGGTCTGTTCTCATGTCACCACCCACAGAGAAGGGCCTCAGATAAAGAAAACAGAGTCTTAGTTGGTTTATGTGGGGAGAGATAATCTCTAAGATGTGGTGGTCCCGAACCACGTAAAGCTTTATGGGTCAAAAGTTTGAATTGTGCCCAGAAACTAATAAGCAACCAGTGCAGTCAGGCCAGGATCAGTGTTACATGTTGAGACCTCCTGACCCCTGTCAGTAATCTGGCCGCTGAATTCAGCACCAGCTACAGCTTCCGAACCATCTTCAAAGGCAGCCCCACGTATAATGCATTGCAGTAATCTAACCAAGAGGTTACCAGAGCACAAACAGAAGTTAGGGTATCCCTGTCCAGATAGTTGGGCCAGCTTCCGAAGCCAATGAAGGGCACTTCACGCCACCAAAGCCACTTGAACCTCAAGTGACACTAATAGATCCAGAAGTACACCCACCCACCCTCTGGTTCAGAAGGAGTGTAACTCCATCCAGAACAGGCCATGTCCTACCCATCTGGGCTAGGGGAACCACCTACTAATAGTGCCTCAATTTTATCTGTATTAAGCTTCAACTTCTTGCCTCTCATCCAGTTCATTACCAAGGCCAGACAGTCTAGTACATCCACTGCCATGCCTGCAGATGTAGAGGAGAAACAGAGCTGCAAATCATCAATGTATTGCTGACAATGCACTCCAAAACTCTGGATGACCCCACTCAGTGGTTTCATGAAAAAGTTAAACACCATGAAGGAGAAAAGCGAAGCCTGCAGCACCCCACACTGAAGACTCCATGGGGCTGAATAAGAATCCCCAAACACTATCCTCTGAAACAGTCATCCAAGTAGGACAGGAACCACAACAAGGCAATGATGCCCAACTCAGAGAGCTGCTCCAGAAGGATACTATAGTATAGTATCGAACATCGCTGGGAGATCAAGGAGGATCACCAGGGGCACACTCCCGCCTGTTTCCCCCAAAAAGTCATTGTACAGGGCAACCAAGTCAGTTTCTGTGCCAAAACCCTTCCTGAAATGGATCTAGAAAATCACTTGCATCCAGGAGAGCCTGGATCTGGCCCGCAGCCACACGCTCAAGAACATTGCCCATGAAGGGAGCATTAATATACCTGACAATAATGAGAACTCCAGACCAAATGTTAAAATCCAGGATATAAGTGCTGTTTTCTGAAAACTGCTTCCTGATATGAAAAGCAAATGGTCTTAGAAATGCAGAGGTGGGGAAAGTTATAATATTCTGCCACCCCCCCCTTTGCCACAAAATTCAGTATACAAGAAAAGATTGAGGCAACATGTCTGGAAACTGTATTTCTCGCTCATGTAGGATATTAACCTACGTTTTGCTCAGCAGGCTTGAATAAGCATTACAGCCTGGAGACAAAAAGTGTGTGTGTAGTGCTTCGTGATATATTGTTGTGCCTCCCTTCCCTAAACACCTTGATGTTATGAGACGTGAACTATGAAATTAGAGAAGAGATAATGATGCCTCTCTGCAATAAGGGAACAGAACAGGCCTTGTTGCAAATCATTGTTTACAGGAGTTCCTAGAGTCTCTTAGAGGTATATTTATCGCAAGCAGTAAGGAACTTGGACCCACTCTACACTCGAGCCATACTAAAAATAACTCAGCAGTCTATTTTTGTCGCCAAGTGCAGAGAGGAGGAGACATTTGTTCGACAGTTTTCTCTTCAACGTGCCATTCAGCCAGAACATTCTTTTACAAAATAATGAAACCAGGAGGTATTATACCACATGCAGATCTCATTATTGCAGTGCTTTTGTGGGTAGATAAGTAGATCTTGGAGAATGAATTTAGCACAGTCTAGGGGTGGAGAATTTTGTTTGGTCTGTATTTTTAAGCACATTGACCTAATTGGCAGCTCCTGGACATAATGCACCGATGAGAGCATAATTATCCTTCAGATTTCACAGTTCTCTGGATTTTGCAATGCAGTTTGGGAGTTTCTGATGTGTGTGCGCTATTTTATTTTGTTACAGTTGATGTACTCTTATTTTCATATGTAAGCCTCCTTGAAGGATTTTTTTTATTTAACAAACTACATTTCCCAGGATTTTTTTTTTGGGGGGGGGGAGACATGACTGTTTAAAGTGGTATGATACTGCTTTAAATGTATAGTGCAGATGAGGTTTATTAGATGGGTATGAGATGTAGTGCAGATAGCTGACTTCCTATGGTAAATATTAGTCAAAACTGCCTACAGAAATGTGGTTATCAGGAGAAATTTGCACTAAAAAGCTGGAGAATTTTCATGAGGATTTTTTTTTTAAAAAAATCACAAATTGCTGCAGAAATGTGGAGAACTAAATTTAAGACTGGAAAAATGAGAAACTGAGAGAAGCAAAATTGACAGATCTTTCCATCCCTGCTATAGGGGAAAAGTCCAAAGTAAAAGCTCTGCTTAATTTGGTTGCAGTCAAATAATAATCAGATCTGGAACTCACTGAAGACTAAGTGAAATGGCTACAGACGCCTTTCCTTTGCCTTGGAGACCAGTGGGACTTGCCATTTTGTGATGCGGAACGATCTCCACTAGGGACCTCTCTTTGCACCCTTGTGAAACTAGAATTCTCAAAAGTGTTTTGGGGGATGTCATAAGAGTGCAACTAACGTAAGTTTATTTAATTTATTTAATTAATTTATTTAATTTATTGGATTTCTTAGTCACCCATCTGCCTGGCCATCCAGCCGCTCTGGGCGACGTACAAAATAAGCAAAACAGCACAAAATGACACACCAATACAATAACATTAAAATCTAAAAGCGATAATGATAAAATCTAACCCACCCCAAAGGCCTGCCTGAAGAGCCAGGTCTTCACGGCCCGGCGGAAACTCATTGTAGAGGGGGCCTGGTGGAGATCATTTGGAAGGGAGTTCCATAGGGTGGGGGCCACAATTGAAAAAGCCCTTTCTCTGGTCCTCACCAGTCTAGCTGTTTTGACTGGTGGGATAGAGAGGAGGTCTTTTGAGGCCGATCTTGTTAGGTGGCATAGCTGCTGATGCTGGAGGCGCTCCTTCAGATAGACTGGGCCAAAACCATGTAGGGATTTAAAGGTCAAAACCAACACCTTGAATTGGGCCCGGCAAGCAACTGGTAGCCAGTGCAACTCTTTGAGCACTAGAGTTATGTGATCTCGCAGGCGGCTGCCTTTAATCAGGCGCGCTGCCATGTTCTGAACCAGTTGCAGTTTCCAGACCATTTTCAAGGGTAACCCTACGTAGAGCGCATTACAGTAGTCAAGGCGAGAGGAGACCAGGACATGTACCACCGATGGGAGCAGATTATTGGGAAGGTAGGGGCGTAGCCTCCGTATCAGATGGAGTTGATACAGTGCTGCCTGGCTCACAGCCGAGACCTGAGCTTCCATGGACAGTTTGGAGTCAAGAATGACCCCAAGGCTGTGGACCTGGTCTTTTAGGGGCAGTTGTACCCCATTGAGCACCAGGTCCAAATCCCCTAACTTTCCCTTGTCTCCCACGAACAGTACCTCGGTTTTGTCAGGGTTCAGTTTCAGCTTATTCCTTCTCATCCAGGCACTGACCTACTCCAGGCACTTGGACATGGTTTCTACAGCCAACCTCGGTGAAGATTTAAATGAGAGATAGAGCTGTGTGTCATCTGCATATTGGTGACACTGCAGCCCAAATCTCCTGATGATAGCCCGCAGCGGCTTTATATAGATGTTAAATAGCATTGGGGAGAGGATGGAGCCCTGTGGCACCCTACAAGTGAGAGGCCAAGGATCCGAAACCTCATCCCCCAATGCCACTCTCTGGTACCTATCAGAGAGGAAGGAATGGAGCCACTGCAGAACAGTACCCCCTATGCCTAACCTCTCCAATCGATACAAAAGGATACCGTGGTCAACAGTGTCAAAAGCCGCTGAGAAATCCAGGAGGACAAGGAAGGTGCCTTCACCTCTATCCAACGCTCTCCTCATATCATCCACCAAGGCGACCAAGGCTGTTTCAGTCCCATGTCCAGGCCTGAAGCCTGACTGAAATGGATCCAGATAATCCACTTCCTCCAATGGTGCTTGCAACTGCTTCGCCACCACCTGCTCAACCACCTTGCCAAAGAATGGTAAGTTTGAGATTGGGCGAAAGTTGTTTAAATCTTGGGGATCCAAGGAGGGCTTCTTTAAAATTGGTTTTATTACTGCCTCCTTGAGAGCTGATGGCATCACGCCCTCTTCCAAGGACGCATTTACCACCGCCTTGACCCCCTCGCCCAGTCTGTTCTTGCAGTTCATGATGAACCACGATGGGCGGGGATCGAATAAGCAGGTGGTTGGCCTTAAGGTTGCAAGCACCTTGTCCACTTCATCAGAAGGAAGAAGCTGGAACCGATCCCACATCACCTGAAAACCACTGGCCGACTCTGGCTCACTCACTGTACCCACAGCATGTGGAATCGTACTCTTTAGACAATCGATTTTATCCGCAAAGTGCTTTGCAAACTCATCACAGGAGGTATTAGAATGTCCCATCGGTTCTGAAGCAACTGGACCGACCAGGCTTCGGACCACTTGGAACAGCCTCCTGGGACAGCACTCTGCGGATGCAATACAGGCAGCATAGAAATCCTTCTTTGCTGCCCTTATCGCCACATGGTAGGCCGCTGCAGCCACTCTAACCCGTGTCCTATTGTCCTCAGAGCGAGATTTCTGCCACCGGCGTTCTAGCCGTCTCACCTCCTGCCTCAGAATTCGCAGCCATGGAGTATACCACAGTGCTGTCTGAGTCCTATTCAGGGGGAGAGGGCATTTTGGAGCCACCCGGTCTAATGCCCTGGTGATCGCCTCATTCCTCTCCTTCACCAGGGAGTCGACCGAGTGCCTGTCTGCAGGCTCCATAAAATCCCCAAGCGCATTCAGGAATCCATCTGGATCCATCAAACACCTGGGGCAGACCATCCTAATGGGTCCTTTGCCCCCGCAGAGGGTGTGTGGCATCGAAAGGTCTACTCTCACCAAATAGTGATCTGACCATGACAAGGGGGTAAGAGATGTAGCCCCCATTTTCAGATCACTCCCCTCCTCCCTCAAGGCAAATACAAGGTCAAGTGTATGACCAGCTACATGGGTGGGCCCCATGGAAATAAGGCGCAGTTCCCAGGAAGCCATGGTTGCCATGAAATCCCGAGGTGCCCCTGTGAGGGCGGCCCCAGCATGTACGTTGAAATCCCCCAGCGCCAGCAAATTCAGGGATTGCGCCTGCACATCTGAGACCACCTCCAGCACCTCGGCCAGGGAGTCCATCGTGCAGCAGGGTGGACAGTACATGAGCAGAATCCCTAAGCTGCCCTTTGGGCCCAACCTCCAGTACATGCAATCCACAACCTTGGTCTCATGGAGAGGAGGTCTGGTGAGAACCAGGGACCCCCGATAGATGACCGCCACTCCCCCTCCCAGTCTCCCGACCCCCGGTTGCTGCACATATAGGAACCCAGCTGGACACATGGCTTCAAGGATGGGAGCTGCGGCCTCATCCAGCCAGGTTTCTGTAATACATGCCAGATCCGCGCCCTCATCCAATATCATATCATGGATGAGAGATGTTTTTTGGGCAACTGACCTGGCATTGCACAGCAACAACTGAAGGTCAGAGCATGGAGTCCCGCATCCCTCAGCTATCTTCCGGTGTTGGGCAGGCCCGGAACAAGGGACAGATATTACATATCTCTCCCTAGTTCCTCTTACCTGACGTGGCCTGCCGCTAGCACCCCACCAGCATCTGCCGTCCAGCCTCATTATATCTTGGCCTCTCCCCCTCCTTCCATCACTCCCCCCTGATATGCACATGCCCCAACACTAGAGTCCGCAACTCAGGCAGGCCACCCACCCTTAAAACTACCCCAAATCTGCCCTTAAAACCACCCAAAATACTCTAAAACGAATCATGGATCGAGCTCTCCAGTTTCAAATGTCTCTCCGCCCCTTGTCCCTAGAGGCAGCAACCAAGCGCCTTCATTGGGGTCCAAAAACCCTCTACCAGTCCTCCAGTTGTTATAGCCGAGGTCAACAGCACTTGCTAATAGGAGCTAGGATTGGACGAAGGTAAACTTCTCAACAGAAGTCTCATGAGAGTCTCATAAGAGGATAGTGCAGTTGACAAGATATAGATAGGGCTGCTGAAATTCATATGGGATTATAAATCCTCCCAGGTATTTAGCCTGAATTGTGGAGCAGGTATCGTCTCCAAAATGGCATTTTACCCCTATATTATTTATTTAGTTAGATTATTTATATGCTACCCTTTGCACAAAACACAGGGTGATTTACAGCAAGGCAAATAGATAGAAATCCATAAAAACAACACAATAGTTTAAAAATATGTAGCAACAAATCACTGAACATCAATTACTATTAGCAGCAGCAGCAACAACAATCCAGTCTGTCCTACTCCAAATGCCTGTCGAATAAGATGTGTCTTATAACTAACCACCTCAAACTACAAATCACTGCCCCTTTCAAGGTAGGATTGCATTAAAATGTAAACTAAACGAATTCCTTCCCCATCTGGAGCTTACAACATTTCAGTCGCAAGAACAGTGTTTGGTTGGCGCAAAAAGATTGGCAGGTGTCAGGTAGCCCAATAATGCCTAACAGTGTTGTTTAAATAAGTGACTTTTAAAATGACATCCAAAGTGAATTTGTCCAAAGCATGTGGAAGAGTTCAAAATGGCCTCTTGGACATTTTGGGCCAGAATCCAGAAGTGATGGACCCAGAATATTTGACCCAAAGTTCCAATATTATTTTGTTCCCCTCCTAATTTTGGCAGCAACTCTAGATGGTGTGCAATATTAAGAATGTATATTGCATCCACTAATGCTTCACCCCCTCCCCCATTTTTGCATGTCTTCCGGAAGATGAAGGAAAGATGGCTTGCTTCTAAGCTCTTGAAAATGTAGATCTTCTACATTCCCCCCTCAGGCTGATGGGTAGTGGTTGTATCCATCACCATACTTAATGAGACATGATTGATCTAAGCGATTATGACATGACTGAAGTCCAGCTCTAAACTTGGCTCTTCCCATCTGGGGACTTGCCACTGGGCAGCAGGGTGGGAGGGAGAAAGTCCTGTTTCTCCCCACATTTTCACAATGAAGCTGCTTTTTTTAAAAAAATGAAAGATAGGTCCCTTTGAACCGAGAAGACCTTCCTATCAACATAGAAGTCCTCTGAGCTCCTGACAGCCATGCACGCTTGGCGAGAAATGCCACTATGGCTTGCTGAGATCTAATTTATACTTGCCCTTCGTTAATAATCCTTTCTGATAGGAATTGTGACCTCCTATGGTAGCCAGAAACCAGGATGCATGAAGAAGTGAAGTGTGTGGAAGGCATGTGTGACCCTCTGCTGAGGATGGGCTCTGAAACCCTAGATAGCTGCTGCCAGTCAGTGTTTGGGTGACCATGTGGCCTACTTTACAGAGGACAGTTCTTTATCTCACTGTTCTTCAACCTTGGGTCCCCAGACGTTGATGGACTACAACTTCCATCATTCCTGACTATGACCCTTGACCATGTTAACTGGGGATGATGAGAGCTGTAGTCCAACACATCTGGGAACCCAAGAACACTGAAGAACAGTGCTCATCTGAAGGGTCGTCTGGTCCAATATACTGTAGGAAGGAGAGCAAGGACTTTGAGGTTGCCCATCAACAGTTAGCACCTTGGAGAGCAGATTGAGCAAGCACACCTGGCCACAGTCTTCCTCACTAAGGTGAGATAGATATTGGATGCCTATTGCAATTATAGTCATTCTTTCCAAATTTGCATCTGTATATACTGTGGTACAAATTAAGAGATGCACATGTTAGGCAAATGTGTCCTCTTCTATGGCTACTGTGCAAGTAGCTGCCCTAGTAATTGTCGACTAAGTATGGAGAACCTTTGGCCTTCTAGACATTGCTGAACTGCAACTCCCTTCATCCTCGGCCATTGGCCATGCTTGCAGGGGCTGATGGGAGTTGCAGTTTAGCCACATCTGGAGGAGCAAAGGATCCCCACTCCTGAAATAAAGGCACCAAAGGTGCCATGCAGAAAATGATACTCCATATGGGCAGCTGCAGCTTCTTCCACCCTTGCGTAACATGGTGGGCTTGTAAAAATTCTTCCTTGTAGTGGTTAAAGCAGGGTAACCTTTAAGAGAGAGCCACGAGAGTAACCTTTTTCAACTCAAGGGCCACGTTCCCATCTGGGCAACTTTCCAGGGGCCAGATGCCAGCGGTGGACGGAACTTGATGGTAGTTGTAGTTCAGTGACATCCGGAGGGTCAAAGATTCCCCTCTCCTGTTGTCGTAGACGATATAGGGGTAGATGGACCTATGAGCTAACTTGGTGCAGGTGTCTATGCTCGCCGACCAATCATCTTGCAAAGCTATAACTGAGAGAGAAATCCCAGCTTCATGAAGGATTAACCAATCACCTATGTGGGATATGGGAAGTGATCCCTCCTCCCAGTAAACTGGCAACAACACAGTGGGAATATTTTTTTCTAGGTTGTACCATGCACTCTTTTTCATTTTTTCCCTCCAAAATTGTGGTGCAATGGATAGGGCGGTGAGATTGCAATTGGGAGACAGGGCACTTTATTTGAAAAGTTACAAGATGATAAACGTGGCCCCCTCGCCTCTGGGTGAAGGGAATGAGGATGCATCCTGAAGCACAGAGGGGAAATGTAATTTATTTTAAAGCCATTGCACTTCCAACAGCTGTTCTTACTCCAGGGGTGCTCTTTTATAGGGACAGGCCAATCTGTCCATTTCGGATTCTCTCAGTTTCTCAGTTTTCAAACCTTAAGCTCAGTTCTTCACATTTCCACATCAGTTTGTGGATTTTAAAAAATTCCTCATGAAAATTCATCAGCATTTTAGTGTTAATTTCTCCTAATATACACAGGTTTGTATGCAAATTTGGCTCATATACACATTTTTGCAGAGCAATTTTTGCATGTTATTCTCATTATATGCATTTTTATGCACACTTTTGCCCCAGTATATGTATTTTTGTATGCATGACTTGGCTGGAGAACCACACTGCAAAATTCAGAGAATTTTGAAGAAAAGCTGTCTCTCTGTGTTCTTGTATTGTTTTGGAAAGTGTGAATTAGGTAGGTTCGCCTTTAAATATGAGTTGGATGAAACCTCTCCCCATCCCTGCATTTTAACAACAATTTCCAGCTTGGTATCAACCATTTGCCTCACTGGTGCCTTGGCCCAGCAACCTCCCTCATCTAGCAGGCGGAGAGAGAACAGTTTGACTTTCTGTTAACTTAACTTTCAGAGACAGATGCTCTTTCGGGATGAGTGCTTTTTGTCTCTGTACCTGCTTGTTTTCCACCTGCTCGACCCGTATATTCACAAAGAACCACATATCACAAAAATGTCAGAAGTCTTCAGTATTCTCTTTCCTCCCAAGGAATCTGCCTCTGCCCCCAAGAATGCCTTACCACTTGCAGAAGTGGGATGCTTGAAATAATACTCATATCCCCATTCTTAAGCATTCCTCTATGCCTCCACTGAACAGCCACGAGAGAGAGCCATGAGAGAGGCCCATTTTAGCCTCCTTGGCCCAGGTAGCATATCAAATGACAATACTCAGTAGTGTAGTGGCAAATTCAGAAGTGGAGGGTCCCTTCATAATAGTCACAGTCATGCACCCTCCCTCCCTCCTTTCCCCCTGCTGGGCTGTGAATAAGTTCCTTGCTAATGCATTCCCCCACAACAACAAACGTCTGTAGGAGCCGATAAGTATGAAAGGGGAGAGTGTTAGCTACTGAGAAGAGTCTTCTCAGTGGCAGACGCACCTCCTTTCATTCTGATTGGCTCCCATCAGCAGGAAAGGACAGGGAAGCATGCTAGAAGACTCTTCTTAGTGGCTAACACACCCTCATGGTGATTGGCTCATAGGATGCTAGAGACGTAGGTACCCTGCTTGGACACTGCTCCCAAAAAAAGTAAGGGGTCTAAGACCCTCCCAAGACCCTGGACAACTACATCTCTGGAATACTACCCCTTTGTAAATGCACCCACAGTTTAATACCAAATGGGATCACAGAGCTTGCATCTGAGCAGGGAAAGGAGGAGAGAGAGAAGGCTTCACACAGGGAAAGGGGCTGATGGGAAAGGTGGAGCCTTCAACCAGGCACAGCTGTTTAGGCTTATGTGCACCTCTAGGGGACGAGTTTTGACACTTGGGAGACAGTGCATCCAACATGTACATAGGCTCATAGAAAACTGTCTTATACCGAGTTAGGCCATTGCTCCATCTAGCTCAGTATTGCCTACACTGGCTGGCAGTGGGTTTCCATGACCTCAGGCAGGAGTCTCTCCCAGCCCTGTCTGTAGATGCCAGGGATTGAACTTGGGACCTTCTACATGCAGGAAGATGCTCCACCACTGAGCTATGGCCCTTCCACACACAGAGGAAGAATAAGCCATTGGAACCTTTCAAAATCCCAGGAGGGTAGAAATAACTGGTGAGAGCTGGAAGAAATTTCCATTCGAGACAAGAAAGTCTAAACAAGGAACACGCAACATTCAAGCCTACGAAGTGTCCTAAATGCCATCTTTGGGATCACCTGGTAACCTTCTTTCTTGTGAGACTTTGGGGGTGATTTGTGCCTGCTGGCCACACCAGCTGATATGGAACAGTGTGGAGGAGAGCCTGGCTGGGAGTCCAGAGTCTGTGAGTTCAAATCCCCACTCGTGTCTCCTGGGTGTCAAGGGCCAGCTAAAGATCACCTCCACAGGGAGTGGCTCAGGGGTTACGTGCCACCCTGTGCAGCCGTGGGCAAGCTGCATAGTCCCAAGGAGCCCAGTTGCCCCCAGCTGGCAGTTGCAGACAAGGAAGGGGCCGGCTTGTGCAGCTGTGGCAAGCTGAGCAGGCCCTAGCCAGCTGGGGAGGACTAGCCTCAGAGGGAGGCAATGGTAAACCCCCTCTGAATACCGCTTACCATGAAATCCGTATTCATAGGGTCGCCATAAGTCAGGATCGACTTGAAGGCAGTCCATTTCCATTTTGTGCCTGCTGGAGTCCTGGGTGAGAGCCAGGAGGCTGAGAGATGTGGAGTGGGGAACTGTCTTGGTATCAATCTGTATTAATATGCACATATTGTTTGTATTATGGTTCAGTTGTATATTTTTATAGCATTTGTTCTTGTTGCTTTACTCTTTTGTACACCGCTTAGAAATATTTTTATATTTATTAAGCTGCATAAAAAATAGCCTGAGAAAATAAATAAGAAGCATGGTGGGGTGGAATTCCTGGGTGCACAGAGGATGCTTGCAACATAAACATGTCATAGGTTGCAGTCTGTAGCAGAGCACTGCCTTCTTGCCTTTCCGCCAGCAGAGTTGCTGCTGCTTACCTGGAGTGAGGATGGGAGGGGCAAGAGGGCAGGGAGGTTGGCGCTGTGCAACTCAAAGGTGACACCACCACGGTGCTCCTTCAAGGGTGTTTGCTCGGCACTGACCTCCCTCCCAGTAAGCAGTGGCGACTCTGCTGCTGGGAGGTCAGGTAAGTGCCCCCACCTCACCCCGCCATCCTCTACTGGTTGCATTCAATGTGTTAGGCTAGGCCAGGTGTGCGGAACCTATTTTTAAAGTCCAAGGGCCGCATTTCCTTCTGGGCAACCTTCCGGGGGCTGCATCCCAGTGGTGGGTGGGGCCCCAGGCAAACGTGGGTGGAGCAACCATTTTTGCCTTTGTACAATAGGCTCATTACGACACAGACTCACGCACCCCTCTCCAGGCTCCCTCCAAGGAAGCAAGAGGCATGAGTTTCTAGCCAAGGAAAAACACTCGGGGTGTGCAGCAGGGCCTGTGAGGGAAGTGGTCTGAGGAGAGTGGGTGTGGCTAGGGATGGAGTGTGGCCTGGGGATAGTGGGTGTGGCTAAGGATAGGGTGTGGCTAAGGACAGGGTGTGGTCTGGGGAGAGTCTTGACGGCCCGATAGTCTTGAGGGCTGCCTTTGGCCCCGTGGCCTGAGGTTCCCCACTTCTGCTCTACACACAGCTTTGAGTCTATTTTCAGATAAAAAAGCATTTTTATGCACAAATGATACCACGATAATGCCCATGTGTGCCTGTCTGTCTTCTTTGCAGAGAGGGAAAGCTAGATATCTGGTAAAGTCAAGGCTGCACCCACTGCATTCCTGCCTGCTGTACAGATCTGTAAGGGCATTCTGCTAGGGGGGAAAAAGTGGGAGAGTGTGACTCTTTTTGAGACACCTTTCCTTGGGAAGAGGGGCAGAGGTTGCCATTGCTGGCTGGCGTCTCTACCCTTCCTGTATCTGCGTTGCAGGCACGTCCCGTGATAAATAGGGATCAGTTGTGTACAACTGGAAAGCTCACCCAGCTGGCTGGGGGATAACACTCACCCCCATTTATTTTGCAAACAAGAGGGGCAGCGGCAAGCAATGCCGTGTGCAAAAACGGTGCTGCTGGAGGACTAGTAGAATGAATCAACCTTGCCCCTCTGGTGATCTCCATTCATTTGTCCCCTTTGGGGCTGCAGGAGTTGAGCCTTTTCACACAACCTAATTAGATAACTGCCAGGGAGATGAACAGCCCGATATTTTTTTTAGCAAGGCATCATCAAACAAGATGGAGAACTGGTGCCACTTGCAATAAGGGCAGTGTCGCTTGCTCTCTCTCTCTCTCTCTCTCTCTCTCTCTGTTTTTGAACACTCATTTTCTCCAGCCATCTCTTCCCTTGTTGCAAACTAGCTCTTGGCATCCCCAGGTAGGACTGGGAAAGGCTCCCTGTCCTGAGACCCTGGAGAGCTGCTGTAGGTCAGTGTAGACAATCCTGGGCAAGGTGGACCAATGGTCTGACTCGATAGAAGGGCAGCTTTCCATGTTCCTCCGATGTCCCATTTGTAGAGTCTAGGCAGGAAGTGTCTACGTGCATGGGCAGAGGACATTTCCTGCCTCCTTCACTGATCCCTCTCTCCTTAGAATGATCCCCAGGAAAACTCTGGCTTCCGACCAAGGTTCTAGTTACTCCAAGGAAAGAGAGGGAGGGAAATGGCACTTTGGACATGCTCAGAGACCCTTGTCCTCTTTATTATTACTACATTAAATAGGCCAGTGGTGATCCCTAGCATGGAAGAGAGGTTCCATGCCAAGAGCCTGACACTGATTTTATGCCTTCTGCGTTAATTTTTACCTCAGTAGTCCCTTCAGTACCACTCCTTACGTATGCATATGTGTGTGTATGTATATATATTATTTTATGTATTTTAATTTATTTTAATGTTTTTGTGATTTTATTGTTTACAATTTTATTATGTACGTGTTTAATTTTATTTTTGTAAGCCGCCCTGAGTGCCCTATTACGGGGTAGAAGGGCGGGATAGAAATATTTTAAACAAATAAATAAATAAATAGAGTTTAACGTGCCCTGGCTCTGTCTGAATGTGGCTTCTCACTTTCAACGCTCTTCTTCATCTGCAATGCGACCCGGCTCTGTCATTTGTTTCACAGCTCAGTCTGAAGATTTTCTGACAGCCAGCTTCCTCCGTGCGAGCAAGAAAATCTGGAGGGGCTCCAAGTCATGACTGGAAGGAAAGAGGGGGTTGCTGTGCAGTCCTATGATCTCCAGCTCATTGCACCCATGATTCCCCTCTTCCAAGTGCGAGGGAAGATGAGCAACATGTTTGTAGTGGAAACCTAGACCTGGATCCCTGGCTGGGAGGAGAGCAGCTTGAAGAGAGGACTTGGAGGGGAAAGCAATGTGGCAGAGGAAGGGATAAGCAACTCTCTTTCCATCCCACACACTGTTTCTTCCCTGCAAATTGTCCCATGGTGGGCTTTGGAGGGGAAGGCGTAGGCAGCGGTTCTTTTAAGCAGCTACACCACTAGCACATAATTCCAGGGCTTAAAATATAATGCAGCAGAGTGTAGAAATAACTGGTCTCTTAAGAATGTGAGTTGAAAGAATAAAGAAACCAGTGGTGGCTGGGGGCTCCATGTCAGTGGGGCAGTGGAATCTGCTCCGGATTTTAGTCTGAACTTTCAAGGAGCTGTGGACACTGAAGTCCGCAGACTTCATTCAGGCCATCCATGACGTGTCTGCATTCAATATTTATATTGATTTTTAATTGTATTTTATTGCTTCTTTTATTTCTTATATTGTATGTTATTGCATTACAATTTGAATTATAATGGAATAAAGTATAAGAAATAAAAGAAGCAATAAGAATACAGTTTAAAAGAATACAGGACACTACAATGGCTAAAATAGGCAGAACATCATTTAAAATGTCTACCAAAACATCAGTAATTTTCTAGTGGTCCATGGGGGAAAAAGGTTTGGGAACCACTGGTTTAAAGTATGACGACACTCTCCCCCACAGCCTACAGCTCTCTGAGTCTTACAAATGGGGAGAAAGCACTTCCAAGATGGAAACACAAACTTCAGAAAATGGTTGATCCAGGGCATGGCCATCTTGCCGAAGAAGGCATGTCTCAAGAGCAACCTTCTAGGAAGCCTGGGGGGTCACACACTGTTCATTTAAAGCACATTTAAAGTGCATGGTTCCCCCACAAAGAATCCTGGGAACTGGATTCTCACAAAACTATAATTCTCAGCACCCTTAAAAACAATAGTTGCCAGGATTCTTTGGGGGAAATAATGTGCTCTCAATGTGCTCTAAATGTATGGTGTGGATGTGACCAGTTTTCCAAGTGCCATCTAGTGCCATACTTGAAGGTAATTAGTTGCACAGGTATGTTAGTAGAGGTGACGGGGTCAGGCCTGTAATCGGAGGGGGGGCAAATGGGGGCATTGCTCCCTCCCAAGCTGTGCTCCCTCCCCAAGCAGGTTTTTGGGGAAATCGTCTTCTTTTAATTTGTAACATGACAGACAATGACAGCCTCCATTTAAAGAATGGTAGCTTGTTCTAAGAACAGGAGCAATTTAAGAATACGACTCTGAAAAATTCAGTGAATAAGACAGGGCAAGCTCACAACAAAAGCCTCATCTGGAAAAGCCCCCCAAAGTTTGCTCACTCAAGACTTTCCCTGACTGAAGGTGGATTTTTCATGATCACAATCATCCTAAGTGATCCTGAAAAAAACCCCAACATATGCCTTGAAGAGTTAAATATTAGAACTTTGTATTATGGGCTATAGTTAGGCTCCACCCCTTGGACTTTCCTTTGGTCTTCATTCTATTTTCAGTTGTGCTGTCTACCCAGCCAGCAATAAAGAAGCATGTTTGCCTGCAGTAATAAGTAACAGTTTATTTATTCTGCAGTTATAACGAGTGGAGCATGATTGGCTGCTTATTGCTAAAGAGTGAAATAAAGAGATAACTTAAAATGATCTGAAAAAATGCCTACTATTTAGTCCTTGAAAGCACTCACTATACTCATAATCACAGTGGGGTTTTTTTCCTTCTTGATTACTTGATGACAAAAGATGAAAACTGCCTTTGAGGAATAGACATATTGCTGTGTACACTACAGTTAGCTAACTGGTCGACTGGACACCTAGGTTGTAACTCAAGCCTAATTTCTGATTTTTCCAGTGGCTGCAACTCAGCATGAGGCTTTTTCAGGGTTTCTGGGCAGAAAAAATGAACCCAGCAACAAGTAAAAAAAAATCAAATTGATTTCCACAGTTAGTTTCCAATTGTTTAGCTTGTCCTTTATATAGCAGCCAGTTAAAAGGTTCTCCCTTGATTGTCCAACAGGAAGGAAAATCTAAAGGCCAGGAACAAGACTAGAAGGAGGGACTCTCAAGGAGGAGTTAACAAACACACCCTAAAGTATTTATTTTATCTCTGTCCTTCCTTAAACTTGTGGTATGGACAAGTTTGTTTTTCAGGCGGAATCTAAAACTGAGATAACTAATACAGCATCAAAGCCAAGCTGAGGAGCTCACTGTCTTTACCAAAGTAGTTCAGTTCATGAAGAATCAGAACACAGGGACAGACCATGGGCGAAAGCTTTTGAGTCTGGTGTTCCTCCGGATTTCTCAGAAAAGGGTGAGATAGTTCAACAGATTAAACTTCATTCATGTAAATTGACACATTCTCTGGAGGGAGGGGGAGGGAGGGGGAAGGTCACTGCCTTTCCCTTCCCCTGGCCTGGCCCTCACATCCTCTCCGCCAGTGTGTGTGTATGGGGGGGATAGGCTGGTGCTATGTGCCTCCCCCTCCCAAATGCCCCACCTAGAAATGTGACTGCTCCACCTAACAAAGAAGGCTGGCTACAGGGCTGGGTGAGGTCACCAGCGTATCATTTTTGCCACAGGCTAAGGTGTGAAAAGATGATGGTCATCCCATTTATAGGGCTATGCTATCCAGAATAGTGATAATTGCATTGACTTTGTGATCATATTTGTAAACGTGATGTGGTGTTCACTACCATAAATTGCCTCTGAGTTATTAACCGCGACTGAAGCCATTTGCATGAAGGCCTGTGGCGAAATGCTCTGATGGGTTCTTTAAAGCAGTGTTGGGGAGCAGCTGTGGCCCTCCAGAAGTTGTTGGACTCCAACTCCCATTGGCCCCGGCTAGCCCAACCAACGGGCAGGGATGATGGGAGTTGTAGTCCAGTAACTTCCGGAAGGCCACAGGTCGCCCAGATCAGCTTTAATGTGCCCATATTCAATCTGAATGGCCAAACATCCAGCCACAGCAGATTGAAATTAAACCTCTAAAAGCGGTCGGGTGAGAGTGGCTACAAAACTCTGTTCACCATGTGGCAGGCACATCTCATTTTACCACAGGGCACAACCAACCTTGTGGGGAACCAGTCCATCTCTAGTTAATAGCCAAGTTGTGGTTTGAATGTTACTATGTTCTCAGCATCCCTCATTTCTGTCATACTGTGAATATACATAAACATTTGCTTCACAGCGTAGCTGGATGCTACAGAAAACTGTCTCCCCAGATGGCTGTGTCTTCCTCCTGGTACGTTCTTAAGCAGGATTGGCATCAAGGGTCAGCATGGTTGGGCATCTGCTGTGGGCCCACACCCAAGCAAGGGGTCCACTGAAAACAGCCCCCTTGACTTGCTGCAATGAGGAAGTAGATTCACTGAGATACTGTATGTAGTTGCCAGCGCTGATCATAGATAGCCAGTGCATGACAAAATGGTGAAGCGTAGCCTCCCAGAGTCAATATTCAGGTTCTGTTCTCAGGATGACCCACATTTTAGAAGGATCACTGCCTTTTACAGCAAAATCAAAGAACAAGTTTAAAGACTTCAGCATGCCACACAAAACCCTTTGTTGTTACAGTCCAGAACGGGAGAGAACCACTTATCACTTCGCCCTGCAAAATGAGAAGACAGCTGGTGGTGGAATGAGCACTCATCCTTTAACAGCAGCCGGATTTTGCTTTTCAGAAACTGGTCCAGTATTGAAACAATTCCGTTTTAGGTTCAGGAGACACAAAAGACCTCCAATATGTCAAGCTGTTGCCACTGAAGGGCACATCTGCTTTGTGACTTTGTGACAGTCTTCTCTGAGATGTTTTTTGTATTACAAAAGAGAAGTAGGACATGGACAGAGCCCAGGGGGGCATCTCTGGCTACAAGTCACTAGGCAGATTTCTGAATTAGAAGATCAAATCATCAACCTCCTGATTTCTTGAAATACTGCACAGCTGGGGAGGGCTTTTGTTGTGCTAGCAGACTGCCCCCCACCCCAAAGCTGTTGTCCAGAGTATTCCACGCAGCTAAGACTACACTAAGACCATAATACAAAATAAAGCATTTGGGGGTTTGCATTTTTCTAGAATGTGGTCTAGAAAAATTACCAGGCTGCAAGAAATTCATCCTTTGTCCAGAACCACCTGAGGCAGACCCTAAGAATTGCAGTTTGATTCGAGGACTGCTGAGAAGATTTTGGGAGAAAAGCAGTTTAGATTTTGCTGCGCTCAGAACCGATTGGGGCTTTGGGTGCCCGCGTGTGTCTGGATTAAAATCAGAGCTTGGAAAAGTTACTTTTTTGAACTACAACTCCCATCAGCCCAATCCAGTGGCCAGGCTGGCTGGGGCTGATGGGAGTTGTAGTTTAAAAAAAGTAACTTTTCCCAGCTCTGATTAAAATTAATTAATAATGAAGGAATGAATGAACAATAACTTGCTCAAACTGTACATTTCCCCCCCTCACTCTTGTGACCAAATCCTCAGAGCTGGTAAAATAGCCCTAATGCTGATGCTGCCCAGTGAGGAGGTTGAAGAAGGCTATTAGGAATGTAGGATGCCTCCTTATACTGAGTCAGACCACTGGTCCATGTAGCTCCATGCTGTTTAACTGAGGACCCAGCGTAGAGTGTGCCTAGCATACTTTTGATGTTAAAGGACAGATGGGAACAGTCCTTTGCAGAGGCCTGATCTTGGGTCTCATTGCTTCAGAGTTTCCAGCTAGATGGCTTCCTTGCCAGGAGCTCCTCTCTTTCTGGCCAGCCCATCAGTGGACGATTGGCACATCAAATTCTGCAAGACAGACAACATCTTCTTTTATTTACCAGGGACAGAACTAGGGTTGCCAGGTTCTTGGCCTGAGCCTGAGTCTGTATCTTTAGGAGAAGAGAAAGTCAGCCAAGTGCAGGTGTTCTTGCAACACTGTAATGAGAAAAACCACAAGGTGGAATTCTCCCTCCCCCCTGCACAACTTTTAAAGATACAGAAGACCTCTTGGAGGCTGGGTCTGGCAACTAAGAAGTCTTCTGTATCTTTCAAAGTTGTGCAGGGGGAAGGGAGAAGTTCACCTTGTGGTTTTTCCCATTACAGGGTTGCAAGAACGCCTGCACTTGACTGACTTTCTCTTCTCCTAAAGATACAGGATCAGTCTCAGGCCAAGAACCTGGCAACTCTAGACAGCACTGATGCCAGTACAATACTCTGCCTCTGTTTTGCCTTTGGGCAAGATGGAGGGGGTGCTTTTTAAAGAGTGCCAGTTTGCACATATGTGCAGTCTGATTCATAGGAATCGTTGGTGAACTACAGCACACCAGGAAGAAGATAGCCAGCATGGGAAGGAGACAGGAAACCACATCCTATGGAGAGTGTTTGCAAGAGCTGGGTGTGTTTTCTCATGGAGAAGGGAAGATTAAGGAGCAGGCTTTCCCCCTGTTGTTCTAGAAGGCAGGACAGGACCCAATGGGTGGAAATGGCAGAGAAGCAGATTTTGGTTAAACAGCAGAAGAAAGTTCCTAACAGTAAAAAGCTGTTTGACAGTGAGACAGACTATCTCAGGAGGTAAAAGAGGAATTTAAGCAGAGGCAAAACAAGAATGTTTTCAGATTCCTACAGTCATCAGGGGATTGGACTATATGATCTCCAGAGTTGCTTCCAGCTCTAAAATGATATGTTTCTGGAACACTGATGCTCTTTTATTATTTGCATTTGCCCATTGCCTCATAACACAGGCTGCATATGCACCATACATTTAAAGCACATGACTTCTGTCCAAGAACCCTGAGAACTGTAGTTTGCTGTCGTTGATGGCTGAAGAGGACTGTTCCTGGCAAGCTGAAGATCCCTGATGAAAGAATGCTTTTAGCTGTGTGTTATAATGTTTTTAATTGTAATTGTGCTTTGGGATGTTTTCAGCTGTTTTTAGTATCCCCCCCTTTATGCTAATTGATTTTGTTTATGTTTGCTGCCCTGGGCTCCTTAGGGAGAAAGGGCAGGATATAAATTCAATAAATAAATAAAAATAAATAAATACTCTTTACAGAACTACCCATTCCCTGCACTCCTAAACTACAGTTCCTAGGATTCTTTGGAGGGAAGTCATGTGCTTTAAACATGCTTTAAATGTATGGCATGTGCGCAGCCACAATTTCTTTAGATGACATGCAACCAGAATTTTGGGGGAAGCCATCACCTGGGTAACAGGTGTTTTCTTGAAGCTGTACCTGAAGTTTGTTTTTTGAAATTGTAGCAAGAGAGAGATTGGGGCTGAAGTCTTGATTTATTCATGCTGTTGAGCTGAGCTTGAATAACAGCTGGATCTGTGCCTCTTCACATCTTGAAGAAATAACACTTTTGTGCCGTACTGAGAAGTCAACTCTTGAATTCTCTTGCAAGATAACATTTTGGCAGTGCTTTGGGTCTGCTAATGTGCATCATCTGTAACTCCACCATCGGAGGCTTTTGATGTTCAAGAGTTTTGAAATGCACTTTGCAGAGTCAAACGCTGACTGCAGGATGACCTTTTGGAGCTGTGTCTGATATAATAGCCAGCGCCCTGGCAAATGATGAAAACCTTACTGAGCGCTTCCCTTAAGTTAGGCTCCACTGGCAGATGGGAGAAGCAGCAACACCAACAAATTATCTGGCCTACCCGTTTGCAGCTCTGGGGTCATTTAGTGGAAGCTGGGAATGAGATGTTCTTTCATGGCTCCTCCAGACAATGACATCCATCCTGATTGGTTTGCACAAAGCTTAGGTGGACCTTAGACCAGCGGTTCCCAAACTTTATTTTCCATGGACCACTGAGGGTCTTGGCAGACCACTTAATGATTTTTTTTGCCCTTTCCCTCTTTTTCCTCCCCAAACCTCTTCATGCAGATGATCCCATGCACATTTACTCAGAAGTAAGCCCTACCAAGATCAATAATAGATATGCATAGGACTGCAGTCTGTGAAGTGTGACCCAGCGCATCTTTATTCAAAAAGAAGCCTGTGTTCTCTATGGCCCTACTTTGCAAATAAGCATCATGGTTCACAGCCTGGACATCTATATTGGTTTTACTCCTCCTTCTATCCAGGCTGTTGAGGAAGAAAGGAGTCATCTGCTTCAGGGAGAGGGGGGCTTTAAAGGGGCCATCACACAGCTCTACTCAAAAGCAAGCCCCACCAAGATCAATGGTAGACTTGCATAGGACTGCAGCCTTAGCACATATAGGATTGCAGCCTAAATTGGTTTATCATAAAGATGCTACAGGATACTGTTAACAAGGGGCTGAATAAGCCGCCAACTCTACGGGGAAATAGTATCTCCACCACACCACCCTGCCAGCTTGTTCAGTTCTGCATCTTCTTTTCAAGAATGTGAAGTAAGATGGAAGGATATTAAGTGGGCTAGGGCCTGGCAGACCAGAGTTCAAATCCTCACGTGGCCATGAAGCACACTGGGTGACCTTAGGCCAGTCACCGTCTCTCAGCCTAACCTACCTCACAAGGTTGCTGTCAGGATAGATTGGGGAGGGGGGGGAGAACCTTGAGTTCCTTGGAGGAAAGCTAAAAGCTAACATAAATGGACTTTTGACATTGTAGCCTCTTTTAGGGAGTGTCTTGTTCCACAATAATAATGTGTTAGTTTTATATTGGTTTTAATATTTTTCACTGTATGTCGCTTTGGGTTCATTTTCATGAAGAAAAGAAACTAATAAATTTGATAAATAAATAAATACACATAAGAAACAGAAATGTAGCAGGTGAACCCCACCTCCCGAAACCTGAGGCTACAATTCTATATTACCTGAGAGTAAGCCTCATTGAATACAGTGGGGTCTACTGCTGAGGAAACATGCATAAGTTTAGGCAGTGATGGGGAAATTTCAAGAGCTGTCACTGAGTTGGGGGAGTGGGAAGGAAAGATAGCAAACGAGGGGTAAAGATATAGTCACTGTTCTGCTGGTTCCATCTCTCTTTTCTGAAAATTGGGGCACATTATGCTAGTCAAACTCCACCCCTTTTTACTGTAAAACCTGCAGGTCCAGCTGAAATGCATTTTTTTAAAAAAAAAATCACCTTCAAAGAGATTTTGCAACTGATTGGCAGATCAACCCGTTGCACCTCCAAGTGTAGCCAATGGAAAAGCTTTGCTGTAGGTGACTAGTGTGCTCACAGCTAGGGATGGGAAAATCTATCAATTTTGGTTCTCTCCATTTCTCATTTTTCCAGTTTTAAATTCAGTTCTCCATATTTCTGCCGCAAATTGCGATTAAAAAAAAAGAAAAATCCTCATGAAGATTCCCCAGCACTTTAGTGCAAATTCCTCTTAATAAACATATTTTTGTAGGCAATTTTGACTAATGTACACATTTTCGCAATCAATTCCTTGTCACGTAATACACTTTTGTATGTTATTTTCACTCATAGATTCATTTTTATGCCTGCTTTCCCCTAACGTATGCATTTTTGTAAACATTGTTTGGGTGACAAACTGCATTGCAAAATTTGAATAAGTGCGAATTTCAAAGGATGGCTGTGTTTTGGTTCTCATATTGTTTTTTGTGTATAAAAAGGTATGTACTAGGATTAAGAGTGCATAAAAATGTATAAGTGAAAATATCATACAAAAATTCAGTGTGTGTGTGTGTGTGTGTGTATGTATGTGAAATCCTTGCAAAAATGCATATAGAAATGTGTCTGTTAGGAGAAATTCATACTAAAATGCTGATGAATTTTCATGATTTTCATGGCGCCCTGGGCTCCTACTGAGAGGAAGGGTGGGATATAAATCTAATAAATAAATAAGGAACACATAGCACAGTCCTTTAAAGTGAGACCAGACCACATGCACAATATATAACTGGCTGCTTCACTCTGAAGTAGTACAAAAGGCCGCATGAGTCTTCTGAACAGGTGCTTGGGTCAGGGTGGTGGTGATGAATGGATTAGAGTAAGGATGAGGAATCTCTGGCCCTCCAGATGTTGCTGGACTACAGATCCCCTGATCCCTGTCCATTGGCTGTGCTGGCTGGGGCTGATGGGAGTTGGAGTCCAACAACCACAGGAGGGACATAGGTCCCCCCAGAGCTTGGAAAAATTACTTTTTTGAACTACAACTCCCATCAACCTAATCCAGTGGCCATGCTGGCTGGGGCTGATGGGAGTTGTAGTTCAAAAAAGTAACTGGTCCAAGCTCTGGGTCCCCCATCCCTGGTTTAGGAGAGCAGTGCATGGGACCAGGGATAGGGACTGGAGCAGGAAAGCAGAATCGGCCCAGGAAAGCCAGTGTTAAATCTTTTAAAGATCCCTAAACATTATCAATATTGGAGGAAGAACTCTGAGGCCACCAGTACGTGAAGCCCTTCAAACGAAGGGCCAAAAGCCTGGGTAACAAGGAAGGCTTTTGTCTGGCACCTATATATAGAGCAATCCACAAGCGGGGAGCCACCACTGAGAAGTCCCATTCTTGTATTGCCACCCTCTTCACCTCCTTCAGAGGGGGCACACGGAGAAGGGCCTCAGATGAAGAGCACAGGGGCTGGGTTGGTTCATGCGGGGAGGATAAATTTGATCTGGTTTGCATTTAAAGGTTAACCTCCCTAAATTTACTCTTTCAGAAACAACACATGAACCAGAACACAGCCGTCCTTTGACATTCACACTTTTCCAGATTTTGCAGGGCTGTTCTCCAGCTGAGTATTGTGTATAAAAATGTATGTACTAGGATAAAGTGTGCATAAAATGTATGTATTAGTGAAAATAACATACAAAAATTCATTACAGTTGGAATTCTTGCAAAAATGCATACAGAAATGTGTCTGTGAGAAGAAATTCACACTAAAATGCTGATGAATTTTCATGATTTTTTTTTTTTAAAAAAATCACAAACTGGTATGGAAATGTAGAAAACCGAACTTAAGACTGGAGATACGAGAAACTGAGAGGAATCAAAAAGGACAGGTTTGCCCACCCCTAGTCAGGAGAGTGACACAAAAGCGACTGCTTTTAAATGTTAGATGACTGTGGACTTAACTTTGAACGCACCCTACGCTGCTGTGGAGCAGCTGATGAGAATGCGCTCTCTTGAGGCTCAAAGCAGAAGCTGGGATAGCCACATCTGATATGTGCATTCTACCGTTCTTCTAATTGGAGTTTTATGCATGCATGCTCCATTCCCATTAGCGACAGAGTTGTACTAGCTTTAGCTTAGAGGCAAAGAATAACTAGTGGGCAGTTTAATCAGAAGGAAAGGAGGGAAATAAAGTTAATGTAGCATGCACGAGGTTTGGGCATTCTGTGTTGGCAGAGCATTTGCACATCTTTATTGTACAAAGCCGAGGCATGTTTGTTTTAAAGTCTTGGGAAGAAAAGGTTAAACAGGCCCCGAATCTACATAGTTTTAGCCACATATGTTTCCGCTACCACCCCTCCAGTGTCAGAAAAAATGTCCCTTTGCTATCATCATTGGCCAATAGCAATGCCCGCTGTATGGACACAGATTTATTTCTTACAGCAGAACTCAAGCAGGACAGAGATGTTGACATTGGGCTGTGTGACAATTCCATTCTGTCCATTTCCCCGGTCAGCAGAATGGAGAAAGAGTTAGGGTGAAGGGATATAAAAAAAATTACAGAGTTGCAGGGATAGTTTGGAAACAGCCCTGCCACATTCAACTCAAACACACCTTTTCCTTTCCAGACTGGAACTTTGGGGATGGGGGGAGAGAAGTGGTTCAACAAGTTGCACTAGAACTGGGTTGTGGATGGTGCTGATTGGCTAGTACCAATGATGTCACAAACTCCCCTATTCCCCTTAAATAAGGTAAATAAGGTGAAGGATGATGCATAAATAGTTAAGCACTGATTTTTTTTTTTTTAAAGTCCTCCCTGTAGATGGGAGGGGAAAAATACTACCATTTGATTAGCTAACATGTATCATGTGAACTGAGAAGCGAGGAAGAAGATGCGCTTCCTCTTTAGTAGAAGAACATGCTGCGATTGCAATCCTGCACTCACTTACCTGGAAGTAGGCCCCACTGAACTTAGTGAGGCTTATTGCTGAGTAGCCGCGTACAGGATTGCCCTGTAAGTGTCTTCTTTTTTTGCATGTGCTGCCTCTGACCTTGTTCTAGCAATGCACTTATTTATTTATTTATTTATTTAATTACATTTCTAGACCGCCCTATAGCAGAAAGCTCTCAGGGCGGTGTACAACAAATAAAATCACAATTAAAATATGAGCAAGTGTGGAAAAAAATATATATATATATAGTACAATTATAAAACATTAATAAAATTGCCATTGAGATTTAAATTAAGATCATATTAAGTTTAAAATGTTAAATTAAAATATTTAAAAATTTACAAAATTTAAAAAGCCTGGGCGAAAAGGTAAGTTTTTACCTGGCGCCGAAAAGATAACAGAGAAGGCGCCAGGCGTATCTCGTCTGGGAGGGCATTCCATAGTTCGGGGGCCACCACCAAGAAGGCCCTAGATCTAGTTGTTGATCTCCGGGCCTCTTTATGGGTTGGGACCCGGAGAAGGGCCTTTGACGTCGAGCGTAGTGAACGGGTAGGTACATAGCGAGAGAGGCGCTCCATCAGGTATTGCGGTCCGATGCCGTTTAGGGCTTTATAGGTAAGAACCAACACTTTGAATCTGGCCCGGAAACATATCGGTAGCCAGTGCAGCTGCGCCAGGACAGGTGTTATATGGTCAAATTTCTTTGTCCCAGTGAGAACTCTGGCCGCAGCATTTTGCACTAGCTGAAGTTTCCGAACCGTCTTCATAGGTAGCCCCACGTAGAGTGCATTACAGTAGTCCAATCTAGAGGTTACCATAGCATGGATAACTGAGGCAAGATGCTCCTTGCTCAGATAGGGTCGTAGTTGGGCTACCAGCCGGAGCTGGTAGAATGCATTCCGTGCCACCGAGGCTACCTGAGCCTCAAGTGACAGGAGCGGATCTAATAAGACCCCCAAACTACGTACCTGTTCCTTTAGGGGGAGTGTAACCGCATCTAGGATAGGTCGAACGTCAACCATCTGGGCAGAGGGTCCTCCCACCAACAGCATCTCAGTCTTGTTAGGATTGAGTTTCAGTTTATTAGCTCTCATCCAGCCCATTATCGCGGCCAGGCAGCGGTCTAGTACATCAACAGCCTCACCTGACGAAGATGAAAAGGAGTAGTAGAGCTGCGTATCATCAGCATATTGCTGGAAACGCACTCCAAAACTCCTGATGACCTCACCCAGCGGCTTCATATAGATATTGAAAAGCATGGGGGACAGAACTGAACCCTGCGGGACCCCATATTGGAGTACCCAGGGACTCGAGTAATGTTCCCCCAGCATCACCTTCTGGAGACGATTCCCGAGATAGGAGCAGAGCCACCGCCAAGCAGTGCCTCCCACTCCTAAATCCGTAAGTCGCTCCAGAAGGATACCATGGTCGATGGTATCAAACGCCGCTGAGAGATCAAGGAGAACCAACAGAGTTACACTCCCTCTGTCTTTCTCCCGACAGAGGTCATCATACAGGGCGACCAAGGCCGTTTCTGTACCAAACCCCGGCCGAAAGCCCGATTGAAATGGGTCTAGATAATCAGTTTCATCCAAGAGAGCCTGGAGTTGGCGAGCGACCACACGCTCTAGAACCTTGCCCAGGAATGGGACATTTGCTACTGGCCTATAGTTGTCCAAATTATCAGGGTCCAAGGAGGATTTTTTTAGGAGCGGTCTCACCACCGCCTGTTTCAGGCAGGGTGGGACCACTCCCTCTCGTAAAGAGGCATTAATCACCTCCTTGGCCCAGCCGGCTGTTCCATTCCTGCTAGCTTTTATTAGCCATGAGGGGCAAGGATCCAGAGCAGAAGTGGTCGCCCGCACCTGTCCAAGCACCTTGTCCACATCCTCGAGCTGTACCAACTGAAACTCATCCAATAAAACAGGACAAGACTGTGCTCTGGACACCTCATTAGGATCAACTGCTACAATAATGGAGTCAAGGTCCCGGCGGATGTTCATGATCTTATCACGAAAGTGTCGCGCAAACTCATTACAGCGGGCAATTGATGGTGTTATTGCGTCCTGGGGACCAGAGTGTAAAAGTCCCCGGACAACTTTATAAAGTTCCGCTGGGCGGTTAAGGGATGACTGAATAGAGACAGCAAAGTATTGCTTCTTTGCTGCTCTCACTGCCTTCACATAGAGTTTGGTAGAGACCCTCACAAGTGCATGATTACAGCCGTCGGGAGTTCGCCTCCATTTGCACTCAAGCCGTCTCCTTTCTTGCTTAGGAGATCCTTGAAGCCCCAGCTAGCCAGGCCATGGGTGGCGGCCTAGGGGGCTAGCAGACCCCTATGGGTGCCAGGGTGATTTTTTAAATCGTGTAGGTCGGGAGCCAAATGTGGCCCTGCAGGCCTCTCTGGCCCTCAGGGCTCTTCCCCAGACCACATCCTTCATCAGCTTTGGAGCCACATCCTTCACCTGCCCTGCTTAGCATCCTTCTCGACAGTTTTTGCTTTGCTGGAATATGGCCTTGAACTCCGATGATGCTTCTTACTTGCCTGCAGTAGAGGCTGGCCCTTTAGGGGAAATGAGGCACTGACCCACCAACCTAAGTCTGCCCCCAGGCAGCCCCTTCTTCCTTACAAGCAGTTCAAGACACTGGCTAGCTGTGACAGCTTCCTCCTCCTCAGTCTCAGCGTTGCCTTTGTAGAACTCAGCAGGGAGGGGGAGGCTGGGGACAAGACTAGAATGGGAGTTGGTTCTGCCTGTCATTGCCTCTGGCGCCATCTACTGCTGGCCTCTCTGCCTTCCACCCTACCAGCCTCAATAAGCATCAGCTGCCATTGCTTGCCTGGATGGAGGATAAAGAGGTGTACGTGTGTAGAAACTAGGCTACTTGACTTTTGTTGCTCTGCCTGCTTTTGCCTCTGGCACCGCCCACCATTGAGATGTGGCCCTGGGAAGGTTTGCCAGATGGAAATGTGGCCCTGGGAAGGTTTGCCAGATGGAAATGTGGCCCTTGGGCTGAAAAAAGTTTCCCACCCCTGTTCTAGTGGAAAACAGTCCCCCACCATGCTCTAAAACTTTGGGACAATGTGGTCTGAGGCAGAGCTTGGAAAAGTTACTTCTTTGAACTACAACTCCCATCAGCCCAATCCAGTGGTCATGCTGGCTAGGGCTGATGGGAATTGTAGTTCAAAAAAAGTAACTTTTCCAAGATCTAGTCTGAGGTTTGGGCACAACTAGGATATCCATGTGTCCTACTGTACAGAGGGCAATCCTTTGTTTGATGGGCTGTCAAAGGACAGTTCTCTATTGAAGGTGTCCTCTGTTTGAAAGGCTGTGCAGTTAGAAGGATTGTAGACCATCACAGTCCTACTCAGAGTAAACCCTCTGAAATTAATGGCCATGCATAACCTAGGCCCATTAATTTTAGTAGGTCTTCGGTGAGTAGAAGTCAGTTAGATAAAACCCAGTAAACCATACAAAAGGAGCCCAGGGGGCATGAGATTGCCCATCAACAGCAAGCATCTGAAGAGTAGACTGAGGAGGCACCAGGGTGACGTGTTCACGGTCTTTTCCATGAGGGTGGGATGGAGCGCTGACAGGTTCGAGGCAAATGGATCATATAACACCAGTCCTGTCACAGTGGTTGCCTCCATGCTTCTGAGCCCAATTCAAAATGCTGGATTTAACTTATAAAGCTCTTTACAGCTCAGGACCTCAATATCTTCTGGAATGTATCTCCCACTATGAACTACCTGGGCCCTTAGATCTTCTTCTGAGACCCTTCTCCAGTCCCCGCCACCCTGAGGGTGGCTGAGAGCGGGGTGAGAAGGGAGTGAGCTTCTCAGTTCTGGCTTGCCATCTGTGGAATGAGCTCCCCAGTGAGGTCTGTCTGGCATCTTCATTGACATCTTTTCAGCACCAGGTAAAGGCTTTGGTTTCCCTCCACGCTTTTGGTAGACTCAGATAATACCATTTGTTATTAGTGTGGTGCCAAAGCTTTCTGTGGCTGTGTGGGGATTGTTGTTACAATTTTGTTGTTTTGTTTTTAGTGTGTGATATATTTATTTGTGTGTTTAATATTGTTGTATGTGGCTTAGAGACCTTTGGGTAACAAGTGGCTTACAAATCTAAATAATAATAATAATAATAATATAGTTATTTCTAAATCTGCTCTTATAAATGGGCATATATGCAAATTAGGGTTGCCAGGTTCAGGGCCTGAGACTGATCCTGTATCTTTAGGAGAAGAGAAAGGCAGCCAAGTGCAGGTGTTCTTACAACCCTGTAATGGGAAAAACCACAAGGTGGGATTCTCCCTCCCCTCCTCCACAACTTTTAAAGATACAGAAGACCTCTTGTAGGCTGGGCAATCAAGAGGTCTTTTGTATCTTTAAAAGTCATGCAGGGGGAAGGGAGAATTCCACCTTGTGGTTTTTCCCATTACAGAGTTGCAAGAACACCTGCACTTAGCTGACTTTCTCTTCTCCTAAAGATACAGGATCAGTCTCAGGCCAGGAACCTGGCAACCCTAATGCAAATCCACACCTTATTTGCAGTCTTTTTGTGAGGTATAAGTGGCCGCTCTAATCCACACTTTCCAGTTTGCAGCCTTTCCTCCTTGCTCCACACAAATACATTAAGTGAAGGGCCGTACCCTTTTCTCCATTCACTTGTATGGAAATGGAAAAGGGGGTTGCAGTCATGAACAGCATTGAGGAGAAAGGCCATGCCCACACCAAATGCAATTCTTAACGTTTGGGCAACTAAGTTCATAACTGAGATCTAAAAGCTCATTTCCCCATCTATCAGTTTGTGTCAGGATGTAAGTCACCACTGTGGACACCCCCACCCCCTGGCACTTTCTTCCCTTCACTGTCTTCTGAGCTAAGTGATGCTAATTAATTTAAGGGTGTTTGGGAGGCCTTGAATGTCTCCTTCATTCAAATGACCTATTAATGGCTGGGGAATGTTTGAGATTGCATCCTGGCAGGCCATCTCCTGTGTGATGGTAGGAGAGCTTTAGAAATTGTAAGGTGTTTAATTTGTTTCCTGCTTAAAAAAAAAAAAAGCTTAGGAACATAGAAAAGTGCTTTATACCTAGTCAAATAACTGGTCCATCCAACTTAGTCTTGTCAACAATGCTTATTAGCAGTTGTCCAGGGACACGGGGCCTTCTGCTCAACCACTGAGCTATAGTTTTTCCTCAGTTTAAGGTGACATCATTGTCCATCATTGGTTTATACAAACATTTGTTCCTGTTAGCTAACCAGTAGGAATTGGCTCATGTTAACTGGCTAGAGATGATGCGAGTTGCAGTCCAACAACATCCTGGGACCCAAGGTTGAAGAACACTGTGTTAGGGGACCTGAGAGGGAGATAGTTCCAGATAATAAGATCTGTGCTCATTTCCCCTCCCTCTCCTAGCTGGGTTGGCTTAGGGTGGTAGCAATAGTTAAAGCATGTCTCCCCAGTTGAGTAAAGATGATTTCCATGTGGAAACAGGTACAAAATTGGGAGTGTATTGTGATCCATTGTCTTCTATCGACACATTCTGTGGCCAATGGGAAAAATACTACTAGTTTTGTCTGTGCAGAGACATATTAAGTCATGGTCAGGTGACTCCCAGCTCTGCCCTGATTGGTTTTGCCCTAATTGAATTATAGCTCCTGCTGCACCTCTTGGCCCCCTTCTTAGGGTCATTGTTCCCTAGAAGTAATATTTCACTTCTTTCTAACCGTGGTTCTTCAGCCTTTTAGCCTGTGCACATAATCCTGCTACCTGCTGCATTTTTAGCCCCCTACAAGAAATCCTGCAAACCACCCACATCTGGGGAATACATGGTTACCTTTGACAATAATTAGTTTAGGGATGGAAGGATCTGTCAATTTCTGTTCTCTCAGTTTCTTGCTTTTCCAATCTAAAATTCAGCTCTCCAGGTTTCTGCAACAGTTTGCTATTTTATTTAAATAAAACGTCATGAAAATTCTTCAGCATTTTAGTGCAAATTTCCCTGAATAAACACATTTTTGTCTGCAGTTTTGACCAATGTACACATTTTTGCAAGCAATTTCTCTTAACATGATGCATTTCCCCTAATATTTTCATTTTTATACATACTTTCTCCTAATATATACATTTTGGTAAACCTTCTTTGGTTGCAGAAGTACATAGCAAAATTTGGACGTGTGAATTTCAAAGGACTGTGAAAGTGCAAAGGTTGTGCTCTGGTTCTCATATTGTTTTGGAAAGTGCACATTTGATATATTCAGGTTTAAATGTGAACTGAATTAAATCCCCACCCCTATTTGAAGTCAAGGGGCTGGCTCAAGGGGGTGAATGGCAAATAGACAGAGGGCAATATGAGCCAGCAAAAGCAGGCCATTTCTTGTTCCTATTTGTTCTGGTATACACTCAAGAGTTCTCTATTGATGTGATCGATATGACGCGGGGTACCCCCCCCCTCTGCTGAGCTCCATTTATTTTTAATGCCTTAGCATCCAATGTTTTTGCCAGGAAGATGTTGCAATCCAGACTGTGTCCTCAATGAACAATTTAACCAAGGTAAGCAATTAGATAATATTCAACCAATCATAAAGCTGAGTCTCTCCCCCTTTATCATAGTATGTCTTGCCATAGCCATTGTCTTCACCATGGTGTGGCAAGTCGCTGTGGCATAGTGGCTAGAGTAACTGGACTTGGATCCAGGACACCTTCTTGGCCAGCCTTTCCCAGCTAGAGGGCCAGCAGATGTTGTCGGACCACAACTCCCATCAGCCTCAGCAAGCATTGCCAATGGTCAAGAAAGATGGGAAATTGTGGTCCAACAACATCTGGTGGCCCACTAGTTGGGAAACGCTGTTCTTGGCCGTCAAGGTCATTGGCTGGCCTTTGTCAACTCACTAGCTCTCAGTGTTGCTGTGACAATAAAATTGGAGGAACCTTTATGCACTAACCTCTGGTCTTCATGGAGAAGTCTACATGTACTCTGGGCTGGCCCAATACATTTTGCCACCTGAGGCAGAACAGCAAATGATACCCCCTCCTCTCAAATCAAGGTGCAGAGCATCCCTGGATGGAACACATTTGGCTTTAAGTCAGGCCTCCCTATTTGGCCCTCAGGACTCTTCTCAGGCAACACCGCTCCGTGGCCTTGCTTTGCACGTCCTTGAGTGACTTTTGCCTGGGTGGAATGTGCCCTTGCACTGAGATAATGCCACTTCCTCACTTGCATAGAGGATAGAGAGGTGTGTGCCTGTGCCTCTGACCTTGTGTAGAAACCTCTGGCTTTCTGTGGCTGGAATGTAGCCTACTGTACAGAGGTAAGAGTTGCATCCATTGCCCCACCCATTTATGCCTTTGGCCACACCCACCACTGGCACATGGCCCTTGGAAGGTTGCTCACGAGGGAATGTGGCCCTTGGGATAAAAAGGCTTTCACTTCAGATCCTTCAATCAGCCTCCATTTCTGACATCTCTCAAGGCATCGCTGGCAATGCCTTTTCAGTACACTTTCAGGCCTATCTTAAAGGCTAGATCCCTGTGTTTTGCATGTAGAGAGGTTGCACAGCTATGGGGTGTACACAGCCTCGTCTTTTTGGTTTCCTTTTCAGTACCAGAAAAGATATTTCAGGCAGGCCTGGAACGATATAATTGGTTACCAAGGCGGGTGGTTTTTTTTTAATGACACCCGTTTCTTAACAGGAATGAGATGCCAGACAAAATGAGTGATGAGCCAACTGGGGAGATAAAGGGCCTGAGATGATTACTGGGAGAGATACGAATTGTTTCCCTATCCGTGGGGCCACCTTGGGAAGCCAAGTGCCCCGGGTGATTTTGCAAACCTGACACTTGGTTTCTTTTTTCCCCCCCAGGGCCTCCACAGAGGCCTCCTGCAAGAGGGAGACGGGTGTGTGTGTGTGTGCAAAAACATACATTCCCCGCAACAATTACACTCTGTGGCACTTGGCCAGGGAGAGGAGGGAGGAGGCCACAATGTTTAATAAGCTGGGGTAGGAGAGAGAGAGAAACTTCTCGGCTAACTGACTGGCATTTCCTTAACGCTTTGGAAAGAATCTGCATAAGAAAGAACTATGGTGTCGTGTGTGTGTGTGTGTGTGTGTGTGTGTGTGTGTGTAAAATGAGCACCTTTGGGACTGTTTAAAGGTATCCTGCAAAATGAGATTGACAATGGTCTGATAATCTGAATTTATATGAAGGGCATATTGAATTCCAGAGGCCATCTGGTATAAATCGGGCCAGCTCTGTTGGCCAGGCTCCGCCCACTAGAATGCTTACTGTTATAAGCACCAGTAAAAGCCACTCTGTTGCAGCAGATGGCACACTGGAGCAGGGAGAAGGGTTCAAATGTGAACCATGAAGCTCTCTGGGCAGGCAAATCACAGCCGCTCAGACTCGCGTCTTTAACTGGGTTGTTACAAAGATAAAAGGGGATGGAATATTCATACTCCCATACAGGACATTGGTTTGGGTCCTTCCCTGAATGATAAGAAATTCCAGAAACAGCTTTGCAGGGTCAGTATTCAGGTGAGAATTAGAGTACAGTTGGATCATCTGCAGATCCCACCTGCTCAACCTGTATACAGTGTGATGCAAAGATATACAGGTTGAGCAGGTGGAATCTACAGGTGATCCAACTGTCTCTGTGTTTTGGCACATGGTCCATTTTGTCCCCATTGCGTGTTTACAGAAGTATATCCTACCCTCTCTACCTGAACACCACTCCATCTAAGAGCAAACTCTGGTGGGAGAGATGTATACGGGGCTGGCAGGTGTGAGGGAGGGAGGGCATATGTATGTATGGTCTGTGAGAGAGGGAGATGTATACGTGAAGTGTATGTGTGAAGGAGGAGAGACACATATGTGTCTGTCCTCTATAGGTGGGCAATGGGTGTGTGGAAAGAGTGTGATGTGGCCACCGTGTATATTTTTCTCGTAGTGGGAAATGCTTCCTGTTGTTATGAGACAGCAACAGTGTGTGTGTGTGTGTGTGTGTGTGTGTGTGTGTGTGTGTGTGTGTGTGTGTGTGTGTGTGTGTGTGTGTGAAATCCACAATCAGGACCAGTGGGACATAGCTGACTTATGACAAGCACAAAATTGTCCAGGTGGGAAGGGGGAAGCAGCAATGACTATATTCTCTAATTTTGTGTTATGCCATGCTGCCCATGGCAGCCATTTCATGTTATTCCATGCTCCCATGGCATCCATTTTGTGACTGGTGCCCATAGATTTTACTAAAAACTCAAAACGTGCCCTCTGGTCCAAATAAATAGCATCCCCTGGTCCAAACTTACTTGGAACAGTTTTCTAGGGGTAGAATCATAGAACAGTAGAGTTCGAAGGGGCCTATGTGGCCATCCAGTCTAACTCCCTGCTCAATGCAGGAATCAAGCATACCCGACAGGTGCTGTCCAGCTGCTTCTGGAATGCCTCCAGTGTTGGAGAGCCCACCGCCTCCCTAGGTCATTGGTTCCATCGTTGCTCTAATAGGAAGTTTTTTCTTGATGTTCAGTCAAAATCTGGCTTCCTACAACCTGAGCCCATTATTCCACACCCTGCACTCTGGGATGATCAAGCAGAGATCCTGGCCCTCCTCTGTGTGACAACCTTTCAAGTACTTAAAGAGTGCTATCATATCTCCCCTTAGTCTTCTCTTCTCAAGGAGAAACATGCCCAGTTCTGTCCTCATAGGGCTTTGTTTCCAGTCCCCTGGCCATCCTCGTTGCCTCATCTGAACCCGTTCCAGTTTGTCTGCATTCTTCTTAAAGTGTGATGTCCAGTACTGGATGCAATACTCAATATTTATTTATTTATTTATTACATTTATACCCCACCTTTCTTTGTTCATGAAACCCAAGGCGGCTTACATATGGTTCCCAGGCGGTCTCCCATCCAGGCACTGACCAGACCTGACCCTGCTTCGCTTCAGCAGGGAGCTGGCCTTATGTGCCTTCAGACCATAGCCTAACCAAGTGCCAAATAGAGGGGAACTAGTACTTCATGCGATTCGGAAACAATACTTCCATTCATACAGCCTAAAATAGCATTTGCCTTTTTTGCAGCTACGTTACACTGCTGGTTCACACTGATCCCAGGCCTGCCTGGGATCAAACCTGGAAGCTTTTGCATGCCAAGCCTATACTCTGCTTCTGCCAGACCAGGAGCACCCCTATTAGGAGGAGGAATACCTTTGTCTAATTCTCTTTAAAGCCATCCAAGTTGGTGGCCATCACTGCCTCCTGTGAGAGCGAATCCCACAGTTTAACTACACACTGTGTGAATTACTTTCTTTTGTCTGTCTTGAATCTTCCAACATCCAGCTTCATTGGATGTCCACGAGTTCTAGTGTTATGAGAGAGGGAGAAATATTTTTCTCTATCCATGCTCTCTGCCTTTTATATACTTCTGTCATGTCACCCCTCACTTGCCTTTTCTTTAAACTAAACTCTAAACTAAAAAGCCCCAAATGCTGCAAGCCTTTCCTCATAGAGGAGTCACTCTCTCCCCTTGATCATTCTGATTGCCCTTTTCTGAACCTTTTCCAGCTCTACAATATCCTTTTTGAGGTGAGGCAACCAGAACTGTACACAGGATTCCAAACGTAGTTGCACCATAGATTTGTATAATGGCATTACGATATCAGCAATTTTGTTTTCAGTTCTTTTCCTAAGGAGTAGTATGAGAGTTGCTTTCATCTACCCCTGTGAATCCAGTTTTGGAGCCTGCTGTGGTGGTTTTGTGATGAACTTTGAACAGACACTTGCATTCATGTAAAGTTGAACACTGCTCTTGAGACTCTAAGAACATAAGAACATAAGAAGAGCCTGCTGGATCAGGCCAGTGGCCCATCTAGTCCAGCATCCTGTTCTCACAGTGGCCAACCAGGTGCCTGGGGGAAGCCCGCAAGCAGGACCGAGTGCAAGAACACTTTCCCCTCCTGAGGCTTCCGGCAACTGGTTTTCAGAAGCATGCTGCCTCTGACTAGGGTGGCAGAGCACAGCCATCATGGCCACTAGCCATTGATAGCCCTGTCCTCCATGAATTTGTCTAATCTTCTTTTAAAGCCATCCAAGCTGGTGGCCATTACTGCATCTTGTGGGAGCAAATTCCATCGTTTAACTATGCGCTGGGTAAAGAAGTACTTCCTTTTGTCTGTCCTGAATCTTCCAACATTCAGCTTCTTTGAATGTCCACGAGTTCTAGTATTATGAGAGAGGGAGAAGAACTTTTCTCTATCCACTTTCTCAATGCCATGCATAATTTTATACACTTCTATCATGTCTCCTCTGACCCGCCTTGTCTCTAAACTAAAAAGCCCCAAATGCTGCAACCTTTCCTCGTAAGGGAGTCGCTCCATCCCCTTGATCATTCTGGTTGCCCTCTTCTGAACCTTTTCCAACTCTATAATATCCTTTCTGAGATGAGGCGACCAGAACTGTACACAGCATTCCAAATGCGGCCGCACCATAGATTTATACAACGGCATTATGATATCGGCTGTTTTATTTTCAATACCTTTCCTAATTATTGCTAGCATGGAATTTGCGTTTTTCACAGCTGCCGCACACTGGGTCGACATTTTCATCGTGCTGTCCACCACAACCCCGAGGTCTCTCTCCTGGTCGGTCATCGCCAGTTCAGACCCCATGAGCGTATATGTGAAATTAAGATTTTTTGCTCCAATATGCATAATTTTACACTTGTTTATATTGAATTGCATTTGCCATTTTTCCGCCCATTCACTCAGTTTGGAGAGATCTTTTTGGAGCTCTTCGCAATCCCTTTTTGTTTTAACAACCCTGAACAATTTAGTGTCGTCAGCAAACTTGGCCACTTCACTGCTCACTCCTAATTCTAGGTCATTAATGAACAAGTTGAAAAGTACAGGTCCCAATACCGATCCTTGAGGGACTCCACTTTCTACAGCCCTCCATTGGGAGAACTGTCCGTTTATTCCTACTCTCTGCTTTCTGCGTCTTAACCAATTCCTTATCCACAAGAGGACCTCTCCTCTTATTCCATGACTGCTAAGCTTCCTCAGAAGCCTTTGGTGAGGTACCTTGTCAAACGCTTTTTGAAAGTCTAAGTACACTATGTCCACTGGATCACTCTAGGGATGGAAAGATCTGTCAATTTCATTTCTCTCCGTTTCTCATTATTCCAATCTTTTCTCTTATTCCAGTCATTATTCCAATTCCAATTCAGTCCAGATTTCTGCAGCAATTTGCAAATTTTGTTTTTTTTAAAAAAAATCCTCATGTGAATTCTTCAACACTTCAGTGTGAATTTCTCCTAATAAATACATTTTTGCATACAGTTTTGATTAATATAAACATTTTTGCAACCATTTTCTCCCATAATGCTTTTTGTATATTATTTTCACTAATATAGTCATTTTCATGCACAATTTCCCTTAATCTATGCATTTTTATAAGCACTGGTTAGTTGGAGAACTTCATTACAAAATTCGGAAAAGTGCATATTTCAAAGGATGATTCTGTTTTGTTTCTCTTATTGTTTCTGAAAGTGCAAATTTGATCGATTCAGCTTTAAATGAGAACTAAATCTAATTCCTCCCCCATCTTTACCTGAGGCAGTGTCTGTTGAAGTGTCCAGTGCACCATTTTGTCCTATTCTGTGGGATCAGTTTCATTTGTTGACATCTGGGAGTGTGAATAAGATGCTTGTGGCTGTGTGACCTTACCACATGCTCTTGTACCCCTTGTTCCTCTTGGCTTATTTATGCCAGCTGCAGCAGGTTGACCAGGTGGATCTTAGGGGCAGAAAATGCTTCTCTGCATGATGGAGTAATCTCCACTGCCTTGAAGAACGCAAGTGGTGTGGCTTCTCCTGTAAAAAAAACCACCCAACCACCTTGAATCCAGAGGTTTACGTTAACTACTGGGCAGTCACCAATACTTTCTGGGCTAGGCGACCAAGAAGGCAGTGGTGTTTCAGCTGCAATATATACCTTTTACGTTGGCTCTCATGTTAGTCCTACTCAGTGTAGAACCATTGAAGATAGTGCGCAGGACTCACTTAGGTCCTTTGATTCCAGTGGGCCTACTCTGATTATAACTTTATTTTTAAAAAATGTTGCAGGTCCTATTTGTAAAAAGACATTGCCGAGACGACATGATGTCATGTGGAAACTGATCCTGGAAAATTGCCCTGAAACTTCTCAACTGCTTGGAAAAGTGTGTGTGTGGTGGGGATAACGCCACATGTGACCTTTCCATTCTTGGTTGCTGCTTTCAGTGACTCATCTTGAAATGTGTGAACTTCATCTCCTGCCAGTCAGCTGGCTCTTGGACAAGGCTGTGGCATTCTGGGGCAGTCAGAGAGCCTGCGACATTCTCTTGGAACAGTCAGCAAATATCTTAGAAGTTAAGAAAGCATTTTAAAATAGGGTTGACAGGCTCAGGGCCTGAGAATGATTCTGTATCTTTAGGAGAGGAGAAAGTCAGCCAAGTGCAGGTGTTCTTGCAACACTGTAATGGGAAAAACCACAAGGTGGAATTCTCCCTTCGCCCTGCACAACTTTTAAAGATACAGAAGACCTCTTGGTTGCCAGGCCCAGCCTTCAAGAGGTCTTCTGTATCTTTAAAAGTTGTGCAGGAAGGGAGAATTCCACCTTGTGGTTTTTCCCATTACAGTGTTGCAAGAACACCTGCACTTGGCTGTATTTTCTCTTCTCTTAAAGATACAGAATCATTATCAGCCCCTGAGCTTGGCAACCCTATTTTAAAACCAGTTTGGAGGTCGATGGGAAGAACATATGGATTAAGTGGTGGCAGAAGGCGCTGCAGTGTCTGGGCTTTTGTTCTGAGCACTCCTTAATTTGGCAGCTGGCAAGATTCATCACCTATTGAACTTTTAACGATGGGGCTGGAGGATCTTTCAGTCAGCAGAACTGCAGCCCGGTTCTATGCTGCTCCTACTCAGAAGTAAGAGTGGGCAAATCGGTCAGTTTCAGATTCTCTCCATTTCTCCTTTTTCCAGACTTAAGTTCAGTCCTCCATGTTTCCACATTAATTTTATTTTATTTTTTAAAAAAGTCCTCATGAAAATTCAACAGGGCATTTCTCCTAATGTACAGGTTTATATGCAATTTTGCCTAATGTACACATTTTTGCAAAGCAATTTCTCCCAATATAGTGCATTTTTAATGTTGTTTTCACTAATATGTGCATTGTTATGCACACTTTACCCCAGTATGTACATGTTTGTACATGTTACTTGTCTGGAGAAATTCGTTGCAAAATTCAGAAAAGTGCAAATTTTGAAGGATGGCTGTATTTCAGTCTGCATATGGTTTTGTGAACTTTTGTGAACATCTTTAAATGCAAAGTGAATCAAATTTCTCCCCTATCCCTACTCAGAAGTAAGGCTTACTGAGATGTTGTTGGGTTGTGTTTTTTTTTTTTAAAAAAAATATACCACTTTTTGGCATATTAAGCCAAAAGAAATATATAGTAAAAATACAACAAATCAATCAAAACAATATGAAATAGCAAAATCACAAAATACCCACAAATCAAACTTCGTACGTGTTAGAAATGCCAGTTAACCCTGTGGTAAAGAAACAGAAAAGGCATTAATAAAGGCACACCTATCTCTCACCTAGAGTTTACACCAGCCTTTCCCAACCAGTGTGCCTCCAGATGTTGTTGGATCATAACTCCCATCAGCCTCAGCCAGCATTGCCAATGGTCAGGAAAGATAAGAGTTGTGGTCCAACAACATCTGGAGGCACACTGGTTGGGAAAGGCTGGTTTATACACTCCCCTCCCATCTCTCACCTGGCTACAGACTTCAAGGGACCTCACTCTTGGCTACCGCAAATGTGCACAGGATGTGACCTTCACAAGAGCATATGAAGAACCCAGTGGCCCATTTATTCCAGCATCCTGTTTTCACAGTGGCCGACCAGATGCCTACGGGAAACTCACGGGCAGGATCTGAGTGCAACAGCAACTCTCCCCTCCTGCAGTTTCCAGCAACTGGTATGCAGAAGTTTTCCATAAGAAATTGCCATTTTGGCCCTGCATCAAAATGACTTAACATCATCCATAGATTGTCGCCTTAGTCCTGAAGTGAGGGACGTGCTAGAGCAACCTGTGACATCTCTATCATGTGACATGGTGGTGCAACAAGGATGCCTTTTTCATGGATGTGTTTGGTGGTGGGCCAAAATGAAGTCACTAGAACATCTGAAGGGACCTTCTGTGCTTGTGCATGTAGGGTCTTTCTGCAGATGTTCTCCTGAATGCACACAGAGGGCAGAGGGGGCATTCTGTTACCACAGTGATGCCAGTCCTGCACCCCACCCCTCCCAATTGTATGTACTTTGGAAAAAACTGGCCGAGATGAAATGGAGGTTTGAGGGCTGCAAAAACCACAAGTTGGGAGGCATGATGTTGTTCAGGTAGGGGGCACTCATATCCCCAGAAATAAATGGGAAGGTTTTGCACATCTTTAAAGGTGACCTTGTGATTATGTGAAAAGGGGGGAAAGACAGACGCACAAAACACTCCACAGTGCTTTCACCTAATAGACTTAAAAATAAACTGGGCTTCCTGCTGTTGCAAAAAGGCTTGAGAGCAATGACTTTAATGTGTTCTTGAATTTACATATATTACAAGGAGGAAAAAGTGTTAAAATAATTTGTAATGCAAATTCAGGATCCTTTCACCCTTGATGATGAATCAGGTAATGGTGGTGCTTGTATTTCTGTTGCAATTAAATTTAAGAGACATATGCCCACGCTCCAAAGAATAAGGGAAAATGCAGCCCTTGATTAAGTAAGTGCCAGATACGAATGTTCTCAGCCCTTACGCCAGGAGTGGAGGACCTTTGGCTCCTCTGATGTTGCTGAACTACAAGTCCCATCAGCCCTAGCATGCATGGGCAGGGATGATGGGAGTTGTAGTTCAACAACATCTGGAGGGCCACAGGATCTCCAAACCTCCCTTATGCCTTCCAAGATCTCTTATCCTTTGGCAGCAAAGGGGATTCAAAAAAGCTGGCGATCCAGGCTGGAGCTTCTGTCACCCAGTCACTGGATAGTATTTTTTGATCAGCCAAGAAGGTATTGTGACATAACCAACACAATGCCTTGTCGCAGGGTCTAGCTCCAATTAAAAACTCCAAAAACTCCACAGATATCATTTAACCATTCTGAGCAATCAATGAATGCATCCAGAGCTAAAAAAGACCACCAGATGGCAACTGAAGGGATAACCAGAGGATTATCTGAGGGCTGACACATAGATGATGAAACATTCTGCCGCCCACCCCCCTTTGCTTGAGAGAACAGGACCCAGAACAATGGGTTCAAACTTCAAGAAAAGAGATTTAGGCGGGCCTTCCCAACCAGGTGCCCTCCAGATGCTGCTGAACTACAACTCCCATCATCCCGGACCGTTGGCCACGCTGGCTGGGGCTGATGGGAATTGTAGTCCAAAACATCGGGAGGTTGAGGGAAGCTAATTTAGGACTAAACGTTAGGAAGAATTCTCTGGCGATGTGAGTGTTTGACCATGGAACAGAATGCCTTGGAAAGTAGCATACTCTCCTTTTGTGAGAGGTTTTTCAGCAGAGGCTGAAGGGCTACCTATCAGGGATGCTGTCACAGTGAAATTCCTGCATGCCAGCCGGTTGGACTAGATGACCTTGAGGTTCATTCCCACTCTCCTTCTATGAATGGCAGGTAACTTATCTCTAACGCTGCAGGACAGGGCAGAGGCCAAATTTGCTACACATACCCACATTTTTTCTGTCCCTCATCCTGGTGCCAGCACTGCTGCAAAAGACAAAAGGGGGTCAGTTTTACCAGGGACAGAAAACAGAAACTTGGAGCTGTCCCTAGCCTATTGGCATATGCCTCCATCCTGTCTGTGGAGGCACTCACCTGGGGAATGGAAACAGGGCTGGGACTGTAGCTCAGGGTTAGAATCCATTCCTTGCCTGCCAAAGGTTGCAGGTTCAATATCCAGCATCGCCAGGTAGAGCGGGAAAAAGACCAGGGGTGCAGTTTTCCAGGGTCTCAGGGGGTCATCTTAGTTCCCTTACGTTTTGGGATGCAGGGTCCCAGCAGGATCCCTATGTCTCAGTCTTCCTAGCAGCCAATCAGCATGAAAGCGAAGTGTGTTAGCCACTGAGAAGAGTCTTCTAACAAGCTTCCTTGTCCCTTCCTGCTGACTGGAGCCAATCAGAGTGAAAAGAGGTGAGTCAGCCACTTAGAAGACTCTTTTCAGAAGCTAATACTCCCCCCTTTCATGCTCATTGGCTCCTAGGGACGTATGTTGTTGTGGGGGAAGGCATTAACAAAGATCTCATTCTCAACCCAGCAGCAAAAAAGGTGGGAGGGGGTATGGCTGTGACTATCATGAAGGGACCCTGCACTTCTGAATTTGCCACTACGCTAATGGAAAAGACTCTTGCCTAAAACCCTGACGAATTCTTGGAAGTCAGCTTTGAAAACACGTACATCAAATACAGTAGATGGACCAAAGATCTGCCTCCTTATAAAGCAGCTTCCTGTGTTCAAATCAATGTAACACAATCCTAAATGGACCAGTCCTATCCTGAGTAAGTTTTTCTGGAGGTGATTTGCAATACAGCCAAACCTTCCTTTCCAATTTTTTTTTGCCAGCTGCAGCAGCTTAAGAACAGGAGCTCTCTCCTGCTGTGCTGACTTCCAATGTGTGTGTGTGATGAATGGATCACCTGGAAATGAAGCGGAGTTCTTTTGTAATTGATGTTAGGAAAGGAGGCTTCTGTGACATTTCAGATGAATGGAGGCCCTCTGGTACTGTTGGTTCTTGTGAATGAATCATGCTGTTCACCGTTGTGTACACCACTTAAGTCTCTAAAGCACCCCCAGTGGAATCAGCTGGTGACATTCCATTTGCATGGCTGATACAGCCTTTGGTATTAGGGTTGCCAGGTTCCTGGCCTGAGACTGATCCTGCATCTTTAGGAGAAGAGAAAGTCAGCCAAGTGCAGGTGTGCTTGCAACACCGTAATGAGAAAAACCACAAGGTGGAATTCTCCCTTCCCCTTGTAGGACTTTAAAAGATACAGAAGACCTCTTGGAGGCTGGGCCTGGCAACCAAGAGGTCTTCTGTATCTTTAAAAGTTGTGTAGGGGGAAGGGGGAATTCCACCTTGTGGTTTTTCCCATTACAGTGTTGCAAGAACACCTGCACTTGGCTGACTTTCTCTTCTCCTAAAGATACAGGATCAGTCTCAGGCCAGGAACCTGGCAGTGTGTGTGTGTGTGTGAGTGTGAGTGTGAGTGTGAGTGTGTGTGTGTGTGTGTGTGTGTGTGTGTGTGTGTGTGTGTGTGTGTGTGTGTGTGTGTGAGAGAGAGAGAGAGAGAGAGAGAGAGAGAGGCAATGAATAAAATTGGCAAAATAAACCTAAAGGAAGAGGTGAACATTTTGACAATGCAAAAGACAAGCTCAGGAAAAAAAACTATTTGGTATAGATGGGAAAGAAACTTCATTGCACCCTTCCCTTGGCCCAAGCTGGAATTCATGCAAAGATTCCTAACCTCCAGCAGGAGGAAATATATATAAATATATTGGACCCATTCAGAAAAGGGCAACTAATAAGGAAAGGTTACAACATTTGGGGCTTTTTACTTTAGGGAAAAGGTGAGTAAGAGGAGACATAAGAGAGGTCAGGGCTGGCACCAGGCATGACTGGGCCCTTGGGCACCAGCCTGCCCTGGGTCCGCGGTGCCTGCTCATATGACCACCTACTTCTGCTGCAGTGAATGCTGTGCACGCTGCATGTGCATATCTGCCATCAACCAAGATGGCGGCAGGGGCTTCTCTAAGGGGCTGATGCCTCTGCTGCCATCTTGGTTGATGGCATGCATGCTCACTATGCTACACATCACAGGCCTGCGCAGTTGTATGGGACCTCCCTCTCTGCGATCTGCAGCAGAGTCAGAAGCCGATGCTGCCATGGATTGTGGAATGGGAGTGCTACCCCCCAACCCTAAGGAGGGGCCATTTAGGGTCTCCTCTGGGCTGCAGGGGCCCTCGGCCAGGGCCCAACCTGGCCGCCCCCTGGTCCCAGCCCTGATAGAGGTAAATCCAATTACGGATGGTGTGGAGAATGTGGATAAGAGAGAGGCTTGTCTCCCAACACTAGAACTCAGGGACATCCAATGAATGTTGGAAGATTTAGGACAGACACTTCTTCACACAGCGCTTAGTTAAACTATGGAATTTGCCCCTACAAGAGGCGGTAATGGCCACCAACTGGATGGCATTAAAAGAGGATAGCTATGTTCTCCCTCCACTGAATACCAGTTGCACTCAAGTCCTGCTTGCGGGCTTCCCATGGGCATCTGGTTGGCCGTTGTCTTTGGCCTGGTCGAGCAGAGCTCTTTTTATGTTCTTAGGACATTTTCAGGTTGATGACTGAAAAACTGAATGTATTTTCTGCATCCTGAGAAGTAACTTTTTAAAAAAAACAACCCTATACACCTTTTCCCCTCCTCCAGTGATTCTATGCTATTAAAAGAATCCTGGTTGTTCTCTTTCATAACCTGATGTAATAGATCAAATTTCAGTGCCTTCTGGGCTGGGCTTATGTACCCTCCAAATTGCTCAATTCTGAGCTTCGCTGGGCCAAATTAAGCAGAATGCTTTTGAAGGGAGGAAGGTGGGGTGGCGGGGGAGACAGAGATATTTTAGCACTAATAAATCTCTTTTACAACAGCTGGCTGAGCCCTTTGAACCAGAGCCAGCCACCAACTGTGCACCATTATTGGATTCTTTTCTTGTCTTTGTCTCCAGTGGTGGAGAAAAGTAGATCCCATGTGGAAGCAGCTAGGCTGCTATTATGGATCTTTCTATGGGAGGATTTTCTTGTTGTTATTGTTCCTGCTGGTGGTTCATATAGTTTATTCCCAATAAAAGAAGCGGTGGATGGGAATGCAATATCAATTTGTGTGCCAGAGTGCTGTAGTTGAACAATCCAGTGTTAATTGTATTGCACAGTGTTGGCATCTAAATTCCTGATGCTTTTCTCAGTGGCTGCTGGTCTGACTAAAACCCGGAGCGGATTCCACTGACCCACTGACATGGAGCCACCAGCCGCCACTGGCTCTTCTGCTTTGGCAAATGCCGTCCTCCAAATGGGACTGGGTGGGAGAAACAGGGCAGTTCAGGGCAGATTGAGAGGAGGGAGGGAGGGATCTGTCAGGACATGGGTGAAATCTGATGGAATATCCAGGTCATGGATGGAACCAGGTGAGCTGGAGCAGGGGGTGTTCATCAGGAAAAAATATTTGAGCTGGTTCATGCATGTGTGTTCCATCTGGGCTACCTCTGTGCCAAAAAATTCTCTTGCCTTTTTTTTAGCCATTCTCCATCATACTAACATGGGAACATAGGAAGTTGCCTTATACTGAGTCAAACCCCTAGGGCTGTAAATTGTTAAAGGAACCCTCACAGAGCTACAGTTCCCAGCACCCGTAATAAACAACAGTTCCCAGGATCCTTGGGGGGAAGCCACACCTGTTCCAAGTGGTATAAGTGTGCTTTAAATGATAGTGGGGATCTGGCAGCACGGTTCAAAGAACTGCACGCAGACTAGGAAGTGATCAGAGGCGGTCTGGAAGGGGGGAGGGCTGAAAGGGATTTATGGGGAGGGTCCACGGCTGTGTTTAGTCAAGAAGTGGGAAACTTTACCACTTACAGAAAATTTATGCTCCTGAAGGTTGTGTGTGCACACCTGCATTACTCCCTCCCCCACCCCACTAAACTGGGCTGTGTAAAATGCTTTGTACATTAACAAAATTACATCAACAGAGATCAATAATGCCATTTTCTCCTATAATAATCTCTGTGCTATAACAGCTGGATGTCCTAGATGCCAAATATGGCTGGCCTTCAACTCTCCACTCAAAGGAAAGAGAGGTGTATAGAGTCGGCGTCCCTACCATTAGGCAAAGTAAGGCAACTGCATCAGTTGGCAGATGCTGGGGGATGGGCAGTGACAACAGCCCTCGGGTTGTTCCTCCAAAGCCCCGGGCTCATTGCCGTCTCTTGGAGGACAGAGCTGTGTATGTACACATCTTTGTCCTCCTAAATGATGCCCTCAATTGCACTGTAGGGTGCTATCTCATCACCAGTGTTGATGTAAGAGTCAACTGCCAGTCAAGTTGGCTTCTGTATGGAATAGGGAAGGGGCTGCCATTTTGTCCTTTCCTTCAGGCAGCAAAATGTCTTGGGTTGGCTGTGGCTGTGGCAACAGAACTTGTTATAAGTCCTCTTTGGGGAGTAGCCTTCCATCCTACAATAACCCTCCTCCAGAGCGGCCTTCCTGTAAATCTAATCGCTGACTAAGGCTCTTCATATGGTTACTGAAATTACTTGGATGAGATGAACTGAATGAATGAAAGCCAAATGAGCCTCCTGCCTTCAAGCAAATAGAATTATTTGAGGCTCTTTAACTGTAGCTAAGACAAACAGAGACTTAAAAGACAAGCAATTTGTTAATATTCATAACATAGAACAGAAATGAAAAAAGAGAAGCTGAACTGAATGTATTAATTTTCCCCCCTCCTCAAAGTAAGTGCCTTAACAAATCAGTTTAATGGGGTGGTAGATATAACTCTTCCTGACAATTTAAGTAATGTTCTTGTGACTTAAAGTCTCTCTCTCTCTCTCTCTCTCTCTCTCTCTCTCTCTCTCTCTCTCTCTCTCTCTCCCCCTCCCCCTCTCTCCCTCTCTCTCACACACACCCTACACATTTTGTGTCATGTCTTTCTCTCTCTTTTTCTCCATATTTCCCCCTTCAAGTCTTACCCCTTTTGTCAGTATTCCATGCCAAGGTTCACATCTCTCCTTATACAGCACCACTCTCTAAACTGTGAATCAATTGATTAAACTATAGAAAAATGTGGAATATATGGCCTGAGTTTCCTGCTGTTGCCAATAATGTTTTACCAAGTGGTTCCCCTGGCTGCCAGCTGTGAATCACTGCTCTGCTTTGCCTCCTTTCCAATAAGTCTTGTTGGCAGGGATCTTAAAGGTCATATAGTCCAACCCCCTGCCAATGCAGGAAGTCTGCTTCTACAGCACCCCTGATAGGTGGCCATCCAGTCTCTGCTCAAAAACTTCTAATTAAGAAGTCTGCCACCTTGTGCGGCAGTCTGTTCTGCCTTTGAACAGCTTGTACTATCAAGGAACATCTTCCTAATGCTTCTTCTGAATCCTTTTTCTTGTACTGCCTGGAGCAACAGAAAACAAATTTGCTACCTCATCTATGTGACAGTCCTCCTGATATTTGGAGATGGCTGTCATAGCACCTTTTAACCATCTCCTCTCCAGCCTAAAGATACCAAGTTCCTTCAAGCTTTCCTCATAGCACTACTTAGGATCATAGAATCATAGAATAGTAGAGTTGGAAGGGGCCTATAAGGCCATCAAGTCCAACCCCCTGCTCAATGCAGGAATCCAAATCAAAGCATTCCCAACAGATGACTGTCCAGCTGCCTCTTGAATGCCTCCAGTGTCGGAGAGCCCACTACTTCTCTAGGTAATTGGTTCCATTATCATATGGCTCTAACAGTTAGGATGTTTTTCCTGATGTGCAGTCGAAATCTGGCTTCCTGCAACTTGAGCCCATTATTCCGTGTCCTGCACTCTGGGATGATCGAGAAGAGATCCTGGCCCTCCTCTGTATGGCTACCTTTCATGTACTGGAAGAGTGCTATCATATCTCCCCTCAGTCTTCTCTTCTCCAGGTTAAACGTGCCCAGTTTTTTCAGTCTCTCCTCATAGGGCTTTGTTTCCAATCCCCCGATCATCCTTGTTGCCCTCCTCTGAACCCCATTCCAGTTTGCCTGCATCCTTCTTGAAGTGCGGAGACCAGAACTGGGCGCAGTCTTCAAGATGGGGCCTAACCAGTGCTGAGTAGAGAGGAATTAATACCTCATGCGATTTGAAAACTATACTTCTATACTTGATCTCCAGGATCTCTCATTATCTCATCCTGGATCTCTCCAGGATCTCTCATCATTTGGAAACTATACTTCTATGTTTGATCTCCAAGATCTCTCATTATCTTGGCACTGGAGATGTTCCAGTTTGTCAATATCCTTCTTCAACTGCAGTGTCCAGAGCTGGAACTGAAAGTATTCTAGAGTATTCTAAAGGCAGAATAGCATAGGACCTAGGGACATCAGAGAATTCCAGTGAAAACAAAAATGGGAGTAGAAATTGCCAACTTTTGTTTATTCATCCCATGTTTGGAACAGATATCAATCCAGTGAATACAATCGGTATTTGCTGTTGTTATTTCTTCCAGTCCACAAATAATACATAATTTTGTCTCCACCTCGCCATCTGCATTGCATTTCCTTTTCACAGTGATGAATGGGGTGGAATAGCATAATGACAGCGTAACTTATGTTATTTACATAATTAATTATATACATTAGTAAGTTACGTTATGCCACAGCAGACACAGCAAAACAAATAATGCAAATTTTGGCGGAAGACTAACTGCAGCAGAACAGAAACAGTGCTGCACACGTTGAATTCAGGGCAGAATGGAAATGATGCCTTCGTACATCCCTAGTAGTACCATTACTCTGGGCACTATACCACGTTGATGCACTCTGCAATTGCATTAGCCTCACTGCATCACACTCATGTTCACCCCCTAAAACCTCTAGATCCCTTTCACGTATATTGCTATGAAGCCAGGTGTTGTACATCCTGCATTTTACCATCTGATTGTTTTTCTTTTTAAATGCAGAACTTTACATTTTTGAAATTCATGTAGTTAGTTTGGGCCCAGTTCTCCATCCTGTCAATATCATGGTAAAACTTCTGGGCATTTCTCCTTTCAGTAAGGCTTAAAACATTCAAAAGGGTGAGCTCCTTGCTGAGTGAACTGACTCTTTTCACATTCTGTAAGTCAGGACAGGGGAACCTTTTTCAGCTGGGGGACTCCATTCCTTTCTGGGCAACCTCTAGAGGGCACATACCAGCGGTGGCCATGGCCAGAGGCAAAAGTGGGTGGAGTGAAAAATGTACATTTCACCTTTGTACCAGAGGGTAGTTTCTACACGCACTCATGCACCCCTCTCTATCCTCCATTCAGGCAAGCAAGAGGCATTATGAGAGTTCAAGGATGCATTCCAGCTCAAGCAGGATGCAAAGCCAGGCTGGGGGTGGGCGTGGCCTGGGGAGAGGGGGTGTGGCTGGAGAGGGGGTGTGGCGTGAGGAGAGACCTGAGGCCCAGAGAGAGAGGCTTTGAGGGCTGCAGTTGGTCCCTGTCCTGTGACTTTTCAATTCCTGCTATAAGCAAAACTTTTTGGTGTGCAAGGGTATTATTGTTGTTGTTTTTGTTAATAATGATGATGATGATAATAATAATAATAATAATAGAATTTATATCACACCCTTCCTCCCAAAGGAACCCAGTGTAGTACTTGTCTTCCATTTTAATTCAGATCAGCGTGGGCCTCTCAGCTACCGGGTTGGGGAAAAACTGGCTTACAAATGAGATGGGTTTTCCAAACAAAGCAAACATTTGCAGTAAGGAGAGTTATTGTCTTCCCTCACACCTTGAGAAACTCCTGACCGGTGTGGGTTAAACATTCTCTGGGGGGGGGGTGAGAAACGGCCGTTGCCTGCTTGTGATTTCACAACTTCCCCATTTCTGCTTCTATCCAAGCATCAACAGTAAAACTCTCTTGCCTCTCCTTACTTTGGCCTCTGAGACTGTCATCCTAAGCACCCTTAAAGGGCAAGCCAGCAACCGTACCACCTTCGAGGTATCTAAGGCAGCTTCCTGCAAGGACTGTACCACACACACTTCCTCAACATTTGAATCCAATCTAAGAGGGAGGCTGGGGGAATGACTTTTAAAGTCCTGCTTCTCTGACTTTCTTCTGTGTTGCTGACAAATAACCACAGATTCTTATCCAGCTGCCCTTTCCCCTTTCCTGCCCCTTATCAGGGCCATCTCGATGGAAATAGAAGTGTCTATTATTTTCCCCCACATCAGCACTCCACTCACACAAAAAGCCGTTATGTAGATTAGAGGCAACTTCTCAAAGTTATCTCCAGACCTGATCTCTCTGTAGTGTAAGAAAGGTCACAAGCTCTCTCTTCAAGTCTCAGGGAGGGAGGGAGACAGCTCCGTGAGCCATCACAGTACAGCTGTAGTATCATTCAGTGCACATTTAGAGTTGTGTGATCCTGGCATCCACATCCTTTGATACGTTAAAGCAGCCATTTGCAGACCCAGGATGAGGGATGTGCTAGAATGCTGCCCAGTTCAGATTTGGTACCAACTTTTCTATTCATTTGCTTATTCTCAATAGCTGAGGATCAGATTTTAATGTAGCAAATTTCCACAGCTATTTTTTAAAACGGACTTTAAAAAAAATTCCGCCTCTAAAAATTGATTTTAAGAATGAATTTATCGATATTTTCTTTTAAAATATTGATATATCCTTCAAAATATTGATATTAGTATCAATATTTTTCCCGAGCAGCACCCCACCCCCCGATGGGTAAAAGCAGCGGCTGGTGGATAAAGAACACGCTTGACTTGATGCCAACCTGTTCGGTTGACGGAATGCTTTCGAACCAGCACTGGCCAACAGATCCTAGCTCCACAACCCATCTGCAATTCTAAAATTTAACAAGTGTTATGGTAATGACACCTGCCTGCTTTTTCTGCTCTCTTTCGGGTGACCTGATGCACCAGAGGATTGGGATCCTATATTTATCATTATTGTATTTATTTACCTTACATTATTGTATTTATATATTTTGCAAAGTTGTTTGTCTCTCTGTTGTTGACTTTGCATTCAGGCACCTCTTAAGATCTCGTAATCAAATTTTGCAGGATGGTTCCTGAAATCAAGGAGCAGGCTTTGGCCTATGTTTCGATACAGTTGGATGCCATTGCACTGCACTGATCCTTAGAATTCCCAAGCAACACCAGGTACAGAGCTGCCTGTGACATATATATGACACCTTTCTCCAAGAGAAGCGTTTGTAGTTTTCCTTGCCTGTCCTCCGGGTTCTTCCTCAGGCTGTCTAATATTCCGCTCAATGAAAAGAAGCATTTATGTCCTAGGATGCAGTATTATTCCCAGCCATCCCACATCTGCCGGGCTTAGAAGATACCCCTCAATTTATCAAATGAACATAAAACAGGAAGAAATATTGGGATTATCAGGCAATAGCTACAATTAATCTCATAAGCCTTTCGTTATTTGTGGCTGCTTCACGCATCTTGGCTTTTAGGCAAACAAATAAAATGTATACACTTTTTCAAGTTTATTGAAACTTCTTTGGTAGGCGTGTGCAGAGCCTCACACGCAGCACGAATACTTGTGTGTGTGTGTGTGTGTCACACTTAAGCCATCAGTGCACTCTCCTCCAAAGGAATCTGACCCTGTAAGAACCTGGTTAATATGGACGGGGGGGGGGGAGAGATTTGATTCAGTCTGCATTTCCAATCTGCACTTTCCAAAATAACACACAAACCAAAACACAGCCATCTTCCAAAATCTGCACTTCTCCAAAGTTTGCAGTGCAGTTCCCCCGCCAAGTCATGCATACAGAAATGCATAGGCCAGGGTTAAATGTGCCTATAGATGCATTGATGAGTGAAAATAACATGCAAATATGCTTGATATCAGGGAAAATTGGTTTTCATAATTGTGTATATTAGGCAAAATTGCATACAAACATGTGGAGATTATTAGTATTAGTATTATTTAAATTAAATATTAGGAGAAATTCACAACAGTGAATTTTCATGAGGACTTTAAAAAAAATCACTGATGTGGAAATGGGGAGAACTGGACTTAAGCAGTAAAAATTAGAAACTGATATTGATAGATCTGCCCATCCCCAGTTATCGATTCCACGTTTTCATTTGAGAGAGAGCCAGCCAGGCACTTTTCTCCCACTAACTCATTCCTGTACAAGCTGAGATTTAAGCAAAAGGCTCTTTAACCCCTCCCTTCCCAGTGGGAGCAGTAAAGGAAGTCATTTTCATTGGCGATCACTCGTGGCCGAGTAAGATTGTCTTCCAAGATCAGGTCTTTAACAGTGGGTCCATAAGTGACTGTGGAGGCCAATTCTGGATCCACACAGCCTCCCACAGTGAGGACATAGGTTTCCAGGCGGAAGATGGTCGCAATGAGGATTTTCTTGATGTGCCTTCCGCTTAGCTCATTTGTCCCATTCACCCTGTATTCGTGCTTCTTCGAAGTCCACAGCATCTTTGATAATAGCCAACCTCCATTTGGGACGTTCATGGGCCAAGACTTCCCAGTTCTCGATGCTCATGTTACATCTTTTTAGATTCGCTTTAAAAACATCTTTAAACCTCTTTTGCTGTCCACCGATATTCCATTTTCCATCCTTAAGTTGGGAGTAAAGTAGCTTCTTTGGAAGACGGTGTTCAGGGATTCGAACAACATGGCCAGTCCAGCGAAGTTGATGTTGAAAGATCATTGTTTCAGCACTGGTAGTCTTTGCGTCTTCCAAAATGCTAACATTAATCCATCTGTCTTCCCAAGTAATTTGCAGAATTTTCCAGAGGCAGCGTTGGTGGAATCTTTCAAGAAAGTGGGAGTGGCGTTTATAAATGGTCCATGTTTCACAGGCGTACAGTAAGGTTGATAGTACAGTGGCTTTGTAAATGAGCATTTTGGTCTTCCTGTGAATATCCCAATGGGGGAGCAGTAAGGGAAGTGTCCCTATCCTGTATGGACTGCAGCTGCTAACTCTTGAGCTGCCGTAGGAGAACAAAATGGAGAAAGGGAAGGAGCTATCAATTTTGCTTTTTTCTGATTCCAGTTTCTCCAATCTTAAAATGAACCCTTTGACCTGTTTGTCAGATTGGGCATGACAAAGAACTAAGGTCATGAAAGGGCTATGATGTGAGCCAGCTGGGGAGTGTCTGGGTGGCCAGATCAAGCCCCTGGAGCACCAGTTGCCTTGACTGGACTGTAAAAAACTATTGTGGAAGACCTTCCCACTTGGAACATAGGAAACCGCCTTATACCAAATTATACCTTTGGTCCATCTAGCTCAGTACTGCCTACACTGACTGGCAGCAGCTCTCCAGGGTTTTAAACAGGACACCCTCCCAGTCCTACCTGGGGAAGCCAGGGATAATGCTGGGAGAGAGGAGAGTGCCAAATAGTAACAAAGTGTTTTCCTCCCCACCTCAAATCTAGCAGCCTTTGTTGAAAGATCGGGGGTGACGGCTGGTGGCACCATGTCAGTGGGGCAGTGCAATTCACTCCAGGTTTTAGTTTGAACTTTCAAAGAACGGATTCCACTGCTCCGCTAACATGGAGCTACCAGCTGCCACTGAAGACACACACATACACCCGCTCCATGGAACCAGCAATTATGTTTAATCATCTGCATCACCATGTATGTATAGGATCAAAGGCTCCTGTTGCTGAAAGACTCCCATTTCCCAATGCCAGAACTTGTCAGCGGATGACATATGGGCTCCTCCTTGTATCTCTCCCAAAACTTGTGCTGGGGTAGCGTGTGAGGAGCTGGGGATTAATTAATTACAATATTAATTTCTTAAAGCTAAGCCCTCTCAAGGGGCACTGCAGCAGTTGTCTGGGAACAGCAGCCAAGGAGTCTATCTGCGCTGGTGGAGAGAGAGAGAGAGAGAGAGAGAGAGAGCATGGCAACCCCCTCCATGTGCTCCTTGAAGAATGGCCCCATCAGCAAAAGGCACTGTGGCGTGCACCTCCTGGCGCACAGATGTGAGCTGCATAACAAGCTTTCTCTCCGAGAAATATTTCAGTCTGGGCCCATTTGGCCTCCCCAGTTCCTTAGCAGCTGAAAATGTAATAGTTTCTCCAGCTGATAGTTGCCGTGGTGACCGTGACATCACCGTATACATAGTGATATATTTAAAAAAAGAGTGTGCTTCTGGGGACCGGTTGCTAGGAGCAGTCAACTCTGGAATATCACCGGGCAAGCAACCAAGGGACTCTGGCATCCACAGAACACTTTGTGCTCCAGCCTGATAACCCCTTTCTACTTTCCCCTCTCCTTGTCTCTGGGAAGCTAAGCTCCCCTCAAAAGCTCTCAGACATTTTCTTTTCCCAACACAAATGAACGTGGGGAAACCCAGTACATATCTGCACAGGTACCAAAGTAATCCAGGCACCTGCAATTTAGTACTTCAAGGGTGTGTCCAAATATGCTTAATCGAAAGCTGTCACTGATTTTCCCACCCCATCCCTCTCCCAGAAGTGGGGTCACAGCGTCCACGGGGTTTCACTTTGTTACAGGGAGATGTAGAATCCTACGTCTACTCCCCCTACCTGAACTTCAAACTGGTGTGCTGTTTTTTTAAAAAAAGAAAATACATGCCTCATATACATTTAATCTTTATTCAGCACTCCCCCTGCCTTTAAAGCACACTCAGTGTTTATGTTGTAAAACTGGGGAAGGATTGTGAAGTCACATGTACTAGCCAGTCAGTGCTATGCACAGCTGACTTTGCTGTGAAACTTTGCAGAACTTCCTCCGCTGGATGGATCTTCAAGAGGAATGAATATGTCTGCCAACAACCTGATGACTGTGCTTCTAGAAAACAGTGACTTCTAAAAACATAAGAAGAGCACTGCTGGATCAGACCAGAGGCCTATGTAGTCCAGCATTGTGCTCCCACAGTGGCCAATCAGATGCTTCTGGGAAGCCCACAGGCAGGGCTCTAAGACAATAGCCCTCCCTTGCTGTTTTGTCAAGCAATTGGTAGCCAAAGGTGTGTTACCTCTGACCCTGGATGTAGCCGTCTTGTGTATGTGTGTGTGCATTCAAAGTCAAAAAGAATTCATTGCCAGCAGCCATCTGGGTGAAACATTAGATTGTCAAGGAGAAGGTTTGAGCGGCATGTTTGAGTCCTACTGAAGACTGAATGCCTGGGTAGCTCACGAGCGGTGGGGGAGAAATTCAATTCGGTCCACATTTAGAGCTGAATCTATCAAATCTGCACTGTACAAAACAATGCAACAGCCATCCTTTGACAGTCACACTTTCCTGAATTTTATGATGCAGTTCACCAACTGATGTTTACAGAAATACACATATTAGGGGGAACTGGGCATAAAAATGAATATATTAGTGAAAATAATATATAAAAATGCATTATAGTAGAAGAAATTGCTTGCAAAAATGTGTACATTATTCAAAACTGTGTACAGTTTACCGCCCTGGGCTCCTGCTGGGAGGAAGGGCGGGGCAGAAATCCAATAAACAAACAAATGAATAAATAATACAAAAATGTGCTTACTAGGAGAAATTTGCAGTCGAGTGCGGAAGAATTTTCATGCGGATTTTTTATTTGAAAAAACACAAATTGCTGCAGAAATATAGAGGACTGAATTTAAGATTGGAAAAATGAGAAACTGAGAGGACCAAACTGGGCAGATCCTTCCATCTCTACTCAGATCTAACAAGGGAGCATCCAGATATATTGTTTTCCCTCCCTGGTGTAGATTTTAGGCTATTTGGTTAAATCATCTGCTTTTCAAGTGTCTCTGTTTATATCCCAAATACTTTATCCACACAAAAAAGTTAGGCATGAAAATATTTGGATGCTTTCAAGTATTTTTCTTTGTCTTTTTTTTGTTTTGTTGCAAAAGGGGTTAAAATAGGGAGTTCGTTGCTGAAGCTGAGCCGTTAGATCGCTCAAGTGTAACATCTTGCGGGGCTAAAGTTTTAAGACTAGTACTCTGGATCACTCGGGGAGGCTGACTGGCATTATGGTGAGGACTTGCAAAAGGACACAGCTTCCCAGGTTGGATCATTCACTTATGAAACTCCCTGCCCCAAGAAGTGGTGGACACAAGAGCCCTCTTCATGAATTCAAATAATGTATGTGGGCGTAAAGTGCAGAGGACGGCATGAGGCTGCATGCACCAGCACCAACCCCAACCCCTGTCCTTGCTGGCTCCATCCCCAATGTTTCTCTACTGAGCTGAAAGATCTGAAAGCTTTGGGTGGATACATTTAGAATCCCTCCTTGCAGTCAGGAACCCTGTGATATCAGCATCTACGCACATACACACCCCAAAGGGTTGTAGGTATCAGGAAAGCTGCTGGGGTCTGGGTGCAGAGGCAAGTGGCAGCTTCTCAGTGAAGTACCTTCAGGCCCTGAACTGACTGTGCCCACCCAGGCTGGCTATTGGATCCTTCTGGTCAGGAAAGCATTGAAAGTGCGTCCTGTTCCAGCTGAGCATTGCATATGCAACAAGGTCTTCCTGAGAGCTGGTGTGTTTTTGGATCCTTGTTTGTTCTTCAGTTCTGTCTCCTAGTTTACTTTATATATACATAAATATATATATATATATATAATTATTATCCTTACTCAGTTCTGAAGCTCACTGGGTGGCCTTGGCCCATTCACCTCCTCTGAGCCTAACCTACCTCACAGGGTTGTTGAGAGGATAAAATGGGAAGGGAAGAAACATGAGCTCCTTGGAGAAAAGGTGGGATATAAATGTGATATACATACGCATAGACATAGACGTACACATACACACAAAGAACAACTCCCTATGAGGAAACGTTGCAGCATTTGGGGCTTTTCTGTTTAGAGAAAAGGTGAGTAAGAGGTGACATGATAGAAATTTACAAAATTATGCATGGCATGGAGAAAATGGATACAGAAAAGTTTTTCTCCCTCTCTCATCACACTAGAACTCGTGGACATCCAATAAAGCTGAATGTTGGAAGATTCAGGACAGACAAAAGAAAGTACTTCTTCACACAGTGCATAGTTAAACTATGGAATTCATTCCCACAAGAGGGAGTGATGGCCACCAACTTGGATGGCTTTAGAAGAGGATTAGACAAATTCTTGGAGGAAAAGGCTATTAATGGCTACTGGCCACCATGGCTATGCTCCCTCCATGGCTGGAGGCAGTATGCTTCTCAATACTTGTTGGTGGAAACCTCAGGAAGGGAGAATGCTCTTGTGCTCAGGTCCTGCATGCAGGCTTCCCTCGGGCATCCAGTTGGCCATCGTGAGAACTGGATGCTGGACTAGATGGGCCGCTGGCCTGATCCATGAGATGTCCTTGTATATATATAATACTGTAAATATGGTAAGTGCGGGTTTATTAGAGTATACATGGTAAGTAGACTGGGTGAGAGGGGGGAGTACATGGGTTGGAATGTTGGGAAAATGTTGTATGATGATTGGCTGAGCTTTGGAGTGTCTGAAGGTATAAATGAGAGTTTGGAGTTGGGTTGGTTGGGTTTTTGTGAGGCTTTGAGAGGGTTGTTGGGTGGATTGGATTAGGTGGGTAGCGAGGCAGGTTATTGATGACTAAGAAACATAAAGAGTAACGCCTCTTATGAAACCACACGCTTGTTGACTATACCTTTAAGTAATCTTGTTATTCCCTGTGTACATAAATAAATATTTATTGGTTTACCAAAACACCTGATCCTTGGCTGGGTTTACACAGACCAGAAGGGTGCGCAGGGCATATACCAAGGTTGGGAAACAGTATCAATGGTGGCAATGGTGAAAAGATAGTGTAACATCATCAGGTATCCAGAGCAACCCAAGGCTGTGATCTTTATAGGCACAAAGATAGAGGGGGGTTGAGGCCTGTAAGTGTACCCAGACACAAAGTAGCAATAAGCCAGGAGGAGATGAAGGCACAGTCTCAAGGCATTATTGTTTACAGGGAGTGTCTGGTGGTGCTGCCTAGCAGGGGGATCTTGAGAGATCTTTGCTAGAGCCGGTGAGAGAACCATTTTGAGAGCAGGACCCTGAGGTGGGACCGTGACAAGGCGGTGACCACAGGAAGGGGCCTGACAATCCACCAGGCTCTTCTTATGTTAATCCATTCTGACCTCTCTTAAAGCTGTATTATCCACATTTTTGGCTCTCTCTTGGGTTCCTCTTATGTACAAAGTAGCTGCCATTTTGTCTATTGAACTTAGACCTTCTGATGACCCGCCCTCTGACTTCAACTCAGTTGGCATGAATTGATTGGGATGAATCTCGGCTGCACTTACTCCCTCCAGCCCAACTTCTGGAACAAATCTCTAAGAACAGAAGAACATAAGAAGAGCCTGCTGGATCAGGCCAGTGGCCCATCTAGTCCAGCATCCTGTTCTCACAGTGGCCAACCAGGTGCCTGGGGGAAGCCCGCAAGCAGGACCCGAGTGCAAGAACACTCTCCCCTCCTGAGGCTTCCGGCAACTGGTTTTCAGAAGCATGCTGCCTCTAACTAGGGTGGCAGAGCACAGCCATCACGGCTAGTAGCCATTGATAGCCCTGTCCTCCATTAACTGGTCTAATCTTCTTTTAAAGCCATCCAATCTGGTGGCCATTACTGCATCTTGTGGGAGCAAATTCCATAGTTTAACTATGCGCTGAGTAAAGAAGTACTTCCTTTTGTCTGTCCTGAATCTTCCAACATTCAGCTTCTTGGAATGTCCACGAGTTCTAGTATTATGAGAGAGGGAGAAGAACTTTTCTCTATCCACTTTCTCAATGCCATGCATCATTTTATACACTTCTATCATGTCTCCTCTGACCCGCCTTTTCTCTAAACTAAAAAGCCCCAAATGCTGCAGCCTTTCCTCGTAACGGAGTCGCTCCATCCCCTTGATCACTCTGGTTGCCCTCTTCTGAACCTTTTCCAACTCTATAAGTATCTCTAAAAGTACTGAATGAACACATCAGCCAAAGAAAGTGAATAAGGTTCATAATAAAGAATGGCTGACTGTAACAGCATTTTGAACTTGCCTGGTCTAAAATCAGGTAGCTGTTTTATTACCCATTAGCACGCAGACCCATTGGCTGCCATCCATGAGAAATGATGGGCATTAAATTAGCGGCCTGAGAGATCTGCAGTTGGTTCCCTGACTGCAACAGGAGTGTGTTGAAATGCACAAAGAGGGGGGGAAATGTTGTTTTTGGTTTTTAAAATGTACATTGATGGCTGTAAAGTCTACAATAGGTTTTTCTGGACTTGAAAAAGTGAAAAAATGGGATGGGGTGGTGGGAGAACTTCAACGAAAGAACATAAGAGCCCTACTGAATCATGCACTGGGATGTATTCATTGGTAGTCCTACTCAGAGTCAGTAGACCCACTGAAATCAATGGGGTTTACTAACTTAGATAACTTAGCAGGGCACTTCATGCAACTATATGCAAATTTGTATGATTTGCATCACTTACACAAGTTGCAGAATTCCGTCTCTCTGGAAGCAGAATACATACCTATGCACACACCAGTCTCCGAGAGGAGAGAGTCCCAGCGCAAACCTTGGGTTTGGTTTCCTTGGAATGAAGTTTACTGGAGACTATGATGCCCCTGTGATATAAGCCTGCATCTGTAATGAAATTGTTTTTAAGATGTTTATTTTGCTTTTATGTTTTTATTGTTTTATTTGTTGTTGTTTGCTGCCCTGGGCTCCTTTTGGAGGAAAGGCGGGTTATAAATTTAATAAACAAATCAATAAATCAATAAGGTTTATTGCCACATATATGCAACCTGAACATGAGGTGGAAGAACGGCTCACAGCATTAACAGAGCCTGCTTCCCCACTAGGTTTCGAATGGAACTTCCCAATGCCATAGCACTGGATTTTCCCAGGATGTGAAACAGACTCCTGTATCTTTCCAGCCCAGTTCCAAAACTGACAAGCTATTCTTCTCCTTCCAACATGGGGACACCTTGCTGACACCACCTCCAGCCTGTATACCTTCAGTTTCCTTCCAGACCTGTCCCCAGCTATTTAGTTTCGATGACAACAATTTGGCCCATACTTACATAACAAAGCAGATACTTAGCATATCTGGTTAGGTGATTCACTCAACAAAGAACCTGATGTGGCCTCTTTTGCAGTCCCCTTCTTACAGTTATAAAATCACAGGCTTGGAATGGACCCCCCCAAACCCCATCTAGTCCAACCCCAAAATTATTACAATATGTTTGAAGTGCTAATTGCACTCTACTCTCTTAGCCTCCAGCATACATACAGATGAAACAGTCACTTAATTTTCTTACAGAGGTGGTCCTGGAAGGGAAGAGGCATATGGTTTTTGGGAAGAGTGTAATGTTAGAATTGTCTCGCTGCTGATTTGTATGCCCTCATCTAGAGCCCAACACTCCTGTGGATGTGTACTTGACACTCCCCTGTGTGCCTGCATCCCTGCTCAGTTGAAAGGACTGCACATGGGAGCCACCTTCTCTTCTTTTGATTGGATGGAACAAACCTGTACATGACAGAATTTCCACACACATAGCTTGTCTGTGTGTATGCCGGATAGATTTTCTAGGGGTGTTTCTGCAACTGTCATGCTGATCTAAGTAAGGGCCTCTGAAGTCTTTGCACTCCTTTGCACTTTGAGCATTTTTTAAAAAGACGCATTCTGTTTCTAGGTGTTTTGCTCTCGCTCCCCCAGAGAACGCATTAGGCCAAATTGGGGTATTTGATGTGCTGCTGTCTCTCATACCATAAAGAGTGTTGTAAAAAAATCAAATCCTATTCTGCAGGTGGATTTTTTTAAAATGTAATTCCCAAAATGGCTCTTGTGCCAGGAAAATAAATTAGCCAAAGGTTCCTGTGAGCCCAAAGTAGCTATCTAATTTGCTATCCATCACAGTTTCTGAAGAAGCACTAAATCAAAAATACGTTCTGCAGTTTTCAATCAATCGAATAAACAGAATTTGCGCTGTTTATTATTCCTGTTCACAAACTGATATACAGATTTGGACTATTATTCCTGTTTATTTAAAAGTTTCATATTGGTTTCAGACACAGTTTTGGATTGTTTTGTGTTCATTCTCTCTGTCGATAACGTGGGTTATCACCTACTTTACATGCGTTTGTGTTACATTATAGTATGGTTGTGCTTTGAGTTTTTTCCCCCTTTAACTTGCATACACCCTTCCTTATTAACTCATCATTCTAGTCATTTATTGGTCCATGACTTGGTTATTGTACCTCATGAATCTCTGCACAGAACCATAGGGATCTTAGAGGTGATCCTTCTGAATGCAGGATCCGCTGGACCGGATGCAACAACAGCTTCTGGCAAATGGCCATCCAGCTTCTGTACAGATATGTCCAGCAAAAGAGAGCCTCTGCGATCTGTGTGTGCTTGTGCCTGCACACCTCTGCATACAACGTTGTGAGGTCATTCACAGGATGCAGGAAGCTGCCTTAACGTGAGTCAGGCCATCTAGCTCAGTATTGCCTACACTGACCGGCAGCATCTTTCCAGGGTTTATTATTATTATTATTATTATTATCATCATCTTTATTTATACCCCGCCATTTTTCCAAAACTGGAACTCATGGCGGCTTCCAGTTAAAAAATATGTATAATTAAAAACATACAAAGTCTACATTAAAATAAGATTAAATTATTTCCAATATTAAAACCATACACACATATAGCTAAAAGAGTTCAGACTAGTTTAAAAATGATATAATAGACATTAGCAATGCAGCACCCTTCACGCCCTATCCTTAGCCTTCAATTCCAAAGGCTTGTTGGAATAGGAAGGTCTTTGCTTGTCGGCGGAAGGACTGCAAAGAGGGGGTCATTCTTACCTCCCTTGGAAGGGAATTCCAAAGCCTAGGGGCAGCCACCAAGAAGGCCCTCTCACGCGTCCCCACTAGTCGTACTTGAGAAGATGTGGGTATTGAGAGAAGGGCCTCTCCTGAGGATCTCAGGGCCCGGGCAGGCTCATACAGGGAGATACGGTCTGATAAATAGCCTGGACCTAAGCCATATAGGGCTTTATAGGTCATCACCAGCACTTTGAATTATGTCCGGAAACAGACTGGCAACCAGTGGAGCTTTTTTAACAGGTGGGGCCTTTCCCAGCCCTACCTGAAGATGCCGGGGATGGAACCTTGGACCTTCTGCCTGCAAAGCAGATGCTCTCCCACTGAACTACGGCCTTCCTAAGATAGAATTGCCTGCCCTCGCTGACTGTTGTGTCTCTGCATGAATTAATTATTTGGGATGGCCTCTGTCCACTCAGTGGGTGGGCACTGCATGACAAGCAGGCACTTCTCGCTCTTGCACACTATAAAAGTATGTCTAAAAGAAAACTTTGAGAGAAAGTTCTTCCCCTTGGCCCAATGAACTTTGGCTGCCATTTGTACAATCAGCAGCAGGGGGCGCTGGAGCAATAAGGTCTCTGATGGCTTACGCTTTATGAAGTGTAAGACATTCCTTTTGTTCTGTCTGGTGCTGGGACTGTTCCCAAAAACAACCCCAGCTATCCACACACCGAGGCAGCCAAAGCTGCTCATAAACACAGGATTTCTTGGAAATGAGGCCAGGGTAATTCACGTTCTGAACCTCGTGGAGAGTAAATGAATGAAGCAGCAGCAAAGGAGGAGTGCAGAAATAAACTGGAGGGAATTGCAATGGACACCATGCTCCACTTGTTAGTTACAGAGATGATCTGAGGGTTACTGAAGGTCCTTTAGATGTTTGAGGGACCATGATGGGAAAAAGGATGCTGGACTAGGTAGGCTTTTGGTCTGATCCAGCAGGATCTGATGCAGCAGGATTCCCTTTCTTCTGCACGGCTGCAGCACGGATCAAACTGACCCACACAGGAACTTGGCGCAGAATGGTGTGAGCAGACATGCTTGTAGAGGGGAGGGGAGGCTGTTGCAGCCCAAGGGCCACATTTCCATCTGGGAAATCTCCCAAGGGCCGCATGCCAGCAGTGGATGGGACCAGAGGAAAATGAAAATAATGTTCACCTTTGTACAGTAGGCTGGTTTCTGCACAAAGTCACACACCCCTCTCTATCCTGCATCCAGGTAAGCAAGAGGCAGGATCCGAGTTCGAAGGGCATATTCCTGCCAGGCAAAAGCAGTTGAAGGGGTAGAGATGGAAAAAATACTGAAAAAAGGGGGGGCAAAGGTTTTCCCCGCCCCCCTCCATTTTTTGGAAAAACAAAACAAAGAAGCTTCAATAAAAAGAAGAAATCATTCCCCAATTTTTCCAGTTTTCTTCTGGGCCTTCACATCTCTACTGAGGGGTGTGGCCTGGGGAGACAGGGTGTGGCCTGGGGAGACAGGGTGTGGCCTGAAGAGAGTCCCAAGGGCCTGACAGAGAGGCCTGGGGGGCCACATTCGGCAACCAGGCCTGAGGTTCCCTACCTCTGTTGTACACCATTCCCTTGAATGTACCTTTTCTTTAGCCCTGTTCCCTTCTTACTAACTTTATGGTGGGCTAACACGTGGATAGGGAGGCTCAGGGCCATGCTGCTGGCCTGTGACATCACAGGCGCCCAGCCAACACCATCCCCGACCTCTGTGACTCCATTGAAAGTCTAAAGGGGGAGCCAGCTGTAATTGCAAAGGCTTCTCCAGGCAATTGGAGGCCCTTCTTGCGCGGTGCTCCTAAGGGCACAGAGGTGCCTACGCTCCACATGCGGAGCTCAAAGGGGTGGAGCTGGATGGACAATGTCAGGGGCGGAGCTGGAAATCACAATCCCGCCCTCCCCTATTCCAACACTAGCCCTTCGCTCAAATAGACTGATTGTCTTGTTAGGGTTCCTGCCACCCCAGGTCACTGTTGGGTCATTGGCAACCCCTGGAAGAGAGCAATCGTCTGCGGACAGCGCCTGGAGGGAATGCATGGAGGCAGAGTAGGAAATGCTTCTCTGTCTCCAGACAAAGGGGTGGGGACGGGACCAGCAGCCCCTCCCATTGCTGGACCCTGTGGCTATTTGGAAGACAGGCACCATTCACAAATGCTAATTACACCAATATCCTGGAAATTAAAGCAAGTCTGTAATCTTCAGCATCCTTACTAGGACCATTATCTCCATTAAAATCAAGAGGATTCCCTTGCAGGCCAGAACTCATGGTTGTTGCACGTAGCAACTGTAGCGCAGTGGGCCAAGTTGTGCTATTTTGACATTCTGTGACTGGAATTCCCCTTCCCCCCCCTTTATAAAAGCAGCCACAGCATGTGTTTGCCTACCTGCATTTGCATGTAGGTGCACAATTTTCACTGGCATATTTATCATATGGGCTCCTTCTGGGAGGAAGGGTGGGATGTAAATTTAACAAATACAGTAAATGGAATAAAATTTAACGACAGCATACCTGGCCTTCCACTGTTGTAGTGGGCCTTTCGCCAGATCCTAAAACCCCGCAGCCAGCATATAGGATTGCATCTTTAATAATATAAGAGCTGTGTTTGCGTTTAAAATACTTGGGTATGAGTCCTGTAGAGCACAGAGAGGATGTATTTACGTCTAATCTTCAAGGAAAGCTATTATTGTTGTTGTTGTTGTTGTTATTAATACCCCGTCTTTTGGCCAAAGGCCCTCAAGGCGGCTTACAAAATAAATAAATATAAAAATACAATATAAAATACATCAATAAAGCAATACAATTTACAAAATACAATTTACAAAAGTTAAATAACTGCTCTTAGGCTAACAATGTAAAATGCACGACACACGATGAAAAAGGGACAGGGAAGAACAAGGAAAAAAGCACGCTCAGGCACCAGTTCTTAAATTACAGTTCTTATCCAGACCAGCTGGAATGGAAGCAGGTAGCCTGATAGCATGGTGGCTACTGGAGAGGGCAAGGGAAGCTAGCCGCTCCGCAGAGGCGATGAAACAGCTCATGGATCAGCTTTGGCATGGAAACAAAACACATCTTTGCTGCTGAAGCCACAAGGCATTCTGGAGACCCCGTTGCGTGGCGCCCTGATGTTGGTGTCGCTAATGTACTTGTTTGTGTCTCTGATGATGACTTTTGTGTGTATTTGGAATGACTTGTTTCAATTTTTAGTTTTCGCCTTTGGCTATAAGCAAATGCAGCACTCTGAGTGAGACGCAAGCAAGGAGGTAGTGGGGAACAGTGGATGTTGCTAGGTACTTAAAAGACACCACCACCCCAGGGCAGGCCCATGGCACAAATTTACCTCTGGCCACATTAAGAGGGTAGATTGCTGGGATCTCACCAGCACCGTGCTTTGTGTAGTCACCCTGTAAGCAAAAGTAGGAAATGATGGTTAAAGGGGGAGGATAATAGATGGACAAATCTTCCTGTTTTGCTTTCTCTCGGTTTCTCATTTTTCCAGTCTTCAGTTCTGCACGTTTCCACATCAGTTTTTTTTTAAAGTCCTCATTGCAAGTCCTTATGATTGCTAAAAGGCTTATATTTTGAGCCTGGAAGGATAAACACCCACCGTCTGTTATGCAATGGACTGAGGACCTCGTTGCCCTGGCTGTATTTGAATGTATCTCATATAGACGTCAATTTAATGTGGATATCTATTTGGACCTCTGGAGGGCTTATGTTAACTTCATATATTTAACTTAAGATGAATGTCCTGGTGGTTATTGTATCCTTAACATGAGCAGATGGCTTTTTATTATATATCATTTCCTTCCCCCTTTTTAATAATATTTTTCCTTCCCCATCTTTTTGTTAAATTTGCAAATAAAAAAATTAATAAAATTTAAAAGTCCTCATGAAAATTCATTAGCATTTTAGTGTGAATTTCTTATCTATGTTTGCATGCAATTTTGCCTAAGATACACATTTTTGCCTGCAATTTTGCCTAATTCACATATTTTTGCCAAGCAATTTTCTGTGATATAATGCATTTTTGTATGATAGTTTTAGTAATATTTGCATTTTTATGCACACTTGACCCAAGTCTATGCACTTGTGTACACATTACTAGGCTGGAAAACTGCACTGCAAAATTCGGAGAAGTTTGAATTGCAACGGTTGCCTGCATTCCACACACTATTTCAGGGAGTGCAATTTAGGCAGGTACGCCTTTCAATGTGAAGTGAATCAAATTTCTCCCACAGCCCCATAAATCAGTGCCTAGTGCAACAGGTGCCCAATGCAAAAGACCTGGAGTTCAGGCCCCACGTGCCACCCCCTAACCAACAATCCTGGAGTGAAGACCTTTTTCCCCCTTAAAGTCATCCCTCCCCGCAACGTCTTTGCAAATAAAACAAAGCAGGAGAAATTAAGAGTTGTCACTTTGGTTTGTTTTTAACCAAGGACAGAGACCACCACTCCCCCCCCCCCAAAAAAAAAAATCCCAGGGACTGAGCCTGGCAACTAGGCAAGGCTGAAACAGATGTCATTTCCTCCCCTGCCCGGAGTCAACTCAGCCTGGCAGGACGGGCCATATTGCAGCTTCTTGCAGTTGCTGAGCGACAGGTATGAGCCCAGCTGTCTGGGACTGAGGCCGGCCTGGAGTTGGCTGGGCTCACGCTTACAAAAGCCGCATGCGGCCCGGGGTGGAGAGGGGGGGGATGTCTGACAATCAGCATTGCCCGGGGTGTGCAATGTGCAGACTGGTGTTATATATGTGTGCATGTGTGTCCCTCTCCGCCCGCCCCATGTCCCATGCCATGGAGCTTTGACAATCCTGCCCTGCAAGAGCAGGCAAGCTGTGTGGGTGAGGGTGTCACGTGGACCGCTGGGCTCCCTCTCTCTTGCTGTCTTCCCCACGCACTCCGAAAGCCTGGGCTTGGGAGCAGACTTCTGCATGAGGAGGGCTTCTCCCCCGGCCTGCCCTTATTGGCTGGGCGCAGCAGGCTGGATGGGCCGCCTCGGCTAATCACAAGACGGCTCCATCTGCCTGCACAGCAGCGGATGCCCCCGTGTGCTTCTGCCTGAGGCTCTGCAGGCTCGTTGCTGGGCATGTGAGGGAGAGAGCCAGGAGAAACTGGATCTCACTCTCGCTCTCTGTCTCCCTTTGTCCAGGACTTCTGCTCAGCTGCTGAACTGCTGGTGGGAAAGAGAACAGAGCGCAGGAGCTCCCTCTGGGTCTTAGTGGCCTCGGAGCTGTGTCAGTTTCCCAGTGGATCCTGCTGGGCAAAGAGATCTTTGGGGGGCAGGATTCCTGGGCTTCCTAAGAACCTGCTGCTGGGGTGGCATCACCAGATGATCAAGATTTCAGGCCCTGGGAATGTTTGTGATCAGAATATTAATGCGTATGGGATTATTATTATTTTGTTATTGTTGTTATGTGCCTTCAAGTCAATTTCAACTTAAGGCGACCCTATGAACCAGCAACCTCCCAATAGCATCTATTATAAACCACCCTGTTCAGGTCTGTGGCTTCCTTTATGGAATCAATCCATCTCTTGTTTGGCCTTCCTCTTATTCTACTATCTTCTGTTTTTCCCAGCATTATTGTCTTTTCTAGTGAATCCTGTCTTCTCATGATGTGTCCAAAGTAGGATAACCTCAGCTTCATCATTTTAGCTTCTAGCGCTAGTTCTGGTTTAATTTGTTCTAACACCCAATTATTTGTCTTTTTCACAGTCCATGGTATGCGCAAAGCTCTCCTCCAACGCCACATTTCAAATGAGTTGATTTTTCTCTTATCCACTTTTTTCACTGTCCAACATTCACATCCATACATAGAGATCGGGAATACCATGGTGTGAATGATCCTGACTTTAAGAGGAAGGCCAAGCAAGAGATGGATTGATTCCATAAAGGAAGCCACAGACCTAAACTTACAAGATCTGAACAGGGTGGTTCATGACAGATGCTTTTGGAGGTCACTGATTCATAGGGTCGCCATAAGTCGTAATCGACTTGAAGGCACATAACAACAACAAATCGTTGTTGTTGTTATTATTATTATTATTATATCCCTTCCTTCCGGAAGGACGCCAGGGGGGCAAACAGATGATAAACACTGAAAACATCTATAACACTTCTTAACAAAACATTGAAAACATCTTTAAAAAAATCTTTAGAAACATCTTAAAAAACAATTTTGAAAGGCTTGCTGAAAGAGGAAGGTCTTCAATAGGATCCGAAAAGATAACAGAGATGGCGCCTGTCTAATATTTAAGGGGAGGGAATTCCAAAGGGTAGGTGCCACTAAAGGTCCGCTTCCTATGTTCTGTGGAACAGAACTCCTGATGAATGGTATCTGCAGGAGGCCCTCACCTGCAGAGTGCAGTGACTGACTGGGTATATAAGGGGTATCCTAGTCCCAGGCTGTATAAGGTTTTATGCACTAAAACCAGCACCTTGAATTTAGCCCGGTTCCTAATGGGCAGCCAGTGATATGTTATTTACGTTTATATCTCACCTTTCATCCAAGAAGTTCAAGGTGGCATACATGGTTCTCCTCTTCCCCATTTTATCTTCACAACAACCCTGTGAGGTAGGTTAGGCTGAGAGGTAGTGGCTGGCCCAAGGTCATCCAATGAGTTTCATGGCTGGGTTGGGATTTGAACCCTCACTTCCCAGAGGCAGAGGACTGTACAATCAGCAGCCTATACATGTTCAGGTGTATGTGCATAGGAAGGTTCTGTGCCCCCAGACCCTTGAACACATAGAAATGGAGGTATGGGACCAGGCTACACAACGCTGACCTCTCTCCCTTCACACATGCATTTGGATGAATGTGTGAACAGGGTTCTAAGCACAGCAGATTCCATAAGTTAAGGCTGCATTGTGGAGTGTAGAAAAATCAAAGGGTGCACATGTGTGTATATATGTGTGCGCACATGTGTGCTACATGTGCCTCTGTAAAGCAGACCATATTGCCACGTGTCAAAAACACTAATGCAGCCTGTTCCTGGTCATGTTTTACTTGGAAGGAATCTCCACTGAGCTCCATGGTACTTAACATGCCTTTGTGTGCTTAGGATTGCAGTCCAACATCGGAACTGTTTGCTGCAAATGTAAAAGTGGGCATTCAAGTGTTGGAGGGCTCCTTTAAAGAAAGGAAAGAAAAAGGCACAATTAGCCAGAGCCAAAAAGGGGAGGGAGGGGAGGGAGGGGGAGAGGGAGAGACTTTGCCAGGTTGGGTTAATTCATCTCTACATCAAAGATCCTTTGACAGAAGGGAAAATCCAATAAAGGGGTTCACTTCTCAGAAAAGAGCTTCAAGTGGAAGTAATTAAGAGCCATGTTGAATAAGAAGCCAAGGCCAGCTGGCCAAAGTGATCTCATGGATGAAAAGCTGAGCATCTTGGCCCTCCTCTGCCATTAATTTACTGTATACTTTGGATTTTGCTGAGCTGAAGCTATACATTAGTTTTTTCCCTGAGCTTGTCTTTTGCATTGTCAAAATGTTCACCTCTTCCTTTAGGTTTATTTTGCCAATTTTATTCATTCTCTCTCTCTCTCTCTCTCTCTCTCTCTCTCTCTCACACACACACACACACACACACTATGGTTGCCAGGTTCATGGCCTGAGACTGATCCTGTATCTTTAGGAGAAGAGAAAGTCAGCCAAGTGCAGGTGTTCTTGCAACCCTGTAATGGGAAAAACCACAAGGTGGAATTCTCCCTTCCCCCTGCACAAGAAGACCTCTTGGTTGCCAGGCCCAGCCTCCAAGAGGTCTTCTGTATCTTTCAAAGTTGTGCAGGGGGAAGGGAGAATTCCACCTTGTGGTTTTTCCCATTACACACACACACACACACACACACACACACATCCCGAATCAATTTATTATTATTCATTATTGTAAAACATCTAAAAATAAAATCACATACGCACAATGACAAACAGATTGAACAGTGCAATATCTTATTATCTGTGCTGCCCAAATGCCTGAGAAAACAAAAATGCTTTTGCTTGGTGCCCAAACAACGACGTGACTGGTGCCAAGCAGGCCTCCCTGGGGAAAGCATTCGCTAAGCAAGGTCTTTGCACTGTAATATTTACATACATTGTATTATTATTGCATCATTTTCCTGAATTGTCAGAAATACAACACATAAAAGCAAGTACAATGAGAACATTTTAAAAATACACAAAATGCTTATCCAGCAATGTATGAATAAAGACTAAATCCTGCCACACCCCATTAGAAGATGAGCTGCACCATAGGAGGCAACCATTAATTAGCCAAAGGAGGATTGTTGTTAGATCTAGGGCCTTTTCTGTGGTGGCCCCCGAACTCTGGAACAGCTTACCTGAGGAGATACGCCTGGCGCCTACGGTACTTTCTTTTAGGCGCCAGGTTAAGACCTGGCTATACTCCCAGGCATTTTAATGTTTAATGTTTTCATGTTTAACGTTGTTAGTTAACTTGCTGTTATGTGTTATTGATGTTATTGTACTATTGTATTTTAATCCTGTTTGTACACCGCCCAGAGAGCTATTAGCTATGGGCGGTCTAATAATGAAATGAAATAAATAATAAATAAATAATAATAGACTGGTGTCTGAAAGCTGACAGATATGGTGCTAGGCGCGTCTCCCTGGAGAGAGCATTCCATGGATGGGGGGCCACCCCTGGAAAGGCCCATTCTTGTGTGGCCACCCTCTGCACCTCCATCCGGTGGGGCACCCAGAGAACAGCCTCTGATGAAGACCGCAGAGTCCAGGCTGGGAAGAGGTGGTCCCTGAGGGACTGCAGTCCTGAGCTGTATAGCTGTATGTCTGATATCTTGGAACCAGGCATGGGGCCTGGAGAGAGTCCTGAGGGCCACATGGAGAGGTCTGGAGAGCCGCATTGGGCCCCCCAACCTGAGGTTTCCCTCCCCTGACTTATGTAGAGCCATCTTCCTCCCTTTTTTCAAAACCCTCCGGCGGCCCATCTCTTCCCTTTGGCTTAGACCTCTGTCTTTCTCACCCCAAACCAGATCCTAGATCCACACGACTGCCCTTGCACTTGTTCACCCTCTGTTACCTTTCCCTCTCTCCTCCTCGCCCTTTTGTGATCTCCTTCACTGACACTTCAATTGCAAACTTTGGGTCAGGGATCTCTGGTGTTGTTGCTTTGCTTATTAGGTTACTCCATAAAGCCCTGTGCCCAATATCAGCTAGTCACCCATCAATCTAATCAGCCAAAAAAAAAAAAAGTTTGCAAATGCGAAAATCCCAACATGATAAGCTACTGTAGCTGCTGGCTGTTCCTCCTGTATTCTTCTTTGAGCTTCTGAGTGTCCTCATTTTGGCAGAGAAAATCCTCTCATTCATTCATTCATTGGTGATCACTCGCGGCCGAGTAAGATTGTCTTCCCGGGTAAGGTCTTTAACAGTGGGTCTGTAAGTGACTGTGGAGGCCAATTCTGGATCCACACAGCCTCCCACAGTGCGGACATAGGTTTCCAGATGGAAGATGGTCATGATGAGGATTTGCTTGACGTGCCTTCTGCTTAGCTTGTTTGTCCCTTTCGCCCTGTACTCGTGCTTCTTCAAAGTCCATAGCGCCTTTGATAATGGCCAACCTCCAATTGGGACGCGCATGGGCCAAGGCTTCCCAGTTCTCTGTGCTCATATTACATTTTTTAAGATTAGCTTTGAGAACAACTTTAAACCTCTTTTGCTGTCCACCTCAACTGTACATCTATTTTTCCTTAATGCTAAAAGGTAGAAGAATTTCAGGGATAGGCAAATGAAGTAGTTCCGTTCACCCCCTTGGCTCTCTCAGTGCCTGTCAACACTTCCTCTGTCCATAGTTACGCCCAACAAACAACCGCTTCCTTTCTCCTTGCAGGCCTGTTGCTAAAAGTGCCATAAATATGCATCACAGATGTTGCACATTACTCATCAGTGGGGGATGACTAATCCAGAGCTAGCCGGGTGTCCTGAATTCTGTGAGTCAGCTAGGTTGCTTTCCTTTGAACTTCCACATACAGGGGAGTGTGTGTGTGTTTGTGTTTGTTTGCATATGGATCAACAGATCCCCTTAGAGACAGGAGGAGTTCCCTTACCATTCCATCCCCTTGTAGTGAAGGAAACTTGTCCGGAATCCTAAATAGAAAGTATTTTACTTTTATTTTATATCCGATATATATCCCAACCATTTTCTCCAGGATGAAATCAATAATCAAATTTTTAAAAAATAATCATCATCAGTGAAACAAATAGCAAATAATAGCAGCATAAAGCCAATTTAATCAATTGTTAATCATTTTTTAAAAAAAGAATCATCAGCAGCAAAAAAAATAGCAAACAAAAGCAGCATAAAGCCAACTTGATAAAGAGAAAGGACAGCTAAAAGATGTGAAGTTTTTTGTCTGGGGCCTGAAAGATAATGAAGTCAGGTCCGAGGTAAACTTCTTTGGGAGGGTTCCACAACTAGGACTCTGCCCGTGAGAAACTGTGAGGCCAGAGAAATGCAGCAAGTACAGACAGTGATAGCCGCATTATTCACAGTGGGTGTTCATGAAACGGTTGTTGGTGATAGCGCAGACATCCTGGCGTTGGTTAGCTAGTTAACCCAAGTAGTGTAAGACAAACCCTTGTCCCAGTTCAAGCCACAAGTGATAGCACTGAATCTCTTGAGGAACAAAAATGTCCGGTGGAGAGAGTGTCTGCAGAGGATCTCAACCATAGTGGCAAGCTGTTGGGGAGCTGGGGGAAGTCCTCATCAGAGTAAGATCAGAAGGCTTCCGCCTTAGAGCCAGCCCTGGGTCAAGTTTCATTTGGGGTGAGGAGCCAGGTCCTGTGAGAAGGCCAAGGAAGGGCTGATTGCATCTAGGGCAAGTTTGGTCCCTGACATGGGGGCTGAAAGAATCCTAAGCCCAAGAGAGAAACGTTGCCTCAAATACCAGCTGGAGACCCGGCCCATCCAAAGAAGTGGTTGACAGCAGGCAAGATCTCCGCAGGAGTAAAGATCTCATTGGGAGTAAAAGTCTGGCTAAAGGTGGTAGGAGTCAGCTGAAGCTGGGTGTGTGGTTCCAGCAGTTCTAGCCTGGAAGTTTCCAACTTCGTGCTAGGCTGGAAGAGCTGCTGGAACAATGTCTTTGCACCAGCTCTCTACCTGGTCTGTTTGTGTATTGACTCCAGACTTGACCCCGGACCTGCCTTTCAACTTGCCCTTGCCTTGCTTTGCCCATGGACTGCTTGCACCAGGTGTGTAGGGTCCTGGTTTTTTTTTTTTACCTTTTTGGAAGCCTGGTCCCAGCAGGTTCCCTATGCCTTCAGCTGATTTCCTGCTGATGGAGGCAATCAGAGTGAAAGGAGGTGAGTCATCCACTGAGAAGACTCTTCTCAGTAGCTAACTCACTCCCCTTTCATGCTGGTTGGCTCCTAGGGATGTCTGTTTTTGTGGGAGAAGGAGTGGGGGAGGGAAGGACCGAGGAGTGTGGAGATGACAACTGAGAGCAAGCAAGCAACCAAGGGAAAGTGGAAAAGGAAGGAGGGGAGAACTTGGGCTGAAGGGGGCTCCTCTCTCTCTCTCTCTCTCTCTCTCTCTCTCTCTCTCTCTGCTGCATAGTCTCCAGTTTGTTAACAAGGATCTTATTCTTAACCCAGCAGGCAAAAGGGGAGGAGGGAGGAGATGTGTGATTTTGTTCTAGCCCAAAGCCAGGAATAGTGGGGGGGAGGGGAAAAAAGAAATATATATTGGGGGGGAAGAGAAAGTGTGTGTGTGTGTGTGAGAGAGAGATGGTGTTTAAGCTTTTAATGATGTTTTATATATATGTGTTGTGCATGGTAAAGTGAAATCCAAATGAATATGCCTAAGTGTGTGTGTGTGTTGCAGCCAACACCAGAGGTTAGGGTCAGGAATTTCCACACTTAAGTTTCCTCCTAAAAACTCATAAGCTGTGCCCAAACACAGTTACTCTGAGTCATAGTATGACAATCAAGAAGGGAAACTCAGCAAAGGAAGTTCCTTACCTTACAGCATCTTAGTATATTGGTCCACATACATGTACAAAAAATAGTAGATCTAGCTGAACAGAAACACACCGAGATCTGGACTGATCATTGCAATGCATCAGTAAGTGAAAGTACTCCAAACATAGTGAGAGACTGAAAGCTCATTTTAGTGAATAATCTTAGAAGAGGGTGAGGCTGCGTGGGGGCACGGCTGTGAGGTGGCGTAGCATGTCTGTCAGGAAGGGACTCTCTGCACTTGTGAGTTTGCCACTGTGCTACTGGCTTGGACCCTGGCATTTGGATGGCTTTGACCTTGCAGCTTGCCTGACCCCTTTGTTGTGGACTCTGACTTTGGGCTTGCCCTGGATGCTGCCTGGGGTTGCCCACATTGCTGTTGTTCCTGGGAAGTCTCGTGCTTCCCCAGGAGTTACTGAGAACAGGACACAAGCCGATAGTGGCAAGAGAACCCACAAGCCATGTATAGGAAAGCCCCTGCAAACGGTTCATGGGAAGGGCCATCGCATAGTGGCAGGGTGCATGCTTTGCGTACCGAAGGTCCCCGTTGCAGTCCCTAGCATTTCCAGGTAAGCCTGGGAAAGACTCCTGTCAGAAACCCTGGAGAACCTTCGAGTAAGTGTAGACCAAGGGGGAGGAAACTTTCTCAGCCCGAGGGCCGGATTCTCTTCTGGGCAGACTTCCAGGTAAGTCTGGGAAAGACTCCTGTCAGAAACCCTGGAGAACCTTCGAGTAAGTGTAGACCAAGGGGGAGGAAACTTTCTCAGCCCGAGGGCCGGATTCTCTTCTGGGCAGACTTCCAAGGGCCATATGCTAGTTATGGGTGGAACCAGAGACAAAAGTGAATGGGGATTAAGTGTACATGTTCCCTTTGTACAGTACAGTAGTTTGCTGCCAAAGCTTCCGATGGCTGTTGGGTGTGTGTGTTTTGTATACATATAAATGAATTGTAGGTGTGTGGCATGAATTCTATTAATGGTATAATGTATGTATGTTTATGTTTTTATTTGTGTTGTGAGTTGCTTGGCGATCGTTGGATAACAAGTGACTAACAAGTCTAATAATTATTATAATAAAAATTATTTTAGGGATGAGGAACAAATTTGATTCAGTTCACGTTTAAAGCCAAATTTATCAAATTCACACTTTCCGAAACACTATGAGAACTGAAACACAGCCATCCTTCAAAGTTCACACTTATCCAAGTTTTGCCATGCAGTTCTCCGACCAAGCAATGTTCACAGAAACGCACACGTTAAGGGAAAATGGGTACCAGTGAAAGCAGCATACAAAAATGGCATTAGATTAGGATAAAGTGCTTGCAAAAAAAATGTGTGCATTAGTGAAAACTGCATACAAAAGTGTATTCACACTAAAATTCTGAGGAATTTCAATGAGGATTCCCCCCCCCCCCTGCAAATTGCTGCAGGAATGTGGAGAACTGAATTTAAGATCAGAAAAATGAGAAACGGAGGGAACCGAAACTGACAGATCGCCCCATCCCTGTTTTGCACACACTCTGACATGGGATCTCTCCACCCAGAGAAGCAAGTGATATTATCAGAGTTCAGGGCCACATTTCAGCCAGCCAAAAACACTTGAGGGGGGGGAATGCAAGGCTGTTGAGGGATGTGGACTGGAAAAAGGCCCAAGGGCCAGATAGGGAAGAGTAGAGGGCCACATTTGGCCCCGAGGCCTCAGATTCCCTACCCCTGTTGCAGATATACTGAGCTAAATGGATCAGTGTTCTGGTGCTGTATAAGACACCTTTCTATTGATTTGCAACAGAGGAAGCAGGTCAGACTATTAGTCCATCTAGCACATCGCTACCCGCTCTGTCTGACAGCACCCCTCCAGTCTTTCCAGTTGCCTGTTAGTACCTGATCCTTTTAATTAGAGATTCCAGGAGCTGAACCTGGAACCTTCCGCATGGAAAGCGTGTGTTGTGTGTCTTAACTGTGATCCTTCCCCCAAGGAATGAGATCTTCCTATCAGGGCATTGAGCCCTGGTCTCCTGTCCTAGGGGACAGGCGAAGATGCTGACCTTTGCTCCAATGCAGTCTGCCCTGGATGGGAATGCTGCATGGCAAAACGGTATCACATGTTTGACACCCAGAAGCTAGATTTTGGAAACTGAGGCATATCGTTGGCTCTTGAGATTTTGCAGGATTCCATTCCAGCTCCGTGTCTTTGGTGATCCTGTATCTAGGTGATGTGATCGACATATTAGGAATGCTTTTTGCCTGAACGCACATTAGCACAGCGAGTTCTGATAGAGAAGGGAACATCCCAGCCTTTGGCTTTGAGCCTCTTTCTGCCGTGCACGTTGCCCGCGCACAGAAACTCTGGTGTTCTCTCTCTCTCTCTCAGAGCCACTGCTAAAGACTTCGTGGCACAGAGGGCTAAATTTTCTGGCTGTGAGCTGTGTAGCACTGAGAGTAACTGGAATATATGTTGACCCTGGATAGCTTGCTTAAGGCTTGACATTCTGCCACGTTGTGCGGAGAGAGAAGTTGGCAAGTGCATTTGGAACAAAAAGCTCTCTCGCTCACTCTCGGCTGGAAGAAAATTAGGGCAGGAAGGGAAATACATTGAGCAGGAAATTGATTATTAGAACTTGGGTGGGGAAGGAGGATCTGTGGTGAACATAGGGAGCTTATGCTGAGTCAGACCATTGGTCTATCTAGATCAGTAATGTTAACACAGACTGGCAGCAGCTCTCCAGGGTTTCAGGCAGGGGTCTCTCCCAGCCCTTCCTGGAGATGTCAGAGATTGAATCTGGGGCATTCTGCATGCAGCACACATGCTCTGCCACTGAGCTATGGCTAGGGATGGAAAGATCTGTCTGTCTCAGTTCTCTCAGTTCCTCATTTTTCCAAAGTTAACTAGAAGCTAAAATGATGAAACTGAGGTCATCATACTTTGGACACATAATGAGAAGACCTGATTCACTAGACAAGACAATAATGCTGGGAAAAACAGAAGGGAGTAGAAAAAGTGGAAGGTCAAACAAGAGATGGATTGATTCCACAAAGGAAGCCACAGACCTGAACTTACAAGCTCTGAGCAGGGTGGTTCATGACAGATGCTCTTGGAGGTCATTGATTCATAGGGTCGCCATAAGTCATAATCGACTTGAAGGCACTTAACAACAACAACACATTTCTACAGCGATCTGTGATTTTTTTTTTTTTTTAAAAATCCTCATGAAAATTCTCCACCATTTTCTTGCAAATCTCTTCAAATAAACACAATTTTGTCGGCAGTTTTGACAAAGGTACACATTTTTGCAAGCCTTCTCATCATTTCATGACTTTTTGCATATCATTTCCACTCATGTATTCATTTTTATGCACAGATGCATTTTTGTAAATGTTGTTTAGTTGGCAAACTGCATCCCAAAATTCTAATAAATGTAAATATCGAATGTTGTCTGTGTTTCGGTTCTCTTATTGTTTCAGAAATTGAGAATTTGATAGATTCTGCTTGAAATGTGAACCGAACTGAAATTCTCGCCGATCCCTAGCTATGGCCCTTCCCCAAATGCTTTGGAGCCCCTTTCCACAATCAGCACTGACTTGCTTTTTAATGTGCTGTGTATTTTCAATCTTGTGAAAGTGGCAAGGGTGAGTGTTCCATGTGGGTAACGCAGGTGTTCTGTACATACCATACATTTAGAGCACATTCAAAGCACATGGCTTCCCCCAAAGAATCCTGGGAATTGCAGTTTGTTAAGGGCACTTGGGATTGTACCTCTGTATACTAAGCTTCCAGGATTTGTTGGGAGAAGTTGCGTGCTTTAAATGTGTTTTAAATGTATGGGGTGGACTGTGTACGCAGTCTGAGTCCCTGTTGCCAAGTGTCAGAGATAGGCAGGAGGTTGTATGTTTTCTCTGATTCTGCAGTCACATCACAGAAGAATTTTGAGAAGGGAATTAGGCATGCCTGAGGATCTTCGCATTCTTTAAGAAAAAGAAACCAGCAAAAGAAGGTTCTAGCCTCTGAAGAAGCAAAAAACAAGGTAGAGAGGGTATGGGCAAAGCCTAGGGCTGGCCCTATCATTAGGTAAAGCAAGGGTGGTGCCATGGACCAGATCCTAGTGTCACAAAGGCAAGTTGACACGTAGACAGGGGCCACCCACCTGTCAATCCCCTGATGTTACAATGACATCAGGCAACTGGGCACTTTGAAGTCCCAAATTTTGGACATCAAAGTAGCACACAGGGCTTGCAAAGAGCCCTATGTGGTTCTTTACAGTTCCTGAGACTTTGGCTCTACCACCCATTGCCTGATGGGTGATAGAGCCAAAGTCCGTTTTCCTTGCCAACTGAAAGTGGGCTCTCAGGCTCCCGACTGCGCATGTTGGGAAGATTCATGACAGCCAAAAGAAAGTACTTCTTTACGCAGCGGATAGTAAAACTGTGGAATTTGCTCCCTCAAGAGGCAGTGATGGCTACCAACTTGGATGGCTTTAAAAGAAGACTAGACAGATTCATGGAAAATAAGGCTTTCAGTGGCTACTAGCCACAACGGCTATGCTCTGACCCCACGGTGGGAGGCAGCCTGCCTCTGAATACCAGTTTCTGAAAACCACAAGAGGGGAGAGTTGCTGTTGGCCTCCAGTCCTGCTTGCAGGCTTCCCACAGACATCTGGTTGGCTACTGTAAGAACAGGATGCTGGACTAGATAGGCCACTGGCCTGATCTAGCAGGCTTGTCTTATAACATCTGTTGTGGGCAGGTGGGTGTGGTTTGAGAAAGGCAGCCTTGCGGGCCAAAGTTGAACCGCTAGCAGGCCAGGTTTGGCCCATGGGTCACAGGTACCCCACCCCTGAAGTAGAGCAAGCAGCAGTTGCTGAGGAGAGGAGTGTGCTGGAGGGCTGTGCCTCACTGACAGAGCACCTGCTTTGCATGCAGAAGGTCCCAGGTTCAACTCCCAGCATCTCCAGATAGAACTGGCTTCAGAGGTATAAGACAGCTTCCTTACCTTGAGCTGGGTGTGCGACACATGGCCACCTAGCCTGCTGCCCTCGAGAGGAGGGCAGGATACTCTCTTGTCACAAGTGTTGCAATAAAATTCAATTGCCAGTCCATCCAGATTCTGGGGGGGGAGGGGAATGCCATCACACCCTTTGCCTCAGGCAGCGAAATGTCAAAGGCCTCCCCTGGCGAGATCTGAAGTGTCAGAATAAGAAGATAGAGCACACAGACAATCATTAGGAGGTGGGCCCTAACATTCTTTGCCCCTTTCAGTCATTAGCAGAAGAGCAAAAGTCTGCAAAGTAAGCAAATAAATGCAAAGTTGCTGAACAAGCCTAGTTTATTCAGGACACAGAGTGTGTTACCTTGGCACAAAATATCTTTTAGATAGAGATTTTAGTACAGAGTTATGAGCCCTACATATACTTAAGGATACTCCTAGAGAGCTATAAGGCCCCAATTAAAACATGCAGAAATAGCATGTGGTATAGTCCTCCCTAAATTCTACCACTTGGGTCAAATAACCCCTTCTGTGATTCTTTCAGCCATGCTGAATATGCCTATTATCAGCAGTTTTTCAGCACTCTTTGTGAAGATTTTTTTTGCATTGCCCTCACTTACCCTCATTCTCACTTAATCTTGTTCTTACTTGCCCTTACAGTCCACTACCTACGGAAAGCCTTTTTAACATAAAGTTTGCAAACAATGCCAATAAAATAATTGGATAAATCCCAATAGGGCAATAGTTAGGATTTCTGGTTCACAGTCAATTGAGGATTGATGCCATTAGGTACTACACTGTCCAGTATACTGGGATGTGAGGCAATTAATTTATAGTTGAGTTGTTAACCAATATGATTAAACTGGCTGATTTGCTAAAATTATATAATATTTTCAACAACTGAGAGAAATAACATAGGTCTTGAGAACTCTTGAAGACTGCATCTCCTTGGGCGAAATCTCAGGAGGCACATACCAGAGGTGGGTGGGGTCAGGATTGTTGGTGTTTTACAATATTTTAAACATAACTGTGTTTTAGAATGTTTATAACTCCTTTTTAGAATGCTGTTCTTTCTTTCTTTCTTTCTTTCTTTCTTTCTTTCTTTCTTTCTTTCTTTCTTTCTTTCTTTCTTTCTTTCTTTCTTTCTTTCTTTCTTTCTTAAACTTGTATGCCGCCCCATAGCCGAAGCTCTCTGGGCGGTTTAAAGTAACTAAAAACAAATACAATTTAAAATACATCTTTTAAAAAACAATTTAAAACACAATTTAAAAATTTAAAACAATATACTTTTGCTTGTTACTTTGTTTTTTTCTATGTATATTTGCCACCCTGGACTTTTTCAGGAGGAGATATAAATTTAATAAATAATAATAATAATTATTATATGCTAAGCCTCAGGCTTGAAGATTATTTTAATTGTGTATGCTGTGATAAACTTATTGCAGGTTAGCCTACCCAACAGGGTTCTTGTGAGGATAAATTGTGGAGGAGAGCCTGCCTGAGCACCTTTTCAAGATGGTTAGGATACAAATATAATCATAAAATAATAATGGGTGAGGGTGGGATAACCAGCTCTGCACAATTTCAAAAAATGATGAAGTTTATTGCGCAGTCGTGTTTTTTGATTCCATTGTCAATGGGAGTGCAGTTTCTCATTGTTTCTTCTTCTTTTTTAACGAGCTGAATTATTCATATGTGTTACAATGGAGGAAAATCTTAATGGGAGAACTGGTTTAAAACCAGTTTAGTTTTGCTGGGTTGATGCATCTTCTGATTCAGCTGTCAATGGGCACATCACTTTTCTTGCCATTTAGCAGTCAACTGAATCAAATTATTATTATTATTAGTAGTAGTAGTAGTTGTTGTTGTTGTAGTAGTATCATCATCATCATCATCATCATGTTTATTACATTATTTAATTAAATTTATATCCCAGTCTTCCTCCAGAAAGGACCCCAGGGTGGCAAATAAGCAGAATCTGTTTGAATGAAGGGATAGCTGGTTGGCACTGGTCAGCTAATCTGGTCCCGAGGTAAAGCAGATGGATGCTTAAAACTTCAAATTAAGGAACAGTAGGCCGAGAAAGAGAGGGGGAGTTTTCACCCTTCCATCCTTCTCTTTCATTTGATAATTAATTCCAGTGTACAAATGGACTAATTAATATCTCCCAAACGTTTAATTGAATTAGCTAATTAGATTGCATAAGGCAATTTCCAAAGAGGAGATTTAGAGCTACTTAGGGAGACCTTAATCACTTTTTTTTAAAAAAAGAAACCGGTGAAAGAGGGTCCTCTGCAAATATCACTGCTTTGCATTAGTTCAGCAAACCGTGGCAATTCTCTTATTGGCAGAACTTTTCCCATGGTATTTTTTGCTTCTGAAAAATGGTTAATGAGGGATTTATCCAACTCTGCTCCAATTAACCAGGTTGGAAAGGTCAAGGTGGGGTGGGGTGGGGTGAGCCAGAAAGAGAGAGAGAGAGAGACTGTGGCTCTTGCTTTTGTCTCTGACCTCCTCTTGACTCTGTTAAGAGTTCCCTAAAAATCACCAGCTGTAAAATGTTTGACACAATTTTTTAATGAAATCTGCCGGAGGGGAGAAAACTGCTGAGGTAGCCAATCTCCTCCCAAGTCTCTCGAGAAGCCGTTTGCAAGCCGACGGCATTTTTGTGCATCCTTTGGCTTGTTTGCTGATGGCGTGCTGAAGAAGCAGCCAATGATGGTAAGTCTCTGCCTGCCTGCCCACCCCACCCTCGCTTGGTTGACCCCAATAGTATTGACAACTCTTGTGTTTCCCAGGGGCACATGCCTCCGCTCTTTCCCTCTCTTGAGAGGAGGAACGCAACAAGAAGTCAGCTGGGCAGAAAATCAGCTGTGCATGTTGCTGGGATTTCACCATGGCACACTTAACTTTTTTGCTGGCTGCCGATGTGGGAGGTGTCTGCTTTAAGCAGCCTTTTTTTAATTTGACATGTCCCCCTGTGGGGAAGGGCCATAGCTCCATGGTAGAGCATCTGCCTTGCTCAGTTCCTGATATCTCCAAGGGGGATAAGGTGTAGGGATGTATTTCATTTAAGGACAATTGTATCAAATTCACACTTTCCAAAACAATAGAACGAAAACGCAGTCATCCTTTGAAATTCACACATCTGCATTTTGCGATTCAGTTCTCCAACCAAGCAAGGTTTACAAAAAATGTATCTATTAGGGGAAACTGTGCATGAAAAAGAATATATTAGTGAAAGTAATATACAAAAATGCATTATATCAGGATAAATTGCTTGCAAAAATGTATACTTTAGTCAAAACTGCATGCAAAAATGTGTTTATTATGAGAAAGTCCCCCAAAATGCTGAAAATTTTTCATGAGGATTAAAAAAATAATAATCACAAATTGATGCCGAGGTGCGTAGAACTGAATTTAAGATTGGAAAAATGTGGAACTGAGAGATCTAAACCTGACAGATCCCTCTGTCCCTAGCTAGTAGAGACCGCTGCCTGACACACTGGAGACCCAATGTTGTAGACAGTACTAGATGGACCAATGGCCTGACTTCCTATGTTCCTATTTATGACCTGTGTAATATGCATTTGGACATTTGGGTGTCGTGGAACATTCAGGCCTCCTGCTGCTGTTTGAGTTTGGAAGGAAGCTCAAGGGATACACAGGGCCAACCCTACTGTTAGGTAGAACAGGGGTAGCTAATGTGCTGCCCTTTAGATGTTGGGGGACTACAAATCCCATCATCTCTGACTGTTGGCTGGGGCTGATGGGAGTTGGACTCCAGCAACATCTGGAAGGCATCATGTTGGCTACCACCGGGGTAGAGTGAGACAGATGCCTGAGGAGCTGATTTTAGGTACATCACAAAAGATCCCATTGATAATTTGTTCATGTCACATTTTTCAATGTGTTTCTCCATCACTTCCCTAACCACAAGAAGTCCATGCATGTTTTAAAGTGGATTTGTTGACAGAGCGCTTTGATCCACTTTAATTGCACCAACCCTGGTATTTCTGGGACAATCTTAAAGAATCCCTCCTGCAAAATACCAGGAGTCTGGAGGTGACCCTTGATTACTCAGCACCAGATGCCTTGCAGGTGAACGTGTGAACTGACTCCGTTAGAGAGCGCTGTGTCTGTGGTGAAATGAAAGATCTACCTGTGTGGTATTATTTGATCTGTGATCACTCAATGCCACATGATGCTGCAATCACTGAGAGATAAACATGCAAATGTAAATCCTCCCCATCCTCGCCACCTAAAGGATGTTTCTCCCCCTTTTTATCAGTGCAAACTCTTAGAATTCAATTTTATACAAGATTCGCCTACAAAGGAGTATTGCACCAACCGTCTACTTGGACGCTGCCCAGCTTTGCTTCCTTTATCATTGCAATCCTTTTCTTTTTATCCCCTGCCCACCTTTGCTCTTAAATGAAACTAACGTTGATCTGACTAGATTTCAAGACCTTGTGATTTATAGGCAGTTGACACAATGGACAAGATGACTAGTCTCCTGCAAAGCTTTCTAGGCAGGGGAAGGGTGTGTGTTAACTCTTCTGACCACCACTAGTTCAGATGAGATGCTTTTATGCCTGAACCTCCCACCCTCCTACCTCAGGAATAGGGAACCTGTTGCCCTTCAGATATTGTCAGACTACAGCTCCCATCATCCCTGAGCATTGACCAGGCTAGCTGGGGCTGATGGGACTTGGAGGGCCACAGGTTCTCCAGCCCTGGACTAAACAGTGAAGGTCACTCAACTGCCCCTCCTGCAATGGTGTGCCACTCTCAGCCCTAGGGGCAATTGCAGTGACCAGTTTTGTCTCCTAGGTCACATTCACACCATACATTTATTCTACTATTATTCCACTGTAAACAGTCATGACTTCCCCCAAAGGATCCTGGGAAGTGTAGTTTGTGAAAGGTGCTGAGTCGTTATGAGTCCCCTATTTCCTGCGCAGAACTACAATTCCCAGAGTTCTCTGGGAAGAGGGACTGACTGTTAAACCACTGTGGAAATTGTGTATCTGTGAGGCAAATAGGATATCCTAACAGTGCTCAGCACCCTTCACAAACTACCCTTCCCAGGATCCCTTGGGGGAAGCCATGATTGTTTAAAGTGGAATCATTGTGGAATAAATGTCTGGTGTGAATGTGGTCTTAATTTATTCAAAGCAAAACCTAGGGACATAGGAAGCTGCTTTTGTCTGCTGGGGTCCCTCTACCTCAAAATTTCTCTTGCACCCCCCTCTTTTCCCATTCTCCATTATAGGAACTGGGAACAGAGGAAGCTGCCCTATACTGAATCAGACCATCTAGCTCAGTACTGTCTACACTGACTGACAGCAACTCTCCTAGGTTTCAGAAAGGTTTCAGCTCTACCTGGCTGTTCTGGGAAGTGAACCTGCGGCCTTCTGCATGCAAGGCAGATGCTCCACCACTTAGCTACGGCACCTCCCCTGGTTATTCAGTGGAGCCGTTAGCTGTTAGCCCTGTGACTTGTGCCCAAATCCAACCTGAGTTTCTATGCCTGATGATCCTCCCCTGACCTGTCAGTTTCTCAGGCCGCGTATTTCCGATAGCTTGCTTCAGTTCACTCACCATTAACTCTGCGGAATGACCCCTTGTTCTTGCATTTATGGGGCCAGCACAAAAATGGAACTGGGGACCGATCAATAACAACACTTAACGGTTCTATGGCCCTCGACATTTTCAAAGGGTTGTACGAACATTAGCTAATGAATGAATCAATCAGGTTTCACTAGATCCTTCGTAAAATTAAATACAGTGGATGCTTCTCAAAGGTCAGCATTTATCAACTGGGGTTTTGTGGTGGCTGTCAAATTCTCCAGGCCGTAGGAGAGTCCCTGAGAGCCAAAGTGCTGGGCCCTCCCATTTCCATGAGCTTTGGCAGGACAGACATGAGAAATCCTGCACAAATCCCATTGAGAAATGAGTAGAGGGGTGTTCACCTGTAATGTTCAATGAGTGAAGAATCTGTATGCCTGTGTACACAAACAGTTGCGCTGTACACTTGTACTGTTATTCTCATGTAATGTTCAGCGAGTGTACCATCTGTGTACCACTGTATACAAATAGTTGAGCTGTACAGCTGTACAGTTATTCATATGTAATGTTTGTTGAGTATACAATCTGTGTACCTACATACAGAATAGTTGGGGTGCACAAATTTGGTACACACCAAAACTAATACAGCAACAGAGACAGCTTATGCCTGTGTTCAGCATAAGGATGGAATGATTTGTCAATTTCGGTTCTCCTGGTTTCTCCTTTTCCTAATCTTAAATTGCATTCTCCATGTTTCTGCAGTAATTTTGCATTTTTTTCTCATGAAAATTCTTCAGCATTTTAGTGTGAATTTTTCCTAATAAATACACTTTTGCACGTAGTTGTGACTAATGTCACATTTTTGCAAGCGATTTATCTTAATAAAATGCATTTTTGTATGTTATTTTCACCAGTATATTCATTTTGTGCATGCTTTCCTCTAATATACCAGGATGCCCGGAGGACTGTTACTAGATCTAGGGCCTTTTCTGTGGTGGCCCCCGAATTATGGAACAGCTTACCGGAGGAAATACGCCTGGCGCCTACGGTTCTTTCTTTTAGGTGCCAGGTTAAGAACTGGCTATACTCCCAGGCATTTTAATGTTTAATGCTTTATGTTTAATGTTTTTAGATTAATGTGTTCCTTTGTTACTGATTTTATTCTATATTGTACTTTAATCTCGTTTTGTACACCGCCCAGAGAGCTATTAGCTATGGGCGGTCTAGAAATGAAAATAAATAAATAAATAAAATAAATAAATAATATGCATTTTTGTAAACATTGCTTGGTTGGAGAACTGCATTGCAAAATTCAGATAAGTGTAAATTTCAAAGGATGGCTGTGTTGCAGTTCTCATAATGTTACAAAAGGTGCAAATTTGATAAATTCAGCTTTAAATGTGAACTGAATTGAATTTCTCCCCCAACTATAGGTCAGCGTGATGTACAAGCCTTAGAGGTTGTAGAACAGCAGTGCTTGGTGGATTGCTTTCTTTGGTTTGGTGCTTAAAAGAGCGCATGGGGTGTGCAGTGCATAGCATGCTAGACATTGGATGAGAGAAGCCAGAGGTCAACCCCCTTTTCCACCATCAAGGTCACTGGGTGATCTTAGGTAAGGTAGACTGCCTCACAGGGCTATTGTGGAGATATAATGAAATAAGTTAATACACCATTCTGGATTTCAGGAAGAGATTTCAAGGGAGAGTCAAACATTCACAGCATCAGTCCTTCCCAACCAAATTTCCCTGTGAATGTTTTTGGTTTAATCTTTTGTTCCTCTCTTCCTACAGCAGGGTGGGGAATCTCAGCCCCACTGGCTGACAGAGGCCCTCCAGACAATTGTATCTGGCCCTCGGGACTCTCTGAAAGCTGTGCCACTCCCCAGGTCAGACACCTTGCCTGGAATGTAAGATGGAGGTTGTAATGTGTGTGTGTGTGTAGAAACCTCAGACTTCTTCATGGCAAGCATGTAGAACAAAGGCAACAGCTGCATCTGATGCTCCACCCACATTTGCACCTGGAAGGTGGTGCCCCTTCTGGCTGAAAAAGCTTCTCCACCCCTGCCTACAAAAACATAGAGCCAAGATACAACTGAAAAACATAGGATCAGATCTTGGGAAAGTTACTTTTTTTGAACTACAACTCCCATCAGCCCAATCCAGTGGCCATGCTGGCTGGGGCTGATGGGAGTTGTAGTTTAAAAAAAGTAACTTTTCCAAGCTCTGCATAGGATCCCTCTCAAGAGTTTGGAGCCTGCGATCCTCAGAGTTTGGAGCCAATGGCACGTCGACATTTGAAAGAAGCCTTGCGCTTGCAGTTCCTGGTCTACTAGAGGCCAGCAAATACTCGTAAAGAAAAGGCCAAACCAAAGGAACCTCTGAAGTTGTTTTTCCTCCTCTTCAGATACCAGAGAAATCCTAACCCGGCTGCTATATAGCTTGTAGTCTGAAGTCATAATGAGGTTTCCTAACTTGAGACAATCAGGTTCCAATGATTGCGCTGCTACTAAGCCAGAAGGCGTTTTACTGCAACTCTGCAGAAAGAGCTACCTGCAGCCCCTGAGCAGAGTTCTTTTTTTTTGCACAACAGAAGATCCACATGTTTGGCACTTTGGGCAACGTATGCCATCTCTCACTCTCCTTTGCACTTCTTAAGGCTTCTCAGATGTACATGTTTCAAAAGCCCTGAAATTGACCTGGAACGTAGCAGTGTCACATCCACACTCCACATGTCAAGCATGTGCTTCTTCCCCCCCCCCCGCAAAAAATTCCTGGGAACTGTTGTTTACCCCTCACAGAGCTACAATTCCCAGCATCCTTTACAAACTATAGTTCTCAGGATTCCTTGGGGGAAGCCATGTGGTTTAAATGTATGGTGCGGATGTGACCTAGAGCTTTTTAAATTAGTCCTTTGTGTTTAGACAGCTGGGAAGTGAAGGATCCTATCCTTTTCAGCTGCATTCCCATAAGAAAACAGGGCAGCTTTGGACTGGTTTGGGGCTGCATACACAATAACCCACTTGTAGTGGATAAATGTCATTTTTCTCAGTCTGGAATTTGTTCATGCTCGTTCTCAACAATGTAGATCAATTCAAGATCCTGCTGTCCACAAGGCTGGTTGTTGTTACTTGGTACACATTTGAAAACCATCCCCTTGATTAGGTTAGCCACACCTTTTCCTCTCTGCACATGGCCCAGGTAAATGAAGAAGAAAATGGTGATCTTGGTGTATGGGTATACCCATCCATTGCTGGGACCACCTTACATCTGTTTTTATCTGTTTACATACACTGGGGGTAATGCAGAATCAATCTGCAATGAGCTTTTATTTTCAGAGTGAACCCAGTTTCTCTGGAAGCACTTTCGAAGGGCAAAAAAAAATTGCAGTAGATCTAGACTGGGTGCAGACTACGGAGAAAAAACAAGTACTTGGTCTCCATTGGATTTGTTATGAGTCTAAACTTTCAGGCTGGTGTTTCTTTTAATGTTTTTCTACAGGACCCCGTTAGGTTAGGAGACTGATCAAGAATAAATAGCATCTTCTTAGTATCAAATGATGGAAATTCATTGTCCTTAAAGGCTCTCTCTGGATTTGCAGAACAAAAAACAAAGCTGTCAAAACAAATTCTTCAAGGGTTTCGTCTGAGGTTCAATCTACAGACGCTGTGAAATCAGATCAGAAAGAGGTGGCAGAGTGGACTTCGTGCAGGAAATGAGGGTTACGCAGATTTTAAGTTATCCTCTGTGTAGGAAACAAAACGAAAACCCCTCAGGTAGAAAATTAGCACAGCAGGAAGAGGGCTGGGTTACACAACCTTTCTACCTAATGTGCTACCTGTCATAGAGAGATGGGATATGAGAGAAGTGTGTAAAATTGTGCATGGCAGGGAGAAAGTGGATAGAGAAAAGTTTTTCTCCATCTCTCATAACATTAGAACTTGTGGACATCCAAGGAAGCTGAATGCCTGAATTTGGGACAGACAAAAGAAAGGACTTAGTCACACAGCGCATAGTTAAACTATTTATTTATTTATTTATTATTTGATTTATATCCCACCCTTCCTCCCAGCAGGAGCCCAGGGCGGCAAACTAAAGCACTAAAGACACTCTAAAACGTCCTAAAAACAGACCTTAAAATACATTAAAAGAAAACAATGTTAAAAACATTTTTTTTAAAAAAGCTTTAAAAACATATTTTAAAAAAGGGTTAAAAACATTATTAAAGAAAACATATGAACAAGCAATTCTAACACTGATGCAGACTGGGATAGGTCTCAACTTAAAAGGCTTGTTGAAAGAGGAAAGTAGGGACTATGGGATCTCACCGGAGGCAGCGATGACCACCAACTTAGATGGCTTTAAGAGATTAGACAAATTCATGGAGGCCAAGGCCACCAGTGGCTACTACTAACCCAGATGGCTTTGCTCAGGTCCTGCTTGCGGGCTTTCCTGAGACATCTGGCAGGCCACTGTGAGAACAAGTTGGGCCACTGGCCTGACCCAGCACAGCTGTTCTTATGTTCTTATGAGGTTGTAATTAACATTGGGGAGTAACCAACAGCCCCTTCCCCACCTGAAATCTGGAGTGGTACAGCCCCTTCAAGGACTCTATCGCTCCCTGCTGAGGGGATAGCTCAGGCCTAAAGAGTGCTTGACTCAATTTGCACACCCCTGTCTGGCCTTCAAACTCTTGAACCAACCCATTAAAACTGGATGGGATTTTTTCTTCCCCAAGAAGCAGAGTGGAGGGGGGAGAGAGAGAGAAATAGCAAGCAGAAAAGAAGGGAATAAAGGCCAAAGAAAAGCGGACGGCGCAGAAGTAAGAAAGAAAAAAAGAAGGGGGGAATAGCTTTTGCAGCTGGCAGCCCAGCAACGGTGTCCCCCCAGGAACTGAGAGCATTATATTACCCGGGACATACCAAGAAGCCTCAGGGTGCAGCCATAGATCATCCTGCAATATGTTTTTTAAAGTTCATTAACTTCTAGTGGGAAAGTTGTGGCGACTGCTGGTGCCTCTCAGCAATTCCCAGGGCTAAGCGGAGAATCTTTTGTTAATTTCGACAGGCCTATTAGAAATCGGGAGGTCTGCTGGGAGACATGAAAAACCCAAGCGCTGCGCTTCTGAACACTTCCTGAGTGCAGCACTTAAAGAATTGCATGGGGCTGGGCAGGGGTGTGTGTGGAGGCTTCAGAGTGCCTGGCTGGCTGTTAATGGCCAGACTTCAGCTTGAATGTTTCAGGTTGGTTAGCAGCCTGCAAAAGACACACGCTGAAGGGGATTTGGATGGGAGACCAGTGAACCATCAGCTTTTATTTTCTGCTTCTGGGATTTATTTATTTTTTAAATAAAAGCCCTTATATTGCTTCCAGATCAAATGGGAACTGTGTGGGTAAGGGAGCAAAAAGGAATGCTCTTATTTAGACTTGAAATAATGATGAAATCCATCAGCTTGATTTAGGGCAGGGGAAGAACACAAGAAGAGGCCTGCTGGATCAGGCCAGCGGCCCATCTAGTCCAGCATCCTGTTCTCACACAGAAGAGGCCCATGGGAAGTCCAAAAGCAGGACCTGAGCGCAACAGCCCTCTCCTGCGGTTTCCAGCAACTGGTTTTCTGAAGCATGCTGCCTCCAACTGGACATAGAGCATATCCATTGAGAAGAATGCCACTGGAATGAGTGGGAGGCCGTGAGACAACACAAACATACCATGATTAACCCCAGCCCCGATCCACCTACACGTGCACACAGAAAGAGAAGCAGCTGGCGGTATGTGCACAGAGCCCCCCCTGTCAGATATTGAGGACAGAATCCAGGATCCAGTGAGGATGTGCATTCAGGTTCTATCAAGTTTCTAGCCCCTAAGGGTGAAGACAGAGAGAACCATTTCATGAGCTGTGACTGTGAGTTTTTCATCTGTAGGGTGTGCCTGGTATCTGCTTTGCATCATAAACATATGCAGCGGGAGGCAGAATGCAAGGTTTGTCCGTCATGAGGACAAACAGCTGCCTGCCTTTATCCGATGGGTAGAAAGATCGATTAGATATAGATATTAAGGGACACAGACATTTATCTGCATGTACGTTTAGCCTCGCCCTTATAAAGGAAATGAAGCCAAGCTTTAAATAGAATGTTGTGACTCTGCTCTGGGAATTGGAGGGGCGGGGCTACAGAGCTCGGGATGTCAAAGCTGCCAGCCAATGGGGGCCCTTTGTAGGCATACCTTTCCCATTCAAGATGTACCATATAGGGAACCCTACAAAACCAGGGCTTTTAGAACTGGAGAGCTGCTGTGAGCCAGTTTGTCAACTCTACTGATTTGGACCAATGGTGTGGCTCAGTATAAGTCGCTTCTTGTGTTCCTAATGATGCAATCACATATAAACACAATATATGCAGTTTCTTCCCCATAATTCAAATAGGTCCTTAAATAGGGATGGGGGAGAAATTCGATTCGGTTCACATTTAAAGCCAAAGCTATCAAATGCACACTTTTCAAAACAATGGAACTCAAAGACAGCCATCCGTTGAAATTTGTACTTATTCTAATTTTGCAATGCAGTTCTCTCACCAAATAATGGCTACACAAATGCATATATATGGGGAAAGTGTGCATAAACATGACTGTATTAGTGAAAATAACATACATGCATTATATTAGGAGGAAAAGGTTGCAAAAATGTGTACATTGGTCAAAACTGCCTACAAAAATGTGGTTATTAGGAGAAATTTGCACCAAAATGCTGAAGAATTTTCATGAGGACTTTAAAAAAAAACCCACGAAGTCCTGCAGAAGTATGGAGAACTGAATTAAAGACTGGAAAAACAAGAAACTGAGAGAACAGAAATGGACAGATCCACCCCTCTGTATCCTGGAATGTTACTTTTGTGAAGGGCTTATTGTACAGACAACTCCCCAAATCCATTGCGAAATCCATTGCCACAAAGGGATTGGAACCCAGATCTCTGCAGGACACAAGCCCAGTGCTAAACTTGCCAGTGTAGGATTTATCATTTTCTCCTTATCTCACCTCTAAGCAACTGTACCATGCGGAGCCCAATACATATTTATTTCATATATTCATGCAAAAGACCAAAGGCAGCACAATTATTAATGTGGACATTGGGGACATTGCCTTTTCTGAGGGTTGCATGAGGCTGATGGATTGCCATCGCTCCCAACTCTTCCCCACCCAGCTCCTTCCCTCGGTTTCATGGGAACAAGAGAGATGAAGCCTCTTGCCGAAAGGTTTGTATCGTGCCCTTTAGGAACATTTTTAATTACTGTTTTGACAGAGAACAAGTTTAACTAGCTCTTCAGCCACAGCGTATAAGGTCATTGCTATCACTATCCGTAAAGAGGATACAAAAATGAGGTAATAAAGTATACAGGCTGAGCAAGTCTAGTAATTTAATACTGCTCTCATAAACCTACGAATGAGTCACCTGTGGCTAATTTTAAAATGCTGATGTGTTTAGATAGAAGACAGAGTCGGCTCCCTCAGTCAGACCAGTGGGACCGTAAATGCTCTTGCTGCAGGCCAGGATGTCTCTGCGCACGTGTGTGTGTCTGTGAGTGTGCATGCTTATCCGTATTATATATCAGAAGTCAATCCAAGTGTGATTGTTTTCTAATCTGATCAGATGAAATCAAGATACGTTTCCATTCTAGGTCCCAGATGGCTTGAAATTTTAGCTGCTGGGCAGCTAAAATTATCTGCTGAACAGAGACTCTGTGATAGTACACTTCTTCCAACAGGGACAGCATACTCCTATGAGGGATGGAAGGATCTGTCAATTTTGGTTCTGTCCCTTTCTTATTTTTCCAATTTTAGAGCCTCTCCATATAACTGTATTATGTGCAATGTTATTGCTTTGTGTCCTCGTTCATTCACCATCGTCCATATGAAGTTGCAATTAATACTGATTTTCGCGCTCACAAATCCGCATTAGAAATACCAAAAAACAATATGCTTTCCTGTATTGATAATCAATCACATTAATGTCTGTGTACTTGAACGCAATGCCACAGACTTTCCTGCAATAGGCAGTCCATGGGCATATGCAAAGCCCCCTGTCTCCTTCCCACCCAATAGCATATCTACAAACCTGTGAATTTAAAAAAAGTTTCTGTGCTCTTCCAAAAAAGTGTGCAAAAAGCAAACGACCATTGTGGATCAATCACTGAAAAGCAGTGGACTCGAGGGAGTGGCCAATGTTAAAGCAATTTAGAAAAAAAATCCCACATGTATGGATGTTTGATCACCCGGTTTTCACAATAATCCAACCACAAACAGGACATGTATGGATCTCAAGGCCGCCAACCGAATACGGAAAACGTGGATTTTGTGGTTAGGTATGGATGGCCCTTAAATGAAGTTCTCCACATTTCTGGAGTAATTTGATTTAAAAAAAAAATCCCCTTGAAAAATTCTTCAGAATTATACTGCAAATTTCTCCTACAACACATTTTTGTATGCGGTTTTGACTAATCACATGTTTGCAAGAGTTTATCCTAATATAATGGATTTCTGTCTGTTATTTTCATGAACAGACTTGTTTTTATGCATACTGTCTTCTAATATATGCATTTTGTAAACATTGCTTGGTTAGAGAATTGCATTGCGAAATTTAGATAAGTGCAAATTTGGAAGGTTGGCTATGGTCCTCATATTGTTTTGGAAAGTGCAAATTTGCTAAATTCAGCTTTAAATGCAAACCCATCAACTTTCCTTCTCCATGATCTCTCACTGCTCTCAGTAGACTATGGTTACTTCTATTCTGTGCTACAGTGCACTGGGAGCTGTACGCAGGGAGTGGGCAGGAAGCAGAAAGATTAGGGTGTCATCAGAGCATAGCTTAGGGATGTTCATATATCCTAGCTGCTCCCCCTGAAAGCTGGCCCTTTGTTGTCATTCCCTGTGGGGTTTGCCTAGTTCAGGACCGGGAAACCCATGGCCAGAGCTGGCCCCAGACATGCCGGGGCCCTTGGCCACAAGCCTCCCCCAGGCCCCGGCGCTCCCCTTCCATGATTCATGGCAGGATCGCTGCCACGGATTGCACGCCCTGCCATTCCCTTCCTTAACCTACCTTTCTCAGCTGTTCTGCGGTTGCAAACACAGCACTGCCCTTAACAAAGATGGTGGTCAAGATTTCCCTAGGGGGTTGAAGCCTGTGCCGCCATCTTGGCTCATGGCAGGGATGCACACATGCAGCACGCATGTGTGCCATCAGCCAAGATGGCGGCAGAGGCTTCAGCCCCTTAGGGAAACCTCAGCTGCCATCTTTCTGAAGGACAGTGCTGCATGAGCAACCACAGAACAAGGTAGGTTAAGTGAGGGAATGGCAGAGCCCCGAAGCTCTCGCCGTGCGATCCATGGCAGCAATCCTGCCGCGAATCGCGGAAGGGGAGGGTAGCCCCAGGGGCCCTCTGCCAGTGCCCCACCTGGCTGCCCTTTGGAACCAGCCCTACCCATGGCCCTCCAAATGTTGTTGGGACTCCAGTTCCCATCAGACCCAGCCAGCAGGGCCAATTATCAGGGGTGATGGGAGTTGTAGTGCAGCAACATTTGGAGGGCCACAGATTTCCTTTCCCTGGCCTAGTTCTATGTGCGGACCTTCAGGCAGCAGATGAAAATTTGGCTCTTTTGGAAGGCATTTGGAACCAGCTGAAGTTGTTTGGCGTACTTGTGATTTTCTTTTCGGTGTTGCTGGTTATTGCTATTTAGTGTGATTTTAGACTCTATAAGATTATATCTTTGCTTTATATAAACAGGATTTATATACTGCTTAATCATCTATAACTTCTAAGCAGTTTACACACAATGTAAATGTTTATTTTAAAAAAATATTAGTATAATCAAACAACATCCATTGTTTATGGAGTACTCAATCTGATTTGTTATCACAGACTTTGTGTGGCGGTTATGCGGCTTCCTGTTTATTGAGCATCCATTCTGAATTGATGACATGGAGGTGATATGCCCTTGTGTCAGCCATTCCACACTTTCCAGTGAATTTCCCTGTCATTTTCTGTACTGCAAAAAGTCTACTTTGGGGGGACGGGGGAATGGGTTTGCTGCACAAGAGCCCCAAAGTGCCAAATCCACTTCAATTTTGCAACCTAAATTTGATTGAATCCTATCTCCAAAACAGCAACATTCTGGAAGTGGCCTCCCCATCACTCTAATGAGTGTAAATAATAGGAATAATGAAAAGCGTGATATAAACAACAAGAACAGCAGCAGCACAAAGCCTTTGGAAGCATCCAAATCAAACGCTCATAAAACACTCAGAGGGGGTGTCCTCTGCTGGTACCACACCCTCATCCTGTGACCTCCAATGGCTTGGAGGCTTACCTGGGGCAGGGCAGTGGCAGGTGCTTCCAGGGGTGGGCAAATCTGTCAATTCTGATTTCTCTCTATTTCTTGTTTTTCCCCAGTCTTAAGTTCATTTCTCTACTTTTCCATGTCAGTTTTGTTCATTGCTTTGTTTGCTCTGTATATTGGACAAAACTGCAAGAATGTGTATACTAAGGGGGGAAATGCACTAAAATGATAAATTTTCAAGGGGACTTTTAAATCACAAACTGATGTGGAAATGTGGGGAACTGCACTTAAGACTGGAAAAAAATAGAAACTGAAAGAAACCGGAATCAGATTTGTCTATCCCTAATGTGAGGTGTGGCCCACTGTGGCCCCGGAAAATACCAGCCCAAGCTAGGCTTCACCTCAGAAGCTTCTAGTCCTGTGGTGTGGTGAGGCAACAGCCATGTGGCATGAACCTGACTAAGTCCCTACCTTTCAGCCTCGCTCTGCAGGGTTGTTATGCAGACCAACTGAGCAGAGAAAATTCCACAGTCATATTTGGGGGGCAGGGTTGCATTTGCTGCATTGCAACTATGCCCCGGGAAACGTTTGCTGTTCTTAACTTTCAGCCTCACTCTGCAGGGTTGTTGTGTCGATAAACTGAGCAGAGGAAATTCCAGTCGTAGTTTTGGTAATGGGGTTGCATTTTTGCAGCGTTGCTGTGGTTAAAAACTACCACCCACCAAATGCTTTGAAAGCGCTCAGTTTGGTCATCCTGGAAAGACACACCACACTCCTTACTTTGCCATTAATAGGCAAAGAAGCCAGAATGTAGTACTGGGAGTTGAGAGGAACCTTACGGAAATGGGGAAGGTCGATGAGTATTGATTTAGCCCGCTCTGAGTTAGAGTAGAGCACTTCTACAGCAGGGTGATGAAGGGAAGGACGGAACAAACAGAGCTGAAAAGAAAAGGGTCAGTATTCTGTCTGAAAAGGGGAGCGAGGCATTGCCTTTTGATAAGCAAAGGTGGAGTTGCAGCTAATTAATTCAGGGGAAGGGCAATAGCTCAATGGATGAGCATCTGCTTGGTAGGCAGACGGCCCCGGGTTCAATCCACAGTATCTCCGGGAGGCAGGACTGGGAGAAACTCTGAAGAGCAGCTGCTGGTCAGTGTCGACAATACTGATGGGCCAATGGTCAGACTCAATATAAGGCACCTTCCTCTGTTCCTATGACCAGTAGAAAGGTCTGGAAAATAGCTAAGATACAGGGGTGTAGTCATCTGGGATCTCGGGGGGAGTGGCTTAGTCCCCTTATTTTTGGGGGAGCCAGGTTCCAGCAGGGTCCCTATGTCTCCAGTATCCTATGAGCTAATCAGCATGAAAGGGGAGTGTTTTAGCCACTGAGAAGAGTCTTCTAGCATGCTTCCTGTCCTTTCCTGCTGATTGGTGCCAACTGAAGTGAAAGGAGGTGAGTCAGCCACTAAGAAGATTTTTTTGTAGTGGCTAACACCCTGCTGGGACCTGGTTACAAATTCCTTTTCGAAAGGTTACAAATTCCGATGCAAAGGCCTGCTTAGAGAGTGTGAATTCCTTTATTTAGGAAAAACAGGCTTTGGGTTAACCCAGCAGCCAAAAAAAACAAACACAAAAGCCCCCCCCCCAAAGAGAGCAGGAGGGGGTAGAGCCTATGTACACAGCAGTTTTAAATTGTTTGTTTTTCTTTAGGGCTTTCTGAGTCAGTTATGCAGGCCCCAATCAGTGTCAATTGCAAGCAAGCCTTTATTAGTCCCTACTTCAAAAAGCCAAGACAAGTAGTGGAAAGTGAGAATTCCTGACGGTAGCATTCCATCCACATCATCATGCAGTTCGGTAACAGCAGGAGATAAACATGTAAGCACTGAATCCAGCAATGCAAGCAATATATCTGGACAGTGAGCAAAACGTCCGACTCTGCTGTTCTCTAATTCTGTGACAGTGGCAGAGAAGCAGAAAGCAATATTCAAGCCTGGCCAGATTATTCTATAATCTTAGAAGGTTGTATAATCTTAGAAGGGGATATGGCTGTGACTATCACGAAGGCACCCTCTACTTCTGAATTTGCTGCTACACTACTGGCTAAGAACTAGTCTGAAGGCACATGAGGCCAGCACGCAGGGTCAGGTCTGGTCAGTGCCTGGATGGGAGACCGCCTGGGAACCGTATGTAAGCCGCCTTGGGTTTCTACCATGAAAAGAAAGGTGGGGTGTAAATGTAACAAATAAATAAATAAAGAGGCTCTGAGGCCAGCTTATACCTATGGCAGAATGGTTTTCTCTCCCTCTCTCTCCTTGGGGGCATCCAATGAAGCTGAACGTTGGAAGATTCAGAATAGACAAAAGAAAGTCCTTCTTCACACAGCGTATAGTTAGTTTGGAATTCGCTCCCGCAATAGGCAGTGATGACCACCGACTTGCATTAGACAATTCATGGAGGATATGGCTCTCAATGGCTCCTACTAACAATGTCTATTTATTTTTTATTATGACATTTATATCCCACCTTTCCCCCAAAGAGCTCAAGGTGGCACACATGGTTCTCCTCCCTCTTCATTTTACCTTCACAACAACCCTGTGAGGTAGGTTAAGTTGCGACTGGCCCAAGGTCACCCAGCAAGCTTCATGACTGCGTGGGGATTTGAACCCTGGCTTCCTTGCCCATCATTCTAACCACTATGCTACACAATATCTATGTTCTGCCTCCACTGTAAGAGGCAATATGCCTATCAATTGTTGGGGAGTGTTAGTGGGGAGGTCCCTGTTGCGCTCAGGTTCTGCTTGCAGACTTCCTGTAGCCGCATCTGGTTGGCCACTGTCACTGGTTGGATTAATTTGGATTGGTGTGGATTAATTTGGATTCCTGAGTTGAGCAGGCGGTTGGACTTGATGACCTTATAGGACCCATCCAACACTGCTGTTCTATAATTCTGTCACTAGATGGGCCTGATCCACCAGCCAGGCTCTCTTTCTTGTGTTGTTTTCAAGTGGTAAAGCTGCCCTTAGACTGTGTCGCTTTGGAATCCAGTTTGTGGGGAAAGGGTTCTTTGCATGTTGAAGTGGTCCTCTTCCCCACAAAGAAGAAAAAAGAGACCCCACCACATACATAGAAACATGCCCTTGATCCTTTGTCTCTGAAGTGCTAGTTTTCCCACACGCAGGGATTGTTTTCTGTATCAAGGAGCATTCAAACGCCCAATGTACCCCGCAGTCCCAAACTGGTACACTCCAAGAACTGTGCCTGGCCATATGTATAAACTGGACCTCAGCCTTACTTGGGTTCTTTGTTTTAAATGTTGCTACAACCAGACAGTGATCAGCCGAGCACCTTTCCATGGCGCTCATGTGAAAGGCTTAGTTCTTCTGGCAAGGTACATCAAGTGCCTCTAATGGTGATGCAGCAGGCTCAAGGTCTGCAGCTGCTGGAATTTTCATTGTTGCATCCCCAGGCCAGGAAAAGTGGCACCTGTTAGATTTCTGTTAATCATGCCAATGTTAAAGCCAGAAAAAGAAAACTGACATCCCTCCCTGCAACTCATCTAACCCAGAAGCGCTGTCTCTGAGTCAGCTGGGGACAACCTCTTCAGGCAGATTCAGACAAATCTTTTCCCAGTTTGATCAGCTTTTACGGAAGTGTCCCATAAGAGTATAAGAAGAGACCTGCTGGATCAGGCCAGTGGCGCAACAAGTCCATCATCCTGTTCTCACGCAAGCAGGAAGTGAGCGCAAGACCGCACTCCTCACTTGTGATTCCCAGCAACTGGCAATCCGAAGCATCCCGCCTCCCACCATGGAGGCAGAGCATAGCCATCGTGGCTAGTAGCCATTGGTAACCTTATCCCACGTGAATTTGGCGAGTCCTCTTTTAAAACCATCCAAATTGGTGGCCATCACTGCCCTTGCCTTTGCACACTGTGTCTGTACCAAGCCTCTGTAACGACAGCCCTTTCTAGGTAAAACAAATTATGGAACCCTGCTTGTGTACATCTGCTTTAGCCTGGGATTTTTTTTTTAATGGAAAAAAAGCATTTGGGTTAAAACAGAAGGAAACAGTAACATCTGTTCTCTAATGAGCATTTTGATATCCTTATTTTAAACTCTGAGAATGCAATGATTTGGGTTTTCCAGCTTTTGCTCATTAGCCATTAACAAACTCGAGCCCTCGAGCCCAGTATTCCCATAGTACCGCCTTGTGCAACATAAGACTTGCCAGCCAATTTGGGGGAGGAGGAAAGAGGAGTCTCCCATCTATATCTATATCTATATCCCATCTATATCCCATCTATATCCAAGCTATATCAAGATTGGGCGGCAGACGCTGGGTTGATGCTGGGGGCAGACCATGTCAGTCTAGAGGAACAAGAGATAGATGTATAATATCCATCCCTTGTTCCGGGTCTGCCCAAATCCAGAAGACAACTGGGAGACGCAGGATTCCTACCGACCTTCGACTGTTGTTGTGTAATGCCAGGTCTGTGTCACAAAAAAATCTATCATCCATGATATGATTTTGGATGAATGCGCAGACCTGGTGTGCGTTACGGAAACTTGGCTGGACGAGGCCTCAGCCCCCATTCTTGAGGCCATGTGTCCGCCGGGTTTCCGCTACGCCCAGCAGCCAAGGGTGGGAAGGCGGGGAGGGGGAGTGGCAGTCATCTATCGGGAATCTTTGGTTTTTACCAGACCTCCCCTCCCGGGGACCAAGTTTGTTGATTGCATGTATTGGAGGTTGGGCCCGAAGGGCAGTTTAGGGATTCTGCTTGTGTACCGCCCGCCCCGCAACACAGCAGACTCCCTGGCCGAGGTGCTCGAGGTGATCTCAGATGTACGAGTGTTGTCCCCAGAGCTATTAATTCTCGGGGACTTCAACGTGCATGCTGAGACCACTCTCGTTGGAGCCCCTCGGGATTTCCTGGAAACCATGGCTTCCTGGGAACTGCACCTTAATAATACTGAGCCCACCCACGTAGCCGGTCATGCTCTCGACCTTGTATTTGTCCTGGGAGAGAAGTGTTCTGAAAGTGGGGGTTATTTCTTATACCCCTGTGTCATGGTCAGATCACTATCTGGTGAATATAGATTTCTCGTTGCCACACGCCCTCCGCAGGGGCAAAGGACCTATTAGAATGGTCCGCCCCAGGCGCTTGATGGATCCTGATGGATTCCTGACTGCGCTTGGGGAATTGGGACCTGCTGAAGGTCGCTCGGTCGAAACCCTGGTGATGGAGTGGAATGAGGGGATCACCAGGGCATTGGACCGAGTTGCCCCGAAACGTCCTCTCCCCCTGAACAGAACTCAGATAGCACCATGGTATACACCACGGTTGCGCAATCTGAGGCGGGAGGTGAGAGGACTAGAACGCCGGTGGCGGAAATCTCGCTCCGAAGGTGCTCGGACACAGGTCAGAGCAGCAGTAGCTGCCTACCAGGTGGCAGTGAAGGCGGCAAAGAAGGATTTCTTTGCTGCCTCTATTGCATCCGCAGAGTGTTGTCCCAGGAGGTTATTCCAGGTGGTCCGAAGCCTGGTCGGTCCAGTTGCTCAGGTACCCCTGGAACATTCTAAGACCTCCTGTGACAAATTGGCAAAACACTTTGCTGATAAAATCGAACACCTAAGGAGCTCGATTCCGTACGCCGTGGATGCAGTGAATGAACCAGAGTTGACCATTTGCAATCCGGTCCAGTGGGATCGGTTTCGGCCTCTCCCTTCTGAGGAAGTGGACAAGGTGCTTTCATCTGTGAAGCCTACCACTTGTCTGATTGATCCATACCCATCATGGCTCCTTGTGAATTGCAAGGAGAAACTGGGCGAAGGGATTAGGGCGGTGGTAAACGCATCCTTAGTGGAGGGTGTGATGCCACTGGCCCTCAAGGAGGCAATTATAAAACCTATCTTAAAGAAGTCCTCCTTGGATCCCCAAGTTCTGAACAACTTCCGCCCTGTTTCGAATTTACCATTTTTGGGCAAGATCATTGAGCGAGTGGTGGCTAACCAATTGTCAGCACACTTGGATGAAATGGATTATCTGGATCCATACCAATCAGGTTTCAGGACTGGACATGGAACTGAAACAGCTTTGGTCGCTCTGGTGGATGATATGAGGAGGGCATTAGATAGGGGAGAATTCACCTTTCTTGTTCTCCTAGATCTTTCAGCGGCTTTTGATACCGTTGACCACGGTATCCTGATGGATCGCCTGGAAGGACTGGGAATTGGAGGCACTGTTTTACAGTGGTTCCGTTCCTTTCTCTCTGACAGGCACCAACAGGTAGCATTGGGAGATGAGGTTTCAGACCCTTGGCCCCTCACTTGTGGAGTGCCACGGGGTTCTATCCTCTCTCCCATGCTATTTAACATCTACATGAAGCCGCTGGGATCTATCATCAGGAGATTTGGGCTGCGGTGTCACCAATATGCGGATGACACACAGCTCTTTCTCTCGTTTAAGTCTTCACCAGAGTTGGCTGTGGAGACCATGTCCAAGTGCCTGGAATCCGTGAGTGGATGGGAAGGAACAGGCTGAAGCTAAATCCTGACAAGACCGAGGTACTGCTTGTGGGAGACAGGGGTAGGCTGGGTTCTGTTGACCTGAGGTTTAATGGGGTACAATTGCCCCTGAAGGACCAGGTCCGCAGCCTCGGGGTTGTTCTTGATTCCAGGCTGTCCATGGAGGCTCAGATTTCGGCAGTGAGCCGGGCAGCCTGGTACCAACTGCACCTCATACGCAGGCTGCAACCCTACCTCCCTGTTCATCAGCTCCCACTGGTAGTACATGCCCTGGTCACCTCTCGATTAGACTACTGCAATGCACTCTACGTGGGGTTACCCTTGAAAACGGTCCGGAAACTTCAACTGGTACAGAATGCGGCGGCTCATTTACTTACAAACAGCCGTCGCCGTGATCATATTACACCAGTATTATTTAATCTACACTGGCTTCCAGTAGTTTTCCGGGCCCAATTCAAGGTGTTGGTGTTAACCTTTAAATCCCTATATGGTTTCGGCCCGGTTTATCTGAAGGAGCACCTCCAGCGTCACCAACTATGCCGCCTGACAAGATCCGCCACGCAGGGCCTTCTCTCAATCCCACCAACAAAAGTAGTTAGGTTGGTGGGGACTAGAGAGAGGGCTTTTTCGGTGGCGGCCCCCACTCCCTGGAATTCCCTCCCGTTCGATCTTCGACATGCCCCTTCCCTGGATACCTTCCGCCGAGCATTAAAAACTTGGCTGTTTGGTCAGGCCTTTGAGACTATCGGGATGGGCTAATTATATACTCAATCCCCGCTGCTATGTATTACAATTGCTGCTATTCTGTCACTGATGATTATTTGTATTTTATTGAATTTAATATGTACGCTGCCTAGAGTGGCTTCGGCCAGATAGGCGGCCTAAAAATTAAATAATAATAATAATAATAATAATTTGCAGTCTCCTGTTGGGAATTCCAAATATCCATTGTGAGCAGACTTTTCACACATCTTCGACTCCCTCCAGTTTGTCGCATACCAGAAATTTAGGTTTGCACAATGAAAGTAGATTAAAGCACCCTGGCCCCACAAGCCCACTTAAAAACAAAAATGGGACTTTTTGCAGTAAGGAAAGCAGCAGGCAAATGCCCTGGTACATGCAGGACATCAATTAATCAATGGGAAGAAATTTAACCTCTGTGCAAACAAATCAGGATGGACGCTCAATAAACAGTGGTAGTTGTATAATCTCTGTGCAAGCAAATCAGGAAGCGTGCTCAATAAACAGCGGGCCTGTATAACCTTCCTGCAAGCTTTGTGCACACAAATCAGGGTGGATTCTCAATAAACAGGCTTTCTGGAGGTGCTGTTCATGAGAATATTGTTCTAAAGCCCATCCAAAAACGGGAATGGGGATGTGTGAGCACCTCCGTCGTTCTATGTGCCATGTTGCTCCTGCACTGCCTGGATTCGGAAGTGAATGGGGAAGTTGGCACTTCCCTGTCTGTGGCAGCTACACGACCACATTGTGCAGCCCACCTGACTTTCCATCTGCGTGGAGTAGCTGGGGGAAGTGAAAGCCTGGTGGGATTTTGCTGCCAAATTCAGCAAAGAGGGATAGAAATAAGAAAAGAAAGGCAATGAAAAATGGGGATGCCAGCACTATTAAAACACAGAGGTAGGAAAATAGAAAAAGGTAACTGTGCAGAGAGAATGGCATCTGATTATTCCCCCTCTAAAATGTATATAATCACTTCTGACAGAATAAACAGTATAAGGTTGAAAAAGCCACTGGTCTATCCAAGCTCAAGACAGCTACCATTTTAAGGGGTACATCACCAGTACAAACTCAAGCCAGTTTTATTATGTTACTTGGAATGTCAAGGCTTCCCCCTAAGAACCTGGGAGTTATAGTTTGATGTTCATTAGAAACATTCTCTGTTAGAAATCCCAGTGACCACCTCTACTTCTGCCCTGCCACTTAGGAACCCTGGGAAACGTAGTTCTGCAAGAGGGTGTTTATTACACTAGTGGCACAGATGTGTGTAACGGTAGCTTTGTATGCATTTTTCATGGAAAAATAATAGAACTGGTTTGGGGAGAGGATATTTGCTCAGCAAGAAATCCTAGTATGCAACCCAGTTTTTCACTAGGAAGGATTTTATCTCCTTTGCTTAAACTTGTAGTGTCCTTAAAAAAAAAATCATATAATAATTTGCATGCTTTCTTTAAAGAATTAAGAGGAATTTGCACCCAAAGTTGTCAGCAGCCTCACTTGTCTCCTGTGCAAAAGAGACTTTGAGCCCTGCAACTCTGTCCTCTCTCCCTAACTCAATTAAAGAAATACATTGTGGGCCTTTTTAATTTCCCTGCGTGGCACTGGGAGACGATGAGCCGCCAACTGAAGACGTTTGCCAGGGGCAGCGCAAAGATGAGAATGTCAAGTCCAGTGAGGAACTACAGAGGAACATAAGAGCATTTTCATTTGAGGGGGATTGGGAGTTCTCATGTATTGGCTTTGACTGCCGAAGGCTCTGAGCAGCTGTGTAAAATGAGATCCCTGGGGTCCCCACCAACACGACAACATCTGAAGAGTCCCACTCAATTACAATCGGACGGGGCGCTGTCATTTCTACCCGTTTCCGCCTTTTCATGACAAGAATGAAATATTGGGATCTGGCTACCTCCTGTGCAGTGAATTAATTGGATCGGTGCATTCTGCTACAACTCCCCCTTCTAGTGCTGGCAAACAAGCTGGTTGTTAAAGGAGGAGAGATTTGGGGATTTGTTTTGAGTAGGTAATAAGAAAATAAGAAGAACCCTACTGAGTTAGACCAAAAGTCCTGACTAGTCCAACATCCAGCTGAACCAAAGATTTCCAGTACAGTTCACAGCCATCCTGTTGGTGCTGGTGCTGGTATTTTATAAAGAAAGCTGGAACTAGCTAACTGGCTGACTCACCCAGTTTCAAAACCCTTGCGGTACATCCGCTTAAGCTAGAAATCTGAATGTGGGTACATCCATTTCCTCAACTGGCCTGTTAGTAGGATTAGACAATGCGGTGTTTGTAAAGATTAGGGATGGAAAGATCTGTCAATTTCAGTTCTCTCAGTTTCTCATATTCCCAGTCTTAAATTCAGTTCTCCACATTTCTGCAACAATTTGCGATTAAAAAAAAAAAAATCCTCATGAAAATCCTCAGGAATTTTAGTGTGGATTTCTCCTAATAAACATATTTTTGTAGGCAGTTTTGACTAATGTACACATTTTTGCAATCAATTTCTCATCATATAATGCATTTTTGTATGTTATTTTCATTCATATACTCATTCTTAGTCACACTTTCCCCTGCCATGGGCATTTTTGTTAACACTGTTTGGGTGGCGAACTGCATTGCAAAATTCAGATAAGTGTGAATTTCAAAGGATGGCTGTGTTGCAGTTCTCCTGTTGTTTCAGAAAGTGGAAATGTGATAAATTTGGCTTGAAATGCAAACTGAATCGAATGTCCCACCCATCCCTAGTAGAGATCTATATTCACATTTGCCTCCCTGTGTTTATGCCTGCTGCCCCTACTCTCTCTAATGTCTGTGTGTCCATGTGTTCAGCACCTGAAAGTCCATTTACTTAATATATTTATATCCAGCTTTCCCTCCCATGAGTTCAAGGCAGCATACATGTATTTTGCTCACCCTATTTTATGGTCACATCCACCCTGTGAGGTAGGTTAGGTAGAGAGATAGTGACCGGCCCAAGATCACCCAATGAGCTTCCTGGATGAGCAGAGATTTGAACCTCTGGCTTCCCAGTCTTAGCCCAACCCTCTAACCTCTACACCAGCCTTTCCCAACCTTTGGCTCCCCAGATGTTGCTGGACTACAGTTCCCATAATTCCTGACCAATAGCCATGCTGGCTGGAGCTCATGGGAGTTGTAGTCCAGCAACATCTGGGGACCCAAAACTTGGGAAAGGTTGCTCTACACCCCATTGGCTCTGTAAGAGCCAATGCACTAAGGCTCTCTTGTGTCTCCAAGGGATGGGCAAATCTGTCAGTTCTGGTTTCTCTCAGTTTCTCATTTTTCCAACCTTAAAGTCAGTTCTCCACATTTCCATTAAGTTCCCAATTTCTTTAAAAAAGTCCTCATGAAAATTCATCAGCATTTGAGTGTGAATTTCTCCTAATGTACACTTTTTTGCATGCAATTTCCCCAAACCATTGACTAATATATGCATTTTATGCACACCTTACCCCAGTGTGTGCGCTTTTGTACACAATACGTGCCTGGAGAACTGTCATACAAAATTCCGAGTAGTGCGAATTTCAAAGGATGGCCGTGCTACAGTCCATGCATTGTTTCAGAACGTGCGAATTAGACGGATTCGCCTTGAACTGAACTGAAATTCTCCCCATCCCCAATGTTTCTGTACACTTGGAAGTGCTCTTGGGCAGGGAGAGCAGAGAGTACCTTCTAAGCAGCAGCATCCAGACGGTGAAACTCCCTCCTGAAAGAGGTCCAGTTAGCTCCCTCTCTCTTGAGCTTTAGCAGAGCGACAAAGACATTATCTTCATAATCATCATTCTACTTTGCCTTCAATCTGTTTTAACTTCCTGCTTTGGTGATGTATTTTTAAACTGACCCAGCTGTCTTACGCTGCTGTTGTGCCGCTGTCTTAATGACTGAATTGGGATTTTGTATTTGTTTTATATCTCAATAGGTGGTATCCAATTTTTAATCTCACTGGGTGGTATCTGGGGCAGATTTGGGGGGAGGGAAGGCCTTCCCTCCTTATTCTGCTTATGCAGGAGTGGGGGACCTGTGGCTTTCCAGATGTTGTTGGACTCCAACTCCCACAGTCTCTGGCCATTGCCTATGCTGGCTGAGGCTGATGGGAGCTGAACATCATCTGGAGGGCAATGGCTCCCTATCCCTCTGCTAATGAATGAGGGAACACAAAACATATGTTTGTGTTTTTAGTCAAGAAGCTGCCTCAGGGGTCCTTTGGGGGCCAAAAGGGGGGTGGGATAGAAATTTTCAAAAATAAGGAATGAATCAATCAGGAATCCCAATCTTATAGGTTCCCAATTAGACAGAGTTTGAGCTTGGTGTGTGTGTGGCCAGCAGGTGCCTTTCCTCTCCCCTCCCCTGTGTGTGGACTAAACACATGGAGGCAAACATGCATGAAGGCCTAATATGTCTGCCTCGTGGCATGAATTTCACCCTAAAATAAAACCTGATCAAGCTATTTTTTTCATTAGCTTGGCAGTTGAAACCTCATAATAGTGTACTTCATTACAAGGTTGGCCTGAGACATTTTGCTGCCTGAGGCGAAGGACAAGATGGCTGCCTGAGGCGAAGGACAAGATGCCTACCTGAGGCAAAGGACAAGATAGTGCTACCTTATTCAAGCCAGCCAGACTGGGAGTTTTGTCTTACTTCCATCACTACTAGCAATTGGATATCCTCCTCTGCACCTCAGTGTAGCAACATAATTTAAGAGGTGCAGAGCAGGCCACATGGCACAGACCATTCTGTCCCCCAACACTTCAATGCCACTTCCTGCCCCTTGCCATGTGCCATGGAGGCAGCCTCATTCTACATCATGGTAAGGTCGGCCTTCCTTCACAATCCTCTCCCAGTTAGTACCTTTGTTTGAATTTCATCCTAATAAAGGTATACCCTACTGCAGATTTTTCACATGAGCTAGAAGATAGCTGAAAACTTGTAATAATTTACTCTACCACCAGCTTACTAGTGAATACAAGATAAGGTGCAGTTTGGTTTCTACTAGAGAAAGAAGGATGTTGATTGAAAGTTCTGAAGAGCTTTGGACGCAGGACATGGGCCTGTCAAGAAATCCTTTAAGTAAACAATATTCTGCCTCAACAGATGAGGCTGCACCTAATAGTTCCCCTGGCTTCTTCCCAGGTCTGTGATTTTTAACCTCCTGCCGTAAGACAGAAGGCCCCTCCAGAAGACTTGTTCATTGAGCATTCATCGGCCTGGGACCACAATACCTCATGGAACGCCTCTCCCGATATAAACCTACCCGTACACTTTGTTCAACATCGAAGGCCCTCCTCCGGGCGCCTACTCAGAGAGAAGCTCAGAGGGCAGCAACAAGAAAAAGGGCCTTCTCAGTGGTGGCCCCCGAACTATGGAACGATCTCCCCCTTGAAGTACGCCTGGCACCAACGTTGTTATCTTTTTGGCGCCAGGTTAAAACCTTCCTCTTCTCTCAGGCATTTTAATCATGTAACATTATCACATCTTCGTACTTTTACATTTAATAATTTTAGTATTTAGTATATTAGTATTTTAATATTTAGTATTCCTGTGTGTTTTTGAATTCTATATGTGTTTTTAATTGTATATTGATGTTTTATCCTGTTGTGAACCGCCCAGAGAGCTTCAGCTATGGGGCGGTATACAAATTTAATTAATAAAATAAATAAATAAATAAATAAATCCTTATTTGCTGGCACAAAGATTAGATGGCATCTAGTCTTGATCAAGTATTCATTCTGATTTGTTCACAGGGTAGTTATAGGTATGGACGAGGGAGAAATTGGATTTAGTTTGCATTGAAAGGTGGCTCTAGCAAACATAAACTTTCCGAAATGATAAGAGAACCAAAACACAGCCATCCTTCGAAATTTGCACATCTGAATTTTGCAATGCAGTTCTCCAGCCAACCAATGCTTGCAAAAATACAAGTCTGCATAAAAATGCATCTTAGTGAAAACAACATACAAATATGCATTAGATGAGGGGGAAATGCTTGCAAAAATGTGTGTATTAGTCAAGCAGCCTATAAAATGTGCTTGTTAGGAAAAGTTCACACTAAAATCCTGATGAATTTTCATGAGGATTTTTTTTTTATCCCGGCAAATTGTTACAAGACTGAATTTAAGATGGGAAAAATGAGAAACTGAAACGAAATGGACAGTTCAGGATGAGCATCCTCCTTTGCTTGCATGGTGTTTATACACCTTCCTCGTAGTCATTTATTCACCCCACACTTTTCAATTCATTTCCCCGTCACGTTCCAACGGCAAAAAGCCCAGTTCTTTTTCTAAAGTGGATACACTGCACGAGGACTAGAGAGCCCTTTAAATCCACTTTAACTGTGCAAACCTAATGTTTCAGTATGTGCTTGAAGCCCATCTGCACAATTGTGACATTCTAGGGGCACCCGTAGCCTCATAGCAGGAAACAGCCTGGGAGAGATACCTCTCTTGCCTTCCAGGAAAACCTCTAAAAACGGGGATTTCAAAACTCCTCCTGGGTGGGAGATAAGCAGCCTGGATTTTCCTGGAGTCAGATTCCCTCGCCTTCCTTCCCTCCGGCTGGTGAAAGGTGACAGTGAAGGCATCTGCTGGCTGTCTCCTCTCTTGCACTCGGTTCAAAATCACTTTGCTGGAGGTAAGTGTGAAGTGTTTTCAGTGAAGAGGCTTTTCCTGGCCAGATAGCAGCACTGTTGGTCTGGAGCAGCCTTAAAATAGAGCTCTGTGTCCTCTTATCCGTCTCTCGGTGGCCCTCTTGGTAACCACTGACTCTGCACATTTTTTCCATCCGGACTAGGATTGCCAGGCTCAGGGCCTGAGAATGATTCTGTATCTTTAAGAAAACAGAAAAATCAGCCAAGTGCAGGTGTTCTTGCAACACTGTAATGGGAAAAACCACAAGGTGGAATTCTCCCTTCCTCCTGCACAACTTTTAAAGATACAGAAGACCTCTTGGAGGCTGTAACCAAGAGGTCTTTTGTATCTTTAAAAGTCGTGCAGGGGGGAGGGAAACATTCACCTTGATGTTTTTCCCATTACGGTGTTGCAAGAACACCTGCACTTGGCTGACTTTCTCTTATCTTAAAGATACAGGATCATTCTCAGGCCCTGAGCCTGGCAACCCTAATCTGAACATATGCTACAGAGAGAAGGGAGGCACTGGTTCATGTGGCACTCATCATACATATTATTCTTATTATTTTTTGTTTAAAATGCTTCTTGAAAGGGGGAAAAAAAATCTCAAGGCAGCTTACAAATAAAATATGAAAATAATAATCACACATCTCCATTCTGTTAGGGAGAATCCACGACAGGAGGGGCCAGAGCTGAATGTTGGGGTGCCTGCTTTGCATCCACAGGGTCCCACTTTCAATCCCTGGCATCTCCAGGTGAGGCTGGGAAAGAGCCGTGCCTGGAACCCCACAGAACTGCTACCAGTCAGTGTTTATTTATTTATTTTATTTATTTATTTGTTTCATTTATAGACCGCCCATAGCGAGTGGCTCTCTGGGCGGTGTACAAAAAGGTTAAAATACAAAATATCAACAATAAAATCAGACAACAAACAATAAACACAAGCAGCAACTAAAGAAAAAAAGAAAAAAGAAAAATTTAAATTATAACATAAACGCTTAAAATGCCTGGGAGCATAGCCAGGTCTTAACCTGGCGCCGAAAAGATAAGAACATAAGAACATAAGAAGAGCCTGCTGGATCAGGCCAGTGGCCCATCTAGTCCAGCATCCTGTTCTCACAGTGGCCAACCAGGTGCCTGGGGGAAGCCCGCAAGCAGGACCCGAGTGCAAGAACACTCTCCCCTCCTGAGGCTTCCGGCAACTGGTTTTCAGAAGCATGCTGCCTCTGACTAGGGTGGCAGTGCACAGCCATCATGGCTAGTAGCCATTGATAGCCCTGTCCTCCATGAATTTGTCTAATCTTCTTTTAAAGCCATCCAAGCTGGTGGCCATCTTGTGGGAGCAAATTCCATAGTTTAACTATGCGCTGAGTAAAGAAGTACTTCCTTTTGTCTGTCCTGAATCTTCCAACATTCAGCTTCTTGGAATGTCCACGAGTTCTAGTATTATGAGAGAGGGAGAAGAACTTTTCTCTATCCACTTTCTCAATGCCATGCATAATTTTATACACTTCTATCATGTCTCCTCTGACCCGCCTTTTCTCTAAACTAAAAAGCCCCAAATGCTGCAACCTTTCCTCGTAAGGGAGTCGCTCCATCCCCTTGATCATTTTGGTTGCCCTCTTCTGAACCTTTTCCAACTCTATAATATCCTTTTTGAGATGAGGCGACCAGAACTGTACATAGTATTCCAAATGCGGCCGCACCATAGATCTATACAACGGCATTATGATATCGGTTGTTTTATTTTCAATACCTTTCCTAATTATTGCTAGCATGGAATTTGCCTTTTTCACAGCTGCCGCACACTGGGTCGACATTTTCATCGTGCTGTCCACTACAACCCCGAGGTCTCTCTCCTGGTTGGTCACCGCCAGTTCAGACCCCATGAGCGTATATGTGAAATTAAGATTTTTTGCTCCAATATGCATAATTTTACACTTGTTTATATTGAATTGCATTTGCCATTTTTCCGCCCATTCACTCAGTTTGGAGATATCTTTTTGGAGCTCTTCGCAATCCCTTTTTGTTTTAACAACCCTGAACAATTTAGTGTCGTCAGCAAACTTGGCCACTTCACTGCTCACTCCTAATTCTAGGTCATTAATGAACAAGTTGAAAAGTACAGGTCCCAATACCGATCCTTGAGGGACTCCACTTTCTACAGCCCTCCATTGGGAGAACTGTCCGTTGATTCCTACTCTCTGCTTTCTGCTTCTTAACCAATTCCTTATCCACAAGAGGACCTCTCCTCTTATTCCATGACTGCTAAGCTTCCTCAGAAGCCTTTGGTGAGGTACCTTGTCAAACACTTTTTGAAAGTCTAAGTACACTATGTCCACTGGATCACCTCTATCTATATGCTTGTTGACACTCTCAAATAATTCTAATAGGTTACTGAGACAGGACTTTCCCTTGCAGAAGCCATGCTGGCTCTGCTTCAGCAAGGCTTGTTCTTCTATGTGCTTGGTTAATCTAGCTTTAATAATACTTTCTACCAGTTTTCCAGGGACAGATAGAAGCGTAGGTGCCAGGCGTACTTCTTCGGGGAGGCTGTTCCACAGTTCGGGGGCCACTACAGAAAAGGCCCTAGATCGAGTAACTGTCCTCCGGGCTTCTCGATGGGTTGGTACCCGGAGGAGGGCCTTAGATGCTGAGCGAAGTGACCGGGTAGGTTCATAGCGGGAGAGGCGTTCCACAAGATATTGCGGTCCCACACCGTGTAAGGCTTTATAGGTCAAAACCAGCACCTTGAATCTGGCTCGGAAACAAATAGGTAGCCAGTGCAAACGGGCCAGAACAGGTGTTATATGTGCTGACCGGCTGGTCCTCGTCAGCAGTCTGGCTGCTGCGTTTTGCACTAGCTGAAGCTTCCGAACTGTCTTCAAGGGCAGCCCTACGTAGAGCGCATTACAGTAATCCAGCCTAGAAGTTACCAGAGCATGAACAACTGAGGCGAGGTCATCCCTGTCCAGATAGGGGCGTGTTGACAACAGTAAGCTAAATTAGGGGTAGGGAGGACTTTTGGCCTGGTGGGCCAGAACTTTATTTCTCCCTACCCTTGTGGGCCAGTCAGCTGCTTGCTGGGTGCTTGGCAAGTGCTATGCAAGAGGATTGGCAAAGCCCCACCCTTACCTGCCCCACACCTGATGTCATTTATTCATTTATTACATTTCTACCCTGCCTTTCTTTTTCATGATTGAAACCCAAGGCGACTTACGTATGGTTCCCAGGTGGTCTCCCATCCAGGCACTGACCAGACCTAGCCCTGCTTAGCTTCAGCAGGGTGCTGGCCCCATGTGCCTTCAGACCATAGCCTGGGATGTCAGGTACAGGGAGGGTGGGTGTGGCTTGACTAATGTGGCATGGTGGACCAAATTTGGCTCACAGGCCAGAGGTTCCTCATCTCTGAGCTAGATGGACCAATGATGTGACTCAGCAGAAGGCAACTTCTATGTCCCTTTGACTCTGCCTCAGTGCCTAGCTGGTAGAGGCCACTTAGTAGCTTGCAAAAATAAAGGAGGAAAAGATGCAGATTTGCATAGGTTGACCATATATGTATAGATGCAAAGTTGGAAATAATTACCAGAATTGAAACAGAAATATAATACATGTTACCATAGTCAGGAAGCTGGTATAGCACAGTGGGGAGGAGAACCTGGCTGGGAGTCCAGAGGCTGTGAGTTCAAATCCCCGCTCGTGTCTCCTGGGTGTCAAGGGCCAACTAAAGATCACCCCCACAGGGAGTGGCTCAGGGGTTACATGCCCTGCCACCTGTGCAGCCGTGGGCAAGTGGCATAATCCCAAGGAGTCCAGTTGCCCCCCAGCTGGCAGTTGCGGACAAGGAAGGGACTGGCTTGTGCAGCTGTGGCAAGCTGAGCAGGCCCTAGCCAGCTAAGGACTAGCCTCAGAGGGAGGCAATGATAAACCTCCTCTGAATACTGCTTACCATGAACACCCTATTAATAGGGTAGCCATAAGTTGGGATCGACTTGAAGGCAGTCCATTTCCATTTTCACCATAGTCGGGAATTTTGTGACCAGGTGACCTGTGTGCTTGCTCAGACAGCAGTCCAACTGCTAATGGGCAACTTCAAGGTTTCTCCCCCACCCCAGCTCTCTCTTCTAGTGCTTTGATACCTTTAAACTAGACTTGGACTGAACAGCCATTCAAATAGGGGACTATCCTCTATGAAGTAGGATGGGTGGCTGCCGTACTAACAGGCCAAGTTAATGAAGGCAACACGTTTATTAACAAAGTTAACCATCTGGGGCCAGATGGAGAAGGGTATTGTTGTTATTATTATTATTATTATTATTATTACTACCCTCTCTTCACCCAGAGGTCTCAGGGTGGGTTACAACAGTTTTTAAACACATAATTAAAACAGTGAAAAACAACATAAACAACATCACAGAAAATAGGTTGGGTCCTAAAAATACACATCTAGATAGGGATAGGGTGCTTGTAAGTAGGGGGTTCATATGGCAAATGGATCATTCAGATATTGCAAATGGGTTGGTGGCTTTTTCTCCCCCCCCCAAAAAAAAACTTACTGGATTTTTCCTCGAAAGTGTGCATCCAGATTAAATTGGAGGGGGCAAGGAGAGAGAGAGAGAGATGGGCTGGAATTTTGATGTGGTGTGTAATTTGCATTTATAAGTTGAAAATTTGCATACATGAGGAGCAGCTATCCCACAATAAACACCCATCTAGAAGCATAGATAGACAGACAGATAAATAGACAGACAGACAGACAGACAGACAGATAGATAGATAGATAGATAGATAGATAGATAGATAGATAGATAGATAGATAGATAGATAGATAGATAGATAGCATTGCTTTACTTTGCTTTGCTTTGCTTTGCCTTGTTTTGCTTTGCCTGCCGAAGATCCCAGGTCCCCATGTAGGAGAGTTTGAATCTGTGTACAGCTGATTCTCCCCCCAAAAAAGAACCCCCCCAAATTGACAAGCTGATTGAGTGTGGGGAGTGGAGAGATGTGAAAACTAGGTGCAACTTCAAAATGAGCTTGTGGAGAGGGTAAATCTCACAAAGGAGCAGGGGTTACAGGACTAGGAAGCAGAACAGTGCGGAAAAACCTTGCACAGGGCTGAGGGATTGTGCTTTTTGTGTGTAGGAGATGGGAAAGAGTGCACAGGACAGACAAAGGCCCAAACTCGCATATTAATGGGGCCCCTGAGGAGTCTTTCCTGAGAACCCCCAAAATCCTGGAGAGAGCAACAGCTTCTTTCTCCTACAGGGTCTCTTCTGTGGCTCCTAATTTGGGGCATTTAATTTTGATCAGGGAGTTGCAGTTTAAATGGACATAAATGATGAAATTGGCTTGACGCTGAGTTCATAAATCACTCTGAGGGAATTATGAAGTGCCCCTTAATATGCCGCATTGGTTTTTTCAATGCAGCATACAAACTACGAAACTGGATGGCATGGTGAGATATAAACTGGATTGACTTCTTGCTTTTCTTAAATTGCTACATGTGTTGAATCCCTACCAGTCGCTCCCCCTCCCCCTGACTAGAATGATCCTTAATCAATTAGATCTTTGCTCCCAGCCCCCCTCCAATAAAGGTTTTAAGGGCATTATTGAGATAAAATGCCTGATTAAACTTTTAGAGAAGTTAATGTTTAACTCGAGTGCCAAGTGATTAATTGCCCTTAAAGATGTTTGTGTAACCCCTGGGAGAGGAGGAAGGAGCGAGTTCGAAGCCTACTTTTCACTCCAGCGAAGAGTAAAGGGACTCCTTTCCTTCCTAACTCATTTTCTAGGGGGCTCGTGGCATGATTAGTTATCCCTGGGTGCCAACCTCTGAACTCACGTCAGCCTCTCATTTCTGTGTGCCTTGAAGGAGCAAATCAAAGACTGAAGGAAGTTAGCTCCAGTACAGTAGCCTTCCTTATCCGGGTGCCCTTTAGAGGCTTTGGACAATAGCTCGCATCAGTCCTAGCCAGCATGGCTCTGCTAGGATGCAATCTGCAAGATGCCTGTCCTGCAGTTGGATATGGTGGGGATGAGGCAATCTAAGGATTTCCTCCTTAAACTGCAGTGCCCAGGACTGGACAGAGTACTCCAGGTGAGCTAAGACCAGAGAAGAAGAGTGGGACCCTTACTGCGCATGATCATCAGGATATCCATATAAATCAATATTGTGATGTGATGCCTAAAAAAAGTGGCTGTACCTCTGTTGAGGCAGCCTAGAATTGCATCAGCTCTTTCAGCCGTTGCATCTTAATGCCAACCTATGTTCCAAATGGGCTTGTTAAAGAGCCCCCTCCAAACACTTCCTGTGCACCACCCCCTTGACATCTTGCTCCTCATCCAAATCCGTCCTTGAAAGTTTTTGTCTTTTCTTCCCTTTGCTGATCAAAGATGACCTTTTCCAGCTCTTGCCCTTGGGCCCTCTCCTTTAATTTCCCGCCCGCCCTCCCCTCCCTGTTTCTCATCGGCCAGTGCCTGCCCCACAACTTGGTAGTAAATTGCACTTTCCCAATGGCTGTCAGTATTTTTTAAAATCATGATAGGGTTGGTCAAGTGTGAAGCAAAGGAATCCCTCCTCCCAAGATTCAGCACCAGGGGGATACTAAATGCCAGGCAGTCTGAGCTATTTACACACACGCACAGTTAAAACTGAGATGGGTGTTCTGTTTCCTTTATCTGTAAGCCAAAAATGAGGAACACCACACTGACTAGATGTCATGAGCCAGTGTGGTGTGTAGTACAGGTGGGTTCCCAAATGCATGTTTGGACTCTAGGTAGAGAAGATTGCCAAATGGGTTTTCTCATTTTTCCAGTCTTAGGTTCAGCTCTCCACATTTCCACACCAGTTTGTGGTTACTTATTTTTGTTTTTTCAAAAAGTCATCATGAAAATTGATCAGCATTTTCATGTGAATATGTTACATTTTTGCATGCAGTATTGCCTAACAGATTTCGCAAAGCAGTTTTCACTAATATAATGCATTTTTGTACATTACTTTTACTAATATATATGGGGGAGGGTTTGCACACTTTACCCTAGTGTATACACTTTTGCACATGTTTTTGGTGTTATTTTCACTCATTTTTATGCATACTTTCCCCTAATATATGCATTTTTGTAAACATTCTTGGTTGGGAAACTGCATCACAAAATTCAGAGAAGCGCACATTGTGAAGGATAGCTATGTTTCAATTCTCACATTGTTTTGGGAAGTATGATTTAGGTAGGGTTCACATTAAAATGATTGCCCCAAGGTCACTCACTGAGCTTCATGCCTGAGCTCTACAGTTCTAGCCCGACACTCTAACCACTGTGCCACACTTTCTCCTGTTCATGCTACAAAACAGTGAGCCCTTCCAAACTTTTACACTGTGGGAAACTGTGGCGGGGAGAGTCAGAGAGAAAGAATTTGGAAAGTGTTGTGCAGTTGACTAAAATAGTGCAGATATTCCTAGAAAACAGAGGGGGGGGGGCTTGTGCTGTCCTGCTGGGAGAAGATCAGTGTTCATCTTGCCACAGTCTTCTTGTCTCATCCCATTGCCCTGTTAGGCAGTGCCTGCTGCACTGCAGCAGCTGTGCCCCCTCCTCATGGCTGTCAAATGTGATCATGTTGAAGGCTGTTCTTACCATGATAATTAGAGGCAAGTCTCCAGGGCAGGGCTGTGGCTCAGCAAAGTGGCAGGGATTACCCATCAGAGGGGCAGGAGAGGAGGCCAAGGGGACTTGATTTGAGAAAGCAGAAAAATGGGGGCCAATGAAATAATAAACAGCAAGCGAATTATCTGGAGCATGTATGTTTTTCTGGTTAACTCTGAAGACTGTAGGCTGTATACACACATAATAAAATTAATTGAGCAATAATAAATGAATAATAATCTATGATTTTACAACAGGACTATTTAGCTAAGTGTCTCCCCCTGCCTAAAGGGAAGTTGTGGGCACCACCCGCATGCTATAACCCATCCTATCCTATTGGCTACAACAGAATGATAATTTTGGGGGAGGGACCCTGTGAGCACCAGGGAAGACCTATGCAGGGGTATGTGCACCCATCATGTTGGCACCCTCTGGCTACACACATGACTATGAGCACAGAGCACCCAATCAATGCATGTAGGATAGAGACCCTGCTGTGTGTCGATTACTGCACAGAACTGTTGTCCAAACAAGGCTAAATTATAAATGCTACGATCACCCATCTGCAAACGTGAACATCGTAGTTGTCCTGATATTATCCAAACTTTTGGCTGCATTGTGCATGCCACACTAATCAGTGAGGCTGCAATCCTATTCCCGCTTACCTGGGAGTAAATTCAGTAGGACTTATTTCTGAGTAGACATGGTTGGGATTGCTCTGTGAGATAACTGTTTTTAAGCGAGTGTATGAAAAGATTATCCTTATACATTTTAGGAGGCTTCAATTCATTTTGTCAGCTGCTGGAACAATATTAGTTCAAGCAGGCTTATTGATGGTCTTTTTTTATTAAAACAAATCAATGTTGTGACCATCTGACAGCCGCTTTAGGATAAGAATATAATCTGAACTTGTGTTGTGTTTCTTTGTGTTTGTTGATGATCTTAGCCTGCTTAACAGAAAAACAGGTGATCCTATCTGCATTGATGTAATTTAATATGATTTTTTTAAAAGCACACACACGTCTTGATACCTTCCTTCCCTCTTCAACCTCCCCAAACATACCACTGTGTTTTCATTTAGAACTTCACCAATAACATTGTGTTAATCAGAGAAAAGCAGAATTAGATCATCGACTATGTTATGTCACTGATCCGAGACAGAATACCCCTCCTTGTCCTTTTGGGAAATGTGAGCTCCTTTTTTTTGTTCACCCTGTGCATCAAAGCATGCGGCTCTCATTGTACTGTGCTCAGTACAACACGTGCAGTTTTCTCTGACCTGTTTGTGAGCCAGGAGAGGAGCTCTAACCTCATTGGAGCCCCTTGCTCATTACTAATCAGATGCCTGCATAGATACTTTGTGACAGCAATCTTCCCAGGGGTCTTGATCCTCCAGAAAAACAGAGCATTGCATGCTCTATATTGTTGCCTGTTTGTTTGTATTTGTGGTCTATTCTATGATTTTTTTCCTTAGCCACCTTGGATATCCTCTGCAATGTAAAGGTGGTTTATTTTGTTGTTGTTATATGCCTTCAAGTCGATTATGACTTATGGTGACCCTATGAATCAGTGACCTCCAATAGCATCTGTCATGAACCACCCTGTTCAGAGCTTGTAAGTTTAGATCTGTGGCTTCCTTTATGGAATCAATCCATCTCTTGTTTGGCCTTCCTCTTTTTCTACTCCCTTCTGTTTTTCCAAGCATTGTTGTCTTTTCTAGTGAATCCTGTCTTCTCATGATGTGCCCAAAGTATGATAACTTCAGTTTCATCATTTTCGCTTCTAGTGACAGTTCTGGTTTAATTTGTTCTGACACCCAATTATTTGTCTTTTTTGCAGTCCATGGTATCCGCAAAGCTCTCCTCCGACACCACATTTCAAATGAGTTAATTTTTCTCTTGTCCGCTTTTTTCACTGTCCAACTTTCACATCCATACATGTATTCCCCTGGGCCCTGCGCAAAATTTCAGACAGGCAAGTAGGGATTTGTTTAAAGCACTTTTAATTCTGATCTTGGGAATCAATGCTTACATACTGCTGAAGGCTGAGCTCCTTTTGCTGTGCTGCTGTGTTCATTTACTCTGCAAGAGCTTGTCCTGCTCGGTTGTTAAAAACTAAGAAGCAGCTTGTTCTTTAGATGAAAAAAAAATGCTGGGAAAATATTGTTTGTACTAAAATGAGTGCGTCATCAAAGCATTAAGGCCAATTGCTTTTCAGTGATTTGGGGTGAGGGGGAGTGAAAATGACTGTGAAAAAAAACTTTTATCAGGAGACAGGTAAAAGTGCTAAAAAAATTCGGAGGCATGCAGGGCATAGCTTATCAGAAAAGGTGTGTGGGCTGCAACTTTTTGTTTTAATCCCATTCTCTTTTTTACAGGAGTGCAGGACAGGTCACATGGCACACATAGCCAACAGAAGGGTACAACCAGGGAGCTCAGGAGGAACAGCCAAGGGCTGCCATCTCTGCCCTTCTAGCTCTTTCTCTCACCAAGGGTCACTTTCCCTTGGGGGTAACCCTTAGGATCACATGCCAGTGTCGGGCAGGGCCAGAGTCAGTAGTGAATGAGGCCAGAGATGATGGTAGATTTAAGTGTCCCAGGCTATGATCTGAAGGCACATGAGGCCACCACTTTCCTGATGCTACACAGGTCTGGGTCTGGTCAGTACCTGAATGGAAGACCGCTGGGGAACCACAGATATGCCACCTTGGGTTTCTATGATGAAAGACAGGTGGAGTATAAATGTAAGGAATTATCAAATAAATAAAATGGTCTTGAACATCTGCTGTCAGCGGCTAGCTGAGCCGACATGTTTTTCCACGTTGTGATACTGGTACACTATGACGTAGGTTTGTTCTGGTTGCCCTGCGGTAAGGAAAAGATGGTGCTCTCCCCCGGCATCTCCCAGTCCCCTCCTCTGCTAAATAGGGGCAAAATGAAGACTGTGCTTGATCAGGGACAGATATCAGGAAACAGAAACAATGTCCAGGGTAAGCAGTTGGAATAGGTGCTGCGATTCGTGACCCAAAGATGGTAAAGCAGCAGCCTTCATATTGCCAGGCTTGTGCCACCCACTGCAAAGGGACTGGTGAAGGGACTCCAGGCTTTGCACAGAGAATGCTGCACAGCCCCAGGGCCAAAACAAAACATGAGAGTAAACATGTTGTTGCATTTAATATGCACTTGTAAAAGTGTAAGCAACTGCCAAGAGGGGTGGGTGAGGAGGGACCGGGATCACGGCGGGCAGTGTTTTCCTTTAACCCTTCCCACACACACTACAATCCCACAAAACCTCCAACAGCAGCACCCCAACAATAGTTACATGAGGAGGAAAGCTCTCACCACCACCAATGGGAGCTTTTCGCCCCTCCAGTGCCAGTCCCTGACTCTGGGGGTCACTGCACACTCAGGTGTGGATTTGTACTTACAGATGATGGTCATCCCATTGTGTGGATCCCATGGTGCAACAGTTAATTGGCTCCACCTCTTGAGCTGCCATTTTGCATTTGGCCCCACCCATTTGCTCCATGATCCTCTTCCCACCTCTAGTTGGTGAACCTCAGGGTTCTAGTGAACAACAAAGTATGCCCTGTGTGAAGAAGTACTTCCTTTCATCTGTCCTGAATCTACCACTGATCTGCTTCATTGGATAATGCCCCGCCCTCATTTGAGCATTGTGAGCAAGAAGGAAAAAGTACCCTTATCCACTTTCTCCACACTATGCGTTATTTTATACACCTCTATCATATTCCCCACTTTCTTGCCTTTTTTCCCCCAAACTAAAAAGCCCAAAATTCGTTGTAACCTTTCCTCGAAGGGGAGTTGCTCCAGCCCTTCGATCATGTTGGCGGCCCTTTTCTGCACAAGCACTCCAGCAGATGATGCCATCGCTTCTGCTTGCGTGCAGGGAGGCTCAGGTCGTGCTGCTTTGAATTCCCCCTCCGCTACACCAGTGGCCGCGGCTTGGGTTCAAGTGCCCGATTCCAGTCGCTGACCCCAGAGACCTTGAGCTGGAGAACACACATCCCAGGTCTGTGCTCAGGTATGGTCTGACCTTGGCAGTCTTGGGCAAAGAAAGTGATTTAGGCAGCAGCCCAAATCTAAGTTTCAGCGGAATGAATGTATGGAATAGGTGGATCTCTGGCTGAGGCAGCTGAAGTCCACTGGCGCCGGCTCAGCCAAGGCTGGGGTAAATCCCAAAAAAGGGGCATTCCGAAGATGGGGCATGTTGGAAGTGGGGCAAGAGCAACTCTTGTTTTGCTCTTTTGTTTATGTTCCAGAAGGGAGATAGAGTGAGGGTCCTCCAGATGGATAGGCTTGATTACCTTTACCTGTGATGCTTTGACTGACTTCCTTGCGCCGTCAGACTGATACGTCTTAGGGAAGCTTATGTGCCCCTACTCCTTCCGCCCTTTCCTCTCTGCTCTCTCTTTCCTAAGCCATGAGGGAAATACCCTTGTCTGGGCGTTGTGCCTCCTACTTAGTTAGAACTAGGTATGCGTTTCTATCTACTATGTATTTCTATAAATAAAGTAAGTTTTCTTATTTTACTAAGTCTTAAGTCTCAGTGATCTCAATGCAGGGTAAAAGCCTGCTTTCTAAAGTAAACGCACACACATACTGGCACACACTCATTTCAGACCATTGACGTTCTCTGCTAACATTTGTACAAATTTACACAACGGGGCCGGGGGAGACTTACCCGTTCCAAACTCCGTTCCACTCAGTGGGACATTCCACAAGAATGGTGTAAGTCAAACTATTTTAAAGTCTTGTTTCCCCTCTGCCAGGATTGAGCCGGCTCCTGAACAGAGTTTGGAATAGGGATGAGTTACACAGGCATAATTTTGCCTGGCATAAATTACACCAGCTACCTGTACTTTAGATTGTACAGTTAAGGACTGAATCCTCACTGGGGGGCCCTCCAGACATCCTTTTTATTGTGCATTCATGATGATAGGTGCTCGTAAGGGTTTTGGGGGTGAACATACGCAATCCCACTTTCAATATTGTTGGTGCCTGCAGCAGTTTCAGGGTGGACATACTGCTTTGTTTCCAATGAGTGGTTGTCCTGATTGCTGCTTCCTGCTGGAATCCCGTGACTTTTCATACCGAATTCAGAGCTTGGAAAAGTTCCTTTTTTTGAACCACAACTCCCATCAGCCCAATCCAGTGGCCATGCTGGCTGGGGCTGATGGGAGTTGTAGTTCAAAAAGGAACTTTTCCAAGCTCTGACCGAATTTGGTGGTTTTGTCCTCCTTTTGTTGTGCTACAGCACAAGAGTGCAGCTTCAGATGGCAATAATGCAACAACACTGGGAAAGCATCGCAGATGAATTAATAATGCAGAATGAAATCAGGGGTGTAGTCATCTGGGGTCGCGGGGAGTCATAGACCCATTCCTGTTTTGGAGCAGGGTCCAAGCCAAGTTCCTAAGGATGAGCCAGTCAGCATGGAAAGGAAGCATGTTTAGTCATAGAGAAGAGTCCTTGTCTTTTAAGAACATAAGAACATAAGAAGAGCCTGCTGGATCAGGCCAGTGGACCATCTAGTCCACCATCCTGTTCTCACAGTGGCCAACCAGGTGCCTGGGGGAAGCCTGCAAGCAGGACCCGAGTCCTGCTGATTGGAGCCAATCAGAGTGAGTCAGCCACTGAGAAGGCTCTTCTCAGTAGCTAATACACAGCATCCCCTTTCATGCTGATTGCTTCTAGGGATGTCTGTTGTAGTGGAGTGTGGACTTGCGAGATGACAGGAGAGCAAGGGAGATGAGGGAAGGAGGAAAAGGGGGTGTGGTGTGACTATCATGAAGGGACCCTGAACTTCTGAATTTGCCACTACACTGCTGGGAATGATGTGTGAACAGTCCAGTATAAATACACCACTAATGCACGGTTGTGACATCAATGACATGTTGCAGAATGCACCCACACAAAATCCACCAGTCTGGAGGGGCCCTGACTAGGGATTGGATCCGCTGGCCGGTGCCGGTTCGAAAGCATTCCATTGACCTAAATAATCTGAGTTTGTTCTTGTCTGCTAGCTGTTGCTTTCAGAAATCCATTTTCCCTCACAAAAAAATTGATATTAATATCTGTATTTTGAAAGGACATATCAATATTTTGAAAGGAAAAATCAATAAATGAAAGAAATATCAGTAAAATTATTCTTAATACTGATATTTTAGAGGCAGTTTTTTTTTTAAAAAAAACCCACTTTCAAAAATAGCTCTTGAAAAATGCTACATAAAAATCCATAGAGAGCAATGATAGAGAATAAGCAAATTATTGGAAAATTACGTACCAAATCTGAATTGGATGGAATTCTAGCACATCCCTAGCCCTGTGACTTCCTCACAGCTGCCTCAGGCAATAATCCTCCAAACTGGTAACAGGCAAAGCCTGACTTGCAGACCATGCTGATGAGACAGAGGCAAGAGTCAGCTGGGCAGAAATTTGTTTGTTTGCTGGCTTGCTGGCTTTTTCAGAAACATAAAGCCTTGTCTTCAGTAAATAATAGATAAGTTCTTAGCAGTGCTGCGGTTTTTTTTAACACGTAGAGAGCGGTATGGGTGCGTGTCTGTTGCTGCAACTCTTCTCCCTCACATGTTTGCGTCTTCCTTCTCCTCTGACCTTCGAGCGTTCTCTGGGAAATTTTTCAACCCAGTTTTGATATCTGTGCCAAAGCAAACAAGAGGTTTCTCTTGGCTGATGCCGCCTGGCACATCAGGAAAGCCAGCTGTCCGTCGTTGGCCTCGTGGCCTTTTGGGAAGCAAACGGGACCTGGATTTTTTTTTTGTAAGGTCAATTGCAGATGGGGGAGAAATTAGGTTTGGTTTGCATTTTAATGCGCACCCGGCTAAGTCACAGTTCCCAAAATCATACTCGAACTGGAATGCAGCTCTCCCTTGACATTCACTATTCTCCCTGTTTTGTGATCAGATCCAGCAGGCTCTTCTCACGTCCTTATGTTCTCTAACCAAATATACAAAAATGGGTATATTAAAGGAAAGTGTGCATTAAAAAAGTATACATGAGTAAAAAGCATACAAAAATGCATTCTGTTGGGGGAATTGCTTGAGGAAATGTGTATATTGGGAGAAATTCACACACAATGCGGAAAGGATTTTAAAAAAAAGAAAATACAAAGTGTTGTGCAAATGTGGAGAACTGAATTTAAGACTGGAAAAATGAGAAACAGAGAGAAACCAAAACTGAGATTTGTCCATCGCTATTGGTCATATCCAAATTCTTCCGTAGTCCTTTTAATAATTGGAAATAAGAAGACTATCAAACACACATAAATCTTACTTACTTGCCGACCACATTTCAATAGCACTCTTCTGCCAATGCACTTTGCCAATGTCAAGGTGGTTCACAATGTAAAATAATAGCTTGTATAATCTAAACTGACATGATACTAGAAGAAGAAGCAATGGGGAGGGGAGAGGAAAATGAGCGAATTCAGACACTGGCACTTTCATCATTTTACACAATGAAGTTCCATCATGAATAAGTGCACCGGCCACTGACAGAGGCAGCTTTGGGAAGAGGAGGTGGCAAATGGCAGTGGGTTCCATCCAATTCAAGCAAGGTTGTGTATTCTATAAACACACAGCCCATGGCTCTGTGGTAGAGCACCTGCTTTGTATGCAGAAGATCCCAGGTTCAATCCCCGGCATTTCCAGGTAGGGCTTTTTTTATAGGAGGGGAGAGGGGTTAGTTACACGAAAGCGCCAACCCACTTTTAAATTGTGCAAACTGAATTTGCTGGTAGTCAGTTGAATCCTGCTGGTAAAATAGCAACAGGCTGGAAATGCCCTAGCTCTCTACCATAGAGCACCCATTCCTCTGCACCTGGGGCGGCTGGTAGCTCTATGTTGGGGTGGCAGTGGAATCCACTCCAGGTTTTAGTCTGAAATTTCAAGACACTTTGATTTCAGAAGCTTGGACAGCTCCTTGGAAGTTTGGACTAAAACCCGGAGCAGATTCCACAGCCCCACTGCCGCCAGCCTCCACTGCTTTGCACACCTCTAGAACAGTGAACTGACAGCGAAAGTCATTTAACCTTCCATCCCAAGCCCAGGCTCAGAGCCAAAGGGAAGGAGGCATCTCCCATCTTGGCATATTTAAGTGATCGAGCAACCCAGATCAATCCAACCTTCTTTTGTATCAGTAAACTCAAACGCAAATGATCCTTTTTATTTGCTGTTCAAAATGGACTACCCTTTTAATTTCTTTCCCCACACCCACCCTCTCTGTTTCCTCTTCTTTTCTGCTACAGGAGCCATTAATGTTTAATAACTCCAGTGCTTAAGTGTTCGGCACTCTTTTGGCAGGGAGCGGCACATTCTCTGGTCGCCAAGTGCAGAGCTTGGAAAAGTTACTTTTTTGAACTACAACTCCCATCAGCCCAATCCAGTGGCCATGCTGGCTGAGGCTGATGGGAGTTGTAGTTCAAAAAAAGTAACTTTTCCAACCTCTGGGTACTCTGGGACACATCCCGGCAGGCCTGATGGAGAGAGAAACGCAAAGGCAGGGCTTTTCCAGAAGGTTTTCAGAAAGAAAGGCTGTGCTGTGATCCAGCCAGAGTTCAGTACTGTGAGTCCCACTGATTTCAGAGGAGAAAAAATGTGAACACTCCTCCAAATGAATAAGCAGTGGAGACTGGTGGCTCTAATGTCAGTTGGGGCAGTGAATCCACTCCGGGTATTAGTCCAAACTTTCAAGGAGCTGTCCTGGAACATTCAGACTAAAACCCGGAGCAGATTCATTGCCCCATTGACATTGGAGCCACCAGTCTCCACAGAGAATAAGTACAAATAGATTGTAATCCCCCAGGTTTCCCACAAAGCACTAAGAAGAAAGGAAGAATTTCCATACAGTAGGGGAAGGAACTTCATGCCAGGGGCAAAATGTGGCCCTCTGGGCTTCTCTGCCTAGCCTGCCTTCTCTGGTCCTGCTCCATGCCCTCCTCGAGTGCTTACGGCTGTTTGAAATGTGTCCTTGAATTGTGATAATGCCTCCTGCATGCCTGGATGGAGGGGTGTGAGGGGGAGTGTAGAAAAATAGTTTCTGCATGGCTGGAATAATTCAGCCGTCTGTCCAAAGGTAAGAATCACATCCATTGCTCCTCCCACTTGTGCTTCCGGCCCCAAAAGGTTCTCCACAAGGGAAGATAACCCTTGGGCTGAAAAGGGTTCCCCTCCCTCGCCACACCGAAGCAGAACAAAGTCTTTCTAGGCCAACATTCTGGATTTTACCCCACCCTCAGCAATAGTAAGCTAGGCAGATACTGTAGCTCTGGCTACTATTCCCAAGCATGCAGAAGGCCCTAGTACTGTTTATCTCCAGGATCCAGGTCTGGCGTCAGCCTCCGGCATCCTCAGGCAGCTGCTGGGCATGGCTAGCCCAAAACGTTTTGCTGCCTGTGTCAGAATAGCAAATGGCACCACACACACACTCAAGTCATGGTGCACAGTAGAACCCAAGCTATTATGGCAAGGTGATTTTGGCACATGAGATAGAAAATCCCACAAGCGTCTGCCCTCCTCCCTGGAAATCAAAATAATAATCAATGAAATAACTACCAATTTGCTGTCCTTTCCTGGTTTCCCAAAATCTGCTGTCTGAGGTTGCTGCCTCACTCTGTCAAATAGGAGGGGTGCCGTCAGAGCCCACCACTAGCACCTGCCCCAGGATCCCCTTTAAACTCTTTCCCCCAGGCCCTTGCTCCCAGCAGCAGGCTCTGCAATGCCCCCCGAACATACCAAGGGCGTCGTGGAAAATGTAAAGGGCAGCTCCCAGCCAACCAGTTCACCTGGAGTGATGATGGTGCCAAATGAGATGGCCAAGGCTCACCCCAGTAGGGTGGGGCACTAGAGGTACCTTGCCCAAGGCCCCCCCAAAGCTGCAGCCAGCCATGCCAGTATCTGGAACTGACAGGTAGACTGCCTCTGTTCAAAGAAGTGAGGCAAGCCCAGGTGGAGCACTGGCATTTCTTATCTCTTTGAATGCAAGATGGTTTATTGCAAGAGGTATTATTGACTGACTAACTGAGAGTGTAGCCAGTGTGGTGTAGTGGTTAAGGTGTTGGACTACGACCTGGGAGACCAGGGTTCAAATCCCCACACAGCCATGAAACTCACTGGGTGACCTTGGGCCAGCCACTGCCTCTCAGCCTCATGAACACCCTATTCATAGGGTCGCCATAAGTCAGAATCGACTTGAAGGCAGTACACAACTGATTGATTGACTGATCTACAGCATTTATATCCCACCCTTTAGACAAAAAGACTCTCAGAGTGGCTTACAAAAATTAGTTCTAAGGTGGTCCCTGCCCTTTGAAAAGGCACAACACACAAGGAAAAAGGAATGGGAGGGAGGAAGAGGAAGGAAAACTCAAGCACAATTTTTTAAAGTTCTTTATTATTATTTATTTATTACATTTATACCCTGCCTTTCTTTTCATGATAGAAACCCAAGGCGGCTTACATATGGTTTCCAGGTGGTTTCCCATCCAGGCACTGACCAGACCTGACCCTGCTTAGCTTCAGCAGGGTGCTGGCCTCATGTGCCGTCAGACGTCATGTGCCTTCAGACCATAGCCTGGGACTGTGTAAAGTTACAAGTCTTAAAGTTACAACTGATGACAGTGGTGGTTCCTGCTGTCTTGGCCTTCAAAAAGAGCAGTCCATCCTCTGAAGCACTCTTCCCTCCAGACCAAACCAGAGCTGGTGACCACATCCAGGGGGACAGGGCAGCACATGACTTCCCCCAAAGAATCCTGGGAACTGTAGCTTACCCCTCAGATGCAGTATCCCTCTGAATACCAGGTGCCGTGGGCCAGCAACAGGGGCAAGCTAGCTAGGAGACGCCCTGCCTGTCAGCTTCCAGATCCATCTAGCAGACTGCCTTTAGGAGCAGAATGCCTGACTTAGGGGACCTCTGTCGGCAACCAGTGAAGACTGGTGCCTGCAACATGGGTGGGGCAGTGAAACCAAGGTGCTTTCAGCACCTTGGACAGCTCCTTGAAAGCTCAGACTAAAACCTGGAGTGGATTCACTGCCCCACTGACATCGGAGCTCTCCACCACTGGCAATATTCCCCATTTTTCACAAGAGGTGACACGGAGTAAGAACTTGGAGCAGGATAAGAAGGGGAGACAAAGAGCACTGGCCTGACCTGCTGCCGTAGAGATGGCGTGCGAAGAAGGGTTATATCAGGGGGCCGACAGTCCCTGCTCGTTACGGAGTGATTTATGGAGAGCTGGAACAAGCTGCACACTCCTTTTGTTTCCATGGCATCATAAAGAATGGATGGGAAGCGACTGGTCCTGTGGTGTTCAGGAGTGGGGTGTGTGTGTTGTTGTTTTCAATGCTACATTGTCATAGCATGGAAATCTCTGGAGAATGCCTGCAGGGCATGAGAACTAGATTGATGGAATGTGCTACCCTGTTAATAGTAGAGAAGGCAAACTTACCCCCCCCCACCTCTCCGGTAATAGCATGCATGCGGATGAAAGCTGCATGGAGCAATGTGCTTTAGCCTGCGTGAACACGGTACCTTTAAAGCACATGCAAAGCTCATTTCCCCTCCCCCCCCAAGAATCCTGGGAACTGTCGTTTACCCCCTCACAGAGCTACAGTTCCCCCACCCTTAACAAACTACAGTTCCCAGGATTCTTTGGGGGACGTCACGTGCATTAAATGTGCAATGTGTATACAGTCTATGAATCCCCGTGTTTTGATGGCAGGGAGCGGTGGGTATCCAGAGGAGAAGGCCTCTTGAGAGAAATTGGGAGCACTGAGGCTTGCAACGCAACTGAGGAAGCTGCTATTATAGTGTTGCTCAGTGTTGTCTGCACTGACTGGCAGCATCTCCCAAGGGTTTGAGGGAGGGGTCTTTCCCAGCCCTACCTGGAGATGCCGGGGATTGAACCTGAGACCTTCTGCATGCAAGGCAGATGCTCTGCCACTGAGCTACGGTTCTGTGCACAGAAGCCCATACCTGCGCCTCACACTCCCTAACCGGGGTGTGGGGAACGTGTTTTCTGTTGTGAGCTGCATTCTCTCTGAGGTAATCTGTCAGGGGTGGCCTGCTGATGGTGGGTGGGGCTGATGTCAGGGGTGGGCAGGGCCAGAGCCAAAACTGGGCAGGGCTTACTAATTTCTCTCTCTCGTTCTGTCACCTCCCCCCTTTTCTCTTTCTTCCACCCCCTTTCCTTACTCTCTGCTGCCCTCACCACCACCAGTTTCCCCCTCTTTGTCACCCTCACAAAATGAGGCCTTCCGTTTATATTTTTGGCAATGCTGGCTGAGGCTGATGGGAGTTGTGGTCCAACAACACCTGGAGGCACACTGGTTGGGAAAGGCTGTATTAAACAAAGTTGCATTAAAAAAAACCAGCACTGTAAATCGTCCATGGAATCAGAAAAAGGAAGGCTCTCCAGTCATTCATACAGAGTCTTAAGGTGCACATAGGGCCTCTTCAGGCTGGGTGGTTTTTTTTGCAGGTATAGCTACATGTTATTGATGCAAAAAATGTGCAGGGTTTGCACTGGACTGCTACACATCATTCCTGTTTATTAGTTGTCCTGCAATGCTTCTCCAGTGTTACAGCATTATCACTATCTGGAGGTACACTCTTGCACAACCAAAGTGGGACAACAAAAAAACTCAGAACATTAGCAGTACAAAAAGTTACAGGATTTTAACTGTTGGACACGCACTGACTGGAGGGGCCCATAGTTCGTACACACGTAGGCTCTTTCAGAAGTTTGCTGAGCAAGCACAGAGGATGGGGCCAACAGGCATGACCTCCCTCTGTGTGCACTCACCACTCCCTTTGCCTGGTCCTGTAGTGGCTAAGGCAGCCCTACTGGTGTTGCACACACAGCCTTGTATAGTATTACCTAATGCACATTTGGAAGACGTTTTGGAATTTCAGTGAGAGTTTGCACTGCTCTACCGCAGTTGTATATTGTTCTTTGCTTAGCCCAGGGACTGACGAAATCCAGTCAGAAACAAGATTGCATGCAATTGTTGCCAAATGAGATCATCCCACTGCCTCCTCCTGAGCAGGCACATAGAGGTTATGTGCTACTCGTGACAACAGGGTGTTGGCATCCAGATTTCCTCATGATTTCACTTCACCTACTCCTGAAGAATAGCTTCTGCACAGTCTGGGCAGGAAAGGAGCCGAAGATAGTCATCCAGGTATGGGGCTAACTCGGAATAGGAATGGGGGACTCAATTTGGTTCCCATTTAAAGCTGAATAAGAACATAACGTGAGAGCATTAGAAGAGCCTGCAGGATCAGGCCAGTGGCCCATCTAGTCCAGCATCCTGTTCTCACAGTGGCCAACCAGATGCCTATGGGAAGCCCACAGGCAGGACCTGAGCGCAAGAGCACTCTCCCCTCCTGCAGTTCCCGGCAACAAATATTAAGACTATGGAGGCAGAACATAGCCATCATGGGTAGTAGCCACTGACAGCCTTATCCTCCATGAATGTGTCTAATCCTCTTTAAAAGTTGGTGGCCATCACGGCCTCTTGTGTGGGCAAATTCCATAGTTTAACTATGGGTTCTGTGAAGTCCTTTCTACACACAGCACATTGTTGTGTATCAAAGCCACACTTTCTGAAACAAGATGAGAAGCGAAACACAGCCATCCTTCGAAATTCGCACTTATCCAACTATGCAAAGCACTTCTCCAACCAAACCACGCTCACAAAAATACATATATTAGGAGAAAATGTGCATAAAAATGAATATATTAGTGAAAATAACATAAACATGCATAATATTAGGATCCATTGCTTGCACAAATATGTACATTATTCCAAACTGCATACAAAAATGTGCTTATTGGGAGAAATTCACTCTAAAATACCAAAGAATTTTCATGAGGATTTTTTAAAACAAAAATCGCAAATTGCTGCAGAAATGTGGGGCATTGACTTTAAGAATGGCAAAATGAGAAATGAACTGTAATGGACAGAATTTTCCATCCCTAGCTCTGAAGTCATAGATCTGAATTCCTACAAGAACCTGGCATCTTAGGGATATTCCCAGCCCCTTCTCGGAATGTACTTCCCTGTCACTTTCCTTATCGCAAAAAGGCTGATCTTTTGGAAAACCAAGAGACCTGGTTAAAGAAAACAGAAATGGATAGAGTCACCCATCCCTATTCAGGAGATCCAGTCACAAATCTACCAGGGTCAACAATGGTTTGGCCTTTAGCTACAGGATCAATTTGGCCCAAATTAAAAAGTTTAAAAGCAATTACGTGTCGAGGGAAATTCAAAGAAAATATATCATTTAATGCCAGAATTTTTTGGTGTAATGGTCCTTGGAGAGGAATCTAAGGCGGTGTCAGAGAGGGATCCGATTTAGCTGGAGATTTGGGGACATTTCTGCAACTTTTAAAATGTTTCAGATCTTGAATGGATGGTGTGCTCCTGATTACTGCATATGGCATAACCAAAAATAAAACAACATTGTAGTGAATGAATCCCAAGGACCTGGAGTATCATGCAGGATTAGGATGTTGCAAGCCTAAATTGAAAGTGCAGAACAACTTCTGCTGGGATCAAGCCAGTTCCTTTATCAGCCGACAGAATGCTTTGCCAACAGAAGTGAACAGCTAACAGGGCAGAGGGGAAGGAAATGCAATTTGAAGATAAAAGTCTTCTGCTTCACTTTAAGATTTTCCTCCTCTGGTACCAGAAAGGATTTTTTTTTAAATGACACAGTAGATTTCAGTCTGGCACTTGCTCCATCAAAGGAACAGTTTGTTTTTTGGCCAATATGTTAATGGGATGCCTCCCAGGGCTAACTTTAGCCAACAGCTTATGCAAAATGGACTGTGCCATGCCAGCTACAATATCAATGTTCTGCTCTGAGTTATATATGTGTCTGGGCCTGCACACATCTGTGGACAGATAAAAAGCACATCCACACATCATCTGTGTGTGAGTGCATGTGTGCATGTGAGCCTTGAGAATGGCACAGTTGTCTGGATGCAAGGCCTGATCCAGCTGGAGGCAAGAATTTTGCTGCAAGATAGATGCATGTTTCTAGCTGGATGGGGAACGGTGCACTGTGACTGATGCTGCTCATGTGCTCCTCTCGTCAATCCAAGCTGCCATAGCTGACAGTTGTGCAGGGAAAGGGCTGTGGTTCAGTGGCAGAGCACATACTTTGCATGCAAAAGGTTGCAGATTCAATGGGCGCATGTTCAGGTAGGGCTGGAAAAGGCCTCTGTCTGAAACCCTTGAGGGCAGCTGCCAGTCAGTGTAGGCAATACTGAGCTACATGGACCAGTGATCTGACTCAGTATAAGGCAGCTTCCAATGTTCTATATCATTGTTGGTGGGTGGCTCAGGGTGCCTAATTTCTGAGTCTTTGTGTTGGACCGTGGATATCTTCCCCTGTGTTTTAATTTTTAAAAACATTGCTTACAGGACAGCGAGGCTCACTATCTCTATAAAAGCTGATTTCTGGTTTCTCTCTCTTGGTCACACATTAGTGTGACCAAGATGAGGCTATGCAAAATGAGGGGATGAGGCTACACAGATACTAACCGGGTTGCCTGAAAATATTCCCTGTTGAGTTCTATGGGGTAAAGGAGATGGACTGCTGAGGGAACATGAAACCTACCTGCCAACAGCGGCTCTTCTCCAGCCTGTAGTTCAGCTTTCTCCAAGGCCTTTTCTTCCTCCTGCATTACTTTTTTAACAGCAGGCACACACGGAGCAGAGAAATCTATCAGCAGCATCTCTTCTCCAGCCTCTACCCCACTTTCTTCCCAGGCATCTTCCTCTTCATTTTCCAGCCTGTCCTCCTTCAACTCTTGGGGCTTTACTTCCAGCTTTCTGGTGTCTTCCCACCTAGCAGGCTCCTGGACATTCAAAGCCTCTTCCTCCTCCTCCACTACTGACTGCAACTCTTCACAGTCCAAGCCTTGTAGCTGCCCATCCACTTTCTGGATCTCTCTAGCCACTCCAGTCTGGGTGCTCTGCAGCTGCACTCCCGGGTCACTCTCACCCCCTTGTAGCAGCTGATCAGGCAGGGCTCTCACCTCCTCACATGGGGTCTCCTTTTTCTTTCCAAAGATGCTTTCAAAAATCTCCCCCATTCATTGACAGTGCTCCTGGCGCTCTTGTTGCCTTTGCTGCTGGTCCTCCTGGCGCTCTCATCGTCTCTGTTATCTCTGTTATCTTTTTGGCACCTACTGAAGACCTTCCTCTTTCAACAAGCCTTTTAAGTAGAGACCATATCCCAGTCTGTGTCTGTGTTGGAATTGCTTTTTAAGGTGTTTTTAAACCTTTTTTTTAAAGATGTTTTTAAAGGTTTTTAAAAAATGTTTTAAAGATGTTTTGTTTTAATATATTTTAAAGCCTGTTTTTATGATGATTTAAAGTGTTTTTAGTGCTTTTGTTTGCCACCCTGGGCTCCTACAGAGGAAGGAGGAAGGATGGGATATAAATCTAACTAACAAACAAATAAACAATTAACAAATAAAACCACCAGTCTGGAGAGGCCCTTATAGAGTCGTTGTGAGGATAAAATGGGGAGGAGAACCATGTGCGCAATTCCTTAGGAAAAGGTGGGGTAGAAATGAAATAATAAATAAATTCAGCAATAATAAAAGGACCAAGCTTGGGGGGGGGACGGGAAGTGAAGAAGGTCAGACGGTTTCAGAGCATGGAGAAAGTGGATAGAGCAAAGTTTTCCTTACAACACTACAACACTAGTGACTCATGGGGATCCACCAGCAAAGCTGAGTGTTGGAAGATTCAGGACAGACAAAAGAAAGTACTTTTTCACACACACTCAACACATAGTTAAAACTATGGGATTTGCTCCCACCGGAGGCAGTGATGGCTCGAAAAGAAGATTAGACACATTCACGGAGGATCAGTCCTTCAGTGGCTGCTACCCATGATGGCCGAGCTCTCGCTGCTTCTGGCTCCTAGTTGCTGGAAACTGCAGGAACTGAGCGTTGCTGTTGTGCTCGGGTCCTGCTTGTGGGCTCCATGTAGGCATCTGGTTGGCCACTCTGATCCAGCAGGGCTCTTCTTATGCTCCTATGTTCCTATTTGTCCTCAAACCAAACTCAACAAGGGCACCAGAGGAGACTTCTGCTTTTCCACAGTCCCCCCCCCAAACTGGCAGTCATCTCAGTGGCCATATGGGGATGTGCCCAATGGAGCAAGACCTGTCTGGCACACAGGTGCATTGCCAGTTTCCTTATTCACACACCAGATTTCCATCTTTCCTCCCTTAATCATCGTTCTTGCTGAGTGTTTTAGCCTGACTTCTGCGGCTCATTATTTTTCTCCCCTGCTGCTGCTTCTGAACTGGTCCTGCCTTTCCTAACTTGGGTGATCTGCAGCGGCATCTCAAGAAAGCCACCTAGTTCTCTCTCTCCCCCCTTTCAATTTCCCCTTTGTCATATACAAAAAGACCATTGTCTCTAGCAGCAGTGTTCATTAAACCCATTCAGCAAGCTACCCAGTGGGAGACCTGGCCATTTGCATACGACCTGGGGCTGTAAGATCACTCTACCCCACCCCCCAAAATAAATAAATGTGTAAATTTAAAAACCTCCGCTAACTTTGGTAGGAGCTCCCAGAACAGGGAGAGGATTAGTAAAATCATATCTTTTTAAAGGCCATTTGCAATGCTGTAATTTTTTTTAAATTGTGTCTTTAAATTGTTTTTTGTGTTTGAAAATTTGTATATTTGTTTTAAATGTTTTTAATCGCTGTAAACCGCCCAGAGAGCTTCGGCTATGGGGTGGTATATAAATGTAATACATAAATAAATAAATGCTGTATGCATATTTTTGAGTTACACAGATCTCTAGCAGCCTGAAGAAGACGTCTGTGTAATTCAAAAACATGCATGCTGAACTGCAAAGATGTGGTCTTTTTTTAATGTTTTGAATGGGAAGAAAATATGTTTCTGAGTCAGGAAATGGTGTCAAAACTGAATCCCAGCTCAGCCATGAAGTTGATTAACCTACTTTACAGGCTTGTTGTGAGGATTAATAGGGAAAGGGGAAGAACCAGGTGTGCTGTCTTCAAGGAAAAAAACCTACAAAACCTATGCCATAATATATATTTCTACTCAAAGTAGATCCATTGAAATTAATGAACATGTCTCACTTAGGTCCATTAACTTCAATGGGTCTACTTTGAGTCGAAAGTGGTCAATACAATCCTTAGTCTTTAAGGCAAGGGTGGGGAACCTTGGCCCTCCAGATGCTAGTGGACTACAACTCCCATCATCCCTGACCATTGGCCATGCTGTCTGGGGCTGATGGGAATTGGGAGTCCAACAACATCTGGTGGGCCAAAGGTCCCCCAACTCTGTTTTAAAGTGTCTCCAGACTTATTTGCTGCAACAAATGTCCATTGGAGGAGGAGCAGGTTTTCTAAAAAATGTAATTAATATATAAAGCTAATAAAAGGTAGTTGTGATTAAGGGCACTTCCACAGGTCATGCGATTGTGGATTGAGTGCTGCTCATACTTATTTATTTATTACATTCCCATCCCATCTTTCCTCCAAGGAGCTCAAGGTGGCATACAAATATGGTCCCCCCTTTTTATCCTCACAGCAACCCTTTGAGGTATGTTAAACTGAGATATGGTGCCTGGCCCAAGGTCACTAGTGAGCTTCAAGGCTGAGTGGAGATTCAAACCCTAGTCTCCCGGGTCCTAGTCCAACACCCTAATCATTACACCACACCGGCTCACTTGCAAGTTTTTGCCCAGAGGCCACATGATCAGAGCCCTCCTCAACATTCCGTCCCATGTCCCTACCACCACTATTTAATCTGGATTTACCATTTCTGTATTTTGTTTGACTTACTTATTGGATTTCCCATGGGAACAGTAAATCTGGATTAAATGGGAAAATATTATAGGAGTCGGAATGGCATTTTGATGAGAACAACGTCATGTGAACAGTGCAAAATTGCCGTGTAGAAATGCCCTTAGACTGCAATCTTAAATACACTTTCTGGAGAGTAAATGCCAATGAAAATCTGTTTTGTTGTTGTTGAAAAGATGGAGCAAGTGGTGTGGTCTTTTTCATTTGTGCTTTTTTGCCTTTTTTAAATTAGAAGGTTTGTAGGATAGTACTTAACTGACAAAGCACCTGAGTATAAATTAAAACACTGATTTTTCAAAAATGCATTTTGCGTCTGTTTGCAGATATGCTTCTCCTAGAAATAAAGTATACGCTGCATACTGATGCTGGCCCTTCAGACATATATACATTCTCTCCAAGTGGAGGATATGTCACGTGTCAAAGATATTTTCACACAGTACTGGACATTTGATGGCATGCTGTAGAAGTCATGACTCACAACCCTACAATGTGGGCTGTGGGTGGGGGTGGGGAGAAATCTTTCTAATTTACATTAACAGTCGGAATAACTGAACACAGAGAGACGACTGCAAGACAGCACTTTAGTCATTTTCAGTAGATAACGGCAAGGTCACATCATGATGCTGGATTTCCAAGGATGCCATCAAGTGATGCATAATTCAGCGCTTAAAATGCAACCTTAGCAATACAATTAATGCCGTCTTATCGGGCTACAGAGGCCATGTGGAACTACTTAAGAACTGTATAACACCATCCGGCATCGTAGCTACCATATAAATTCATCGAATAAGATAAACTTTTAGGGCTTGCAGTCGCACGCGGGCAGCAGGAAATCTGCAAGGGCAGCAAAACGGGAATAGCTTTCAGGTTTGATATAATATCACTCTGTAAACTCCCCCCCCACACACACACCTAGGGTTCATCTGCTGAGATATGTGACACAGCCAAGACCTTGGATGAGAGGCACAGGCAAGACACATCTCCCAATTTGTACTAAATCATCCCCCTCCTACACAGAGAGCAGCTGTGAGTGAGAGTTTCCATTCTCAAAGTTCATGTAGCTGAGCACTCATTTTCTCAGTCTTAGTTAATCTGAAACTCCCAATTCTTCGAGCTGACTATTTTAAATGATTCTTATCATTTTTTTAAAAAAGTAACTTTAAGGATCTTTGAGTGGTATGCAGATTTCTTTCTCCCATCAGACAAAATGCAACAAAAATTGGAACCCCCAAAAGGAACTGCAAGAAGGGGCAAAAAGCAATTGTGTAGACAACAGAGATATTTATTGATATAATGCATTTTGGACCCTAATGGTGCTTCTTCAGCAAAATTTAGAGAATGAAAGGTTCAGCATTTAGCTGTGCTGCCACTTCTTATGCGGAATCTTTTGCTTCTCTGAATTTCCCTGAAGAAGGGCGAGTAGGGTCCGAAACATGTTGTAGCGATCAGTGGAGACTGGTGGCTCCATGTCAGTGGGGCGGTGGGATCCACTCCACGTTTTATGTCATGTCCCTTGGTCAAACAATAAGAAAGTATGGGCATTCTGGCTTTGCAATGTAAGGCAATGGGATTTCTGGAGATTTTTAATATCAGAATTGTGATTCGGATCCAGATAAGGTTGGACTGGATTTGAATTGGACCAGATTGCACCTGATCTGTATTTACAAATCAGAGCCACAAAGTGGATTGGGTGGGTGGGTTCATGCGCAGCCCTAGTTTCTACACACACTCACACATCCTTCTCTATCCTCCCTAGGCAAGCAAGAGGAATGACCAAAGTTCCACATACAAATTTGTCAAAAAACACCCAAGGGGCTTGAAAAATAAGGCCAGTGAGAAGTGAGACCTGAGGAGAAAGGGCGTGGCTAAGGAGGAAGGGTCGGCTGGGGAGACTCCCAAGGGCCAGATAGAGAGAGATGGAGGGCCACATTTGGCCCCCGAGCCTGAGGTTTCCCACCTTTGCGGCAGATAATACTAAACAAGAGAATTTGGCAAAGTTACTTTTTTGAACTACAACTCCCATCAGCCCCAGCCAGCATGGCCGCTGGATTGGGCTGGTGGGAGTTGTAGTTCAAAAAAGTAACTTTGCCAAGCTCTGAAGTGACCAATGGTTTGATTAAGTACAAGATAGTTACCTTTGTTCCTATGTGAGACTTGAATCCAGGACTCCATATTCTTTGTCTCTATTTTTTTTTTTTTTTGGTTCTGTTTATATCTCAGCCTTCATATAAATCCTAGGGTGAGTAACAGCATTAGAAACATCTAAAAATAGCAGATGAAACAATCAACAATAGGAACAGATACACAACAGTTAATCCAGTCATGTTCCTTCTTTGCAGCCGCAACTAATCACTCATAAATGCCCCGGGGTAAACAGGTGGTTCATAGCCTGCTACACTTAAGCTCTGGTTTTCACCTACAGTCTAATTATGATTCTTTTGAAACCTTAATATATTTGAAGCTATGTTTACAGTTTGTTTCCTGTCACAAAACCTGGAGTGCGTGCTTTTTTCATCAAAATCTTAAGATACACCACATCCACACCACACACTTCAAGCACATTTAAAACTCATGGCTTCCCCCAAAGAATCCTGGGAGCTCTGATTTGCTAAGGGTGCTGGGAATTGTAGTTCTCTCTCTCTCTCTCTCTCTCTCTCTCTCTCTCTCTCTCTGTCTCTCTCTCTGTGTGTGTGTGTGTGTGTGTAAACTACAGTTCCCAGGATTCTTTGGGGGAAGCCATGTGCCTTAAATGTATGGTGTGGGTGTGACCATCATTTTCAAAAGTGTTGTTGTAGTCTGGTTGGTGCTGTTGTTTTTAAACAAAGGTCTTCAAATTTCTTTATGGAATGGTGTCATGACCCCTAGTAGCCATGGTGAGAAGGGGAAAAGGGGAGGGCAAAGATGGCTGGAGGGGAGGAGATAGCACCTGTTGGAAGCACAACAACAGGGGTCATGCAATTAGTAACCTAAGGGTTAATCCTGTTAATAGTCAGCCAACCAGGAAGGGTGATGGAGGTGTTGCCTAGCAACCAGTCAGAGTGGTGTAATTCTTGCTGAGGGAACTCGTGCTCTGATTGGCTTTGTCTTTCTGAGGGAGTTTTTCCCTGCATGTTTAGTCATTAAATATCTTCCTGCTATGAATAAGGCCTGAAACCTGTAAATAAGAGAAAACCTCTGTTTATTTCTCCTCAAGTTATTCCCTGTTCCTGTTCAGTTTACTCAGTAAAATATTATCAGTTTCTTTAATATCTGGACTTCTTTATTCAACTCACTCTGCTAACAGAGTCGTGGCCAAATTCGACACACAGCTGCCATTAAAAACAATAAAGGAGCAAGGAGTTCCCTATGCACCTCTGACGTCTCTGCCCAGACCTTGCTCATTTCTTGATGCCACAACATTCTTCATTTCCTGTGAACACCATTGGCTGCCTCTTTTCAGAAAAATGCAAAAAAGAACATCAGAGCCTGCCTGCTGGATCAGGCCAATGGCTCATCTAGTCCAGCATCCAGTTCTCACAGTGGCCAGCCACATGCCTACGGGAAGACCTGAGCATATCTGTGACATGTATATAAGGATGCCTCTAGACTGTCACCATATTGCAGGAGGGATTCAAGCAGAAACTTTAAGTTTGCAGAGTTAAAGTGAATTGAAGGGCTCTGTCGCTCTACAGCAACAAATCCACTTTAAAAAGAAAAAGAATTAGACTTTTTGCAGTTTGGAAAGTGACAGGGCAATGCATTGAAAAGTGTGACTAACAGGAAGATGTATATATGCCCCTGCAAGTGAATCAGGATGAACGCTCGCTATCATATAACCACCCTGTAAACAAATCAGAATGACTGCTCAGTAAAGGACAGATACAATCTAAGCTGTGTAAGCTTTGTGTTATTGATGCATGATCAATAAACAGGGTTGTCTGCCAGTTCCACCAGATGTTACAGAAGAGGAGGGAGAGGCAATATATGCCATTTTCAGCAGTAGCTGTGGGTTTAGTGTCTCCTTGAACGTTGCCTGCAGTGGGAAATTTTATATTTATATATATATATAAATTTATATATATATTTATAGTTTAGATTTTATATGCTGCCCTGGGCGCCTGCCAGGAGGAAGGGCGGGGTATAAACTAAATAATAAATAAAATAAAATAAATATTTATATATCTATTTCCCAGACATTTGTGGGATTGTGATGGGTTATCAGTCATGGCCCATATTCTGTTAATGTTTTTACTGTTTTTACTGTTATCAGGATGATGATGTGGCTGTTGTTCAGGTTGTTGTTTTATTCATGTGTCAATGGTTCCTATGTTTTTAACTCTGTATATTTTATTTTGGTTATAAGTCGCCTTGAGACTATTTTTGTCCCCCTCCAGGCCATGAGCTACTCTGTTTTCTTATCCCGATTGCTTCAACCCTGGAAGCTCACAGGTCCTTGTCACATCATCTTAGGGTTTGTTTGTTTTTTAAAAGATGGTTTGAATTTGCACATTTATATGCTTCTGTTTTTCAGTGAAGTCTGGTGACTCCAATGTCAGTGGGGCAGTGAGTCCGCTCTAGGTTTCAGACCCAGAGTGGATTCACTGCTCCACTGACATCGGACTCCCAGCCACCAGTGTATCTCCTTATTCTGTAAACACCACTCTCCTACTTTAGGGGGGTGGGCGTTTTACTTCCAGACTGACTGGCACTCAACCACCCAAGTTCGCCATTAGAGAGAATGACCTTTAAAAGCCGGTGAAACCACAGGGTCTCAGTCAACTTTGCTGCCCTCTTCAGGACTTCCTGCCAAACAGATGGCTGGGCAGGTCAGCTGGGCAGCAGTGCTCACCTGTTTGTGGCTTAAAGGATCTAGACTCGCTCAGGCTTCCAGCTGGAGCTCAGTACTGTCAGAGCTCATGACGCTGACCATCTGCTTGGCTCCTTAGGTGAAGGAGTGCATGCACCACATGCTGCTCAGAGCGAAGGGCTGTGGATCATGGCCAGTATTGCCAAATGCCTTCTAATGGACTGCGTCATGAGTCCTAGAGTATTACAGAGACCCTGCTCAATCTTGCTGATTGGAACTGGAGTGTAAACATCCCGATTCCATACTCATCTGCTCTGCTGTGTGCTGACCTTGGATTTTTACACTAATAAAGCTAATTGTTGGCTTTGGGGGAAGGGGGGAAATCCCTTTGGTCTCTGGGCGGCACTCTGACATTAAATTCCCCAGTACGCTGCTTGCATTATGGAGTGTTAATTTATTGTGGAAGTCAGTGGCAGCTGCTCATTCTCCATGTGGGAATTTCTAGTGTTTTGTTTTTCTGTCTAGGAAGCTGCTGTTTAGAAGCGCTTTTCAAGGGAAGGCTGTAAATACATTTGCATTTCAGATAAAAGGAGCCTGATGCTTGCATTCCTTCACTTTGCGGGTCTCAGAGCTGATCTACATGTGTAGATAAATCATGTGGTACAGAGCCCCTGGGACCACACCTCTTCAGAATGTTCCCACAGAATAAAAATGAAATCTCCCTGTATATAGAAAAGTAGCACATCAGGGAGGAAGCTAGGGTAGAAACCCTGGCATGCTAACTTTCCATATTCAGGGGGGTGTTTTTTTGTTTTTGTTTTTTACATGAGGGGACATTCAGACATAGGGCTAGAGACCCCCACCGCCTGAAATTATACCATCTCTGTTCCACATGATTTCTCTTATTTAGATCAGCCCTCATTTCTGGCAAGTCTCCCCATTTGGATGGATTTGGGAAGTGATGCAAACGTAAGTGGGAGAATCTGCTTTCACACGTGTCCATTCCTAAAAAGAAGGTAAAGCAGAGTTAAAGTAGAATTTTCACGTGTTTACAAAATCTGAGGCCACAGCTAGAGCTCAGTGGTTAATTGTTAAAGAAAGGCCCTGGAGCTTAAGCTCTGAGCTGGAACTTCTCTGCCCAGGCTGTGGTTACTTTGTGAAGCAGGGAAAGTGTTCTGCACATGTGCAGAGACACAGCCTGCTATCTATGTTCCTGGACTGAACCTTGGCACTGAGGCTGACCTGTCTGGCGCAAATTGAGGCTCAACACCTCTTTCCGTTTCAGGAAATCACAGCTACCCAGATGCCTTAGTTGCAATCCTGGTGGGGCCAGGATGGGTCTTTTTCTCTGCTGTTGTATGCCAGCTATCAAATACTGCCAAGTTTAACAGTGCAACTCTGTACATGTCTACTCAGAAGTAAGCCCCATTGATTCCAATGGGGCTTACTCCCTGGTAAGTGTGTATATCATTGCAGCCTTAAATTACTACTACACAGCCACTAACAGATATTCACACCTGGCGGTAGTCATCGCAAGAGTAGAATTGGTAGGAGCAACAGTAGAGAGCTTTCAAGGGTTCAGAACATTTCTCAGGTCTTATCGAGCTGTAATCCAGGGGTGGAGAACTAATGACCCTCCAGATGCTGTTGGGCTCAAACTCCCATCAATCCCAGCTAGCCTGGCCAGCGGCCAGGGACGCTGGGAGATGTGGCCCAACAACATCTGGACAGCCACAGGTTCCCCAGCCCTGTTTCAATCCTTATAACAGTCCTCTGTCAAGTAAATCAGGATTATTATCTCCCATTTTGCAGATGGAGGAAACTGAGGCTGAGAGATGCACAAGACATAAAGGGTTGTATTCAGCTAACTCCTACCCAGGGCAGACCCACTGAAATTCAATAACCTCAGTTTGTCATGTCTGTGGATGTTGGTGGGTCTACTCTGAGTAGGACTAGCAGTGAATATCACCCAAAGATTTGCAGAGGAGAAATTTTGGGGAACCAAGTTACTGAAGCTCTAGGATAAAGCTGGGAAGGCTGCTATGAACAGACCACCCCCTCCCTGGGTGTTAATAAGGCGTTAGCAGCTCTTGAGAAGGTGTGAGTTGCTGCCTTGGAGGATTCTGCTGGGAAATGATTGTAATGCAGAAGAACCAGACAGAGGAGAGGCAGAACCTTCCCTTTCGCCCACCCCTAAAGAATCTGCAAGACAGGAATATATTCAACTAGTGAAGCATTTGCAAGCCTGGAAAGCTTCACCTGTTGAATTCTGCCTGACACACAGCAGTTAAAGGCACAGGGAGCCTGCTATGACAACAATAAAAATGGGCATGGCTAGAATCCTGACCTCTGGTCGGTCACATCACTGCTGCTTTCTGGAAGGGAGAAGCAAGGCATCACTGAGGCTGGCATGGTGCAAAGGCACCGGCAGAACCAATCTGGTGTTCCCGCTCATTCGTTTCCACTGCACCCACCCTGCTCCCACCTCGCCTCTCCCCATCTACCTCCCAGTAAGCAGCAGTCATGCAACTGAGTAGAGGTCAGGTGAGTGGTAGCAGCTCACCACACCACCTGCTAGTGAAGGGAATGTATGTGTGTGTATCAGTTATAGTTAAGGGCAAAGTACTATTTGCATTGCTACAGCTAAATAAACATGATTGCTTTGTATGCTGAACGCTGAGGACTAGTGTCCTAGAGACATGAATGAGCATTGTCATATGGAAGCCGGTGGTGAGCAAGCAATTTGATCCATACCTCTCAAGGCTGTGTAGATAGCCCTTCTTCTGAGTAATTTCCTCCCCTGATGGGTGAAATGAGAAGCTGCTAGAAAATGGCTTGGTCTGCATGTAACGCTAAACCAAACTATAGATTAGCTGGTGCATGGACTGAAAATTGTGGCCACCTCACTCTTCTCCTGCTCCTGCTGTTGTCATGGTGCCAGGAGCTAAACCATTGTTTGATTTAGCATTACATCTGAACTCACTCCAAACAAACCACAAACTGTAACCAAGGTTTGTTCTTGGCTTATTGCTCATGGTTTGCTTGCAGGACACAAACCACACTCCCCGGTCCGCATGTAATGCTAAAGCAAACCATAGTTTAGCTCTTGGTTGTGCAGCAGCAGTCAGAGAAAAGGAGGAGCAAAGTGGACACAATTTTCTAACTATGCTTCAGCATGCTTGCTTGCTCATTCATGAATAGCCATGGTTTAGCTCAGCATTATGCATGAATGAAGCCAACAAGGTGTATATAAATTATTCCTCAACGTTGCCTTATCTGAATTAACAAGTAAATAAAACAAGTTAACCCGAGATTAGGGATTACCATATTGGCAACCTAGAAACTTTTACATCATCATCATCATCATCATCATCATCATCATCATCATTCATTTCCTTTCTATGCCACTCTTTGGAGGCCAGGGCAGTGAAGAGCATAAAAATACAGTCTATCTTATAAAAGTATCTAAAAAAACACATTTCTTAACTCAAAAAATATGGAGTAACACCAGCTGCTGACATTTCGGGAAACATTTGGGTCTCATGAAGCAAAACGAGGCAGTTGTTTCAGGCAGCAGAAAGGTGGGGCTGGGGAGCAGTTGTGACATGTGGGAGGGCAGAGCAGAGTATGCTCCCGTGTGCCCTGCCCTGCCTGCCCCAAGGTAGCCTTCTGGCCTCTGGGATGGTGGGGAACACTATCCAGTTGCCAGCGTTAAAGGAAAACACAACTGCCACCTTCTGTACATGCAATAGGGGGCACCAGGTTGTCCGCCCCGGGCAGGAAAATGAATTGCATTCAACAAAGTTTTACTCAGAGTAGTAGACCCATTGACATTAATGGGCTTGACTTAGTTGTGCTGATTCATTTCAACGGGTCTACTCTAGGTATGGCTAAGGCTGAACGCAAGCCAACGTCTTGGCTTTTTTAACCTTTGAAGAAGAGCTGGGAAACCCTGTGGTCGTCCAGATGTTGTTGGGCTGGGCTACAGTGGCTGTCATCTCAAACCATTGACCAACACTGTCGATGAGATGGAAGAGTGGGGGAGAGATGACACTGGGCCTCTAGCATCCCAGCCCTGCAGAGGGCTGATTCCCACCTCCAACGCTTCTTGCCAGCAAGGACTCGGGAGATCTCTCCTTTGGGCAGCCGTGACCTCCCACCCCATGCCCCACCAGCTGCACTGGTAGCTTTGAATCCGGCAACCCTCCCCAAGATCTCTTGCAGTCGTCCTTCCTCTCGAAAGAAAGCTGTCAGCTCTGCGGTTCTGCATAAGAAAGGTTGTTCTGTGGCGTTTCTGGCCTCTCTGGAACCAGGAGAGGCTGTAAATCTTGCTCGGCTGCCTAATCTCATGAGGCTTCCTGCCTCCCTTTCCAGGCCAGAGAAGGGCTTGGCTTCCCTTCAAAGGGGCACCTCCACTCCAGAAGATTTCTATTCCTGACCTAAACTCTGAAATAAATCGTGCAGCATGAGTCACACAGGACTACCAGCAAGGGGAGGGAGGTCGTTGGTGCCAGTTGGTCTTCAGTGCTTTGGAAAAGGTTCCTCTATTGAGCCTAAATGAAAGGGGAAGAATCTTACTGGAGGGTAACTCTGGATAAGACAATGAGTCATTTCCTCCGCCTGTCCTAGCACAACAATTCCAAAAGCTGGATCCTTCTTAGAATAACCACAGAAACGTTCCGTGGAGAACCATCCCAGGGTAGTTTTTCAAGTCATGTGTGCTGCTGCTGGGAGGGGGGGTGGTTTTCAAAAGAATTTGCCGGCCATCTGAGATGGTGCCTGTCTCCTACTCAGTTTCATTTCAGGCTAACAAAAATGGCAGTTGATGGCTGGAATAACACAGGACAGACAGAATGTGAAAGGATCACGGAATGAAGACCTCAGAGTGGAGACTTGCTCCAGATATTTTTCTTTTATTTATCTTCATTTGACAAAATTTCGGTACCACTTAATCACAAAGCATTAACATACTGCCTAATCATTTTTTTAAAATTGATACAAAGTGGTTGATACAAAATAATATAAAATATTCATAAGAAAATACCAATAAAATCATTAGGCGTTAAAGCAAGAAGACATGATAAAATTATCAAAATATAGAAGAAATCAACCATTTTAAGCAAAGCCGCTGAGGTGGAGAGTGCTCAACATGGCTGGAAAGAAAGCGAAGGGCAATGAGGTGGCCAAACCTTCATCATGCGTGGCACTGAGGTCCTGCTGAGGATCTGATGGAGACTGTAGACTACTTTAATTAATACTAATTAATATTCATATTAATAATAATTAACTATTATTCATATTTAATTAATATAATTAATTATATTAATTAACTATTAATATCAATAGTTAACTATATATTATATTAATTAACAATTAATTAAAATAATTACAACCAGTTACAGCCTGGAACACAGGTAGTTGCCTTTTACTGAGTCAGACCATTGGTCCATCTAGCTCAGTATTGTCTACACAGACAGGCAGCAGCTCTCCAGGACTTAAGGCAGATAATCTTTTCCTAGGTCTACCTGGAGATGCTGCTGGGGATTGAATCCGCGACCTTCTATATGTAAGGCAGTTGTTCTACCACGGATATGTGTGAATAGTAGTGTAGGTCCCTTCATCACACGTGCAAACAGTTGGGGGGCCTTCATCATAGTCATAGCTATGCACCTCACCCTTTTTTTGCTGCTGGGTTGAGAATGAGATCCTTGTTAATGCCTTCTCCCACAACAACAGATATCCCTAGGAGCCAATAAGCATGTAAAGGGAGAGAGTGTTAGCTATTGAGAAGAGTCTTCACAGTGGCTAACTCGCCTCCTTTCACTCTGATTCACTCCAATCTGCAGGAAAGGACAAGGAAGCAAGTTAGAAGTTTCTTTTTAGTGGCTAACATGCTCCCCTTTCATGCTGATTGGCTGGTAGGATGCTGGAGACAAATGGACCCTCCTGGGATCCTGCTCCCCAAAACGTAAGGGGTCTGAACCCCCCCAAGACCCTGGACAACAACACCCTGGCATACAAATGTCAAAGGATGGCTGTGTTTCGGTTCTCATACATTCAGAAAGTGTGGATTTTGATGGATTCAGCTTTAAATGAAGACTGAATCCAATTTCTCCCCCATCCCTCGTCCATACCTTCATTACATATCTTCCATTGCATACTGAAGTCACACCCCTTTACTCCTTTGCCTTTGACATCTGTACTTTTATGAAACCCTCCCCCCACCCCAGTTCTCATGAGTGTAATTTATTTTAAATTGATTTTAATATTGTATTTCAAAATGGCTGTGATCTGCCCTGGGACCTTATGGTGAAGGGTGGGTAAAAATAATTGATTGACTGACTGACTGACTGATTGATTGATTGGTGTAATTCAGAGGGATTCATTACTGGGTGTGTGAGCAGAATCACAGCTTTTGAGGAGGAAGACACTTTGGAGAACATTTCTGGCAGAAGCATTACTTGTTCAAGTGTGAATGTTTCACCTTCTTGGAAACCTGAGAAAACAAGATATACACCAGCCAAGGTGAGAATCCTTTCACACTGTTTTCCCCCTGGGGTCCTTCACCTTCTCACCCTCCCAAGCTTCTCCTGTTTCTCCTGAACCCTGAAAGCTTGACAAATGGGGATAGATAACGATCACAGCTGGCAAAAGGCTGGGCCACCCCCAGGCAGGCAAAATCCTCAAGAAGCAGATCGGAGGTGCAGGTGGTTAGCCCATCCTCCATCCAAGATACAAATTAGGCTGATTCAGGTGGAGGGCTATGTTGGAACACTGAAGCCTGTCACAAAACTGGTACAAGAATGAAATGCTAATGTGCTTGCTTGAGCTAAGAAGTGTCCTCACCGTAGTGCATCAAGCAGTTCATGTCCCATGTGCTATCACCAGTAGTGGCTGGTGGCTCCATGTCAGTGGGGCAGTGGAATCCGCTCCAGGTTTTACTCCTAACTTTCAAGATGCTGTCCAAGGTGCTTCAGAATTTCAAAGGATGGCTGTGTTTCAGTTCTCATATTGTTCTCATACTGTTTTGAACAATGTGAATTTGATAGATTCGTTTTTAAATGCAAACTGAATCAAATTACTCCCCCATCCCTTTTCAGGGGCCTATTTGAATTATGGGGAAGAAACTGTATATATAGTGCTCATGTGCAGTGGAGGCTGGAGGCTCCAGTGTCAGTGAGGCAGTGAATCCACCCCAGGGTTTAGTCCGAACTTTCAAGGAGCTGAGCACCTTGGATAGCTCCTTGAAAGTTCAGACTACAACCCAGAGTGGATTCCCCTGGCCCACTGGCATGGAACTACCAGCTGCCACTGAGATCCATGCTGTGTGTGTGTGTTATATTTTGTTAAATAACTAAAATTAACTGGCCAGTTTCTGGGAAACAAATTGAAAATCCAGGTACGCTGTACTAGGGTAAGCCAAAGAGCGTTCTTCTATAGTAGACAGTGTGGCCTCGTACATATTGATCTAGCAACGCAGCTCAACAATTGTCTCGTATGTAGGTCACTTGGGCAGCAGCATTTAAAAAACCGGGGCTTAGACTGCTCCATCTGAGCTAGATGTACAGCCTCTATGTTTTTGTCAAACGAGCCCCCTGGGGAGCGACTCATTCACGAAAAGGGACCCAGCTTCTCCATTGGCTATCATTATCAGAGCTCCACCAGGCATCCTTTTTATTCTGCATTCATTATTATTTGTGCTCATGATAGTATCAAGGTGGTTATACGCAGCCCTGCTTTCACTGCTATTAATGCCTATAAGGTTTCAGGGCAGAGAGACTGCTTAGTTTCCAATCAGTGCACGTCCCATAACTTTGTGCTGAAACCTTGTAACTTTTCACACCACAAATCTTGTCTGTCACCTCAGGCACCAGCGACTTTGACTGTAAAACCTGGGTACTTACTGTTAGACCTTGTTGCAATTGTTTATTTCATCTTTATCTCCTCCAAGGAGCTCAGGGCAGCCTCCATGGCCCTTCTCATTTTATCCTCACAACAACCCTGTGTGGTGGGTTAGGCTGAGAGACAGAGATTGGCCCAAGATCACCAAGCAAGTTTTATAGGCTGCTTAGGGATTTGAAGCAAGGTCTCCTCAGTCCTAGTTCAACACTGTCCAGCCGCTATATCAGGGATCAGAAGCCTTTATTCTGTTGAAAGCCGCTAAAAATTTCCGTAAAGGCTCTAATTATGGAAATATGTTGTACATGTAAAAAAATACAACAAATCATGTTATGATTTTCAAACCGCCCATTCCTCAGATGCCCTAACTTTAACAACCATATAATATCAACTAGCTTTCTGAGGCTGCAATCCTAAACACACTTACCAAGTAAATCTCTTTGGACATGATGGAACTTCTACCCAAACAAACATGCATATGACTGAGATGTTAATCATTCTGAAACTCAAAGGTGCGGTGGCTAACTTCCAACGCTTTGCTAACCCAATCTTCCTTGTGACTAAAAAGTGTCCTATAAAGACGTTCAATGGACTCTATTTACCCGTCCTCATTTTTCAGCAGAACATTTTTATATGTTTAGTTTCTTGCATTGCTTTGATTTTTTAAAATAAAAAATACATTTTTATCACACCCTTCCTCCAAGCAGTTTAGGGCAGGGCATATGGCTCTTCCTTCACCTCCTTTATCCACATGACAACAACCTTGTGAAGTAGGGTCCGCTGAAAGCTGGTGCCTGGATCAAGGTCACTGAGCGAGCTTCGTGGCTGAGGGGCAATTTTGAAGCTGGGTCTCCCTGGTCTTAACCTGTCCCTCTGACCATAACACCATTTTGACTGGTTGAACTATTTTGTTAGTCACTCTGATTTCCCTGGAAGAAAAGCAGGATACCAGATTTCAGAATAAATAAGCAAAGACTAACTATTGCACAGTCCTGAGCCCCAGTGCTCACACACTCAGCTTATGTCTGTTTGAGTTCATGTGCGCATGCACATATGCAGGGTGCCTCATTCATTTCACTGGTCTGGTTCACACATAAAACGAAGCCATGGTTTGTTTAAGCTATGGTTTGTTTAACAAAGCACAAGTTAACAGTGAGTTCTCCTGCAGACAATCAAATGTTGGCATCTTTTTCCAAAGCTTCATTTGTATTCCAGGTGCTTTTGTGGTTGTCTGGGGTTGGGTGGCCAAAAAACATACTATGTTTAAGGAGGGATACCAGGTCCACATTCACATGCGACTCTAAGCCACAGTTAAAAACAACAAGGTTCATCAGCCAATAACAAAACATGGCTTCAGTTCATGGTTTCTTGGCAGTAAATAAACCATAGTTAGGGTCATACATAATGCTAATCTATGATTGAATAAGCCACAGTTTAATGTAAACCATGGGTTATTGTTATGTATGCACACCTAGGACCTTTCAGTAAAATGAACAAGGCAGCCCTATGTTTACATCAGATCAGAGTCCTCATGCCTGCTGTATATGGAGATAACATATATTTCTTGTAACCTAAACTCTTTCTGACTGTCTCAGGGTAGAGATATTTATTTGTTCATTGCGTAAGTGCATCTGGTGGGAACAAACGTTTCACCTAGCAGCTTTTTGGTGAAGCATGGCGGTGGCGGGGTGGGGTGGGGGAGGAGAGATAGGAGGGAAAAGAAAGAAAGAAAAACAAACTTACACTGTAAAAACAAACATCTCCTTCGCTCCCCTGACCAAGCCCACAGAACGAGTGTTTGAAGGAGAACAGCTGCAGAACAGAAGCCTCGTTTTCCAAACAAGGATGGTTTAAATTAGTCAGATTCAGGCTAATTAAAAGCCTATAAAGACATAATTGCAAGAATGGAGACCGAGTGGTATTAAATTAGCCTGCCAGCCGCCTTCTAAAGTGTGGATCGGTGCTACCACCTAACCATGTCAGAGACCAGCCTGTGCTTCCTGAATGCACAAGTGGAGACGGGACAACATAATGATGTTCAGTTTCGAGATGGGAGCAGGGAACCTGGAGACGGGGTGGTGGAGGATTTGGTTCAAAAATATAACCAGCCAGGCCCTTTGAGGCAACTGGGGAGAAGAAGGAAAATGCTACGGATTAGCACGGGGGAGATGAAATTCAGCAGACTGTTCTTTCTATTCGTTCAGCAATAGCCAACATGGCGCCCTTCAGATATTATTGGACTCCATCGCCCATCGTCCCTGACCATTGGCCATGTCAGCTGAGGCTAACGGGCGTTGGAGTCCAAAGGCCACATTGGCTACCCCTACTTGACTGGTTCATAGTTTTAAAGCATTTCCCTGTCACTTTCCTAACCACAAACACACTGTTATTGTTTACAAATGTGGATTTTTTAAACAAGAGCAATGGAGCACTTTCATCCATTTCATTATTATTATTTGTTAGATTAGTTACTCACTTGTTACACAAAGGTCTCCAAGGAATGGGTGAGAAATTCAATTTTGGATTGCAGGGCTCTTCTCAAGTTCTTAATCAGACTCTCCTGAAGAACTTGAAAACATGCTCACTATTTTGTGGCATTTTACTCAGTTCTAATAAAGGCAGATTTTGGATTTTTTTAATCCTCTCGAATCATTACACTGATTTTCTAGGCTTCTGAAATGAGTGGGGGACCTCTAGGGAGGATCTTCCCCCATCAGGAGATTGCTCATGGAGGGAGGTTGAAACAGCCCCAGCAAAGACAGAGCTAATGTGTGCATCTCTGTAGGTCCCCCTTGTGTTTCTACTTAACTCACCTGAAGAGGGCTTCTCTCTCCACTGGGGAGGGCAGCTATGAGAGAACTAGAAAAGGTCCTCAAATGCAAAGATGTGTCACTGAACACTAAAGTCAGGATCATTCAGACCATGATATTCCCGATCTCTGTGTATGGATGTGAAAGTTGGACAGTGAAAAAAGCGGATAAGAGAAAAATCAACTCATTTGAAATGTGGTGTTGGAGGAGAGCTTTGTGCATACCATGGACCACAACAAAGACAAATAATTGGGCGTTAGAACAAATTAAACCAGAACTATCACTAGAAACTAAAATGTTATCATACTTTGAACACATAATGAGAAGACATGATTCACTAGAAGAGACCATAATGGTGGGAAAAACAGAAGGGAGTAGAAAAAGAGGAAGGCCAAACAAGAGATGGATTGATTCCATACAGGAAGCCACAGACCTGAACTTACAAGATCTGAACAGGGTGGTTTACAACAGATGCTATTGGAGGTCACTGATTCATAGGGTCACCATAAGTGGAAATCAACTTGAAGGCACATAACAACTAACTATCACAGCCTTCGTGCTGTGAGGCTGATGGGAGTTATAGTCCAAAATAGCTGGAAGGCACCAGGTTGGGGAAGGCTGCTCCACCATGTCTCCAGCCCCAAGAAAGTGCCAAATGTCAGGAGTAAGTGCAGACAAAAAGTTTCATGAACAATCCCTCACTTCCGTGTTTCTCAGGGATGTGGGAGAGGATGGCAGTGAGTGAAGTGGCTGTTTCAAGTGGCTCCTTTGGCTACTGTGCTCCATGCTCTGGTAACTGGATGTGTAATGTGGCCTTCTATTATATGTTATATTATATTTATAGTGTGGTATTAATTCTTGTATTGTTGTAATATTTGCTATTTGTTTATTTTATTTTATTTTATTTTATTATGGTTGTATTATTTTGTTTGAAATTGTTTTGCAATTGTTTGCTCCTGTTATAAGTTATTTCAATTATTGTGTTCTTTCTTGTTGTAAGTCGCTTTGAGTTCTACTGTTGAAAAAAAGCAACTAACAAATGCCAGTAATAAATAAATAAATAATAACTTCTACACTGGATTATTGCCAAACACTCTGCATGAGGTTGTCCTGGAGGGGGCATTCTCTGTGGCCTGTAAGCTGTGGATTTCCCTCCGTACAGAGGTATGTCTGGCACCTTCATTGTCTAGCTTCTGTTACATGCTGAAGATGCACCTCTTTACCCTGGCCTGAGATACATTTTTAGGACCTACCCTAGGCGTCCAATTGTCACTTGTTTTAACTTTTTTCACATTGTTGTAACTCAACCTTATGGTGAAGGACAGGTAAGAAATCGTTGTCATCAACTTTTATGGAAGGAGATCTAAACATTGAAAATGTTAATGAAATGTAAGTAATAAAAGAAACGATGGTTTGTGTTGTCAGTAAGAGTGGTCGAATGCATTTTCAGGGGGCCTATAGACTCCTTTTGTAGCTTGATTGATTGATTGAGTTTATTTATATGCCACCTTTCCACAGCAAGCTGTGCCCAAAGCGGCTTAGAACAAAGAGAAGTCAGTTTACAAAACATAATCAATTCAAGCAGGACAAAAACCAACAATGTAAAAACATAAAATAAATTCAATATTACAAAAGAAACAATCTAGATAGAAATACATTAAGTACAAAGTGAATAAGTACATTTTTAGCTCAACTGAGATAAAATAAAGCTAAATAAATTAAACTTGCTATATTTACATACCTAAAATATAACTTTTGTTCACAAACTTAACAAAATCAGTACTTAAAATATATTAAAAAGGTAAAGGTGTCCCCGCACTTATAGTGCAAGTCGTTTCCGACTCTTAGGGTGACATCTTGCGATGTTTACTAGGCAGACCTTATATATGGGGTGGGATTGCCAGTTCCTTCCCCGGCCTTTCTTTACCCCCCAGCATATGCCAGGTACTCATTTTACTGACCACGGATGGATGGAAGGCTGAGTGGACCTCGACCCCTTTTACTGGAGATTCGACTTCCTCCTTCCATTGGAATCGAACTCCAGCAGTGAGTAGAGCTTCAGCTGCGTTACCGCCGCTTACCACTCTGCGCCACGGAGGATCTTTTTTAAAAAATATATTACTGAGATATTTTTTTTCATGTTGAATAACAACAAATAGAAATTATTTTCCATGGGGAAAGCATCCAAAGAGCATGGATGCCCACAGCAAACCCACAATGTGTGGAGAGCTCGTGTGGTCACCATTCCCTTAAATGACTGGTGAACTAGGCCTTTGAATCCACACTGTTGCCAAAGGCTGAGAAAGGTGAAACAAACCCTTTCGCGGCACCTCTAGGGTCCTTTGGGGCTTCTCCCTTACCCATTCACTTGGCCTTGCTGTGGATGGATTACAAGGTTTTCTCTCTCCATGTTAAATTGAGCTGAGATACATTTCAGCCTTGATAATGGCACTGATTAGAGCTGGGCTTCTCCAGGAATTAGTGTAGGAGGCAAGGAAAATAAAGCTGTCTGGGATGTGAGGGCTCTGGGGCAGTTTTGTTAGGGCGTGGGTGTGACACTAGCATGGCATGTACATAAATCAAGAGATCCTGGAGCCAAGAAAGCTTTCTGAATCCCACAGTAGAGAGCCAAGGATGCTGGCAAAAGGAGGTCTCCCACCCCCGGCTTCCTCTTCCTGTTGCATCACAAACTGAAGAAGAAACAGCAGAAAAGGGCAACCAAACCTGGTGTTCACTTTCGAATGATGCTGCACTTAGCTATCCGTTCCGAAGCCTATGTGCACACCGTATGAATCGATACTGATGACAGGGACAGAGGAAGCTGCCTGATACTGGGTCAGACCATTGGTCCATCTAGCTCAGTAATGCCTACACTGACTGGCAGCAGCTCTCCATGGTTTCAGGCAGAGGGGGGTCTCTCCCTGCCCTACCTTGCTGATGATCCTATGCATGCAAGGCAGATGCACTATCACTGAGCTAATATAATAAATAATAATAATAATAATTTGTTTATTTAACAAAATTTATATACTGCTTGATTGTGAAAAACCTTTAAGTGGTTGACAAAAACTCATCATCATTATCATCATATTTCCTTTATGAAATATTTATTTCAGTTATTAATCGTTTCCTTATGAAGCATCTCAAAGCAATTTCACAATGCAATAAAAACACAATGCAATGAAATAATTGCATTATATAAAAACAATTAAAAAACATTGCACATATAAAAACATACTATTATTATTATCGTTATCATAATTATCATTATCAATTGCAACTACAACAGATATATTGCATATATACAACTGCTACTACAACAGCGACAGATATATTGGTTATATATAAAATAAACATTGATTGTTGGACGCATAATTCAGCATTCTGAGAAACTGCTTTCATTGCTTTAAAAAAGCAAGTTTCTAGTCCTTAATACTGTCATAATTTCATTTCTTTCTTTTACTTTTACTTTGTCATACCATAGATATCCATGCCATCCCCACTTCAAATTGTGGCCCTCCAAATCCAATAGTCTTTTATTCCTCAATAAGATCCATTCCTTTATCCAGACTAAACAGCAGGCAGCAAAATAAAGTCTCAAATTTGGTAATCCCAGTCCTCCTCTTTCTTTAGCGTCTTGAAGTAATTTAAATTTAACTCTTGGTTTTTTTCCTTGCCATACAAATTTAGAAATATCTTTTTGCCATTGTTTAAAAGGTAAATCAGAGGATATTACAGGTATTGTTTGAAACAAAAACATCATTCTCGGTAATACATTCATTTTTATCACAGATATTCTACCCATTAATGACAGTTGTAGTTTATCCCATCTTAGCAAATCTTTCTTAATCTCTGTCCATAATTTTTCGTAATTATTGTGAAACAACTTTGAGTTTTTATTTGTCATGATGATGCCTAGATATTTCAACTTTTTTTCTATTGTAAAATCTGTCTTGTCCATTAACTCTTTCTGTTCCCTTAAAGTTAAATTTTTCACCAACATCTTTGTTTTTTGATTGTTGATCTTAAATCCTGCTAAAGGTCCAAATTCTTTTAATTTGTCCATCAGTATATGAATTCCTTCCAAAGGGTTTTCTAGTACAATTATCAAATCATCAGCAAATGCTCTCAATTTATATTCTTCTTTTTTTATTTTTAATCCCGAAATCCTTTTATCTTGCCTTATATCTCTAAGCAGCACTTCTAAAACCAGAATAAATAAAAGGGGAGATAATGGACATCCCTGTCTTGTACCCTTTTGTATTTCACATGAATCCGTTAAGTCTCCATTAACAATTATCTGGGCCTTCTGTGATGTATAAATCGATCTGATCCATTTTATAAAGTTGTCTCCAAAATCCATTTGCTCCAAAACCTGGAACATAAATTTCCAATTCAAATTATCGAATGCTTTTTCAGCATCTAAAAAAATCAGAGCTGCTTGTTTATCATTTCGTTGTTCTAAATATTCCAACACATTCAAAACATTCCTGACGTTGTCACGTAATTGTCTTTTAGGTAAAAACCCTGATTGATCTTCCTGAATAAATTGTTGCAATATTATTTTCAATCTTTCAGCCAAAATCATTGTAAAAATTTTATAGTCATTGTTCAGTAGAGATATTGGCCGATAATTTTTTGTTTTAGTTAAATCTTGGTCCTCTTTAGGTATTAATGTTATATTAGCATTTTTCCAACTATCCGGTATCTTTCCCTCTTGCAAAATAGAATTCATTATAGACTGTAAAGGTAGCAGGAGTTCTTCCTCCAAACATTTATAATACATTGCAGATAGCCCATCTGGTCCTGGTGCCTTTCCTAATTTAATTTTATTTATAGCTTCAGATATCTCTCTTGACATAATAGGGCCATTAATAACTTGTCTCTGAAAATCTGTAATTTTAGGCAAATTCTGTTTAAATAAATACTCTTCTATTTTTTCAGATGGAATTTCTTGACACTTATACAATGTTGAGTAATATTGATGAAAAATCTTTTTGATTTTTACATTGTCTGTCAGCGTCTCATCTCCTTCTTGTATCTTTAAAATAATATTTTTTTGACGTTCTTTTCTTAATTTATATGCTAACCATTTCCCAGGTTTATTTGCAAATTCAAAAGTCCTTTGTTTAGCAAAATTTAATTTCCTTTCAATTTCTCTAACTGTCAACATTGATACTTGCTTCTGTAACATTTTAATTTGATTTACAATAGAAACTTTAGCTGGATTCTTTTTCAATTCTTCCTCTTTTTGTTTTATTTCTTCCAAAATTAATTGCATTTTCTGTTGTTTCTTTTTTTTTAATTCAGAATTACATTTAATAAAGTATCCCCTCATAAATGCCTTACTTGTATCCCAAACAATATTTTCACTTGTTCCTTTATGTAAATTATATTCAAAGAACTCCTTTAATTTCTTCTTACATTCTTGTACTACTTTATCATTCTGTAATAAAGATTCATTTAGTCTCCATCTAAATCCAAGATTTTTTTTTTTTAAAGTTAATATCACAGGATTATGGTCCGAAAAAGTTTTTGGTAATATATCCATTTTAAAAATATCCTTCGCTAAAATTTTTGACATCCAAATCATATCAATCCTCGAAAATGTTTTATGTCTTTCTGAAAAATAAGTAAATTCCTTTGCATTATCATTTATATATCTCCAGGTATCCACCAATTCTAGATGTTCCATGAGTTCAAAACAAATCTTCGGTAATTTACCTTGTGTCTCTTTGATATTTTTTTCAGAAAGCCTATCAATTTTTGGTGAGATTACCCCATTCCAGTCACCCATGACACACCAATGCTCATATGAAAACTCTGACAATTTTTCCATAAGTCCTGTATAAAACCTTGTTTTATCTTCATTGGGGGCATAAATACCCACTATCAAAATGTTTGTACCTTGTAAAGTAATTTCAACCCCCACAAATCTACCACTATCGTCCAATAATACCAATTTAGGAAGCAATTGTGGGTTAATATAGAGAACAACTCCATTTTTTTTTTTTGGTCCAGCTGAAATAAATTCTTCACCCAAATTTTTACAAATCAAATATTTAGAATCTTTCTTCTGAATATGAGTTTCTTGTAGACAAATTATATCCAATTTTAATTTTTTCAAATAATGAAACACTTTCTTTCTCTTCTGCGCCGTGTTGGCTCCATTTATATTCCAAGTTAGGTATTTGTAATCCATCGTTAAGCGTGTATTTTAAAATTTGCCTGATGCTCCTTTTGATCCATCATCTTCCTTCCCCTCCTCTGCGTATCCTTGTTGACTTTGTTTCCCAGGAACTGTATCCATATCTTTGAGTTTATCTTCTTCCATATCTTTTGAAGCTTTTCTCAAGAAGTCCCTTGCTTTTTGAACCGTATTCAATCTATATTTCTGTTGTCTGAATGTAAAAATCACTCCTTCTGGAACGTCCCACCTAAATTGAATTTTGCATTGCTTAAGTTTTTCTGTAAGGAAAGCATATTCTTTTCTCTTACGTAAAAGTCTAATAGGAATTTCCTTCATCACCAGTATTTCCTTACCATCAATTTTAAAGGTATATTTAAAGTGTTGCTGTAAAACCATATCTCTGGTCGTTTTCTTTACGAAGTGAACAAGCACATCTCTTGGAATTTTTTTCATTGTTGCATATCTGGAGTTAATTCTATAAACTTTGTCTATTTCAAATTCCATCCTATCTTCATTCAAGTCCAGAAATTTTACTAAAGCATTAACAATTTTGTCTCTAATGTCTTCACCTGTTTCCTCTGGGATTGCACGGAATCTCAAACAATGCTCTTTATTTCTCATTTCAGTCATAGCTAAATAGTCCAAATTTTTTTCTAATTCCAGATTTAGTATATCTGTTCTATTCTCCAAGGTTTGTACCTTTTCTTTAGTATTTTTTGCATCCTCCTTTATTTGCCCAATTGTCCCTTTAATCTCATCCACTTGTGTTTTAATATAGTCTCTTATATCTGTCAATTCAGTTTTCATTTCATTCATTTCCTGTTTCATAGCATTGATCCCTTCCATTATTTTTTTAAACATTTCTGGGGGTATATCCTCTTCCTGTGTATCAATAGAACCTCTTCGCCCCTTGGTTGTTTTTTTAGTTGCCATTTTCAAAAAGAAGCCTTTAATTTCTAATATTAATCACTATTTCAGAACTTAGAGGCAATCTATTTCTTTTCTTTTTTCTCTCCACCGAAAAAAGAGTTAATATTCCAGGCCTATTATTGAAATCCAGCCAGCAGTTCTTATCTGCATCCAAGAATGCAAAACAATTCTGTTGCCAAGACTAAACAGTTATTAGCATATACGAGCAGCGGATTTATCCAAAAAGAAATAGTCCAAAGAGAAAATTAGTCCAAAATATAATAATTGCCTCTCATCCGTTTTTAAACTTTATAACTCCATATTCAAGCCAGCTTTTTGTCGTAAAAAAAGTATATAAGTTGTTTATATTTTCTTTCTTCCTTAATTATATTTAAAAGAGAAAAGGTATGACTCACCCAGGTTTCTCAGTTGCTGATTCATAAACAAATCCCTTTTATTGCAGTAATGTAAGCCGAATGATAAGATTTAGGTAGAAGTGGGCTCGCTGGTTAAGAACGTTTTAAAAAGAAAAAACGCTTCGCTTTATCCCAGTGCAGCTTGCGTGGAAGTCCAGACTCATGTAAATGTAGACTTTAATAATCATTTTATAAGACGTCCTCTGTTGAAAATATGGAATAGATACAAACCAAGGTTTTATTCGAAAATACCATTATGTGTCTCAAGTCAAGAAGCGTTTTATAGAAGAGAAATGTCTGGAAAAGAGAAATGGTTAACTTATCAAGAACTATTAGAAAATGTACATGGAGAACACATAATGAAAGAGAGAGAACAATTGATAAAGGAAGGATATAGTTTTCATTGGTTTGCCTATTTACAATTGTTAGAAAGATATAAAATGGACAAGAAAATGTATGGGTTTGAAATAAATAAATCTGATTTTGAAATAGGTTTGTGTACAAATGATGAAAACATAATTGCAAAAATGTATAAACTTTTATTGAAAATGGATATGGAGGAAGAACAAGTAAAAGAGTGCATGGTAAAGTGGGCAAAAAATTTTGGTCATAACATACAAATGGATCAATGGGAAAATATGTGGAAAAAAGGTTTGAAATTTACATTATGTTATAATCTTAAAGAAAACTTTTATAAAATGATGTACCGTTGGTACATGACTCCAGAAAAGCTGTCAAAAATGTATAGTAATGTCTCTAATGTTTGTTGGAAATGTAAACAACAAGAAGGATCTTTTTATCATATGTGGTGGTCATGTAAAAAGGCAAAATTATTCTGGGCACAGATAGGCAGGAAGATGCAAAAAATTTTAAAAATAAATATTCAGTCAAAACCAGAATTTTTTTTATTGGGCTTTATGGATAAACAAATAGAAAAGAAATATGGAAGAATAATATTATATATGATTACGGCAGCAAGATTATTATATGCACAAAAGTGGAAAATGGATTCAATACCAACAATGGAAGAATGGCTATTGAAATTAATGGACTTAGTAGAAATGGATAAATTGACGTGTTTACTTAGAGAAAAATCGACAGATACATTCCTTAAGGATTGGAAGCCTCTCTTAGACTTTTTGTCGAAAGATCAAAATAAAATGATGATACTGGGATTTGATGATTAATTAAGACAGCTTATGGAGAAAAGGGATTTTGTATGTATATATATTAAGGGACAGGTTTGATGTATATTATATACTTATAGCTGATCTGTGACAAATCGGAAGTCAACCATTTTATTTTCATTTTTTGTTGTAATATTGTTATGTTTTTTCTTACTTTGTTTTGTTTGTTTTTGGAAAAATTTGAATAAAAATTATATAAAAAAAAAAAAAAATAATAATTTCATTTCTTTCTTTTAAAAGCTTTCTTTCTCTTTTTTGTGACTGCTTACCTGAGCTCACGCCCTTGCTTGTTGTCCCACAAGCAGAGGGTTCACACCCCAAGTCTAGGCTTGCATGTGTGCAGTGGGGTGGAAGCAGTGGCTATGTCAGAGCAGCCTCTCCATCATGGGAATTACCAGAACCAGAGCCCTTGCAACAACCTGTATATGCTTTAACCAAACACGGAGCATCAGATCAAAACATTTCCTGGCACATCCCTGACAAAGCTGCGTAGCTCTGACAGTTCCACGATAGTCCTTTGCTTCTGGGGTGACGAGCAGAGGCGTGAGTTTGATCCGGCAAGTGGTCAGCATAATATCATACTGAATAACAGCTTCTCGGGTTTCATGGGAAGGAAAGGGAAGCTGCAAAGAACCAGAGAGGGGGTTTTTTTGGGGGGGGGGAAGCCAGCCGGACACCCTTTGCTCACATTTTATGTCTTCACCTTTCCACGGGGAAGTGGGGACCTCAGCTAACATGAGGCAAGGTGGCCGAGCAAGCGGGCGGGAAAATAGGGGAGATTTCATGGCATAATGCAAAGGGAAAGGAAACACTGACTTCTCTTGCAACAGCCTAGGAAGGAGCCTATAGAAAAGTAGGTTAAATTGCTGAGGGAGGGGGAGAGAAAAGGAACAAGATGACCCCAAAATAGCTGGAAAGGTTAGTAGGCCAAGGAAGAAATGTCACTGAGAGATGTGCCAAGTTGCAGATGGCATGGCACCTATTTCCAGCTCATGGCTTTGCTGCAGTAACAGTTTTAATAGCCATGATAGCTGGGTGTGCGTTCAGATATGAAAAGCTAACCCAAATGAGCCCCATCCAGTTTGATTTCCATTCATCTCGAAACAGAAGGGAGCTGCCATTCATGCCCATTTATACCATTTAGAGTGTAGGGAGGATGAGTTTTCCTTTTCCAACTGCAGCCCCCAGAGATAGCGGCTGATGCCTTCAGCAGCCTCTCCTGGATGCTGCTATTTCAGTTTTCCCAGAATGCTACGGGATTTGCATCATCCCGGGGCATTCGGGGAGGAGTGGCTGCAAGTAGGGGCTGCCATTTCTTGGTTGTAGCTCCCATTTCCTCCCACAATGCCTGAGAACTATGAATTCTGGGGAAAACAAAATGGCAGCCCAGTGATGTCTACTCCACTTGCACCAATGCATAGACTGTGGCAAAAGTAAAAACTTAGAAAGCAACAATGCCTGAAGGTGAATGAGCATTGAGGGCTGACCCTATCATTAGGCAGAGTGAGGGGATCACCTCAGATGGCAGATGATGGGAGGAGGCAGTGGCAGCCCCCCTGGCTGTTCCTACTGATCTCCCTGGCCAACCTCTTCTGTTGGAGAAGAGAGCTGTGTCACCCAGCCTGTCATGCTCTCCTAAACTTGCCTGGTGCCCTTAGGTGCAGTGAAGGGTGCTATCTCGTTGCCAGTGTCAAAGTAAAATTTGGGTGCCAGTCTAGGTGGCAGTGGGAAGATGCCATCTTGTCTTCTGCCTCAAACACCAAAATGTCTTGGGCCGGCCCTGTGTGTGTATGAAGATTAACGAAATGCTAATGAATGAAACACAAAACCAACACAATCTGAATTGATGAAACGGGAAACGAGCAGGGCTTTCTTTAATGAAGGCAAATGCGCTACCAGAAAGACAGAAAGGAAAGCGTGCACATGTACAGAGGCCTTATGCTTCTGTGAACCAGATGTTGGGGACAAAGGAAAGGGATTGGCTGCCACTAGGTATGGAAGGAGCTGCCAGTTTTGATTCTCTCTGCTGCTGGTTTTTCCAGGCTTAAATTCAGTTCTCCAGGTTTCTGCAGCTATTATCTGAAAAACAATCCTCTTCAAAAAAAAATCCAGCTTTTTTCCTAATCACAACTTTGTCTGCAGTTTTGATTAATGTATACATTTTTGCAAGCAGCATCTCCTAACATAAGGCATTTTAATATGTTACTTTCACTAATATATTCATTTTTATACACGTTTTCCTCAATATACACATTTTTGTAAACACTGGTTGGAGAACTGCCTTGCAAAATTCACATAAGTGCGAATTTGGAAGGATGGCTGTGTTTCAGTTCTCATGTTGTTTGAGAAAGTGCGGGTTAGACAGATTCAGCTTTAAATATGACCTGAACTGAATTCCCTCCCCCCCCCCGTCCCTAGCTGCCCCCTTCACCACCTACTTGTGATCTTCTTAAACATTTCTTTGACAGCCTTGGAAGAGGCAACAAGTTTCATTTGCAATATTGACAGGAAAAATCCCCCCCCCGAAAGTATTTTCATTTATGACACAGAAAGCAGCCTTACACCAAATCAGACCATTATTCCATCTGGCTCAATGCTGTCCACACGGACTGGCAGCAGCTCATCAGGCTTCCAGACTGGGGACATTCCCAGCCTTACCTGGAGATACCAGAGGCTGAACCTGGAACTTCCTGTGTGCAAAACAGATGCTCTGCTACTGAGCTCCATCTCGTCCCTTGAAAGAGAGGGACAAGATTACTAAGGAGTAATAACACATGAAATCATCATCACCATCTTTGGTAGAAACAGGACTGGCACCAGGCATGACTGGGCCTCTGGGTCCCAGCCTGTCCCAGGCCTGCGGTGCTGTAGCCCAACCTGCCCCCATACAAGCGGCAATAAACCCAGCCGCCCCCCCTGCCTGCCCCTCGTGTGAATGAAGTGCATGCATAACATGCATACCTGCCATAAACCAAGAAGGCAGCGGGGGAGTCAGCCCCTTAGGGAAGCCCCCGTTGCTATCTTTGGTGGTGGTAGGCATGCGCACACAGCATTCACACTGACAGAAGAGGTAGGTGGAGTGTTCGGGCAGGCTTATTGACGCCTGTGCTGTCTGTATTGGTGGGGTTGCTGAGAGCTCCCTCTCTGTGATCCATGGTAGGGTCAGGTTGCAGGACCCAATGCTGCTGCGGATCACAGAGTGGGAGTGCTACCCTCCCATCCTGAGGGGCCCTTCAGGGGGGCCCTCGACCATGGCCCAACCTGGCCACCCTCTGGTACCAGCCTGGGTAGAAAACAACTCTTTTGACTATAATCTGATTCTTATATTTAGTTCTAACATGGTGACATTCCCCAGAATGTGACTTCTGCATGACATTTTAAATGTGGAAACCTTTCAGCAGAAGTTGCCCTTCCTGCAAGTGGTACAATGAAAGATTTGCCACATCCTGCAAGCCAATTGGAAATGAAAGTTTTCCAATAATCAGTAAATGTCAGTCCTTGCCACTTGGTAGTGCATTGAGAAGGAATTTCCATGCTGGAAATTCAGTGGGCTGAAAAGTCACATTTTGGTGGGTTTACCATGGTATAATTAATGGGAACCTCAGGGACAAAAAGAGGAAGCTGCACGTTGCCCAGAGCCGCAAACAATGAATTGTTACAAGAAAGCCCCTACAATTCCAAGTTCTATCGTTTCATCATTGCTTCTACAATTTCATCCACCCTACCAGCACCAGGGTAATCCCCTAGAAGAGGAGGAAGGAGGACCTCTCAAGATATGCATGATAAAGAAGATAAAACCAAAGCTATGCACCAGTTTCTAAGAACATCTCCTGCAACATCAAAAATACTCACGTCTCGTGACAATTCCTCCTCACCCCAATTATGTGCAAAAAATGCTAAGTTGCCCTCTCATATGCATTCAATCTCTCTACTTCTTAGTTGACTCACTTTGCCTTCAGTGCTGTTGTCAAATAACTAGATCTGATTGGCTCTTTATCATAGTTTCCCACTCAGCACATGATTGCTGATTGGTTGGGATCACCCATGTGACTAATTCAAGGATATAGGAAGATGGCTTCCATCAGGTTAGACCATCCAGCCCATCAGACATGCAGAGGCTCTCCAGAATTTCAGGCAAAGGTGTTTCACATCAGCTGCCACCTTATGCTTTTACCTGGGGGACTTTTGCATGCAGAGCATGTGCTTTGTGACTGAGTTATGCCCCTTCCTAAGGAGAAAGGAAAAGAAAGGTGCAGAACCAAGGAGCAAAATGACGCCAAAGCAGCAGCATTCAGCAGGATCAGGAAAGGTGACTATTTGCCTAAATCAATGTTTTTGTGGGGATGATATTCCAACCATCCTTACAGGGCTGGCCCAAAATATTTTCCTGCCTGAAACAATTGACAACATGGCACACACACACACACACACACACACACACACACCATTCCATGGACCAAAGATGACTGGACTAGAAATTGAATATCAGGTTAGCTTAAAGGAGTGTAGGGCAGGGTATGAGGCATACAAAGCTCTGTCCTCTTAACAGCTCACTGTTGCCACTAAGTATCTGCTGCCTGAGGCACTTGCTTCACTCTGCCTAACAGTGGGGCCGGCACCCTCACTGTTGTCAAATCTAAGCTGGAGAAGACCCACAGCAGCTCTAATGATAAACCAGGGCATTATTTGCCCCGCTTAAGTGCATGAATTAAAATGAAACCTGACCAGGCGTTTGTGAGGTTAGAACCTTCATGCAGAAAAGCATCCCCAACTGCAGAATTTCAGCACCCAGTCCTGAACTCTTCTTGACAGTTCTCTGTCATCCTCCCTCTAGCAATCTCCACAGCAGTGAAGCAATTCTTCCTTGTCCAGATGCAATTGATCAAGAGATAAGGGCAGGCGGGCGCTTGCTTCATCCAATCTGAAAGCTTAAGCAAACAGCCTCTCTCCCTAGTGAGGCAATGCTAAGTTGATTTTTCCAGTTACTCAAGTGCTCCAACTGTGTGTATAAATGTACTGAACTTTGGAACAAATGCCCTTTTCTGCCAAAGCAATGATTTGCATCGAGAACATCCATGATGCATCCCAGAACAAGATTATATTAGCCAACACGGTTCAGGCTTAGCGCTGCCAGAAGTAAACGGGTCTAGTTTATGCACGCCCCCAAACCCAATATCGCCACTGACTAATTCTGCAAGAGCAAACATCTTAAGCCACATCTGTGCTACAGTAATGTGCTCCCTTTGGCGAAACATTGATTCATGTGATGCAGTGCACTAGAGTCAGTTCAAAGGAGGAACATTTTGTAATGGGTATATCAACGTCTGTCTCCGTGCACATTGGATATCCAGTGTTTGACATTCTCCCTCAATTTGTATTGCTATTCCTTCAGCAGTATCAGTTCTGCACTTCAAGATGATTTCAGTCCAAACATTTTTGCTTGCAGGCGCAATGCATCATGGGGTTTTCAGTCCCAAGGTCCCACAACTGCTTAACCTGTGCACTGCATCATTGGCTATGCAGTCTTAAAGCTGCAGAAACATCCGGCTGCTGTTGTGCACTCATATTTCATTCATGTGTCACTCCCTCTGTTTCTAACATTCAGTGGCTGGCCCACCACTGGCATGTAGGTTCGCTCCCTCTGGCTTCCACATCCAGCTGATGAGAAATCTACTGGTGCACATGCATGTACAAACAATCCCTTTGTAGGGAGACAAGCTCCCTGAACTCTCGGAAGCATCACTGTCTGAAAAGCTGCAAGAATAATGGCCTGCGATGTGCCTCTTGGCTTGTGAGGTTGAGGTTCAAGTTGAAACTGCTGACTGAAGCTGACGTGGCCTGAGCTAACCTGAGATGGCCCTTCCAGAAGACCCTGCTTCGCATCCCTGATGAGCTTCCCCTGATGGGCTTCCCCTTGACCCACTTAGCATAGCACCGAAGCACTTCTCAAGTCGTGGGAGCAGTGCATCTTCCTGTGCGTCTCCCTTGTGTTCATGCGATTAAGTGTCATGTGTCCAGCTGCCTAGTTTAATAGGGGCAATGAAAGGAGAGGCCTGAGGGCCAGAGGGAGAGGCCCAGAGGGCCACATTCACTCCCCAGAATTGATGTTCCCCACCCCCAATGTATGCAGACAGGATGCTACCTGGGGTGAGTACAAATATTTCCCGAGTCCTCAGCAGTGTTAATCCATCTGCAGGCAATGTGAAGGTTGGGTGCCACAGCTGGCAGAAACAACTGGAGTTTGTGGCACACCTGGGCATCGGTTGGAAGATCCACAGACCTGGCAAACTGAAGCCAGGAACACACTTTCTCTTTTCACAAGTTTAGATCACACAATCCCTGGGAAGAGGGGTTGACTGTTTAATGCACTCTGAGAATTACAGCTCTGCGAGGGGAATAGGGGACTCATAACAGCTCTCAGCACCCTTCGCAAGCTACACTTCCCAGGATTCTTTGGGGGAAGCCGTGACTGTTCAAAGTGGGAATACTGCTTTAAATGTAAAGTGCAGATGGTGCCCTCGTCTCTTTGGAGTGCGCTGCCTCCAACAGCAAGAGGCGCCATCTCAAGGGAGATGGGCGGCTGTTTAAATAGCCTGGCGGCCCTTTCCTCCCGGCTCCTCTAGAAATGGTTTCGGTGGAAATTGACTGAGATGGTGTTAATTTGCAAGGACTCCTTCGCATTGCTCATTTCAGTTTCTGGCAGGTGGCAGCTCTAAAAATAACCAACTTGACCCTGCACAGGAAGTTAAGGCAGATAAAGTGCTAAGACAGCCCCCAGGTTCCCAAAATCTTGGGTGCACAGTTGTGATGGCCCCAACTGTCCACTCTTTTCTGGTTGTTCCATGAACTGTAGCCCTGGCGGCAAGGAAAGCCACAAAGTTTAATGGGGGGCAATGAGAGCTGAAAGGTTTAATGGGTAGATTCAAGCAACTATCGTTGATTCAGATGGAGGCCAGTTTAACCTGTGGGTTCTGTGAGTGAAGGGCACACGCGTCTTGATTTTGAGGAATGAACAAGAAAATATTGCAAGGCAGGGTTCCTTTCCACCCATCAGCAACAGCTTTGGTTTGTGAACCTGCAAGTTCTTTCCCAACTCCCGTCCCCAACCTGAAGCGTTCCAGATATTTTGGACCACAGATCCCATCGGCCACAGGCAATGTGGCTGTGTTGGTTGGGGCTGATGGGAGTTGTAGTCCAAAACATCTGGAGTGTGCCAGGTTAGCGACAGCTACGATAGATCCAAAACAGTCTTTGTGTATTTAGGGTTTGGAAATACGTCCCTTTTATAAATTGCAAGGCTAGGGATTAATCAACTAAAACATTTTTTCTGTTATCTTTTCGGCACCTGCTGACCTTCCTCTTTCAACAAGCCTTTTAAGTAGAGACCTCATCCCAGTCTGCATCTTTGTTGGAATTGTTTTTTTAAGATGTTTTTAAAGCTTTTTTTTAAAAAAAAGATGTGTTTAAAGATGTTTTGTTTTAATATATTGAAATTTTGTTTTAAAGATGTTTTAGAGTGTTTTCAGTGTTTTCTTTTGCTGCCCTGGGCTCCTACAGGGAGGAAGGACGGGTAATAATAATAATAATAATAATAGATGGACAGCCCTAGGACACACCCAAGTCAGACCATAGGTCCATCTAGCCCAGTACTGTCTACACTGACTGGCAGCACCTCCCCATGATTCCATGCACCCTTGAGATGCAGGGGATTGAACCTGCGACATTCCGCATGCAAAGCAGATGCTCTATAGCTGAGCTATGGCCCTTCCACACAAGCAGTAATTATATATCCCTGGCTTCACAGGAGGAGGAAGATGCTCTGAGGTCCTCTCCAGTTCACAGGAATTTGTTCTCAGAAGGAAAAGGCCCAGGGAAGGCAGGGGAGGACGGGGCAGCTATAAGGCTTCTGTTGCCAACTGTCACTAGGGTGGGTGAGAATTTCGATTCAGTTTGGATGTCAAGCAGAATTTATCAAATTCACAATTTCCAAAACGATATGAGAACCGAAACGTAACCATCCTTCAAAATTTGCATTTAGTAGAATTTTGGGGTGCAGTTTGCCAACTAAACAAATTTTACAAAAATGCCTATATTAGGGGAAAGTGTGCATAAAATGAACACGAGTGAAAGCAACATGCAAAAAGGCATGAAGTGATGAGAAATGGCTTGCAAAAAATGTGTACCTTTGTCAAAACTGCCTGCAAATATGTGTTTATTTGGAGAAATTCGCACTAAAATGGTGGAGAATTTTCATGAGGATTTAAAAAAAAAATCGCAGATCGCTGTAGAAATGTAGAGAACTGAATTTAACATTGGGAAAAAATGAGAAACTGAGAGAACCGAAAGAGACAGCTCTTTCCATCCCTAACTGTCACCCTAGGAAAGTGTCAGCGACCCGGCCGTGAGAGTGTCAGGCTGCAAGAGACCAACCAGGCTCTGCAGAGTCAGGCAGAATAACCCAGGCACTGATGCTTGTCACTTCTGGCACTGTGATGCAGGGGGAAAGGCCGCTCCCCGTTCTTGGCAGCAGAAAGAGACAATATGCCAGGGAGGATCAACAGGTGCCAGTTCTCCTGACAAGCCCTGACAGGAAACTCAGCCAAGCGGGCAGGGAGAAAGGCAAGCTCAGAGAGGGAAAACAGCTATAAACAGGTAGAAAATCTGAAGCTGTACCCAAGACAAACCCTGGGAAACACTGGAGGCTGCCTCACCCCGAATCAGACCATCGGTCCATCTAGCTTAGTACTGTCCACACGGACTGGCAGCAGCTCTCCGGGGTTTCAGACAGGCCCTGGAGATGCCAGGGACTGAACTTTGGACCTTCTGCATGCAAAGCAGTTGCTCTCCCACTGGGCCCTTCCCCAGCCGGGCGTGGCAAGCCTGAATTGGCTTTTGTCTAGAAAAACCAAAGAAAACAGCAAAGTGTCCTGGTAGAGTGTGTGGAAGGCAAATTTGCACATGAGCAATTGACTTGGACATTTATTTAAATTTAAATAGCCATTCTGGGGGTGGGGGTAGGGGAGAGAGCCGGACTGAGACAGAAGTACATGAGGAGACATTTCAACTCTTTCCCTCTCTGCAAACCTTTCACTCCTTGCCAAAGCTGCCATTAATAACAGTTTTGGGGGTGGGTAGGTGTGGTGTAGAAGTTAGTGTTGGACTACGACCTGAGAGACCGGGGTTCGAATCCCCACACAGCCATGAAGCTCACTGGGTGACCTTGGGCCAGTCACTGCCTCTCAGCCTCAGAGGAAGGCAACGGTAAACCCCCTCTGAACGTTGTTTACCATGAAAACTAGGGTTGCCAGGTTCATGGCCTGAGACTGCTCTTGTATCTTTAGGAGAAGAGAAAGTCATCCAAGTGCAGGTGTTCTTGCAACCCTGTAATGGGAAAAGCCACAAGGTGGAATTCTCCCTTCCCCCTGCACAATTTTGGAGCCCCTCTTGGAGGCTGGGCCTGGCAACCAAGAGGTCTTCTGTATCTTTAAAAGTTATGCAGGGAGAAGGGAGAATTCCACCTTGCAGTTTTTCCCATTACAGGGTTGCAAGAACACCTGCACTTGGATGACTTTCTCTTCTCCTGAACATACAGGATCAGTCTCAGGCCATGAACCTGGCAACCCTAAGAAACCCTGTTGATAGGGTCACCGTAAGTCGGAATCAACTTAAAGGCAGAACAATTCAATTTTTCAGGTGGGGGGAGAGATTTTAATTGGTCTGTGGTTGTGTGTTTCTGTGTTTGTGTCTGTGCATGTGTGTGAGGGGTTAAATCCCTCTTGCTGCATATGGTAGGCCTGATGCTGCTCAGGATCCACACAGTAGAAACTAAATTTCAAACTATTTCCAGAGGGCTAGCTTTACTACTCTGTTACATCAAAAGCAACTAAGAGCCTTCTGTGTGCGTTATGCGTCTTCAAGTCAGTTATGACTTATGGCGACTCTATGAATCAGCAACCTCCAATAGCATCTGTTATAAACCAGATCTTGTAAGTTCAGGTCTGTGGCTTCCTTTATGGAGTCAATCCATTTCTTGTTTGGTCTTCCTCTTTTTCTACTCCCTTCTGTTTTTCCCAGCATTATTGGCTTTTCTAGTGAATCATGTCTTCTCATGATGTGTCCAAAGTAGGATAACCTCAGTTTCATCATTTTAGCTTCTAAGGATAGTTCTGGTTTAATTTGTTCTAACACCCAATTATTTGTCTGTTTTGCGGTCCATGGTATGCGCAAAGCTCTCCTCCAACACCCCATTTCAAATGAGTTGATTCTTCTCTTATCTGCTTTTTTCACTGTCCAACTTTCACATCACAACTTTCTCACCCATACATAGAGAAAAGAGCCTTGAGGCACCTTAAAGACAAACTCATTCATCATGGCATAAGCTTTCAGGGAAGTCTACTTCATCAGATGCATGAAATTATTATCCTGAGCTGCAGATGTATATCCTCATCGCACACTGCTTAGAAACCACAGTGTTAAGTGGTATATAAATGACTGAATTAAATAAATAAAGCATCCCCATAAAAATCCACAATGCACGAGATACTGTTTGCTCTTCCTGTTCAGTTCCTGTTTGCACTGGCCCATCCTCAATCCTGCAGTGAGCACATCCACTTAAACTTGCTCACTTTTCATGGGATGCCAGGATTGGATACCTTCCCTCTGTCCTGTTTGAACAAGGGAGAGGTTCAAAGATCTTCTCTCTGTGAGCAAATGCAATGGTGGCTGATATATCTGCCTTTTAGCCATAGGTGGAGGGCTGATGATGGGGGGGGGGAGCTGCTTGCACCATTTATGGTCCTGTCTCTTTTTCTGCTCTTTTAGATATGTCAGCCATTTTGTGTTATGCCACACCACAGCAGCTGCCATTTTGTGACTTGCACCCACAGCATTTTCTCAACATTCTAAATGTGCCCACTGGCCTGAAAAGGTTGGTGGCCGCTGTTCTTCCTGTGTGGTCTGCAGACTTTCAAACCAACCTCCTGCCTCACTTCTACAATAGTTCTGAGGTTCTTCTTCAGTGGGCCAGATCAGGCAATACCTCTCCTAGGGAACAAAGGATCTATCAATTTCGCTTCTCTCAGTTTCTCAATTTGGTTCTCTACATTTCTGCAGCAATTTGTGGTTTGTTTTTTTTAAAATCCTCATGAAAATTCTCCAGCATTTTAGTGCAATTTTGTCCTGATACACACATTTTTTGTAGGATGTTTTGACTAAAGTATACATTTCTGCAAGCAATTTCTGATAATATAATGCATTTCTGTATGTTATTTTCACCCATATGTTCATTCCTATGCACATTCCTCTGCAATATGCATTTTTGTAAGCATTGCTTGGTTGAAGAACTGCATCACAAAATCTGGATAAGTAAGAATTTCAGAGGATGGCTGTGTTTCACTTCTTGTATATTTTCAGAAAGCACAAATTCAACAGATTCTCCTTTAAATGCGAACTGAATCGAATTTCTCCCCCATTCCTCAAGTCCTCACCACAATCCAGCCTCTACGGAGGATCAGAGAGGAGGGGAGCACAAGCATCACCTGCCCACCCCACTCCCCCAGCATGCATGCCCAACCTCCAAAGCTCCCAAACATACCTGCAGAGTTGTCATGTTCAAATGAAGCCTATGCACCTCACACCTTCTCTGCATTCACCCGTTTCACGAGGTCTGTTTCCCAACTAAGTTCTCTGATCATCAGTTGAGCAACCTGGGTTTACGTGTGTTGGCTTTTAACCTTACAGCACCACGTGACAGCCTCTCATGGACACCTGGGTGCTGGAGGTAGGTTAGGTACATCAGGTAGATGGGGAAGGCAGGTATACACCTGCTCCACCTCTGAAGTTGCCATATGACCAGATGGGGATCTAATGCTCTCCTCAGTACAGATGGGCTGGTTTGTGGAAAGGAATTATAATAACAACAATAATAATAACAATAACAATAATAATAATAATCCCTTTTACAGCTACAAATAGTTCTTAAAAACAGTACAAATAATCAACTAAAGATAGGTTCAAAAGCAATACAAAAGGAACACCTAAGGCAGAGACCAAAAAGCTTGCAGAAACAAAAATGTCTTCAGTTGCTTCTGGAAAGTCCAGATAGCGGGCACCTGTTATATCTCAACAAGGATGCTGTTCCACAAAACAGGGGCAGCCACAACAAAAGCCCTGCTCTGAGTTACTAGTGGGCTTCCAATATTTTAGGAACTTGAAGGAGAAACTCTCCCACAGAATCAGTGACCTCCTGGGTATATAACAGACAAGGTGATCTCTTTGGATGTACTCTGATGTGGCCTAATATTATCTTGTCAAGTTTCACTTCCAAAATCAAATGGACTTGCCTGATAAACTATATGACTTTGTGCAGAAACAAGATCCTGTTAACAGGGCTGTTCTCACTCTTTCCTTAAAAACAACATTGGGTTTATCTCTGTTTTTCAAAACAGTTGCTGCAGCCCTTCAGAAACCACAAAGCCTTCACCCTTGAAAGCAGCTGGTGGTGAACAAGGGATTTGTCAAAGCAACTGAAACAGAAACCCGGATGCAGCTGTAACTGCTGGCACAGCGAACTTCACCAGCAACGGGCTTTTCCTTTCATCTCCTGCCCCTATCCAAAGATGCACAGAAGATGGTGGCTGTGTCACAAGGTTGTCACAATGAGAATCTTAATGATCACCTGACTCCCTATGTTGAGTCTCGATCATGGAGATCTTCTGATGGGGCACTTTTGGTGGTTCCCCACACCCTGAGGTTATGTTCATCTTAACCAGGGACTGAGCCTTTAGTGTGGCAGACAGACAATCCCAAGCACGGGATTGCCAACCCTGCTTTGATATCGATATCTTTGCAGAGGATCCCTAGTCAAGCCTTACCAACAACACAATCCTAACCATATCTACATAGAAGTAAGCCCTGTTGAGTTCTATGGGGCTTAGGCCTTTAGTAAGTGTGCTGAGAACCATCTCAGCTTTCTTTCAGGCATCTTTTAAAAACCAAACTTTTGGACAGGCCTTTGCAAAGCGATTTTTTTCTTCTTCCAACCAATGCCATATTTGTTGATGCTTTTATCATTGTTTTTAATGATGTTTTAAAGTTTTTTTAATTTTATAATATCTTTGTATGTTGTGAGCCGCCTTTATTTATTTATTTATTATATTTATATACTGCCCTATAGCCGAAGCTCTCTGGGCAGTTTACAGCAATTAAAAACATTAAAAACAAATATACAAATTTTAAAACACAAAAGACAATTTAAAAACACAATTTAAATTTTTTTAAAACCAATTTAAAAACATATGCTAAAATGCCTGGGAGAAGAGGATGTACCTTCATGAAAAGTGCACCTTATAAAAACAAACAAACAAACAGGAAGACCACAATAAGGTGAAACTGTAGTTCTCCAGATGATGTCCCATCAGCCCCAAGCAGCATGGCCAGCACTAGCCAGCATTGATGGGAATTGTGGGCCAGCAACATCTAGAAAGTCACAGGTTAGCCCCCCTCCCCTGCTTAACATGCTTAATTTCATTTTGGGGAAAACCTTTGGCCAGTACTCACATGTAAATGGCAACTACAAAAGCAACCCAGAGTAGGAATGGGATGATCTGTCAATTTCAATTCTCTCAGTTTCTTATATTTCTAATCGTAAATGCAGTTCTCCATGTTTCTGCAGTAATTTGCAATTTTTTTTTTAAATCCTCTTAAAAATTCTTCAGCATTTTGGTGTGAAATAAATACATTTTTGTATGAGGCATTGACTAATGCACACATTTTTGCAAGCAATTTATCCTACGATAATGCATTTTTGTATGATTTTCAACAATATATTCATTTTGTGCACATGTTCCCCTAATATATGCATTTTTGTTGGTTGGAAAACTGCATTGCAAAATTCTAATAAGTGCAGATTTCGAAGGATGGCTGTGTTTCAGTTCTCATATTGTTTCACAAAGTGCAAATTTCATAAATACTCCTTTAAATATGAACTGAATCGAATATCCCCCCCCTGTCCCTGAGGTCCTCCCCACAATCTAGCCTCTAACGAGGATTGGAGAGGAGGGGAGCAAAAGCCCTCTTGCCCACCCCACTCCGCCAGTATGCATGCCCCAACCTCCAAAGCCTCCAAAGCATACCTGCAGGGGTGCCATGTTCAAATAAAGCCTATGCACATCAAATCTATTTCACAAGGTCTGTTTCCCTGATCTCTGATCATCGCTTGACCAAACTGGGTTTATGTGTGTTGGACTGAGAGAGACTCCTATCTGAATCTCTGGAGAGCCATTGCCAGTCAGTGTAAACAATACTGAGTTTGATGGACTCTAGAATGCAGCTTCCTATCAGGCCATCACTGCTGCTACCGCAGAAGCCCACTTGTGAGCAAGGAAGAGTAAGAGGGGAGGCTGGAGGCTGCAACAGGGCCACCACCCAGGACTCAAATGGTGGTGCGCAGCAGGGGGGGCAGGCAAGATGTCAGCGCCCTGCTGGGGTATGTGGGCCCTGGCAAATTCCCCATTATGACAGGTGTTGATGTCAGCCCTGGTTGAAAAGGATGACTGAGCCTGCAGTTGGATCACAAAGCAGGCTTAGAGCAACTTGGAATAAGCAAAGGTGGGTGCACAAACCTCCAGACAATGTGGAGATATGGGGACATGACTGCCTAAAAGAAACAAGCAAACGTGGAGGTATGGATGTTAAGATCCATCAGTGGCAGCTGGTGGCTTCATGTCAGTGGGGAATCTGCTCTGGCTGAAGCACCTTGGAAACTTCCTTGAAAGTTTGGATTAAAACCCGGAGCAGATTCCCCTGCCCCACTGACACGGAGCCTCCAGCTGCTCTGTGTGTGTGTGTTATATTTTATTAAATAACTAGAATTAATTGGCCAGTTTCTGGGAAACAAATTGAAAATCCAGGTATGCTGTACTAGGGTCAGCCAAAGAGCTTTCTTCTATAATGGGCAGTGTGGCCTGGTACATATTGATCTAGCAACACAGCTCCACAATTGTCTCGTATGTAGGTCACTCGGGCAGCAGCATTTCAAAAACTGGGGCTTAGACTGCTCTGTCTGAGCTAGATGTACAGCCTGCATGAGAACAGTTCTGTTAAGGCCGAGTGCTGGTGAGGCTGCAGTGAGACATTAGCCTCAAACTGACCCAGAGTTCTGTGCATTGTCAGCCCCCTGACTGCAATTGACATTTGCATCTTCCATTCAGAGTTAGGACCTAGGTGGCAAACTTTTTTTCAGAGCTGCACTCTCTCATGAGTAGCTTTCTGGGGGCTGCATGTCAGGGGCGTGTGGGGCCATGAAGGTGACTCCTACCTTTATACAGGAGGCTACAGTCCAACCATGCAAAAGTCCCTGCCCTTCCACATCTCTCTATCTAGGCAAGCAAAAGGCATGTTCAAGGGCACTTTCTAGCCAGGCAGAACGCAAGAAGGATAGGGAGGAGAGCCAATGAAGGATGTGGCCTGGGAAAAGGGGGTGTGGCCTTGGAAGAGTCCCAAGGGCTGAACAAGAAGGACTCGGAGGGCCGGCCACCTTCAGCCCATGAACCTCAGGTTCACCACCCCAGTAGTAGGAGAAGCGTTTTCAGTGATTCAAGCCAACAAAACATCATCTCGATAAACTGCACTTGGGGATGTTGCATCGATTGAGTCAATGGTGGAGAACCTCTTTATGACAACTGCATGAAAAGTCAGCATTGCTAGGACTCTGAGAGAGTCTAGCATTTTTAAAAATATCCTTGAGAGTTTATTTGATTATTTGTCAAACTAGGAGTATATGCACATATACACAGAGAGTGCTGAAGATGTAAATTTATGTTCAGTCTGAGGCATATGCTTTGGAGGTGTCAGGTAGTGTCCTCATTTTGGCAAGAAGTTGAGATAATATTTTTCTATTATACTTGCAGTATGTGAAAACAGCACAGTCACGTGCTATTTCTGATGGCCCAAGTCAATTATGCACAATGACGGCTTTTAACGCGGGGCCTCCAGGTGCTGTTGGACTCCACCTCCCATCAGCCCTAGCCAACATAGCCAATGGCCAGGGATGACAGGAGTTGTTGGCCAACATTATCTGGAGGGCCATAGATTTCTCATCCCCAGTTTTTAAAGGGCGCTTCTGGTAAGATGTTAATACTTAGGGCTGCGTTTGCCAAATGGTTGCCCTCCAGATGTTTTGGACTACGGCTCTCACTGGCTGGGGCTACAGATGGATGAGAAATTAAATTCCGTTTGTATTTCAAGCTGAATCTATCAAATTCGCCCTTTCCGAAATGACATGAGAACTGAAATGCAGCCATCCTTTGAAATTTGCAGTTATTTGAATTTTGCAATGCAAGTCGCCACCCAAACAATGTTTACAAAAATGCATGTTAGGGGAAAGTGTACATAAAAAATGAATATATGAGTGAAGACAACATATAAAAATGCATTATATGACAAAGATATTGATTGCAAAACTGGACATTAGTCAAAACTGCCTACAAAAGTGTGTTTATTGGGAGAAATTCACACTAAAATGCTGGTGAAGGTTCATGAGGATTTTAAAAAATAAGCAAATTGCTGCAGAAATGTGGAGAACTGAATTTAAGACTGGGAATATGAGAAAGTGAGAGAACTGACACTGACAGATCTTTCCATCCCTAGCTGGGGCTGATGGAAGTTGTAATCCAAAGCATCAGGAGGTTTGGAAATGTACAACTACTGCTGTACATAGAGTGAAGGTAGGAAGTCGCCTTATGCCAGATCAGACCATTCGCCTGTCTAGCTCAGCGTCATTTACACTGAATGGCAGCTGATCTCCAGGGTTCCGAGCAAGGGCCTTTCCCAGTCCTAACTGGAGATGCTGTGAACCTGGGATCTTTTACATGCAAAGCCTGGGCGTTGCCACTGAGCGACGGCCTTTTCCGCTGCAACAGAGAAGCGTCTGCTGCAGATGACTGACATGATAATTTGGTGGAATTTGTAAGGAAGGAGCATGTAATGTTTTGCAGGAGAAAAACATCAGAAATATGTGGCAGGCAGGAGCGGGATTATAATTGGTCATAATATTTAGAAGCATTTTATTAATATTATTATGATCTCTCACACACCGAAATACTGTAGGAACACAGGACGTTGCCCTACTGAGTCAGACATTGGCCCATCTAGCTCAGGGTTGCCTGCACTGACTGGCAGCAGCTCTCCCGGGTTTCAGGTAAGGAGTTTCTCCCAGGGGAGAGGGAGGAGAGGCCGGGGATTGAACCTGGGACCTTCTGCATGCAAGGCAGATGCTCTGCCACTGAGCTATGCTCCTTCTCCATCGTTAAATGCCTATAAAATGCTCACCCGCAAGCTATCTTTCCCTTATTCTCCGTTTTCCTCCCGTTACCCCAATTCAGCTCTGACACCTTCCTTCCCCCCCCCAGCTTACACCTATTTTCAATTAGATATTCATGTGCACTTACTGACCTAGAGGCTGGGAGTGGCTGTCTGCATGCCAGAGAGGGCAGGGCGTCCTATAATGGAAAAAAAGGAGAAAAAAAAATCAATGCACAGTTAATTAAAAAAGAAAAAGGTGTGCCACAGGGTACAGCACCATAGAACACATGGATCTCCACCTCTGCACTATACCTTTAGGTGACTTTGCCTTTCACTTTCTGAGATGGCGTGCAAGCAGCAGTGCATGTTGCTGATCTCCAATTCTCATCATGTCCGACCATTAGGCACGCTGACTAGGGCTGATGGGAACTGGTGTCCAACAACATCTGGAGGGCCGCAGGTTCCCCATCCCTGCTCTTGCCCCTCACAGGCTTGAGAGGGTCCTCAGCACCGTGCCCTGGTGGATCCCTTCCCCACCATGATAGCAGACTGACCTGGCGGTAGTAGTGGTGGTGGCACTCCTCAGACGGGCAGCACAGTTTCACGCCCCACAATGCAACATTGCTCCGAGGCATGAAAATGGAGCTGAACATGGGGGCGGCTTGATCAGCCGGCACTGAGTACAAGGGGAGAAAACAACTTAAATGAGGACCAAGGGCCGTTGTTAACTATGGGCCCTGCTAGAACTCGGGGGGGGGCAGCAGATGCCCGAGAATGCCAACTGATGGTGCCAAAACTATGAGTCTTTCTGCTCTTGTCTCCATCATCCCTAGCCTGTGTTATTGATTGCACTCCAACTGCTGCCTGGACACCTCTGGCTTAGACAGCAATTCTAAAGCCACTCACTAAGAGGTAAGCCACACTGAATTCAGTGGGAATTGCTTCCAGGGTGACATGCATACGATTGCACTGCTTTTTTCTGAAATCACTGGCCAAAGATCAAGCACTGTCCGCTAATCCCAGATGTGTGTGGGCGGTGGTGGGGTCACTGTGCTAATCAATACTGAGAGAAAGGAACTTTGCCCGTGCTCAGAGGTACTGGGTTTCATCCAACAGTGTCTTTGCATTAGAGGAAAGGACTTCAACTTCTACACAGTGGTCAGGGGCAGGCTTGAGGGGGCTCTGAGCAACTTGCCCTTCAGGCTCCTCATCCCCACCCTGGCAAGCTTATCAGGTGGTGGCCGGAGGTACAGGCATCGCTTTCCCCCCCTTTATTTTCCCATTCTTTTTTTTACTATAGCAGCAGAGCAGCAGTGTTCAGAAACAAAGCACCAAGGGAGACTGCAGTCGCTGCCCACTCCATCATCATACCCTCAGAAGGCCTCTTATTTAGCTATATGGGAGAACTTTGACTCGGTTTGCATTTCAGGGTGAACCTTCTGGATTTGCACTTTCTGGAAGGCAGCCGTCTTTCAAAATGTGCACTTCTCCAAATTTTGCAATGCAATTCGCTGGCCAAGAGAATTGCATATATTAGTGAAAATTGCATTGCAAAACCCCTTTATATTAGGTGAAATCGCTTGCAGAAATTTGTATGTTAGGCATATGAAAAGGTGTGTACTGGGAGAAATTCGCATAAAAATGCTGGTGAATTAATACAGAAAACTGTACTTGCCCTGGAAAAAGGGAAAACTGAGAGAATCCAAAATTGATAGATTCGCCTTATTTACTTATTATTTTTCTAATTGCCCTTTATCCCAAAGCATCTCTTAGTGGAATAACCCCCCCCACCCCTGCCACACTCTTTATCTGAGGCTTCATCTCCACTGGCACAGGATCCAACAGTACATCCCTGAAGGAACGTTTCAAGAGTAGATAAAGACTGTGGTATCCGATTCCTGCAATAGCTGCATCCCAGAAAGCAATAGAAAGGTTCAGTAGAATCCATTCCAATGGAAAGAGAGAAGAACACCAGACCTGTTTGAATGACTTCCAGAGTCATAGGTGGCATCCTTCCAGACACCAATTGCTGGAAACTGCAGGAGGGGGAGAGTGCTCTTGCGCTCAAGTCCAGCTTGCAGGCTTCCCATGGGGATCTGGTTGGCCACTTGGAGAACAGGATGCTGGACCAGATGGTCCGCTGGACTGATCCAATAGGATCTAATGTTAATTATCCACTGAGAAACGAGCCCTTTTGAAGCATAATGAAAATGGACACATCTATCAGTCAGGTAGTGCAAGACGCCAACACAGGAATATAGGGTGCTGCCTTAAACCAAGTCAGACAATGGGTCCGTCTAGCTCACACTTGTCTGCACTGACTGGCAGCAGCTTGCTAGGGCTTCAGGCAGGGGTCTCTCTCAGCTGTATCTGGAGATGCCGAAGACTGAACGTTCTGCCTGCAAAAAAGATTCTTTACCACTCGGCTATGTCTAGTGAAGCCTAGTAAAGTGACCTAGAGAGGTAGTGGGCTCTCCGACATGGGAAACATTCAAGAGGCAGCTGGACAGCCATCTGTCGGGAATGCTTTGATTTGGATTCCTACATTGAGCAGGAGGGAGTGCTCCTTCTGACTCTACGATTCCATGATTCTATGACTTAGACATAGGAAGACAAGATACACTATTCATGCCATGTAGCTCTGTATTCCCTACACTGACTGGCAGTGGATCTCCAGGTTATCAGACAAGGGGCCTTTTCCCAACCCTAACTGGAGATGCTGGGGATTGAAACTGGCACCTTCTGCATACAAAGCAGCTGCTCTGCTACTGAGCTATGGCCCTGATCCCGTGTGCATAACTTCTGCCTGGCAATGGGGGGGGGGGGCTGATGGAAGGTGCAAACCCAGAAGGCGTGAAGCAACCATCTCCCAGAGGCATCTGGCGTTGATCATCCTGCTGAAGCCAGAATGGCATTCTTCGGAGCTTGCACAACCTGTCATTAGATCCGTGACAAGCGAGAGGAAATGTAAGTTTCAGGGTTCCAGTGGGAAACGAACAAGTCCCTGGAATCCTGCCGGACTTGTTTTGGGTTTTTTGTTTACTTGGAGCCAGAGCAGCAGAGATCGCCAGAGTTGCTGGAGCCTAGAAGGTTGCTTCGTGCCCTAGATAAGCGCTGCTGTTGCTCCTGTAGTCAGAACGGCAGGAATCGGCAACCAAGAGAAAGGCCCTGAGTGAGGCTGGGGACTTGAGGTGAGGCAAGATTCACGGGCCTCTATTCCCAGTCCTACTCTTGGCCAAAGTTCTTCACAAGGGCTAGGGTTGCCAGGCTCAGGGCCTGAGAATTATTCGGTATCTTTAAGAGAAGAGAAAATTCAGCCAACTGCAGGTGTTCTTGCAACACCTTTTAAAGATACAGAAGACCTCTTGGAGGCTGGGCCTGGCAACCAAGAGGTCTTTGTAGTTTTAAAAGTTGTGCAGGGGGAATGGAGAATCCCACCTTGTGGTTTTTCCCATTACAGGGTTGCAAGAACACCTGCAGGTGGATGAATTTTCTCTTCTCTTAAAGATACAGAATCATTCTCAGGCCCTGAGCCTGGCAACCCTAACAAGGGCTATACTGTGGAAGAAGCAACATACTTGGAAGTGTCCAGGGCTGCTGATCATCAAGTTCTGACTTTTCCTTTGGTGTTTTTCTTTCAGTTTTAGTGTCAGCTATTTTGTGTGTGTGTGTGTATGGTTGAACAAAGCATAGGAACACAGGAAGCTCACTTTTACTGAGTCAGACCATTGGTCCATCTGGCTCAGTATTGTCTACACGGACTGGCAGCAGCTCTCCAGTGTTTCTGACATGGCACATTCCTAGCCCTACCTGGAGATGGTGGGGATCCAACCTGGGACCTTTTTCTTGCAAAGCAGATGCTCTGTCACTGAGCTACAGCCCTTCCCTAGATTTTTTTAACCAGTGGGGTTTAATTCCCCCACGAATTCCTTTGATCCAGTGCCTTAATCCACCAGATTTTACCTGCCCTAAAATATGCCTCACCATTTGATAGACCAGAATTGCCAAAGCCCCACCCCTTAATTGCAATAAACAGCTATGCTTCATCCCACCCCCCAAAATGCCAAGCTCTACCTCCTTGTTTGTTTAAAAAAAATCTTCCCCAAGCTCCATCCCCAAAGATGTGAATACTCTTTTCTTGACTGTATATTCAGATGTGCAGGGTCCCTCCATGATAGTCACAGCAGGCTCCCTCACAACCACACACCCCTTTTCCACTTTCCTGGTCTTTCTTGCTCTCTCTGTCATCTCGCAAGTCCACACTCCACTACGACAGACATCCCTAACAACCAAAAAAAGGGGAATCTGTGTGTTAGCTACTGAGAAGACTCTTCTCAATGGCTGACTCACCTCCTTTCACTCTGACTGGCTCCAATCAGCACAAAAGGACAAGGACTCTTTGCAGTGGCTAATACAATCTCTTTTCATGCTGATTGGCTCACACATATGGACCTGGCTGGGATTCTGCTCCCCAAAAAGTAATGGGTCTACAACCCCTCGCAACCCTGGATGACTACGCCCCCATATATATATTTAACAAATTAGAAATCCTCATCTATAGGACATTGTTGTAAACTGTGAGTGAACCAGTTTATCCCATTTCTAGTTATTCCACTAAACAGGATAAAATAGGGTTGCCAAGCTCAAGGCCTGAGAATGATACTGTATTTTTAAGAGAAGAGAAAATTCAGCCAAGTGCAGGTTTTCTTGCAACGCTATAATGAGAAAAACCACAAGGTGGAATTCTCCCTTTCCCCTGCACAACTTTAAAGATATAGAAGACCTCTTGGAGGCCGGGCCTGGAGACCAAGAGGTCTTCTGTATCTTTAAAATGAGAAGCCACCAGGAAGGGCATGAGCGCAGCAGCGTTCTTCCAACCAGTGATCCCCAACGCATACTGCCTCCTACAGTGGAGACACAGCGTAGCCATCATGGCTAGCAGCCTTATTCTCCAAGAATTTGTCTAATTTACTTTTAAAGCCATCTGAGTTGGTGGCCATCACTATATCCCGTGTAGGGTTGCCAAGGCCTGATCCTGATGCTGTATCTTTAGGAGAAGAGAAAGTCAGCCAAGTGCAGGTGTTCTTGCAACACTGTAATGAGAAAAACCACAAGGTGGAATTCTCCCTTCCCCCTGCACAACTTTTAAAGATACAGAAGACCTTTTGGTTGCCAGGCCCAGCCTCCAAAAGGTCTTCCTTATCTTTAAAAGTTGTGCAGGGGGAAGGGAGAATTCCACCTTGTGGTTTCTCCCATTACAGTGTTGAGAGAACACCTGCACTTGTCTGAATTTTCTCTTCTCCTAAAGATACAGGATCAATCTCAGGCCCTGAACCTGGCAACCCTAGGATAACATAAAAAATGTGTAACATTTCCCCAGGAAAACAAGTTTAACACACACAACCTGAATACATAGGGCAGCCTTCCTTAACGTGGTGCCTTCCAAATGTTTGGACGGCAACTCCTATCAGCTGAGGGGAACAGATTAAACATTTGGAGGGCACCAAGTTGAGGTAGATTGGCACAGATAGGGAAGGGAAGCCAGTCTTCAGAACTGAAGGATGATTCAGTGCTGTACATCCAAGATTGTGTGCATGCTCTTCTTCTTCTTAATTAAGCACAATTTTAAATGTTGAAATTGGATTTTGATGCATGGATGTCCACAAGCTGCTTCAAGATCTGCAGCTGTGAGTTCGGATGCTCCCTCTCCCTTCCCCCACAATTTAGCCCTAAATCAAAGGCTCAATTTCTCGAGGCATCAAAAAGCATCAAGGTTCCATCAGGGCCCGTTTCATTTGCTTTTCAGAAAACGTTCTTTAGAACATCAATCTCCAGCTAGTGGGCTGAGACTCGCTACCAGGTCATGGCCTACTCTAAGATGGGTCGCAACAGGAGCACTACCACCATACAAATATATGGTTAAAAAAAAGTAAGAAATGGAGTCTGCAAGTGCATGTTTGGGTTACAGAAGGGTCCTAGGTCTGAAAGCATTGAAGACACCTGCTTTACAACATCCCCCTGCGGGCATTCTTCGTCACAGAAACATAGGAAACTGCCTTCTTCAAATCAAACCATTGGTCCGTTTGGCTTGGTATATACTGACTGGCAGCAGCCCTCCACGGTTTCAGACAGGGGACATTCCTAGCCCTGTCTGGAGATGCCAGGGATTGAACCCAGCATGTAAAGCATGTGCTCTGCCGTTGATCTACAGCCCTTCCCAGTTTGCTAACAGGTAATTATTGTAAGCTGATTTCTCACTCAGACTAGGAATGTAGTCATCCAGGTTCCCAGAGGACACCTTACTTTTTTGGGAGCAGGGTCCCTGTGCCTTCAATGCCCTTTCCTGCTGATTGGAGCCAATCAGAGAGAAAAGAGGCAAGCCATCCACTGAGAAGACTCTTCTCAATAGCTAACACACACCCCTTTAGTCTTAGTATGGCAACCAAGAAGAGAAACTCAGCAAAGGGAATTCCTTATATTACAGCATCTTAGTACATTTGTCCATGTACGTGCACAGAAAAGAGTAGAGCTAGCCGAAAGGCAACACATGGAGATCTGCATGGGTCCTTGCAATGCATCACTAAGGGAGAGCGCTCCAAACAAAGAAAGAGACTGAAAGCTCACTTTATCGTGTAGTCTTAGAAGGTTGTACAATCTTAGAAGGGGGACTAGCTGTGAAGGTGCATGGTGTGACTGTCATGAAGGGACCCCGCACTTCTGAATTTGCCACTACACTACTGCCTGAGATAGCATCAAACCACTGTTCACTCCTATACCTTTCATAATCCTTGTGTACTTGACACTTTGAGGATTTTGTACATTGCCATCCATTGTCATCTCCAGATGAGACTGGGAGAGACCCCTGCCCAAAATCCGGGAGAGCCACCTCCAGTCAGTGGAGACAATACTGAGCTAGATGGACCAATAGTCTGAGGCCGTATAAGGCAGTTTCTGACTTTCCTGATCTGCTCCTTTTTTGGTTTTGTTTGGGTTGGGGTTGTCTTTGCTTTATGCCGTACACTACCCTGAAATATGAAGGTGGCATGGAAATGTTTTTAACAGATAAACCATAGGCTCTGTTCCACAGAATGTAGTGTAGTGGTTAAGGTGCTGGACTACGACCTGGGAGACCAGGATTCGAATCCCCACACAGCCATGAAGCTCCCTGGGTGATCTTGGGCCTGTCACTGCCTCTCAGCCTCAGAGGAAGGCAATGGTGAACCACCTCTGAATACACTTACCATGAAAACCCTGTTCATAGGGTCGCCATAAGTCGGGATCGACTTGAAGGCAGTCCATTTCCATTTCCATTTTCTGTTACACAGGAACAAATCCACACATGAAGGCTGGGCCAGGGCCAGGGGGTGTTATCCAGCATCGTCCATCCATGTATCAATTGTATATACATTTGTTCAGTAGTGTAGTGGCAAATTCAGAAGTGCAGAACAGGGTCCCTTCATGATAGTCACGCCATGCCCCTGTCACAGCCACACACCCTTTCCCACTTTCTCCCTTGCTCTCCCTGTCCTCTTGCACGTCCACAGTCCACTGCAACAGACATCCCTAGAAGCCAATCAGCATGAAAGGAGAGGCTGTGGGTTAGCTACTGAGAAGAGTCATCTCAGTGGCTGACTCACCTCCTTTCTCTCTGATTGGCTCCAATCAGCACAAGAGAACAAGGGCTCTTCTCCGTGGCTAACACATTCCCTTTTTATGCTGATACACACATAAGGGGCTGGCTGGGACCCTGCTCCCACAATAGTAATGGGTCTACAACCCCCCGTGACCCTGGATGACTACACCTGTGCATTTGTTTCATGAACAGGGCTAGAGAGAGCCCTGAAAAACTGCCTATTGGCAGTGCCTAATTTCCAGGGCAGGGTGTTCCAGGGCTAAGACCCTGATATAGAAAGATTTTCAGTAGTTACTCACTGGTGGGGAAAATGCATTCTTTTCCACTCCATTAAAGCTGGCTCCACATATGAGGGGGCCTTGGGAAAAAAATCTGTTCCTATGGCCCCCCTCCTCCATCAACATTTCACTAAACGTGGATGAAAACCAGTGTTTTCCCTTGCTAAGTCAATCAATATCAAGCCACTGTTAAAAAGGCACACCCACAGAGTCTGCTTAAAAAGCTGGCGACCCAAGAGACAGGGGATGGGTTCTTCTTGAGACCAGCACCAAAAATTTAATTTAGGCATCGGCAACTCAACTTGTGGGCTTCCTGTGCTGGGATTGCAACGAGCAGCAGATTGTGGTCTCATTGCAATAGACAATGGGGCTCATTTTCTCCTTTAACAGAAGGAAGGCAATATTATCCAATGTACCTCCCAAAGCTATTGGGAGAATGAATTTGATTAATGTTTGCCTGACACAGGTTGACAATGTACTATATCCTCAAAGTGCTGAGTGGAAGGATTATTAAAGGTTCAGGGGAGAAAAGCGCTTTGGTGCTATCTCAGTGAGAAATCAGCTCCCAATCTCAGCAAGAAACCACTTCACAACAATTAGCCGCCAGCAAACTGGGGGGAGGGCTGTGGCTCAAGGGTACACCAGACTTTTTGCATGCAGGATGCCCCAGGTTCAGTCCCCAGCATCTCCAGGTAGGGCTGGGAGAATTTGCTGCCTGAAACCCTGGAGAGCTGCTGCCAGTCAGTGTAGACAATACTGAGCTGAGATGGACCAATGCTCTGACTTAGTAGAAGGCAGCTTCTTATATTCCTAATTTGGCACTAGGAAGACACAGCAGTGCTCTTGCACAGTTCCCGTTAGTTTTAACATGTGCAGGAGAACTTCCTGCTGAAATCCGAACCATTGTGGATCAGGGCTATGCAGCCAAACTTCCCATGGCACTAGTTACTGCCTTCTGAGGGCACTTCCAGATATTTTTAATGAGCATCCTGATTTGTTTGCAGGGAGATTAGATGACATTAGCTTTTTAAGGAGAATTCACTCTGATTTGTTTGTGCTTTATAAGCAAGTGTTATCTCATACTTTTCAGTGCATTTTCCCCTTCACATTCCTTACAGCAAAAGGTCCAATTCTTGGGGGAAGCAGGCTTGTTGCGCAAGAACTCACAATCCGCTTTAATCACACACGCTGAATTGGCCGGTATGAGATTGAATCCCACCTGAAAACTGCAACAGTCTGGAAGTGCCCTGGGTGTCTGTCACCTTTCCGAACATCCTTTGTTTCCAAAGAAAGAGAACAGGAAGAAGAAGAAGAAAGTATACAGTATATCCGGTCCTTATTTGGGCGCAGGAAAATTGGAGGGGATGTGAATGCCAATGAGCACTAGGTATCTGGAGCCTTCGAGAAAGTATAATAAAGAAACCGAATGCATTGTGTTTGAATAAAATATAATTTTGGAATGAGTCAGGGAGGTTTAAGAGGCTGTTGTAAAGCATTTGGAGCTGGCAATAGCAGGTGATGGCAAAAGCAGTGGTTTGATCCTATGAGCAGCGGTGTGCAGCTACTCCACTGCTGGGAGCGTGGCCAGGGGCATTAGGAGCGCCTCCAGACGAGGAGTGGAAGGATCTGTCCGTTTCAGTTCTCTCTGCTTCTCATTTTTCCAATCTTAAATTTGGTTTCCCGCATTTCTGCAGTCATTTGCATATAATCGGGACTGCTACCTCAGGTGTGGGGAAGGAAGCAATCCCGTCACCAGGGTTGAACTAAGGCCACATCCACACCATTATTTATTCCACTATTATTCCACTTTACACACTCATGGCTTCCCCAAAGAATCCTGGGAAGTGTAGTTTGTGAAGGGTGCTGAAAGTTGTTAGGAGACCCCTATTGCCCTGACAGTGCATCATTTCCCAGAGTGGTTTAACAATCAGCTTCCCCAGGAAAACTCTGGGAATTGTATTGAGTCCAACATTGAATTAAACAATATGTTTTAAACCTTTTTTTAAAGATGTCTTGAAAGCTTTTAAAGAATGTTTTTAACGTTGTTTTATTGTCATGTATTTTAAAGCCTGTTTTTATGATGTTTTAAAGTGTTTTTAGTGCTTTTGGTTTCTGCCCTGGGCTCCTGCTGGGAGGAAGGGAGGGATAGAAATCTAATAAATAAATAAATAAATAAAATTGTAGCTCTGTCAGAGGAAGAGAAGTCTCCTAACAACTCTTAGCACCCTTAACAAGTTCCCAGGAAGCTTTGCGGGAAGCCATGGCTGTTAAAGTGGCATCTTAGTGCTTTAAATGTATAAGATTCTATCAGACCACTGTTGCATTCAGCAGGTTAGCCCCACTTTGGTGACTAGGGTTGCCAGGCTCAGGGCCTGAGACTAATCCTGTATCTTTAGGAGAAGAGAAAGTCAGTCAAGTGCAGGTGTTCTTGCAACACTGTAATGGGAAAAACCGCAAGGTGGAATTCTCCCTTCCCCCTGCAGAACTTTTAAAGATACAGAAGACCTCTTGGAGGCTGGGCCAGGCAACCATTATCACATGATCCTGTCTTTAAGGTTGATCAGGATTCAAATACTGCTGTGAGTTTTCAGATTTCTTCACAAACAAGGAAGAATTTAGGAGAAAGGTGAGTGTGCATGTGAGAACTGTTGCCCAGTGGCCTGCAACCTGATCCCGTGCATGTTTACTCAGAAGTAAGACCCACTGGGCTCTTACACTGAAGTAAACGTGCATAAGATTGCAACCTAAGGAGGGTGAACAAGGAATGCAATCAAATAAATGCTTAAGCTTTAAGTTTGATTCCTGCATTAAGCAGGTGGTTGGACTCGATGGCCTTATAGGTTCCTTCCAACTCTGCTACTACAGCCTAGGATTGCAATGATATACATTCTTACTTCAGAGTAAGCCCCATTGAACTCAGTGAGATTTACTTCTGAGTAAACATGCATAGGTTTGTGTTGTTTATACTTATTACCTGAACATAAAGGGGTTTACTTCTGAGTCACAGGATTTGATTGACAGGCTTAAGACCCATTGAAATTAATTGGTCTTAAGTTAGTTGCAACAAGCTTGTGGGACTTAAGCGTGATGATCACTGTGTGCTTCTATGTGAGTTCCGGAGAGCATTTTCACATTAGTTTCACTAATGTCTTGACACGTCTTTTTTTACTGCAGTCAGATCAATCACATATCTGTTTAATATAATAATAATAATAATAAACTTTAATTTATAGGCCGCCTATCTGGCCAATGGCCACTCTAGGCGGCATACAATAAAGCACGATAAAATACATGGTAAAATATGATACAATAAAAACAATATAACCAGTACAGCACAATGCAAAATTACAATATTTAGTAGAGTTGTCAGTAATACAATTCTGAAGCTAGTTCACCTTAGAAGTCTCAAGTTCATAAAGGCCTGATGGAAAAGCCAAGTCTTCAGGCCTCGGTGAAATATATATAAGGAAGGGGCATGTCGAAGATCTATTGGGAGGGAGTTCCAAATCGTGGGGGCCGCCACAGAGAAGGCCCTCTCCCGAGTCCTCACCAACCCAATCACTTTAGTTGACGGGACTGAGAGGAGGCCCTGAGTGGCAGATCTTGTAGGGCGGCACAGTTTATGATGTTGGAGGCGCTTCATCAGGTATACTAGGCCGAAACCATACAGGGATTTATAGGTTAATACCAACACCTTGAATTGAGCCCGGAAAATAACTGGAAGCCAGTGTAGATTGTACAGCACTGGGGTAATATGATCATAACGGCGGGTGTTCGTAAGTAGACGAGCCGCCATATTTTGTACCAGCTGTAATTTCTGGACTGTTTTCAAGGGTAACCCCACGTAGAGCGCATTGCAGTAGTCTAAATGAGAGGTGACCAGAGCGTGTACTACGAGTGGGAGCTGGTGGACAGGAAGGTAGGGTTGCAGTCTTCGTATGAGACGCAATTGACCCCAAGCTGCCCGGCACACCGATGAAACCTGAGCCTCCATGGACAGCTTGGAATCAAGGATCACCCCGAGGCTGCGGACCTGGTCCTTCAGGGGCAATTTTACCCCATTAAATACCAGGTCGATGTTTCCCAACCCCCCCTTGTCTCCCACGAGCAGTACCTCAGTTTTATCAGGATTCAGCTTTAGCCTGTTTCTTCCCATCCATCCACTCACGGATTCCAGACACTTGGACATGGTCTCCACAGCCGACTCTGGTGAGGACTTAAATGAGAGGTAGAGCTGAGTGTCATCCGCATATTGGTGGCACTGCAGCCCAAACCTCCTGATGATAGCTCCCAGCGGTTTTACATAGATGTTAAATAGCATGGGAGAAAGGATAGAGCCCTGTGGCACACCGCAATTGAGGGGCCAAGGGTCTGAAACCTCATCTCCCAATGCCACCTGCTGGTGCCTATCGGAGAGAAAGGAACGGAACCAGTTTAATACTATGCCTCCTATTCCTAATCCCTCCAGACGATCCAGCAAGATACCGTGGTCGACGGTATCAAAAGCCGCTGAGAGATCGAGGAGGACAAGAAAGGTGAATTCTCCCCTATCTAATGCCCTCCTCATATCATCCACCAGAGCGACCAAGGCTGTTTCAGAAGCATACCTGTTTAGGAACACAGGTGAGCCTTATACTGAGTCAGACCGTTGGTCCATTCAGCTTAGTATTGTCTACACTGGCTGGCAGCAGCTCTCCAGGGTTTCAGACAGGAGACATTCCCAAGCCTACCTGGAGATGGCAGGATTTGAACCTGAGACCTTCTGCACGCAGAGAGCCAGTGTGGCATAGTGGTTAGAATGTTGGACTACAACCTGGGAGACCAGGGTTCGAATCCCCACACAGCGATGAAGCTCACCAGGTGACCTTGGGCCAGTCACTGCCTCTCAGCCTCAGAGCGAGGCAATGGTAAACCCCCTCTGAATACCGCTTACCTTGAAAACCCTATGCATAGGGCTGCCATAAGTCGGGATCAACTTGAAGGCAGTCCATTTCCATTTCCTTCTGCATGCACTCAGATGCTGTACCACTGAGCTATGCCCCCCCTAATAAACGTTGGAGGTAATGAGGTCAGCGGGGAAAATGTGCTTGTGTCTGGAACACGAGGGATTTTATCCAATTGTACGCCACTGTGGGAAAAAGGAGAGAGAGAGAGAGAGAGAAGAGGGCACAGCGTCCCAGATTGTAGAACTTGGCATGAAATAATAAGTCAGATGGACAATCAATCATGTGAAGTAGCCACACTGGTTTATTAGACGGCTCTTTTGTTCCAGGACCACCCTAGTTCACTGTGCCAGACGCAAAGGGAGTCCCGTGGCAGCAGCATTCATTCTCTGTGTGTGGCAGAAGGATGGAGGGGAGGGGAGGGGAGGCACTCGCCTGCATTCCAGGGCCAGCAGGCCTTTCCCTTCGTTCCCTTCTCTCATGAGTCACGCTCAGGACGCCTCTCCCTTTCCTCCTCTTCTCCCGCCCTCTCCTTCCCGCAGCGCACGCTGTCAGCCTCAAGACAACAACGCCCCAAATCAATCCAGGGGTTTAGGGACACCTTTCCCATGAGACCAAAAGAAAATGAGTGATGAGGATGGGACTCCCTCCTTGGGAATAGAAAGACAACTGAGGGATGAAAAGATCAGCCCATTTCGGTTCTCTCGCTTTCTCATTTTTCCAGTTTTAAAACTTAGTTCTCCACCTTTCTGTAGCAATTTGCAATTTTAAGGAAAAGAAACCTCATGAGAATTCTCAAGCATCTTAGTGTGGGTTTCTCCTAATAAACACATTTTTGCAGGCAGTTTTGACTAATGTCCATGTTTTTGCAAGCCATTTCTCATCATATAATGCATTTTTGTGTGTTATTTTCACTCATAAATGCATTTTATGCACACTTCCCCCTAACATATGCATTTTTGTAAATGTCGTTTGGTTGACGAACTGCATTGCAAAATTTGGATAAGTGCAAATAACAAAGGATGGCTGTGTTTTGGTTCTCATATTGTTTTGGGAAGTGTGAATTTAATAGATTCAGCTTGAAATGTGAACTGAATCGAATTTCTTGGCCATCCCTAGCAGGCGCATGATGGCAAAACTGTTATTTTTGGCCATCTCACAAAACAAGGGCTCTCAGATTAGGTGATTTAATATCTTTTTGGCTGGGTAGCATATACCATTAACTCTGTTATTTTACTGATCAAATTGGTTTTAAAATAGTTTAGTGAAAAGTCTGGTGGTTCCTTGCTGCTGTCTTTGTCCTTTTGTGGATGTTGTTGCTCTTCTTGTTATTGCTACTACGATGCACTCGGAATGAGAGGCATCTGTACTTGGGTGAATGACAAACACGCAGTAGGATGGCTGCGTTTGGGAATAGTGTGCAAATCTCTACGAGTACAGAAGGGCCCCCGGCTAATTAGAGGAATGAGTCACTGGGGACTGAATAACAAGAGGATGACTCCAGCCAAGCCAGGTGTAATAACTGGTTAGTGCCTCTGCTCAGGCAGGGGGAACAGAAGCCATACACTGCTACACTGTATTTTTCAAGAGAATGGCAAGTGGTTTAAGTCCACTGAGAAAACTGCATGCCATAATTCACAGGGCCATTTCACCACACACTGCACAAGGCAAAATGTGCGTCTTAGCAATGACAGTGCCAGCCTAAGGCTCTTTGCTGCCTGGGGTGGAGCAGCAAATGGCATGCACACCCTTCAAAGTCAAGGGGTATAGCCAGGGCCAGACTACAGCAGGCCTTTGAAAGTGGTGGCAGTGACACGGCGGCACTACTGCTGCCCACCACTGCCAAGGGCTTAAATACACCTGGCCGCATCTGCACACTAGCATGGTGCGCACCCACACCTGCCTTCACCCAAGATGGCAGCGAGGGTGACTTGATGCCCCTGCCACCATCTTGGGTGATGGCAAGCATGTGTGCGCTGACATGGAGATGCAGTAAGTGGTGCAGACAGCTCATGCCAGCAGCGGGACGAGGGTGTTGCCTGGGAGGCGGACTCCTGCTCCATCAACCATGGCAGCATCAGGTCATGAGGCACATACTCTGTGACCTGATGCTAGTACAGATTGCAGAGCAGGAGCTATACCCACCCAGACCCAGCAGCTGGGGCCCCTATCAGCTACAGGGGCGCTTGACCAGTGCCCAACTTGGCCAAGAACATCACATGGACTGTACCACTTTAGAGCAGTGTAGTGCAATCTAAAAAAAGAAGGAAAAAAGCTCTCACTGAATAGATGGGGTGGTAAAAAAAAAACCCTCCAAAACCTCTACACACAGAAAACTAGAAAAGTCTGTCTGCCTAAAAGACTAAGGTAAGAGAAGACCCTTCTCCATAACTTCTAATGCTCTCCGTGCAGGGAGATTTTCTGTTTTTCTTATATGAATGAATATCCAAATGAGCAATTTCCAATCTGCAGTCTGAGGCCCCATCTGCACTATCCATTAAAGCAGTATCATACTGCTTTAAGCAGTCATGGCTTCCTCCAAAGAATCCTGGGAAATGGAAGTTTCTTAAAGGTGCTGAGGGTTGTTAGGATACCCCAGTTCCTCTCACAAAACCACCGTCTCAGACTTCCCTGGGGAGAGGAATTTATTGTTAAACTACTCCGGAAACTGTAGTTCTGTGGCTGGAATAAGGGTCTCCTAACAACTCTCAGCACCCTTACCAAACTACTGTTCTCAGAATTCTTTGGCGGAAGCCGTAACTGTTTAAAGTGGTACAATACTGCTTTAAATGGACCACACAGATATATCCTGAAGCAATGTCATCTAGCAACAGCACAACTGTGCTGGCTGGGGTTGCTGGGAGTTGTAGCCCAAAATATCGGGGGGGGCACCAGATTGGCTAAGGCTGGTGCATAACTTGTGTATGTATGTAAGTCCTTTCAGACCTTCTGTGGAAACATGCTTATGAGTAGGGTTGCCAGGTCCATGGCCTGAGACTGATCCTGTATCTTTAGGAGAAGAGAAGGTCAGCCAAGTGCTGGTGTTCTTGCAACTCTGTAATGGGAAAAACCACAAGGTGGGATTCTCCCTTCCCCCTGCACAACTTTGGAGCCCCTCTTGGAGGCTGGGCCTGGCAACCAAGAGGTCTTCTGTATCTTTAAAAGTTGTGCAGGGGGAAGGGAGAATTCCATCCTGTGGCTTTTCCCATTACGGTGTTGCAAGAACACCTGCACTTGGCTGACCTTCTCTTCTCCTAAAGATACAGGATCAGTCTCAGGCCATGGACCTGGTAACCCTACTTATGAGATATGTGACAGGCCTGCAACAGTGAATCGTTGTGATCCCTGTAAGCACATTCAGGCAAACATCTGAACAGAGCTAGTGTCACTTGTTGGGGATGATACATTTGTTTTAAACTGTTTTTAATATTGTATTTTATATTGTTGTGACCTATCCTGGCACCTTGACATAACAACAACAACAACAATAATAAATGAGATGCTGTCCAGCAACAACTTCCACACCTGAAACCTGAAACTGGTGCCAGCATCCGGCACCCTTGGGCAGCTGTGAAGGTTCTAGTACCCTAGCAAGCCCCTTCACCTACCAGAGCTGTGTCCCTTTCCCCCTTTTTCCCTGGGCTGGTCCTCTGAGCATTGGGCACGTAGCCACCATTTCAATTTCCCACAATGCTTCTGCCTTACTGTTGCTCCAAGGCACTATGGTAAATGTAAACTGTGACTACACCCTGCCAGCCAGCATTGCTCAGAGGACTCTCGGTGCCATCTGCCACCATTGCCGGGCAAGCCTACTAGGGTCCACTGAGAGAGTACGGGCCCAACAAGGACACTTTGCTCATACAACCCCTTCAAATCCCTGTAACACAGCAGTAGCTGATGTAATGCCTTCTGGATTTTCAACAAGCCTTTTAAGTAGAGACCTTATCCCAGTCTGCATCTGTGCTGGCTCTGCTTTTGACGACGTTTTTAAAGTTGTTTTAAGATGTTTTTAAGATGATTTGTTTTAAGATGTTTTGAAGTCTTTTGTTTTTAAGATGTTTTAATGTGCTTTTAGTGTTTTTGTTTGTTGGACAGCATCAGCCGCAGACACCATGGCCAATGTCTAGGGAAGGGAGCTATAGTTTAGCAATATCTGGAGGGCACCATGTTGGCTGCCCCTGCTCCAAGGGATGGTACACTTAGTAACAAGCACAACCTTTTCCCCTGTTGCAGAAGTTATATCATCAGTCAGGACAACATTCAGTCTCTCCTGTTCAAGCAGATGGTGTACCACTACAACAGCACATTACAGAGTTGCAGCTAAGTTCAGCAATTCTTGCTTTCACCTTTTTTCTCCCTCCCCTCCTTTTCATATTCAGCGTCTGTGGGACCCTTTGTGGGTTTAACCTGTTTTAGGGCTTTTTATCTTGGCAAACAATCAACTAAAGCTGCTCAGCACTTAACCTGTCCTACTACAAGAGAGAGAGATAAGAACTGTGGAGCATTTGGAGAGATGCAAACCTCTTGTTTTTCTGAACAACTTTTGTCACACAGAAAATAGTCTTCAAAGGACTGAAAGGAGAATTTGGGGTGGGGTGGGCTTTAATGTATCATACACATTGCAGTGCAAATTCACACCTGCAGACAAATGTGCGCCCAGCCTGCTCATGCACACAGTGATCTACAAAAGTAATCTGTACACTCTGTGGTGTGTGTGTATGTGTGTGTTTCAACGTCTATTGTAGGGATGTGGGAGAAATTGTTCGCTTTTAAAGGTGAACCTACCAAAGTCATGCTTTCCAAAACAATTTGCGAACCAAAACACAGCCATCCTTTGAAATTTCCACTTCTCTGAATTTTGCCATGCAGTTCTCCAGCCAAATAATGTATACAAAAATGCATTAGAGCAAAGTCTGCATAAAAACACATATATTAGTGAAAATAACACCAAAAAAGGCATTACATTAGGGAAAATTGTTTTGCAAAAATGTGCACGTGAGGCAAAAATGCATAGAAAAATGTGTTTATTTGGAGAAATTCACACTAATATGCTGGTGAATTTTCATGAGGTTTTTTTTTTTTTAATTGCTGCAGAAATGTGGAGAACTAAATTTAAGATTGGGAAAATTACAAACTGGGAGAAGCCAAAACTGACTGATCCATCCCTAATAAGGGGTTCAATATTGCTGTATGCATTGGGGTACAATATCCCCACCTGTTGTGAAGTTGTTTTCACTTCCTTTTGATGAGAAAACACTTTGTAAACCATTTCTTCTAACAGCAATCTCAGGTGGCGAGTGCCAACAGAAATGGTACAAGCCAGGGCCTCTGAGAAACAAGAGGGCGGTATCACCATGCTCAGGGGATCCTTGAGGCCTGCAGAAGGACAAAACAGCTTAAAAAAACCCTTAGGGGGCAAACCACCACCCTAAACAGTCTAAAGGGACCTGAGAATGCTCAGTATCCATGGAATGCCAGTTGGAAACTGGTAACGATGCACTGCAACATTTTCTTGCAGGTTCCATTTGGACACAAGTATACAAAGAGAACCAGAGCTTGGAAAAGTTACTTTTTTTGAACTACAACTCCCATCAGCCCAATCCAGTGGCCATGCTGGCTGGGGCTGATGGGAGTTGTAGTTCAGAAAAGTGATGTTTCCAAGCTCTGAAGAGAACCTATGAGAAGGAAAGTAACTCCTTAACACAAACAACAGAACCCCACAGCATAACTTGTGGTCCTCTCCAGAGCTTGGAAGATTACTTTTAAAAAGTAATAAATTACAGTTACAATTACTTGGCCCAAAAAAGTAGTAATTACCGTTACAATTACAATTGCTCTGAAAGTAACTGATTACTTTACTTTTTCTCAAAAGTAATCACTACAATTACATTTCAGTTACTTTTTTAAAAAAACTCCTACAAGGTGCTGGCCTTGGCTGCTGCACATCTAAGAAGCCTAAAACAATATTAAAAATAAACACACACACACAGGGGGTAGTAGAATAAAAAATTTTATCCATAAGATTAACATAATGGCATAACAGAATCTCACATCCCCCCAAGCAATGAAGATACCCCAACTCTTGAAATCAAATTTTACACTTGAAATGCTTTTATAATATGTTTCTGTTATGTCTCAAAAGAACAAGATGCTCAAAGAGCATGTCAGACAAGGAATGTCTTTTTACAGTCATTACGTTGCCACCAGTACTGAACAGGCATTCTACCGCGGTGCTTGAAGGCATGCCTGTGTTGTGCTGCAAAAAACACCGCAGCACACGTGGAAAGCCATGGAGTGATGACACTTCCCTGCTGGGAGACTTCAGGTACCTCACCAGTTCCTCCTCAGCAGTGTCCACTGCTGACTTCTTGCCCTGGGGCAGAAAGGTAAAGAAGTCATCTTGTAAGTCATCTCCTTCCTGGTCTTTATCTGAAGACTGATCACTGTCCTCATTAAGTACACCCATCTTTATTTCAGCTTTCAACAAGGCTTCCATTGTGTATCTAAGAAAGAGAGAGGATATGTTAACACATATATGTTAGGAAACCATCATCTGCTCTTCATTTCCTGATGCTTGTCATGTCCCCTGGTTCAGGGTCCAGCCTGAGCCTGTGGATGATGACATGGAAGGTAGGAAGGTGACCAAGTCACCACACTCATGGGGCAGCACAGCAGACCCTTAAGGATTACCTGCAGCAACCCAAGGTTGTGATGAGGAGCCCCAGGAAGAAAAGGCCCAGCCCTTGCCTACCACCTTAAGCCCTCTGATGCCTCCCTTGAGACAACATTTCCCTTGGAGTAATCCACCCAAAGGGCTTCCCTAATGTTCTTACTTGTTGGTATGGGTGGCGGCCTGACACGATTCCAGCCAATCGAGTTTGAAGCGGTGGTGTAGGCAGGCTGCCAGAAGAAGCCTCTTGTCCTCCCAGATAGCTGCAAACCGCTTTCTTAGGGCTTCGCGCACACCTCTCAGCAGCTGAAAACCAGAGCTTGGAAGTAACTCGTTATTTTTAACGAGTTACTTTTAATTCGTTACAATTTTAAATAACGAGTGGGTAATTCCATTACATTTGGCAAGTAACGGAACGAATAGTAATTTCCCTACTTTTCAGCTTCAACTTTAACGTTTCCACGTTAGGTTGGACGTTAATTGGGGGCGGGAACAAGGGGAAATCAGCTCCTGGCTGTGATTGGTTAACACAAGACATGTGCCTCACACTGATGGACCTCTGCGCAGACTGTCTCTTCCCTTGTGATCTGTGTTAGGAGGCACGATAGAAGAGATGAATAGGCAGGGGGAGCCTGCTAGCGTCTGACTCTGAGAGGAAAAAATGGACGCCGGAGGAAAAAGCCAGGGCAAGGAAGGCAGAATGGCGAAGAGCTGTGGAGGTGAGTGACGATGATTTGTGTGTGTGTGTGCCCCGGTGTGTGTGTTTTCGGCTGGAGTCTCTGGTTTTGGGGGGGGCCTCCGGCTCTCTGGCTACCACCCCTTACTCTCTGGACTCTCCGCTTCAATTTAAAAAAAAAAGTTTCTAGGTGGTCTAATTCCCGAGATATACACCAAAACTTAAAACCCCCCTGCACAACTTTTTTTTAAACAGATCATGCTCTAGCTACAACTCCCATCAGCCCAATCCAGTGGCCATGCTGGCTGGGGCTGATGGGAGTTGTAGTTTAAAGTAACTTTTCAAAGCTCTGGCTGCAACCCCGCCCTTTCATGATTGTGAGTAAAGTGCAGACTTGTGTTTGTATTGCAAATCTCTCTCCCTCCAACCCTATTTTTAAAGAAATTAGGCAGGGTTTATCACAGTTTTTATTATGTAGGAAACTAATACTCATTTTTTAAAAAAATGAATGAAGTTTATTTATTTATTTTTATTATTTTATTTATATCCCACCCTTCCTCCCAGTAGGAACCCAGGGCAGCAAACAAAAGCACTAAAAACACTTTAAAAATCAAACAGACTTTAAAATATATTAAAACAAAACATCTTTAAAAACATTTTTAAAAGCTTTAAAAACATTTTTTTAAAGAAAAAATTTAAAAACATATTAAAAAGCAATTTCAACACAGACGCAGACTGGGATAAGCTCTCAACTTAAAGGACTTGTTAAAAGAACAAGTTCCTTATCACTTGAGGCTGCAGTTTTCCCTGGTTGAGTAAGCCCCATTGAATACATTGGGACTTGCTTCTGAGTAAACAAACATAGGATTGCACTATAAATATCTTTACAGGTTATATAAATAAACATATTTGATAGTCATGCTTATATAAATATTTTCATAGAATCATAGAATAGTAGAGTTGGAAGGGGCCTATAAGGCCATCAAGTCCAACCCCCTGCTCAATGCAGGAATCCAAATCAAAGCATTCCCGACAGATGGCTGTCCAGCTGCCTCTTGAATGCCTCCAGTGTCGGAGATCCCACTACCTCTCTAGTAATTAGTTCCATTGTTGTATGGCTCTAACAGTTAGGAAGCTTTTCCTGATGTCCAGTCGAAATCTGGCTTCTTGCAACTTGAGCCCATTATTCTGTGTCCTGCACTCTGGGATCATTGAGAAGAGATCCCGGCCCTCCTCTGTGTGGCAACCTTTCAAATACTTGAAGAGTGCTATCATATCTCCCGTCAGTCTTCTCTTCTCCAGGTTAAATATGCCCAGTTCCTTCAGTCTCTCCTCATAGGGCGTTGTTTCCAGTCCCCTGATCATCCTTGTTGCCCTCTTTTGAACCTGTTCCAGTTTGTCTGCATCCTTCTTGAAGTGCAGAGACCAGAACTGGACACAGCACTCAAGATGAGGCCTAACCAGTGCTGAATAGAGGGGAACTAATACTTCACATGATTTGGAAACTATACTTCTATTAATGCAGCCTGATATAGCATTTGCCTTTTTTGCAGCCACATCACACTGTTGGCTCATATTCAGCTTGTGATCAACAACAATTCCAAGATCCTTCTTGCATGTCGTACTGCTGAGCCAAGTATCCCCCATCTTATAACTGTGCATTTGGTTTCTTTTTCCTAAGTGTAGAACTTTTACTTCCACCCAGTTTTGTCATGCTGTGTCCCTATAAGTATCCAATTGCATACTATGGTTGTACAATACTTCCTTTACATTTTAAGTATGCCTTGGGGTAGTCATGGTTCTCCATTGTTTTCATCCTGAGGGGCAGATAGGCTGAGAAATGGTGAGTAGCCCATGGTCACCCACTACACTTTATAGCTTATTTTCATTTTGAAAAATTAATTAAAACAATTTACATGCAGGCAAAATTTATTAAGCGGATTCACACAATATGTGTAAAGCACATCCAACTCGCATTTAAAGCGCACGACTTCCCCTAAAGAATTCTGGGAAGTGTCATTTCCCCCTCACAGTTATAGTTCTCACCACTCTTAACAAACTGCAGTTCCCATGATTCTGTGGTGGGATTCATGTGCTTCAAATGGGTGTTGAATGTGCTTTAAAGGAATGGTGTGGATCGGCCCTAGGTATGATGTTCATTCAAGAGTGAATTGAAAAGAACAATTTTAAAAGATACTTCTTACTCTTACTCATTTTTCAGACCTCTTTCTGAAGTAAAGGGTCAAATCTGTAAAAACATTTGGAGCAGCCACATTAAAAGATAAGGGCAGGGTATTCCAGGCAGGGGGTTGCCAACCCTGCTTGGATATGGATGTCTTTGCAGAAGAACCCTAGTCAAGGTTTACCAACAGCACAGTCCAAACTATATCTACTTAGAAGTCAGTCCTGTTGAGTTCTATGGGGCTTAATCCCTTAGTAAGTGTGTTTAGAATTGCAGCCTTCAGGAGCCTCCATCTTTACTCCCCAAAGCTCCCATCTAACATCTCCACAACACTAGGCTCCTTTGTCTCTGCTGTGGCCTTCTGGTGACTGCCCTAGCCTGAAGGCACTTAACCCTTCTTGCTGAAAGCAAGTAGGCTAGATTAAATGTCCCTACCCAGGCTCATATATATAAAATATAAACGGCATTTTGTCAAAAGTATTTTTGTCTACATTTTATACCTCATCCTTGGTTTTCCAAGCTTGGCATGGAATGCTTCTCATACAGAATTAATTTGAAATGCTGCATATTTATTATCATAATTATCATATTCAAAATAAAAAATATATGTACCGCCTTCAAGTTAATTCCAACTTATGGTGACCCTATGAATAGGGTTTTCATGAGGCTGAGAGGCAGTGACTGGCTCAAGGTCACCCAGTGAGCTTCATGGCTATGTGGGGATTTGAACCCTAGTCTCATTTTGTTCTCACAACAACCCTGTGAGATAGTAGGTTAGACTGGCCCAGGCAGGGTTATTCAGTGAGCAAAAATGATGCAAATAGATTCTCTTTTAATTGTGCTATCGACCTGCTTACTTCCACTCTGACTGGGGGATCTTGCAGCATGGGGAAGAGATGGGGGCACATCACAGCTGAAGTTCACCCATATAGGAGCATTATTTCTTGTTTATTACAGAGACGCCTGTTGCAGGTTTTGCTGCTGAGAGCAGCAGTCAGTTAGTGTGGCCACTTGAGTCACAGCTTGTTGATCCTGAGGAGGCAAAACTAGAAAATGAGGTTCAGAAAGGAGGCCCTGTGCATGAGGAGGAGGAGGGCATGAAGCAGTGCCAGTTGCCCACAGCCACATCTGCAGAACAGCAAGTACCATGGTTTGGCTTTGAGAAAGCTTGTACATTTGTTAGCCAGAGTGGGAAAAATGTTGTTGTACGATGCAATTACTGCCTTCCAAGGATCAAAAATCTGAGATCAGCTGTTTCCTCCTCATCCAATGTGAAGAAACATTTTGAGGTAAGCCTTTGTCATGCTGGTCCTCAAAGAGTGTCCATTGTCTATTTAGAATTGTGAAGTTCCTCTTCCATTTTTTCTTGGATTCATGCTTTGTTCTTCTTCCTCAGAGGGCACACCCTGAGAAGCTGAGAGCAATTGAAGAAGCAATAAAGGCAAGGAGACGTGGCCTTCCTGAACCAATGCATGACACCCCTCCTCCCAAAATGCTGAAGCAGCAGCAGACAACCCTTGAGAGGTGGGGATCTGGCAGGGAGCCTGTCACCCAGAGCAATCTCGACAGGAGAATCATTGATTTCATTGTAGAGGAGACATTACCACTTCAGACTGTGGACAAACCATCATTCATTAATCTGGTTCGCATTGGACTCCCCAAAGATCTCACCATCATATGTGCCAAGACTCTGAGAGACAGAATTGAGAAGAGAGCATGCCACATGAGAGAAACTCTTGCAAACCGAATGGGTGCTGTGGCATATATAGCAACCACTGCAGATTGTTGGACCAATGGCAAGAAGAGTTACTTTGAGGTAACAGCCCACTGGATCAACCCAACTACCCTGAAACGTGAGGTCGGGGCCTTGGCTTGTAAGTGTCTGAAGGGGCACCATACATACGATGTCCTTTCAAAAGCACTGCATGATGTACATGTGCAGTACAGGATCCACAACAAAGTTATGTGCACTACTACAGACAATGGCTCCAACTTTGTGAAAGCGTTCAGAGTTTTCATGGCCAAAGAACCAGTGGAAGCTGCAGGCACCAGTGACGATGATGGTGATAACCAGGAGGAGGAGGAGGCTGAGGTGGAGTTTGTGCCTATCTGTGAGATCCTGGACACAGGACCTGAGGCAGAGGAAGAAGCTGCAGACTCAGGAGAGGATTTTGTTTTACCACCACACCAGAGATGTGCTAGCCACACCCTCAACCTTGTGGCAACACAAGACATAGAGGCCATGCTTTCTGACTCCTCCAAAAGTAGTCTTCTTGGTCCTTTCAAGAAAGAGTTTCGTTCCTTGATGGGAAAGTGCAGCAAGTTGTGGTCCAAGCAGAACCACTCAGCCCAGATTGCTGAGTATATCCATGCGCAATGTGGTGTGTATCTGAAGGTACCGAATAAGACCAGGTGGAATTCCACCTTTGATGCGTTGAAGCAACTACATGAGCTCCTGTCAACTGTGCCACTAAAAATGCATGCCATAATGGACCGCTGCTCCTTGTCCAGGATCACAGCTGCTGAGATTGAAGTGGTACAGGAATACACAGAGATTATGGAGCCACTAGCCCAGTCCCTAGATATCCTGCAACGGGAGAACGGCATGTTCATGGGGTATTTGCTACCAACGCTCTGCAATCTGGACCGCAAGTTAGAAGGACTGGAAAACAAACCTGAGAGGTACACATACTGTTTTCAGCAGAGCTTGGAAGATTACTTTTAAAAAGTAATAAATTACAGTTACAATTACTTGGCCCAAAAAAGTAGTAATTACCGTTACAATTACAATTGCTCTGAAAGTAACTGATTACTTTACTTTTTCTCAAAAGTAATCACTACAATTACATTTCAGTTACTTTTTAAAATAAAATCCTACAAGGTGCTGGCCTTGGCTGCTGCACATCTAAGAAGCCTAAAACAATATTAAAAATAAACACACACACACAGGGGGTAGTAGAATAAAAAATTTTATCCATAAGATTAACATAATGGCATAACAGAATCTCACATCCCCCCAAGCAATGAAGATACCCCAACTCTTGAAATCAAATTTTACACTTGAAATGCTTTTATAATATGTTTCTGTTATGTCTCAAAAGAACAAGATGCTCAAAGAGCATGTCAGACAAGGAATGTCTTTTTACAGTCATTACGTTGCCACCAGTACTGAACAGGCATTCTACCGCGGTGCTTGAAGGCATGCCTGTGTTGTGCTGCAAAAAACACCGCAGCACACGTGGAAAGCCATGGAGTGATGACACTTCCCTGCTGGGAGACTTCAGGTACCTCACCAGTTCCTCCTCAGCAGTGTCCACTGCTGACTTCTTGCCCTGGGGCAGAAAGGTAAAGAAGTCATCTTGTAAGTCATCTCCTTCCTGGTCTTTATCTGAAGACTGATCACTGTCCTCATTAAGTACACCCATCTTTATTTCAGCTTTCAACAAGGCTTCCATTGTGTATCTAAGAAAGAGAGAGGATATGTTAACACATATATGTTAGGAAACCATCATCTGCTCTTCATTTCCTGATGCTTGTCATGTCCCCTGGTTTAGGGTCCAGCCTGAGCCTGTGGATGATGACATGGAAGGTAGGAAGGTGACCAAGTCACCACACTCATGGGGCAGCACAGCAGACCCTTAAGGATTACCTGCAGCAACCCAAGGTTGTGATGAGGAGCCCCAGGAAGAAAAGGCCCAGCCCCTGCCTACCACCTTAAGCCCTCTGATGCCTCCCTTGAGACAACATTTCCCTTGGAGTAATCCACCCAAAGGGCTTCCCTAATGTTCTTACTTGTTGGTATGGGTGGTGGCCTGACACGATTCCAGTCGTTCTAGTTTGAAGCGAGGATGTACGCAGGCTGCCAGAAGAAGCAGATCCCTGCCAGATCCCCACCTCTCAAGGGTTGTCTGCTGCTGCTTCAGCATTTTGGGAGGAGGGGTGTCATGCATTGGTTCAGGAAGGCCACGTCTCCTTGCCTTTATTGCTTCTTCAATTGCTCTCAGCTTCTCAGGGTGTGCTCTCTGAGGAAGAAGAACAAAGCATGAATCCAAGAAAAAATGGAAGAGGAACTTCACAATTTAAACATAAATAGACAATGGACACTCTTTGAGGACCAGCATGACAAAGGCTTACCTCAAAATGTTTCTTCACATTGGATGAGGAGGAAACAGCTGATCTCAGATTTTTGATCCTTGGAAGGCAGTAATTGCATCGTACAACAACATTTTTCCCACTCTGGCTAACAAATGTACAAGCTTTCTCAAAGCCAAACCATGGTACTTGCTGTTCTGCAGATGTGGCTGTGGGCAACTGGCACTGCTTCATGCCCTCCTCCTCCTCATGCACAGGGCCTCCTTTCTGAACCTCATTTTCTAGTTTTGCCTCCTCAGGATCAACAAGCTGTGACTCAAGTGGCCACACTAACTGACTGCTGCTCTCAGCAGCAAAACCTGCAACAGGCGTCTCTGTAATAAACAAGAGATAATGCTCCTATATGGGTGAACTTCAGCTGTGATGTGCCCCCATCTCTTCCCCATGCTGCAAGATCCCCCAGTCAGAGTGGAAGTAAGCAGGTCGATAGCACAATTAAAAGAGAATCTATTTGCATCATTTTTGCTCACTGAATAACCCTGCCTGGGCCAGTCTAACCTACTATCTCACAGGGTTGTTGTGAGAACAAAATGAGACTAGGGTTCAAATCCCCACATAGCCATGAAGCTCACTGGGTGACCTTGAGCCAGTCACTGCCTCTCAGCCTCATGAAAACCCTATTCATAGGGTCACCATAAGTTGGAATTAACTTGAAGGCGGTACATATATTTTTTATTTTGAATATGATAATTATGATAATAAATATGCAGCATTTCAAATTAATTCTGTATGAGAAGCATTCCATGCCAAGCTTGGAAAACCAAGGATGAGGTATAAAATGTAGACAAAAATACTTTTGACAAAATGCCGTTTATCTTTTATATCTATATCTATAATTAGCAATACAGCTGAATGATGTATGTAAAGTATTTTTTCTTTCCCTTTTCTTTTTTATTAATATTTTAGTACTACTGCTAAAGTTCTGATGAAAGAATAAAGCATTCATTAGCCAAATTCAAATGATTAGAACACATCACATAAATTCCACTGAAGTTGGAGTTTTTGCCATAGAAAATGAAAAAAACATATAACCTATGATAGCCCAATAGACAATCAGAACTAATATAAAACCCTATTGCTTCTCATTTGCAAATCTTGAAGATCTAAGGTAACTCTAGATCATGTGAGTTCAGGTGATGCATGTTATGTACATTTGTATAGGTATTAGCAGAGATTGTCAACAGTCTATCTCTCTCTGGGACTGGGAATCTCTCTCTTTCTCACAGAACATGAGTTTGAGAGCTGGGGGACTGAGAGGAGGAGCTGCAAGGACCCTACTTCTCACCTCATCTCTGCCAAGAACAAAAAAATCAGCCTTAAGCCATTTATTATATGCCTAATGGTTTTTTATTTTTATTATTATTATTACTGAGACAGTTTTTGTCCCACATACAATTCAGTCTTGTGATTAAACAGGACAAAAATACAAATAAAAAGAAAGATGGAGTTCAAATAAATATACAATAAAAAGCTAGCCGGCATTTTAAAAGGCAGGAGTGCTCTGTCTGGATAAATACAGCACACAGGTATGCATGGGAACAAGGGGGAGAGTTCAAAAAGGGGGGGAAGGAAGAGAAGTAGGGCAGAGCTTGGAAAAGTTACTTTTTTGAACTACAGCTCCCATTAGCCTAATCCAGTGACCATGTTGCCTAGGGCTGATGGGAGTTGTAGTTCAAAAAAGTAACTTTTCCAAGCTCTGAGTAGGCCGAAGTTTCAGAAGTGCCTTGTGATTGATGGAGGGGGCGGCAGAGGCAAGGAGAGGCAGTGGGGGGGCAGAACGGTGCCGTGGGGGGGTGGGGGGGCAGAATGGTGCCGTGGGGGGGCACACACACACACACACACACAAATCATCGTCACTCACCTCCACAGCTCTTCGCCATTCTACTGCTGCCTTCTCCTCCATTGTCCTTGCCCTGGCTTATTCCTCCGGCGTCCATTTTGTCCTCTCAGACGCTAGCAGGCCCTGCCTATTCACCTCTTCCCTCGTGCATCCTAACACAGATCATGAGGGAAGAGAGAGTCTGCGCAGAGGTCCAATCAGTTTGAGGCACATGTCTTGTGTTAACCAATCACAGCCAGCAGCTGTCTTCCCCTTGTTCCCGGCCCCAAGTAACGTGCAACCTAATGTGGAAACGTTAAAGTTGCAGCTGAAAAGTAGGGAAATTACTAGTCGTTCCGTTACTTGCCAAATGTAATGGAATTACCCACTTGTTATTTAAAATTGTAATGAATTACAAGTAACTCGTTAAAAATAATGAGTTACTTCCAAGCTCTGGTCCTCTCTCAGGTGGCTGCACCTTATTTCTACCTAACTTCAGTTACAAACTGTTCTCTAAAGCTGCAATCCAACACATGTCTACTAAGTAAGCTCCATTGGTTTCCATGGGACTTACCCCCAGGTAAGTGTGTATTGGATTGCAGCCTTAGTCTGTCCGATTCTCTGGGTCTCTTTTTATTCACAATTTTGCCGGCTGCTTTCGTCCCCCGCCCCCCCCACACCTTCTCTTATTGAGAGGGACATTAGCTTCTCCTACCAACTGATGGTTATATCACTCCAGACTAGCAGTGGGGGAGTAATTCAATCCAGTTCACATTCAAAGGTGAATCTATCAAAGTCATGCTTTCCAAAACAATATGAGAACCAAAACACAACCATCTTTCAAAATTTACAGATATCCAAATTTTGCAATGCAGTTCTCCAACCAGGGCTTACAAAAATACACACATCAGGGAGAAATGGCATATATTTGTGAAAATAACATACAAAGGTATATTATATGAGGATATATTTCTTACAAAAATGTATACATCAGTCAAAAGTGAATACAAAAATATGTTAGCAGAAATTCACACTAAAATGCTAAAGAATTTTCATGAAGATTTTTTTTTTAAAAAAATGGCAAATTGCTACAGAAATGTGGAGAGCTATATTTAAGACTGGAAAAATGAGAAACGGAGAGAAGCAAAACTGAGAGATCCTTCCATCTCTGCTCTCAACATCTGAACAAAACTTCAGCTATCAGAAGACAGGGCTCCTGTCTAAATGATCTGCTTATTGAACATTCATCTGATTTGATTTCACAACGCTTGCAATAAGTTTGGATTCAAAACCTTGAGGCAAGACTTAACACTGAGATTTTAATAAATGGCAGCTGCAACAACTAGTGTTCTGCTACAGCTCCTTCACCCAATTTAGGGTGTTCACACTAGTGTTTAAAGCCCGAAACTACATAGCAGAGCCTGGAAAAGTTACTTTTTTGAACTACAACTCCCATCAGCCCAATCAAGTGGCCATGCTGGCTGGGGCTGATGGGAGTTGTAGTTCAGAAAAGTATCTTTTCCAAGCTCTGCTGCTTAGGTCCCAAATATCTGAAAGACCGCCTCCTTTCCTGCAGACCTTTTCAGGTGTTGAGATCAGCAACCTCAGAAACTCAGGGATGGTGGCCCGGGATAGAGCATTCTCTGTGGTGGCCCATAAGTTGGGAAACTCCTTCCCCTCCGAGGTATGTCTCGCACCTTCATTGTACAGATTTAAGCAAGTTCTGAAGTTGAACCTCTTTACCCTGGCCTTTGACACCGGAGATGTATATTTTTAGGATCCACCCTATTTTCCTATTTTTAATGCTGTACAGGAGGGTCCCGCTTATACGGCAGGTTCCATTCCTGACTGCCGCTGTAAAGCGGAAATCACCGTAAAGTGAAACACATTGAAAATGTCACAAAATGTCACAAAAACGGCCTTAAAACGGGGAATTTCCCCTCATTGAAAGCTGCTGCATTAGCGGAACGCTGGAAAATGGAATGCCGGTAAGCGGGGCCCTGCTGTATTTTAGAATTGTTGCTCTGGGACCTTTGGATGAAGGGCAGGTAATAATAATAATAGAGATCTTCTCTAAATCCCCACCTCAATGTTTCTTTGCAAGAAATGTCTCTAAATTACTATAATCATTTCATCTCCTTTTTTCCCCCTCAACCAAGAGTAAGAAAAACCAACAACCAACTGTGAATTAAATTCTGTAGAGGAAAGGTTACTTGCACATCACTCTAGAGTGAGTCTTTACCAAAAGCTTACAAAGAGTATGACTAGAGAGACAGAAACACTTACTGTTGTGCCGGTTCCAGTGCGTCTCCACCTTTCTTTTCTGAAAATGGGGGAACACAACACTAATTAAACCCCAGCCCTTTTTACTGTAAAACGTGGTCAGATCAGCTCCAGTGCATTTAAAAAAAAAATGGTTCAGATTGATTTTGCAACTGATTGGTAGATCAACCCGTTGCCCTTCCAGGTGTGGCCAATAGAAACGTTTTGCTGTAGGCTCAGGCAGAGATGATGATTTGCTGTGGGCAGTCCTGAAACGTCTGAAGGAAACAGTGGGAAAGGGAGGTGTGTCCAGCCGAGGGCAGGGTAACTTCAAAACACAGCCAGAAAACCATTCTTGCTGCTTTTGAAGCAACTAGTATGCCCACAACCTATGTCTGGTCTTTATTGAGTATTTATTCTTATTTGTTTGTGGGAAAGTTATACGACAATGAGCATTCATCCTGATTAATCATTCTTCCTGTTAACCATTTGTTCATCTCACACATTTCAGTGCATTTTCCCTGTCACTTTCCTAACTGCAAAAAGGCTGTTGTTGTGGATTTGTTGCACTAGGGCGGCAGAGCACTTTAATCCATTTCAATTGTGGAAACCTACATTTCTGGAATGTGCTTGAATCCCTTCCGCAAAACCTTGGCAAACTGGAGGCATTCACAATCTCTTGTCATTCTCTGTCTCAGTACAAGGCAGTGGCACCCCTGCTACCATTTCCTTGATGGCAGCTGGGTTTGACAAATTGTGGGTTTTTTCCCCTCCAATAACATGAAGTCATCTTTTTGTTTTGTGCTCTGCCTTCCTTTCCTCCCTTTGCCCACCTACGTTTGTGCTTGTTTTTGCCCAACAGCAAGTGAGCTGAAGGGTAATAAATCATCACGCTTAGTGTCTGCTGCCAAAGACATCCACCTGAGATCATAAAATCAGCATCAGCTACCAACACTGTACAGATATCCATAGCAGGCTTTAAAGGATTCCTCAAACCCAGAGTCAGCCTTTGATTGACTTAAAACACGGCTGGCTGAACCATAATAATATCTTTCCATCGCTTCCCAAACAAAAGCCTTCTTAATGTTTGCCCAACATTTTAACCTGTGTGTTTTCTGGAGAGGTAAAAGGAAGATGTTTTGTAGTTGCTACTGTTCTCACTTGTCTTTTACGCTCTCTTCCTCTCTCTGTTAACTGAGGCGTACAGAACTTCAGGAAATGTACAAATTGATTCAGCAGCAGAGCAGGGATATGCTAACCCCCCTTTAAAAAAAACCTTGCTTTTTAAGTGTACATTTTTTACACACATTCTAGCACATCTGTAAATGTCCTGGAGGACAAAGTAAAGCAGGGGTCTCCCCATTACCACCACCACACTCTTGCAACACTCCCTACATAGAAACAGTGACATGCTTATAACGCCCCTGTTTTCATGATGAGGGCAACTCACATGAAGGGGGCCAGTGTGGTGGAATGGGCAGCAGGATCATGTCTTTAGCCCCACCCCAAAGTGACAAGGCTCCTCCCACCATCACAGTGTTGGGACGTAACTCCTGAAGAAGGGAATCCGCACTAGACGTGGTTTACAACCCTGTTCGCTCAGGGCTCAACATTCTATGCAAGGAATGTCCATGCATAGGACAGGCTGCCCACTTCAATGATTTATTTATTTCTTTATTATCACACCATTACACTTATACAGTAGTATAATTTCATAGATTTGTTCTCATATACTGAGAGGTGTTCTCAATATATAATATTTATATATTAAATTATATAAAATGATCATAAATATTTATATTCATAATTTATTACTATATGCACCATATTTATATTTTCAATATAGCCACTCTATGCATATTCATATTTTGTATATAGCAACTTGATGTTATTTATATTCATGCTCTTATATCTATAAATTTTTTATCCATGGTGGCAAGCAGGCAAGCGAGGTGAGGAAGGCGGGTGAGGGGGTGGCAGTGGCAGAGGGGCAAGGCGGTGGGGGCAAGCAAGGCGGCAGCGGAGAGGTGAGCAAGGAGGAGACGGGGATAAGCAAGGCAATGGTGAGGGTGAGCAGGGGGCTGATGTTGCGGGCAGCAGGCATGGCAGGTGAGCCAATGAGTTGGGTTGCAGCAGACAGGTGAGCTGCAGAGGAACAGTCAGAACAGGTCAGAAGGATGTTCCTGGTGGCTGGCCTCCGTTGGCCATCTCCCTCATCTGCTTCCCTCCTCCTTGTGGGAGAAGATCTAAAGGGGGGGGAGGCTTGGTCACCGGGGGGGAGTAGATGGGTTGGCATTTCTGGGGTTTGGTGCTGGGGTTGGTGCGTGAAGTAAGCAGGGGCAGGAACCCCTAGTTTATATTAATTTAGTGCATTTCTGTCCCATTTTTCTTCCAAGGAGCTCAAGGTGGCATACATGAATTCCCCTCTCCCCATTTTATCCCCTCAACAACCCTGTGAGGTAGGTTAAGCTGAGAGACTGCTCACCCTGTGAGCTTCATGTCTGAATGGGGACTTGAACCCTGGTCTCCTAGGTCCTAGTCTAATACTCTAACCATATTGCTTTATTTTATCTATAATTAGTTTATATTATTTATACAACTATTAGTTGCAACTACTTTACTGTTTAAAATTCTACATTTATTAATGTTTGCATTATATTGTTTAATATAAATGTGTATATATGTACACACACACACACACACAAACACACAAACACACATGAAATTATGTCCCAACACAGAGACAGTAGGGGAAGCCACAGGCCTTGGGGGAAGAGACTAAACATGCTACTCCACAGCTTCTTTCATCACCTTTGGCCCCTTCACACAAGTAGGTACAGGGAAGCAATTCAATTCAGTGTGCATTTAAAGGCAAATGTACATAATTTGCAGAGCTTGGGAAAGTTACTTTTTTGAACTACAGCTCCCATCAGCCCCAGTCAGCATGGCCACTGGATTGGGCTGATGGGAGTTATAGTTCAAAAAGTAACTTTTCCAAGCTCTGCAAATTTGCACTCTCCAAAACAATATGAGAACCAAAACACAGACATTCTCTGAATTTCACACTTCTCGGAATTGTTCAATGCAATTCTGCGACCATGCAATGTCTACGAAAAACGCATATACTGAGATAAAGTGTGCATAATATAGCGAAAATAACATAGAAAATGCATTATATTGTATTAGAGAGAATTGCTTTGCAGAATATGTATATTAGGCAAAACGGCGCACAAACATGGATATATTAAGAGAAATTTGCAATAAAATGCTGATAAATTTTCATGAGGACTTATTTAAAAAATTGCAAGCTGATGTGGAAATATAGGGAACTGAACTTAATGATTCAGGAAAATGAGAAACAGAGAGAAACCAGAATGGACGTGTTTGCTTATCCCTATACACAAGTAACACCTGAAGAGGACTTTGCCACTGCCATCATCAGGCCTGGTGCCAGCGGGTGGCCAGATCAGGCACTGGCTGAGGGCCCGTGTGGTGGCTAAAGGCCCATGTGGCTGGGAGGGTGGAGCTCCCACTCTGTGATCCCCACCAACATCTGGAACACATGCAGCCAGTACGCTTAAATACCTCTGGTTGTTGTCACATGCCTGCCATCAGCCAAGATGGTGGTGAGGGCATTGCCATGTCATCATGCATGCATGCCATCAGCCAAGATGGGCGCAGCATGTTGACACCCCCACCACCACTTTGGATGTTGGCAGGCATGTGCACTGATGCACAATGCAAGAGGTAGCATGACCGTGTGTACTAAAATGCACATATGCACACGCAGGAAGGCACAGCAGTCTAGTGCCCAAGGGCCTATGATGACCTGGCACTAGCCCTGACCATCACACACAGCATTATTAGACATTGCTGTGGACTCTGCCATCTTAACATTGCATTCCTTTACCCTCCTGTTCACTGATTTAAAAGCCAATGACCAAAAAAAATAAAAATAAAAACCCAACAGAGAGTCTTTTGGCATCTTAAAGACTAACAAATTTATTATGGCACACGTTTTCATGGACTCAAGACCACTGTGTCAGATGCGCAAACTGAAATCTTAGCTGGCAGGTATACAACGGAGTAAATTGTAAGGTGGGAATGGAATGGCAATGAGCTGCAAACATTATGGTCTGTGATAAACTAGAGCTTAAACGCATGTTAAATAGGCACAGTAGCAGATTGGTGATAATTTACTCAGTTAAATTACTCAGTTTGACTATATGTCAACAGTCCAACCCAGCAGCTCCATGGAGTGCCTTAGGGTGCCTCCAGACTGTCCCTATATTGCAAGAGCGTAACAGCACATATCGAACTTTAGGTTTGTGCATTTAAAGTGGATTAAAGTGCTCTGTTGCTCTACCAAAACAAATCTACTTTTTAAAAATAAAACTTGACTTTTTGCAGTTTAGAAAGTGACAGGGGAAATGCATCGAAAAGTGTGGAGTGAAGAAATGATCAACGGGAAGGCATGCAAACACTTTGCAAGCAGTAGCAGACTGGAGTTGTGGGGCAGAGACGCATGTCTGACCTCCCAGCAGGTAAGTCGCTGCTGCTTACCAGGAGGGAGAGGGAGAGGCAGCAGGGAGGGCAGCACACTGCAAAGGCACCGGCAAGAGCATCAGATTGGCTCCGCTGATGCGCTTGCACCATGCCAATCTCCCTGCCATCTCACCCACCTGCCTCCTGGTAAGCTGCAGCAACTCACCTGCCAGGAGGTCAGGTAACTGCCTTTACCCCACCATTCCATCTGCTACTCCCTGCAAGCAACTCAGGATGAATGCAGGATGAATACTCATTGTCATATAACTGCCCCATAAACAAATCAGAACAAATGCTCAATAAAGGCCGGACATAGAGTTACCACCTGCGTAAGATTTGTGCAAGCAAATCAGCCTGGAAAAGGCCTTATTGTTGATGTCGTGTGTTTAAATGCATGTGCATTTGAGTTGATGCATCATGGATTTAAGTGTGAAGGGTGGGTGAGAAATCCAAACAAATCCAAACAAACAGGCTTCTAGAGAGGGAGCTAATCCCTGAAGGAGGACAACCCTAGGCTTCATGCAATAGCAGGATGTTTGAAGGACATTTCCCAAATGCAAAAACAGGGAAAGTGATTTAACAAGAGGCAAGGACTAACCCTGGTAAATAGGGCCAGTTGGAGCATATCCATCAGGAGCTATGATCACGGCTAACTTCTCCAGCAGTCACCACCACTGAACTCTCCATAATTAAGAATGACTGAAAAACACAACCATGCTGGAAGCCTTGTGATATTAGTCACGTGGGTGAAAACAGTGAACCCCTGGAGATGCAGAGATATTTCACACTGCGGCATAGGGTTGCCAGGTTCAGGGCCTGAGACTGATCCTGTATCTTTAGGAGAAGAGAAAGTCAGCCTAGTGCAGGTGTTCTTGCAACCCTGTAATGAGAAAAACTACAAGGTGGAATTCTCCCTTCCCCCTGCACAACTTTTAAAGATACAGAAGACCTCTTGGAGGCCGGGCCTGGCAACCACGAAATCTTCTGTATCTTTAAAAGTTGTGCAGGGGGAAGGGAGAATTCCACCTTGTGGTTTTTCCCATTGCATCTTTGCAAGAAAACCTGCACTTGGCTGAGTTTTCTGTTCTCTTAAAGATACAGGATCAGTCTCAGGCCCTGAACCTGGCAACCCTACTGCGGCATGATTTCAATATTGGGTCACAATTGCAAACAAACCTTGTTTTGAGGGATGACCAAAGGGGCAAGGGAAAGGCATCCCCCCCCACAAGTTTCACAAGTGGTAAATGCTAATTTGAATCCAGGTGACTTGCTTTGGCTCAGACCTCATTTTAGACTCATGCTGTGATTTGGGGTATCTTGAAAGCTTTGACGTTTTCAGATTTTAAAAAAATTAATCCAACTGTGCAAACTTCAGGGCTGCCAAACCTGAATCCACACAGTTGAACTTTGGCATTGCTTTCAGTCCCCCAACCAGCCGCTCTTCTTGTCACATACAATGTCCTTCTTCCCACTTGTTTGTATTGCGCGGCTAAGCAGCCAAATGCTTGTAATTCAGCTCAGCGAGATTCCCTTCTAGCGCCAGACAGAACACTTCCCCTCTCCTTCTCAGAAAAAAAGAAAAAGTAATGACATGAAACACCTGTTGCATACACCGAGGCTTATCCCATCTAGCACAAACAGTGCATCAAGAACAGTTCTTCTCCCTCCCCACAATCCTATAGGAAATCACACGCTCGGGGGCAGTTGCATTGATGGCTCCACGTCAGTGGGGCTCCAGCACCTTGGACAGTTCCTTGAAAGTTCAGACTAATACCCGGAGCAGATTCCACTGCCCTACTGACATGGAAAGATCCTCCGTGGCGCAGAGTGGTAAGTGGTGGTAACGCAGCTGAAGCTCTGCTCACGGCCGGAGTTCGATTCCAATGGAAGGAGGAAGTCAAATCTCCGGTAAAAGGGGTCGAGGTCCACTCAGCCTTCCATCCATCCATGGTAGGTAAAATGAGTACCCGGCATATGCTAGGGGGTAAAGAAAGGCCAGGGAAGGAACTGGCAATCCCACCCCATATATACGGTCTGCCTAGTAAACGTCGCAAGACGCAGAGCTTGGAAAAGTTACTTTTTTGAACTATAACTCCCATCAGCCCAATCCAGTGGCCATGCTGGCTGGGGCTGATGGGAGTTGTAGTTCAAAAAAGTAACTTTTCCAAGCTCTGTCGTCACCCTAAGAGTCGGAAAAGACTCGCACTACAAGTGTGGGGACACCTTTATCTTTTTACTGACATGGAGCCAATAGCCTCCGCTGCTTCAGAAGGGGGGGTTGCTCCCTGTGAGTTTTAGATGCCCCTGCGGTTTTTTCTCAGGAGCATTTTGGTTTTCTCAAGGGGAGGGATGGGATATCCTTCGCAGAATAATCTTGCTCGAGTAGTTATGACATACAACAAAGCAATCATGATTGCACTGGCTTTCGTTGTTGTTTGCAGTGTAATCCTGTTGTGGCTCGAAGTTCGTCTAACAAGAAATCTCTTTCGACAGCAAGTTGTATTAATCTCATTATACTTGTAACAATTCTTCTGATCTCCAGCTTTTTCTTAACCTCTTTCTAGCTCTGTTTCCTCTCCTTTTATTTGGTATCCATCCCGGCTGCAGCCGCAAACATGTGGCCGGGCTGCAACTCTCATTGGCCCTAGTTGGAGCCCAAGGACTTCTGGAGGGTCATCGATGCCCCAGGCCAGATTTACAAGGTTATATACAACTCCCCCTGGCAGGGCTTCTTACCACAGGACTGAAGCAGGGCTTCCCCTGGTCAAAGGGAAGAATGGACTCAGGGTTGTCCTTAAGTAGACAATGCACAGATAATTCATTGTGCCTGCATACAATGTAGGGGGGATAGCTATGCTACATAGGGGGGAAAGACTGTCAGGGCTGGTCCAACTATGGAGTCAAGCCAAGATGCCTGGGGTGTCACCGTCACAGGAGTGCTAGTCTCAGCTGTGTAAATCTCTTGGAAAGAGAGTAATCATCCACCCTTGTGGTGGAGGCACCCAGAGCTGACTTGCTCACACATTGGCTCAGTGACATCCTCTGCATTTCAGGGGACATGATTGAGAACCTTCTGATCTCATCTCCACTGGCTGCCCACAGCATAGACCCCGTTGTATAGATGACGTGCATTTTAATTTGTAATATTAGTTTATAATGTATATTTGTTTTAAAAATTTTTATTAAAAAATCTTTTTAACTTTGATTTTTATTTACAGTTTTAATCTATACCATACATTCTTTATAAGCCGCTCAGAGACTTTATCTTGTTAAATAAAAGTAAGTTGTAAAGTAAAGAAGGGCAAGTATTCGCTAGCTTACTGGACATTTGACTGGATAAGCTCAGACTCAAACTCCTGCTTAGTCATGAAGCTTAGTGGGTGAACTGTGGCTGGTAATGATCTATTGGCCTCACTTACCTTGCAGGGTTGGTGTGGGGGTTAAAGTAGAGGGGAAGACACCGTGCACCCAACCTTGAGCTCCTGGAAGACAGGACAGCATCCAAAATAAATAAGCAAGAATCTTTATTCAATTCTTGGTAACTCAGGATGGTCACATGAAAAAGAGGTCAGGGAACCTGGGCCTTTTGAGATCTGTGAAGAACAGAGAATTTCAGTAGGTATAGCTTGCAGGTCAGCTCTTCTAAACTGGACGTTAGGCTAGTTGGATGTGAATATCATTTGTAATTACAAACTATGTAAAATTCTCAGGGTCACATGTGGATCTGCTCACCCTCTTTCCTTCAGCCACCTGTGGGAGTGGGATGCCATTGTGCTCACTCCTGGAGGTGTGCAAATACATGTGGCATCTGTGGTGAGCAGCTATATACGCCAGGGCTGCTCCCCTTGCCAGCCTCTTGAAGTCAACAGCCAACTCCTGCCTCAGTCAGCAGGTCCCACGCAGCTAGAGTTATTGCAGATTTCCTTTGTATGAACAAACAAAGTGGCTTTGTCTCTGACACCTGGGAGTGGGTGCAAATTCATGTCCAACTATTTTTTCTTACATGGTAAATCGATTTCATTTTTTCTTGAAATGTGGTGGGCTTTTTTCATAATGGGGCAGTGGGAATTGTAATCAAAATATTCCTTTTTATGTTGATACATTTTTTCCAAGCAAGCAAGAAACAATTGAAAACATTGTCTACTTCTTTCAGATTTTTTTTAAACTTTCTTTTTTTTAACAAAAAAAATTTTTTTTTAAAAAAATGTAAGTGCAAGAGCCCTGCTGCTCAGTCTACAAACAGAGATGGCAGCAGAATTTAAATTTGCATATTGTGGGGGGGGAGGGAAAGCACTCTCTGTACGTGTTCAGAGGCAGTATTTCTTAAATTACTAACAATGTTCTGGGAGTTTTGCAGTAGATTCTAGGAGCAGGCCTCCAATAAAGCCTGGGTTGCTCAGCATTTTCACAAGTTAGACCCCCAAACAGTTACTCTTCTGCAGAAATGAAATTGCTTCTGCAGAGAAATGTACATGATGATGATATGTGTGTAAATAAATACCAAGGCAATGCTGGTTGCATGAGAATATAAATGCAGCACCGCAGCCTACGCTCCACCTTTAAGAATATCATCCAAACCGGTTTAGCAAGCTCCTGCAGTGAAGATGCAAGTAGGACAGGTAATGGATAGACCTCAAAGAGTGGGAGGTGAAGAAAACTTCCAGGGCTGCCATCGTCTCTGCTCTTCTGCTTCTAAAAGCAGCCAGACACTGCAAAAATTAAGTCAGGGACCATTTTCTCGGCATTGGAGGGAAGGGTTGATAGGGTAGGGTAGGTTCAGATGCTAAACTGGAGTAGTTTGATGGTCACACAACTTTCCACAAAATATCCTTTAATCCAATCCAACTCTCTCTGTTTGCCAAGGACAGCCTCTGTTTTCTGCTTTCTGCTCCTGGTAACTTGCTGGTCCTATTGTGACTAACGTTTCCTGTTTTAGAGGTGCCTTGTTTCAAACAGGGCTCCTCCAAAAGACCCGTTTATTCAGCCTTCATCCTGATTTGCTTGCACAAAATCCTACATGGAGGTTAGACTAGGTCCTGGTTTTTTGCTCATATTTGATGGCAGGATCTTTACATGTCTTCCTGTTAATCTTTCATCGATCCCACACTTCTCAATGCATTTCCCCATCACTTTCCAAACCACAAAAAGTCCAGTTAGTTTTAAAAAAAATTTTATTGCACGAGGAGGACAACAAACTGCTTTAATCCACTTTAATTGTGCAAACCCAAAGATCCAGGATGCGCTTGAATCCCTCCTTCAAAATACTCAGTCTGGAGACTCTCTTGATGTTTTATGGGATATTGCTAGTGCAGCCATTCTTTGGTCTCTGGATCTTAAATCCCAGAGTATGGGGGTGATTGCAGTGGCAGCTGGAGACTCCATATCAGTGGGGCAGTGGAATCCACTCCGGGTTTTAGCCCAAACTTTCAAGGAGCTGTCCAAGGTGCTTTTTATCCTTGAAAGTCTGGGCTAAAACCGAGGGTGGTTTCCACTGCCCCACTGACATGAAGCCACCAGCTAATAATGGCGATTGCATCTTTTTACAACCTGATCCAAATTAACCCCTGCAAAGAAAACAGCTAGAAAATCCTCTTTCACTCTTTCTCCCACCCTCTTTCCCCCCTTTCATTTTTGGCATAGTTTTTCCTAAGCTATCTCATCACACTCAGTTCCCTATGACAGCAACAAACCAATTGCAATTATTTTTTCTTGGCAAACAGGAGCAGAGGGCAGCATGGCCTTGTGGTTAAATGAAAGCACAGGACACAGAATCACAGCTGGTTGCTTGATTCTCCTGTGATGCTAAACCTAAAACTTGTAGGGGGCTTTTTTTTTCTCCAGAGGTGTGAAACCTCCTGAACTGCTCTTGGGAAATTAAAGCAGCTTCAAGGGAGCCCTACCTCCACAGCACCAGGGGAGGGGGAAGATAATCTTCAGAAGAGTTGCCAACCAGTGGTGCAGTTAGACTCTGGACTTAATGATCTTACAGGAGGGGGCTCTTTAAGCGGTACTGTGAATTATTTCAGGTCACATCTAGACTATTAGAATTTTAGCTTACAGCTGGTATAGCACAGTGAGGAGGAGAGCCTGGCTGGGAGTCCAGAGTCTGTGAGTTCAAATCCCTGCTCATGTCTCCTGGGTGTCAAGGGCCAGCTAAAGATCACCCCCACAGGGAGTGGCTCAGGGGTTACGTGCCCTGCCACCTGTGCAGCCGTGGACAAGTGGCATAGTCCCAAGGAGCCCAGTTGCCCCCCAGCTGGCAGTTGCAGACAAGGAAGGGGCTGGCTTGTGCAGCTGTGGCAAGCTGAGCAGACCCTAGCCAGCTGCGGAGGACTAGCCTCAGAGGGAGGCAATGGTAAACTCCCTCTGAATACTGCTTACCATGAAATCCCTATTCATAGGGTCACCATAAGTCAGGATCGACTTGAAGGCAGTCCATGTCCATTTTTGTTGTTTCTTCCCAGCAATTGATAACCTGAGATATGCTTCCTCTGTATATGGAGGTTCTATTTTTCCAGATCATTACCATGACTAAAGTCTATCATCAGTACAGTTTCCATGAAACTATCCAAAGGGAAGCAGTTAATAATTATTGTCAGTTGTCACTGATACGAATTCAGCTTTTTGTTCAATTCTTTTTGCAATTAACTTCTTGGGTTTTTAGTTTTATGGTCTCAAATTTTAAATTGTCTAATGGAAATCTTGAATTTCATACTTGGGGGAGATGAGAATGCAGCAAGGGAACTGCAAACCCAGGACATTATTATGTTTTCCACATGGCCATTCAAAATGAATACAACAGTGACTTTCTTCTTCTAAAAATAAATACGTTTCCTAAAAATATGTTTTGGTTCCAATTCACCCATCCCAGACTTTCTCCTTCGGAAATATCTTGTTGGGCCAATCCTGGAAACATCTGATCTGTAAAAGTTTACCCGTCTGTGGCCGGACATGTTGATGCCACACCTAAAAATACTGGCATCCAAGAATTATATAAGCCGCACTCCTTGCACAGTATCATGGCTGGGGTCCTCACAAACTGAGCCACAGGATATGTGATCTGATACATTTTATCAGATCAACCAATAGTTTAAAGATGTGGCAAGCTTTTGCCTGAGGAAGAATCCTGTAGCACTTACAAAGTTGAAAAACGTTTTATTTGATGCCATAAAAGAGATTCTGTCCCTCTGTATGCAGTACAAAAAAAGGAAAAGAATGAATATTTGTTTGTATGTTAAATTATTGTATTGTAATAGTTGTGCATGCTAATTTTTAATTTGCTGAAATCCGAGGCAATGTAAGGCTTTTTTTAAAAAGTTAGTGTAATGTTTATTTACTCTTGTGCTTCTGAAATAAGATCTGACCATTGTAGCTTGCTCTGTCCCTGAGTATCATACCTCCATCCATCCTAATCAAAAGCAAAATGGCATCAAATGAAAGATTAATTGTCTTCAGACAGCTGAAGATCCCTGATGATCCAGATGTGCCTGCAAGAACTGTATTGGCTCCAGTAACTGGAGAAATAATGCATTGCATTTAATATTGTTGTTCATGTTAGATTTACCTTTCAATTGTACAATATAAGCCAGCCTAACCTTTGCAGGCTGAGCCCTAATCTTGCTGGATCTTTGGAACTGAAAAGGATTTTGTAGAGACAAATCTGATTATTTTCCAGGAAGCTGAAATCATTTGCCCCCTACCTATACTAAAAAGATGCCGCAGTAATTATTGGAGTAAATCATCATGGCAATAATCATGCAACTTTCTGATTTATTTTTTATTGTGGCTGTAAAACTTCACCACACAGGAAGTCACTGGAGAGTATGTTATCATTACTAATAAAAATATCACGAAGCAGTCTTATGCATATCTACTCTAAAGTAAGTCTCACTGAGCTCAGTGGAGCTTTCTCCCAGGTAAGTGGGTATAGGATGGTAGCCTCTGTATTCTCAGTAGAAGCGACAATAGAATATTTACTTAGATGATACCAATCTGTGGTGCGACCGCGCTTAGAATACTGTGTACAGTTCTGATCACTGCACCTCAAAAAGGATATTGTAGAGCTGGAAAAGGTTCAGCAAAGGGCATCCAAGATGACCAAGGGGATAGAGCGACTCCTCTAGGAGGAAAGGTTACCATTTTTGGAGCTTTTAGCCTGGAGAAAAGGCAAGTAAGAGGGGACATGATACCGGTATAGAAAACTACTCATGGAATGGAGAAAGTACATAGAGAAAAGTGTTTCTTCCTCTCTCATAAAACTTGGGGACATCAGATGAAGCTGAATGTTGGAAGATTCAGGACAGTCAAAAAAAGAAACCTGTTCTATTGAATGGAATTGGCTCCCACGGGATTTATTATTTTATTATTTCGATTTATATACCGCCCTTAGCAAAAGTAGCTCTCAGGGCGGTGAACAAACAAAGTAAAATACAATATATCATAATAAAAAACCACAAAAACATATACAAACAAACAACAAAAAACACAATAAAAACGAAATACAGCACAAATTAAAGAAAATACAGATTAAAAGATTAGAAAGGTTAAGAAGATTAAAAGATTAAAATGCCTGGGAGCATAAAAAGGTCTTTACCTGGCGCCGAAAAGATAGGAGTGTAGGCGCCAGGTGTACCTCTTCGGGGAGACTGTTCCACAACTCAGGGGCCACCACAGAAAAGGCCCTAGATCTGGTAACCACCCTCCGGGCTTCCCGATGGTTTGGTACCCGGAGGAGGGCCTTAGATTCTGAACGAAGTGAACGGGTAGGTTCGTAGCAAGAGAGGCGTTCCACAAGGTATTGAGGTCCCACGCCGTGTAAAGCTTTATAGGTCAAAACCAGCACCTTGAATCTCGCCCGGAAGCAAATAGGAAGCCAGTGCAGACGCGCCAGAATAGGTGTTATATGCGAAGACCGACTGGTCCTCGTCAATAGTCTGGCAGCCGCGTTCTGCACCAGCTGAAGCTTCCGAACTGTCTTCAAGGGCAGCCCTACGTAGAGCGCATTACAGTAATCTAATCTTGAAGTTACCAGAGCATGAACAACGGAGGCGTTCTAGTCAATTTTGTTTTTTAGAGGGAAATGCCCATGCAAATTACCAATTGAAATTTACCAACAATGCATACAGTGAGCATCATGTTTAAAGTGGGTGTGGTTTCTTATATGTCTTGCATTAGTACATGACTGTGGAATATGACCAAGCCATGGATTACTTGTGTGCACATGTAGGGGCTGGTACTGACCACATTTAAATGCAATGCCAATCTCAGGTACCCCTGCACAGATAAATTTCCTTTACATTCAGTTCTGCTTTTAAAGCCAATGACAGACAACAGTTAATTTATAAAGGAGAAGTGCCAGACTGAATTTAAGCTTGCCTGGAAACCACATTTTCTAAAATGGAAACCCACCCAAATTTCTGATGAAAATGGGTTGTGGTTATGCAGTGATAAGGGGAAATACACCCTAAACATATTCAAAGGAACACCCTTTTAGTTGCCAGGTTCAGGGCCTGAGACTGATCCTGTATCTTTAGGAGAAGAGAAAGTCAGTCAATTGCAGGTGTGCTTGCAACACTGTAATGGGAAAAACCACAAGGTGAAATTCTCCATTCCCCCTGCACAACTTTTAAAGATAAGGAAGACCTTTTGGAGGCTGGACCTGGCAACCAAGAGGTCTTCTGTATCTTTAAAAGTTGTGCAGGGGGAAGGGAGAATCCCACCTTGTGGTTTTTCCCATTACAGGGTTGCAAGAACACCTGCACTTGGCTGACTTTCTCTTCTCCTAAAGATGCAGGGTCAGTCTCAGACCTTGAACCTGGCAAACCTACACGGGATATAGTGATGGCCACCAACTCAGATGGCTTTAAAAGTAAATTAGACAAATTCTTGGAGAGTAAGGCTGCTAGCCATGATGGCTACGCTGTGTCTCCACTGTAGGAGGCAGTATGCGTTGGGGATCACTGGCTGGAGGAACGCTGCTGCGCTCACGCCCTTCCTGGTGGCTTCTCATAGGCATCTGGTTGGCCACTGCAAGAACAGAGTGCTGGGCTAGTTGAGCCTTTGGCCTGATCCAGCAGGGTCTTCGTATGTTCTTAAAATGCAGATTATCTTCACCATTTGAATCTAACTTCAGGCCCAGTTTCAGTCATTCTGACTGATTACATTAATGGAAGAGAGACAAAGTGTGACCTTGTTGATTTCTCCTGATCTCAGCACTTTCATTTACTTTTTACATTTTATTTTAAAGTCTCCTCTGATGCAAAGATGGGGAACTTGTGGCTCCCTCGATTTTGTTGGACTCCGAACTCCCACCAGCCCTAGCCAGCATGCCGAATGGTCAGGGATGATGGGAGCTGTAGTCCAGCAATGTCTGGAGGGCCACAGGTTCTCCAGACCTATTCTATCACCTTTCTACCTCAGGAGGCTCTTGATGTAGTTCACAATATCAGTCTAAGATGAATATGATACTGAAACCAGTCAGTTCTGGTACTGAACAAAAGTCCCTAGGCTATAATTAAGGAGGGAGGAGAAATTTGATTCAGTTCACATTTATAACCGATTCTAACCAATTCGCACTTTCTGAAGCAATATGAGAACTGAATGCCATCCTTTGAAATTCACACTTACCTGAATTTTGTGATCTCCAATCAAACAATGTTTTTAAAAATGCATATGTTAGGGGAAAATGTGCATAAAATGAATATATTTGTGAAAATAACATACAAAAATGCACTATATCAGGAGGAATTGCCCTCAGAAATGTGTGCATTAGTCAAAACTGCATTCAAAAATGAGTTTATTAGGAGATCCTTCCATCGCTAGCTCAGACTGGACTTAGGGTAAGGATGGATGGGTCTGTTCCTTTCAATTATCTCAGTTCCTCCTTCTTCCAATCCTAAATTCAGTTCTCCACATTTCCACAGCAAGTTGTGAATTTTTTTTAAAGCCCTCATAAAAATTCATCAGCATTTTAGTGCAGATTTATTTATTTATTTATTGCATTTGTGCCCTGCTCTTCAGCAAAAAAGGCTCCCAGATTGGCTTACATACAGCCAATTCATACAAGACAGTCCCTGCCCCACAGGCTTACAATCTACAAAATGGAACACACTAGAGGAAAGGGGGCAGGGAGGGAAGAGGAAAAAAGCACACCCGGGCACCAATTCTTAAATTCTTAAAGCTCGACGATGGCAGTTCCTAGGATGTTTCTCTTTCTCATCTGATCCCCTCAGGATAAGACGGTTCTTCAGAAGCCCCTGTGGTGGTAGTTGAGGGCAGGGAGGGGCCTCCACCAGGAACTCAATGGTGGCAAGTCCCACATTGATTCTGTCTCTCCTCTACTCCTTATTTCTCCTAATAAACATTTTTTTTGCAGTTTTGCCAAAAATACATATTTTTGCTAAGTAATTTCCCTTAATATAAGGCATTTTGTATGTTGTTTTCATTAATATGTGCATTTTTATTCACACCTTACCCTATTATATGCATTTTTGCACACTCTACTTGGCTGGAGAACTGCACTGCAAAATTCAGAGACGTGCAAATGTCGAGAGATGGCTCTGCCTGGGTTCACATATTGCTTTGGAAAGTGCAAATTAGGTAGGTTTGCCCTTCAGTGCAAACTAAACCACATTTTTCTCCCATCCTTAGCTTGGGGGCACCCTGTTCTTTCATTCTAACTGTATGGCTTTTGCACTGGTTGATAGATCTTGGGGTTCTACTAAAAAACCCAAAGTGGATCAGAGAACTCTGAGATCTGCCCGTCTCCATTTTATACCTCCGGTGTTGGTCTCCCAGACTCTCTGTCTTCCTTTGCCTGCCGGGCTTCCTGTGCAATGTGAGTTTTTATGGCTCTGACCGCTCCGAGCTCCGAGTTATTCCCGAAGCCGGCCGGGAGAGCACTGTTCAATAATGCATGACTACCGTTCAGCTGCTCCTGGCATCCATCAGACAAAATGATCCACACTCAAGTACATCAGTCGCTGGCCTAACACAATTAAAGTAATTGTGAGAGTGCATTGTCACGGGGGTCAATGTTATGTTTCCCACTTTGAAAATAAATGTCTCTCTGTTGCCGTGGTATTTATGTAGCAGCGGGAGACCATTATGCTGTGATAATGTTCTAGCGCATTGGCATTATCTCTTAATTATACATGTTTGGGAGCATGGAGTGGAGTGAGTGCTTCTTTGCAGCCTCCATAATTGGCACCGGCTGGTCTCCTGCAACTCTTTCTATCTGTGGCCCTGCCATTCCCTGTTATGCCGCCCTCAGCGTTTAACCGCTGCAGAAGGGGAGACAAACAGCAAGCCAACAGGGACAGGCCATTACAATCTCTGGGTGAAAACAACCTCAATATAGTCCCAGGAGGTTCTTCACCCAGGGCATGAACCTCCCTTTGCAATGTCTGTTATTATGAACAGACACCCCAGCAATGCTGGACCGGCAACTTGCTTCCTTATATTATATTATATTATCTCTCAAAAACATGTCCGTGTTATAGTAGATTCCCATTGGCAGGGAGAGGCAAACAATTCTAGCTTTGTCTCCATCCTCAACCCTACTGAGTTGCGCAAGAGCCAATGCTAAGACAAAGGAGAAGGACGACAGCAGGCAGGACCACCAGAAGGTGCCTTTACCTGAGCCAGGCCTTTCGGCTGTCTAACTCAGGATTGACTGGCAGCGGCTCTGCAGGGTTTCAGGCAGGGGTCTCTCCCAGCGCTACCTGGAGATGCTGCTTGGGACTGAAGCTGAGATCAGCGGCATGCAAGGCATATGTTCTGTCGCTGAGCTGTGGCCCTTACTTACTCGATGTATGTAAGAAGGCAGGCCAGTGGCGGCTGGTTGAGGGTAGGCTGAAGTTGGTGGGGCTGAGCCCCATTTTCCCTAATGCACCCCCCTTGCAACAATGCGTAGGTGGAATCAATTGTGCATGTCCTTTTTCACTGTCGTTACTATCAAGAGGCCAGAGAAGCTCTCATATACCCTATTATGCAAACTTTTCCAGGACAATCCTAAGTCTCTTTTGGTAATTTTATTTGAGGGTTCAGAGAGCTCAACTGCAGAGCAAGCTGCAAAATATATATATGTATGTATGTATTAATATGTATAGGTTTCTTATTTTTTATATATTCCACCTGTGTATTTTTTGTACATGTGGTCAGTTGACTGTCAAGAAACTGTGATGACTTTAACTAAGACGACTTTATCCCTAATGGGCCAGCCTCCAGTGGTATTATGTGAATGGAAATGCCTGGTAAGACAGAAATGTTTTAACCTGGGGCCAGTGGAGACAGCTGGCTCCGATGTCAGTGGGGCAGGGAATCCACTCCGGGTTTTAGTCCGAACTTTTGAAAGTTTGGACTAAAACCCAGGACAGACTCCCTGCCCCACTGACATTGGAGCCACTTGTCTCCACTGCCTGGGGCACAGATGCCAAGCACACCTGTGAACATTCTATAACCAGGACACCACACACACACACCACACACACCCTTCTCCTTTGCAGTTACACGGCACATTTCTGGTCAGGAAGATGTTGCAGGACTCCAATTCCCAGCTATATGAAAGAACCACTAGATACAGCCTGAGTGAGCTGTGCATCCTGGGAGAAACCAGAAAATATTTAAGAGCTAGGCTCACGTGGCCCAGATGAGTGTTACAAGTGAGACAAGAGCAACTCCCATTTGGTCCTCTTTGTATGGGAGAGAGATAAAGAGACAGTCATCGCTGGCAAGGCTGCTACTGACCTGTGCTCATCTTTTCTGTCTGTCTTCCTTCCATGTAAACTGATACATCTCAGGGAGCTATTCACACCTCTGTCTCACCTTCCTGTTTCTCTCTTCTCTGCTGACCCACGGAGGAGAAGGAGCCACGTTCTCATTGTCTCCTCTCCTCTCCCATGAGGGGCAATGTCCAGGCATGGTCACTGCAGCCTCCAACTGAGATATCTAGACAGAAGCAGCACCTTTCCTTTCCAGTATGCATTTTTATGAATAAAGTAGACTTTTCTTATTTTGAAACCAAGTCTGAGTGATTTAATGCAAGGAAAAAGCTCGCTTTCTCTCCAGGAAAATCACACCCATGCAGTGCAGAGTGCAGAACAAGCTACACGAAGCTAAACTCTGCTAATTTACTAAGACTCTGGTTGGTCTCCAAGCAATTGGAGAACCCAGCAGTGAGAAAACGATATGAAAAAACCACTAGATACAGCCCGAGCGGGTTGTGCATCCTGGGAGGAACCAGAAAGTAGCAAGGCTCGGTGCTTCTGGCCTGAGGTGAGAGAGGCCACAGACCACGAGAGCTCTGTAAAGCCTTATTCAATTGAAGCTTAACGTTTGTTTATAAAGCAGAGCCTGTTCGATCCTGTAAGGGGCTATAAAACCACCTTGAAACACCAGCCAGCATGGCCCATGGCTAGGGAGGGTGGTCAGGGTAGGTCTGGCAATATCTGAAGGGCCACAGGTTCCCCACCCCTGCTTTAAAGGAAAGTACCAGCAGCTAGGATTGGATGTGGAAACCAGGGCCAGCGCCAGGCATGACTGGGCCCTTGGGCACCAGCCTGCCCCGGGCCTGCAGCACCATAAGGCCAAACACTCCTGCCCAATACAGGCAGCACAGGGCTTAAATAAGCCCACCCGAACGATGTGTTGCATCCGTGCACATGCCCTGCATACTGTGCGTGCATGCCTGCCATCACCCAATGAGAGGTATGCTCACTGATGTGACAGGTAGGTGGGGTGGGTGTGCTTATTTAACCCTCACGCCCCCTGTGTCAGGAGGGTGGAGTGCCTAGGAGCTCCCGCTTTGCAATCCACAGTAGTATCGGGTCACTGAGTCATGCAAACTGACACCGCCATGGATCGTTTAGCAGGAGCTTCACCCTCCCACCCCCAAGAGAGGCCACAGGGACCCTCAGCCAGGGCCCAACCTGGCCGCCCACTGGTGCCGGCCTGCTGGAAGTCAATAGACAACCACTGCAGTTCTTTTAAGAGGGCTGTAATATGAACAAACCTGGCTGTACCGGTTAAAATCCTGGCAGCCATATTCTGCACTAGACCACGAGTAACGTATTAATGTCATCCCACAGAGGAGGATTACTGGAGCACGTGGTTCCTGTTTCAATGAGGTCCTCAATCTGGAAAAAGTCCTTGAATGGAAATCATGCCCATAGGCTGAAAGAAGTTCTCCACCCCATTTAAGGCAGTGTCATACCACTTGAAAAAACAGTCGTGGCTTCCCCCCGAGAATCCTGGGAAGTGTAGCTTGTGAAGGCCGGTGAGAGTGGCTAGGAGAGTCCTGTTCCCCTCACAGAGCTGCAGTTCTCAGAGTGGTTTAACAATCAATCCCTCTTCCCAGGGAACTCTGGGAGCTGTAGCTCTGCGTGGGGAAGAGGGGTTTCCTCCCAGCACCCTTCACAAACTACACATCCCAGGATTTGGGGGGGAAGCCATGATTGGCATGATACCGCTTTAAATGTCTAGTGCAGATGAGACCATACAGAACGAGGCCTCCTCTGAATACCGGATGGAGGATGGAGAGATGCGTGAGGAGTCAGGATGTATATAGAAACCTCTGACTTTCCCTGGACAAAGGTAAGAGTCACACCTGTTGCTCCACCCATTTTTGCCTCTGCCGTCATCCACCCCTGGCACGTGCCCCCTGGAGCACACGACGGAAGGCGGCCCTTGGGGTGAAAAAAGGTTCTCCGGCGGCACTTTACAAAATTGTTATTCCCATGCCACATGGTGGCCCCCCTATCTCTGCCATTTAGCCACCTCCCATCACCCCCCCCAGTGGGTCTAATCCTTCCAATCACACTGCCAAGACAGACAGGGCAAGCGAAAGGAAGCTGTGCTTTTGCTTTGCAAATGCTCACTCAGTTGCCCATGTGGGGCAGGGAGGGAGGGGAGGAGAAGGAAGGACTGCCCCTGCAGGCAACAGCACAACGGGACCCACTCACACTTAGGAGACCAAGCCTCTCAAGAGTCAGTGCTGGTGGGCTCTCCAAGGTGCCAGGGCCTCCACAGCTGCCCAACAGCGCCAATTCTCAATGCCAGCCCTGAACAGGGTGTGTGGGTCATGTGGCCCTGCTGAATCAAATTCCTACTAAACACCATGCTTGTTGATGATTCTCAGATCTATGAGCTACAGTCAACCCCAGCTAGGCATGGCATCCCACAGGGACATGGTTGCCGGAGAAAAAGAGCGTCAATTATTTTGTTCCCCTTCCTGTTTCACAGGAGCAGAGAGTCGCACGAGCGTTCAGCATGCACCTCGCATGAATTTACCAAGAATGATAAATGCGTTAATCAGCAAAAGATCACAAAACTCCCCTTTGTTCGTCAAAGCCCAGAGCACGTCAGATTCCTGCTCGTATAACAGACACGCTTCCATTGAAGAGCTGGCTTGCCTGCAACATTGGCATGTGGCCAGCTAAACAAAAAAGCCATTGGCTTGTTTCCACACACACACATACACACACGCCAGTCCCTACTCCCGCACAGAGAGCCAAGCTTGGCACTTTGCCACAATGGCTGACCTTTAATGAAAGATTACCTTCTGGAAGATATTATCTATCTTCTTCTTAGCATGGAAAGAGGGAAAGGGAAAAGGGGGTTCGTCTTAAATAAATTCTATGCATGCGCCCATCTATCTCTGTCCATCTGGAGAAAATGGTCCTCTGCGTTACACACTAGAATGACCTTCAGATCTGGACCTTCAGCCCAACGGAGCATGGACAGATGCAGGTAAATCAAGGGGTGTCACAGATTTGGTATCTGAGCTGAAAGGAACAAGGAGGTCTGGGCTGCCGCCTAAAAATGGTTAGTCCATGGCAGCAGAACTGGAAAGCTGGTGGAAGCCTTCGTGGGAGAACTATCTGTAGGTGGAACCCTACTCCCGAGCTGTCATGAGGTGGCCCAGTGAAGATGTAGGGCTGCTGTTCTAGGGGGTGCCGAGGGCATGAACTGGTATGAGAGAAGATGCAAGTTCCCAGTAGCATTTGAAGAGCGACCACACCTCGGTGGCAGAGCCAGTGTTTGGTGTGCAGAAGGAGCTCTTCCAGGCTGTCACCATTTTCAGATGGGACCAGCTTGTGCTATTAGTTGATTTGGAGCTCTTGCACAGTGAAACCCGCTTTCCTGGGTGTGTGTGTGAGAGAGAGAGATTGGACTTTTTGCAGTAAGGAAAGTGATGGGGAAATGCACTAGAAGGTAAGGAATAACATTTGCTTGACACAACATCTGACCTCCCTGCAAACAAACCAGGATAAATGCTCAACAAACAGGTTGTAGCTGAGGTCTCTTGCACCTCCAGCTAAGAGGACCTTGCATAGTGCTTAAGAGGGCCTCTCTGGCATAGGGCTGCTCGAGGGTTTCGTTTGGTTCACTTATCCTTCATCTTTCACCCTTCTCTGAATTTTGCAATACAGTTTGCAGCTCAGTGTACAAAATGTGCATTTTAAGTTAAAATGTGTACAAGGGTGCACATTTTAGGATCAAGTGCATACAAGCATGTGTATTTAAGAATAAGGTGTGTTTTAAAAAGTGATTTTTTTTGTGCAGTGTTTTTTTAAATGAAGATGGGCGCAGAATTAGAATGAAAAAAAATTATGAATGAAAAGGTGTGAAGCTGACATGGGTCAGAGATTGACTGTTCCGGCCATTCATCCCTCCTCAGCAGTTCACTTGGCTCCACTGTTCCTTTCTTTCACAACACAGGCAGCCTCCTTTCCTCCCAATCTCTGGGGGATACCGAGGCACTGACTGTTAAACCACTCTAGCAATTGTAGCTCTGTGAAGGGAATTGGGGTCTCCTGAACTATCACTCGAAGCTAAAATGATGAAACTGAGGTTATCATACTTTGGACACATCACGAGAAGACATGATTCACTAGAAAAGACAATAATGCTGGGAAAAACAGAAGGGAGTAGAAAAAGAGGAAGGCCAAACAAGAGATGGATTGATTCCATCAAGGAAGCACAGACCTGAACTTACAAGATCTGAACAGGGTGGTTCATGACAGATGCTATTGGAGGTCGCTGATTCATAGGGTCGCCATAGGTTGTAATCGACTTGAAGGCATATAACAACAACAACAACAACAACTCTCAACATGCTTCACAAACTACACTTCCCAGGATTCTGTGGGAGAAGCCATGGCTGTTTAAAGTGGAATAATAGTGAGATAAATGTATGGTGTGATTGTGGCCTTAGCCAGAGGAAGAGGTTATTATTATTATTGTTGTTGTTGTTGTTGTTGTTATTATTACTACTACTACATTTGTATACCGCGCCATAGCCGAAGCTCTCTTGGGCTCTTCCCAAGTCACAGTCTCCAGTGCCCACCGCTGGTGCAAGGAAACCACGGTCTAGTTCCACTGGGGCTGGGCTCTTCCTGCCCAATCCTGTGAACTGTAGCCTAGGCACATGGGCTGAGAGGATGGAGCGGCCATGGAAGAAGCATAACATTACATAACCATCCCTTTGGGATGGGTTTCCAAGACACTCGAGCCCAGGATATTCTAAGCACAGCTACCTAGTGTAAATTTAGAAGCGGATCGATTCCCTCCAGGCACTGAAGAATGGAGCACCCTGCAGCTTCAAGCTGCTTGTTGAAACAGCAATCCAATTGAGAGAGCACGGGCAGGGCCGTTCCTCACAACGCCCCGCTTATTATGAGCCTCACTTTTCCTGCACTCAGGAAGGAAGGTGTGGGGGGGGAGAGAACTTTAAAGGTTTTGAGCTTCCAATTTCATTTTGAAGGATTTATTGCTGGAATGCTGATGCAGTGCCAGCCAGCTCAAGTATGTGAAGAGTGCTATATTTATTCTTTCTAAAAGCTGGACCTCTTGAACCATAAATTTTCTTCCTTCCCCCCCCCCCTTAGTTCTTCTTCTTTTAAGAGAAGGAAATCCTGCAAAGCATCTAATTGGCAAAAATGGAAGGCCTAAGCTTCTGGACCTGTGTGGTTCATTGAAGCCGGCCGTGCAATTTGCCACTTACCTGGGGCGAGTAGCAAGTGGCCTTGGGCAAGCTGTTGAACGGCAAAGTGCCCTTTCCTCCCATCTTCCTTCCAGTTCTGTCCAGGTCCCTGCCTGTATGTAGCTGCTGTCATCAGAGTGCCCTAGATAGCTGCCCCCTGCCCCTTGCTGCAACTGCCGCAGTGCTGCGATGGAGTCCTTTTCTCCCTCTCTCCTTTACCCACAACAGGCAGGGGCAAGTAACCATTTAAGGGCACAGCGCAGGGTGAGGGAAATACACACAGCCACTATACTGAGGGCTAAGGCAGCACTATCGCAGCTGCTCTTGTGAGTTTCTCCTTAAAGAGCAGCACTGTTGCTCTCTTCTCTACCTTCCGGCCACAGGTAGCAGCCATAACGCTGCCCTTCAGCAAGGAAGCATAGCGTGCTGCTGCTGCGAGTGGGGCATCCTCTGCGAAGTTGATTAGCAGTGGGGTCAGAGAGGGGGGGGGGTTTTGCATGGCAGAGAGAGTGCACAATTGCTCACTTAATTTACGTCACTAATTGAAGCCATCTTCCCCTCTCCCTCCTTGCAACAGGGTAGGCATGTCTCTTCTCTTAACAGGTTTATACAGACACATGCATGATACCCTGGAATAGGAAAAAAATGGTTCAGTTCTCTGTCTCTCTGGAGTAGATTAACTAGCAGGCTAATTAGGCTCAAGAGGGAGACCTCTGCCAATTGCACCACACTATGTGCTCTACATTGGGTTGCCTAGCCGTGGAACCTCTCAGGGTCCTAGTGTCATCCATATTCCCATTTCCCACTGTCTTTAGACACAAAAAGGAACCATGCGGGAGTGCCTGCCTGGTGCGATGTCTAGCGCCGGGGGAAACCAAGGTGTTCGGATGCCTGAGGCTGGAACACCCCAATGGTCCCCCATGCCCTGTGAGAGCATGCCTTCTACTGAGTCAGACCACTGGCCCATCTCAGCTCAGTATTGTCTACACTGACTGGCAGCGGCTCTCCAGGGTTTCAGACAGAGGGCCATTCCCAGCCCTGCCTGGAGATGCCGAGGATTGAACCTTCTGCATGAGATGTCAACGCTCTGCCACTGAGCGACGACCCTTTCCTCGTGCTGGAGAAAATAGAAGGATCAACAAATGAAGTGCCCAGCTGTCGCTCAAGGCCAGCCAATTTACCTGCTTGCTTGCTTATTTATTTGGGTTGATCCGATTCCTATCCCACCCTCCATCATAAATGATCTCAGGGTAGGTTAGCAACAGTTTGAAACACAGGATTTGTCATTGTTTTGCAGGAGGGATTCAAGGGCATCCTGGAACTTTAGGTTTCTGCAGTTAACATAGATTAAAGGGCTCTGTCGCCCTAGTGCGATGTATCCATTTTTTTTAAAAAAAAACAACCAAGTTCTTGTGGTTTGGAAACAAGAGGAAAATGCACTGAACAGTGTAGGAGGAATGAATGGCAAATGGGAAGACATGTAAACAAATCAGGATGAATGCAGGACGAATGCTCGTTGTCATGTTAACCCCCCCCCCGAGAAATCAGAACAAATGTTCAATAAAGACCCGGCTATCATTTTGTTGGGAGCAGAGCTTGGAAGATTACTTTTAAAAGTAATAAATTACAGTTACAGTTACATGGCCCCAAAAAGTAGTAATTACCGTTACAACTGCAATTGCTCTGAAAGTAACTGATTACTTTACTTTCCCTCCAAAGTAATCGCTACAATTACATTTCAGTTACTTTAAAAAAACACCTACAAGGTGCTGGCCTTGGCTGCTGCATCTCTAAGTAGCCTAAAACAACATTAAAAATAAACATACACATACAGAGGTAGTAGAATAATTATTTTTATTCGTAAGATAGCAATGGTGGCCTCTCCGCTGGTAAGGGAGATGGGGAGGGAGGCAGAGGCCACTACTCAGATCTTTGCATATCAAACCAAGTGCAACCCCTCCCCCCCACTCAGCCAGCCAGCATAATCTCTCTCACTCAACCACCTCCCAGACCCTGCCCTGCCACCAACTAAGGGACACTCACTCAAGCAAACATTTTCCCCTGAGATGCAAAAAAGTTAAAATACTGCAAATGCAGCACAGTAGCCAGAGAGCGTGGTGGAGGCCACTTTGTGTGCCAAGTGCAAACACAGTATTCACACACATGTTGTCATCTTTCACCTCCACAGTTCTTTATCTCCATTCTGCTGCTGCCTCCTTCTCCTCCGTTATCCATGTTCTTGACCTCTGGATCCTTTTTCCCTCCACTCCATTCTTCACCACCACTATCCGGTTTTTTAAATAATTGTTTTCTCCACTCCACCCCGTCTCACTGTCTGCCTCCTCCCTCGTCGCCTCCTGCCCATGCACAGAGCATGAGGAAAGAGAGATGCTGCACAGAAGCCCAGTTTGAGGCACATGATTTTCATCCACAAATCAGAGGAGCAGAAGACTTCCCCTGCTCCCCCCCCAAGTAATGCCCAAAAGTAATTCTGGAAACGTTACAATTACTCCACAAAAGTAGTAAAATGACTCCTGGTTCTATTACAATCAAAATGTAAAGGAATTACTCACTCATTACTCAAAAAAGTAATGAATTACAAGTAATGCGTTACTTGTGACTAGTTACTTCCAAGCTCTGGTTGGGAGTAGAACACCAACGTTTGTAACAAGTAATCTGAACCGGGGAAGGGGGGGGCGGTGATAGATGAAAAGGCAACTTAATCTTCCCTTGCTGATTCCTGCTTTAGTAACTACTTGTTTGTTTTTCCTCAGGCTTTACTTCCTTCCTCTTCCTTTCTAGTCAAGTCAGAGATAGTGTCTGTGAGTGCAAGACTCATGGTTCTACAATGGCCACATGTATGCCTGTCATCAGAATGACTTTATTTCCCAGTAGTAATAAACGAGTCTTACCAGACTATTTATTTCTGCATTCCACTGCAATATATACGAAATGCCAGCAGAGCTAACCTCCATGTTGAGCCAATGAATGCTCAACAAATAGGTCATTTGGAGGGGCCCACAATAAAACCAAAAAAGAAACAGACAGCCAAGAGAGCTCTCATCTGTCCCAGCACAGGCCCAGTGAAATCATACTTGTAATACCTGGCAAAAGAGAAAGGTCTTCAGCTAGTGCCAAAAGATGGATAGGATTTGCACCAGCTGAACCCCAAGGGGAGAGTATTCCAGAAGCTGGGGTGCTACTGCTGAGAAGGACCTCTGGCTGAGTTGTAGGGCTAGCCCTACTCTAGAGACATGTTAGCAAGTAGAGGCTGGCGTTGGCCCTTCAGGGTAAAAGGGGCATTGTCAAACCAGCATCACAGTCAAATCTGAGCCCCACCTGCCCAGTTTCTTACAGCCGGCTCAGGGGGTGGCCCCATCTGTCAGCGTTCTCCTTTGTAGTCTCTGTGTTGCCTCTTGCAGAACTCAACAGGGAGGAAGATGGGGACGAGAGTTGAATGAGTTGGCTCCGCCTGTCATTGCCTCTGGCTCTGCTCACTGCTGGTCTCCTGGCCTTCTGCCCCATCAGTCCCAAGGGACGCCACTGGGAAATCACATGTGGGCCAGGAATGGATCATGAAAGAGAAGCTTGCATGCCAGAGGTTCAGATCCCCACTTGGCCATGATGCTCATTGGGTGGATCTTGAGCCAGTCGCTATCTGTCTCAGCCTAACCTGCCTCTCAGGGTTGTTGTGAGGATAAAATGGGGAGTGGGGAGAAGAGCCAGGCACACCGCCTCGGGTTCCTTGGAGGAGGGAAGATGCTTCTGAATACCAGTTGGTGGACACTGCAGCGGGGGGGGGAGGGTGTTCTTGCACTCAGGTCCTGCTGTTGGGCTTCCCAGAGGCACCTGGTTGGCCACTGTGTGAAGAGGGTGCTGGACCAGATGGACCATTGGCCTGATTCAGCAGCCAGGCTCTTCTTATGATCTTAGGTGAGGAATGAATGAATGAATGCAAATGGGAATTAAATTGCTACTGTGCCTGGCCACGGATAGTAGTAATTCTGACAGGATGAAACTTTCCTTCCTTCTCCCTTCAACGCCTTCCCATTTTGTCACCTCCTTGCTGTGGACACAGCAAGAGCAAGCTTGCTAATCCCTGTGAAATCATCTACAGTCATCCCAGAACAAGCCTTCGCCTGGTCGGAGCCAGCCAGACTGATGCTTGTCTGCTCAGCAGATTTTTATCCAGGCTGCCTTGATGTCTCCTCTTTGCTAATGCTCAGTTCCTCAACTTGGCACGTAGGGCTTCCTGATTCTTCACTTATAATAATTTTTAAAGCTGTATATGTGTGTGTGTGTGTTGGAATTTATTAATAGAGGATAATTGCAGAGAAAGTGCTACAAAGGAAGTACAGAAAGCAGTTGACTCATGGCTTTTGAGCTTTTAATTACTTATTAAGAGACGACATATAGACGAGATTAGGAGGTAGATGCTCCAAACCATGGACTAAAATTTTATAGCTGGGAGTGGCAACAACAGATTTCTTTCATCCCTTGCAGAAATAAGAGCCACCATCAATGTTCCTATTGGGGATGGGGGAGAAATTTGGTTCAGTTTGCCTTTAAAGGCAAACCTATTTAATTTGCACTTGCAGAAACAATATGTGAACCGAAACACAGCCGTCCTTTAAAATTTGCACTTTTGCAGCCAAACAAATGTGTACAAAAAATGCATACGGCAAGGGTAAAGTGCACTTAACAGTGTATGTGTTAGTGAAGATAACACACATAATATTATGCAAAACTGCATTTATAAATGTGTATATTAGGAATACACGAGTTTTAAAAAATTATAATAATCAAAAACTGTAGTGGCAATGTGGAGAACTGAACTTAATACTGGAAAAATTATAAACTGAGAGAAATCAATCCCTAATTCCCATTGATTCATCTAGCCTTTGCCAACCTGGCACCTTCCAGAAGTCGTTGGACGGCAGCTCTCATCAAATGCAGCCAGCATGCCTAATGGTCAGGGAATAATGGTCAGATGGCTACTGAAGATGTTTTGTTTAAGAAGGCTTTACCTGAAGTGTAACCCAGTCATTTCATGGGATATAAATTGGACAACTGTAGAAATGGTTTTATGTTTTTTAGAGTTTCAATCTTTTGCATTTTATCTAATTTTATCTTATTGCACACTGCTTCAGTAGCTTCCAGCTACGAAGCCATTTATAAATCTGGAAAAAAAATGTTGTTGTTATGTGCCTTCAAGTCGTCCCGTGACCAGATGTTGGTGGGGATCACGGAGTGGGAGCTCCACCCTCCCAGCCACATGCGCCTTCAGCCACCACAGAGGCCCTCAGCCAGTGCCTGACCTGGCCACCCACTGGTGCCAGGCCTAATGATGGCAGTGGCAAAGTCCTCTTCAGGTGTTACTTGTGTGTAGGGATATGTAAATATTAGAGTTGCCTGGTCCATGGCCTGAGACTGATCCTGTATCTTTAGGAGAAGAGAAAGTCAGCCAAGTGCAGGTGTTCTTGCAACCCTGTAATGGGAAAAACCACAAGGTGGAATTCTCCCTTCCCCCTGCACAACTTTTAAAGATACAGAAGACCTCTTGGTTGCCAGGCCCAGCCTCTAAGAGGTCTTCTGTATCTTTAAAAGTTGTGCAGGGGGAAGGGAGAATTCCACCTTGTGGTTTTTCCCATTACAGGGTTGCAAGAACACCTGCACTTGGCTGACTTTCTCTTCTCCTAAAGATACAGGATCAGTCTCAGGCCAGGAACCTGGCAACCCTAGTGGGGGGAGATGGGCTTGTGGGAGTTTTTGCTTAAGTTGTTAACATAATCTGGCTGGCCTCAGGTGCTATGCATCTTCTTGACTTGGATGAGGGAAGAGATTTCTGTCTCAGGCAGCCAAATCCTGTAAACAACAGTGTGCTTTTTATCTCTGGTGTTAGCACAGGTACAGCCAACGTGGTGTCCTCCGGATCTTTTGGACTACACCTCCCATCATCCCTGGTTATTGGCCATCTTGCCTTGGAGCAATGGGAATTGTAGTCCAACAATATCTGAAAAGCCCCAAGCTGGCTGTAACAGTTTCAGGCAAGGCCAAAACAACCTCCGAATGACACATCTTGAATGCCTCCCACCATTCTCTTGACTGGGAAGTGAGAGACATCCGTGTATAGATAAAAACTTTAAAGCAATAATTTCAGTTGGGCAAGGAAGCAAGCTCCATATTTGCTTGGTATGGAAAATGTAAGCCGCATTTGCACATTGCTGTACACATTAAAAGGGGGGCGGGGATGTCTTCACCTGGCGTGCATTATCTGTTTGGTTTGCCTGCCCCTGCAAGCCCCACCCCCGGAAACCCTATTCCCGAAGTTGTCATCTGTGCATGAGCACTGTCTGCGCATGCGCAGTGATTGTCTCAAATGGACACACCTGGCTTAACGGCAAAATGAATGTGGCTGATGTTTTCTAGTTGGACTGAAGTTGGTTTGAGGGAAAACACATTGAGCAGCAGCATTTCTCAAGAAACGACAGGATTGTTATGGGCTGTGGCTAAGTTGTATGTACGCAGCTTCAGAAACTAACAGTGGGAGCTCCCTGGATGCAGAGTAAATGGTGATGTGCGCACATCCTGAGTTACCCAAAGTCCAAAGCAGAAAAGAAAAGTGTAGAATACAAAACAACAAACAAAGTAGCTCTGGCATTACATGATGACAATGGACAATTGGAGAATATGTTGGTCTCCACACACATACACATAGTGGTTTTTGCATGCACTCATTAAAAGAAAAGACAATTTTTTTTTTAGGGGGGGATGTCCTGAAAATGACTTGTAACCTTCCAGGTTAAGGATGGAAATAAAATAAAAGGAAAGAGAAGGTGATGAAATGACCCCCCCCCCCGAGCCTCTAACCACTTAGATGGTTGGATCGAGAGAAATTTAGCTGCACTTAGATACCACTGAAATCAGTGGGACTTGACTTCTGTGATGACTTAACATTTCACACTGCTTCCAATGGGATTTAAATGCAGCTAACTTAAGTCTCCAAATGCAGCACTATCTGCTCCAAGGGCTAAACGGCATCTGTTGACTTTTATGGGAGTGAAGGGGTGCTCTTTCAGGGACCCAGTTTCCTGGGGCGGACTGGCTGCTTCAGGAGCTACTAAGAATTTTATTTTCTCTGTCATGCAGAACATATCCAGTGTGTGCATAAGCTCTTTATACAACCCTCTGCTCTTAATTGTTCTCTTCCTTCTGTCAAGATGACTGTCAAACTAGTTCCTAAATTCCTTTGCTGAAGCTCTGTGGATCAGGACGCAATGCAATACCGTTGACCAAAGGGTTTGACTGGGGAGGAAATGCTGACTAAGTGGACTGCCAGCTCCCCGCAAACTAGCCAGCCGCTAATTCGAACACTGGTTCCACCCTGCCTTTTGACCTCCCTTGGAATGAACATGCAAACCTGCCCAAAGACAGGTCAATAATATTGTCTATTCGCAGCTAAGAGCTGCAACAAAATGTTGCAGAGTAAAATCCTTCTTGGGCTCCTGCAGATGACTTGGTTACTGAGCACGCATCCTGATTTGTTTGCAAGGAGGTTATATGTCTTCCAATCAATTGATTGTTACTCCATACTTTTTAGTGCCTTTCCCTGTCACTTCCCCCCCCCGCCACTTACACTGAGCTGTGGGAGTGTGTGGATTGAGCAGAAGCACACACACACCCCGCTGCCGTTTGGCCCTCCTGGCTGAGCTGGCCTCACACCAGCTGCCAAACCGGCAAGTGGAAGCCCCCTAGCTGCATGCATAGGGTGGGTCCTAAAAAATATTATATTATAGAACTAGAGTGCCTTTCTGGAATGCAATAATTCAGTAACACCTCGGGAAGCATCATGGACCAGCTAATAAAGTCAAATGATGTGTAGATGCTTGTGACGCCCTTCCCTGGCTCTCCCTGTCAGGTTCCTACCTGCTCGTGGTTACTGCCTGTCACTAGGCACCACCAGGGACTCCACCAGTCCGGACTGTCCTTTTTTATGGTTTCCCTCTCCGCTCTAGCATAGATCTCAACAGATCCCCCTGCTAGGCAGCACCACCAGTCACGTCCTATAACCAGTATTCCCAGAGACTCTGCCTGAGTCTCCCTCAATTAGGTTACCTCTGTGACTGCGTGCTTAAGCTGTCCCACTCCCTTTGTATCAATGCAGATACATATATTTCTGGTTTTGCTCTGAATACTTGTGGTGTTATTCTTCCCTTCCCCGCTGCCACCATTTGTCACTGTTTCCCTTCAACCTTGGTTATTTACCTCACCCTCCCTTCTGGTCTGTGAAACCCCAGCCAAGGATCAGGCCTTCGGTAAACCAAATTAAGTATTTATTAAATAACACAGAGAACAAGATTTCTTCATAAGGCACATAAGCATATGGTTTTATCTAATACTAATCCGAACTCCACTCCCCTCCTTCTCCACGCTCTCCTGACAAACAACTCTCTCAAACCCACCAACGTCCACCTCACATCCACACCACATCCACCCAGATTTACCTGACATTCTTCCTTTTATACTGTCAGCCATTTTAAACATTCAGCCAATCATCCAGCATTCTACTGCCCATTCACTCCCCCTTCTTCTTTCATTCTACTTACCATGTATCTCCTATACAACCAGCACTTACCCTATTTACACTAATATAGGAACATCACATTCCCCCCCCCTTAAAACAACGGCAGAGTATTATTCCTGTTCCAGGATTTATATGTCGCGTTAACAATATAACAAGTCTCTATGGGGAAAATGTCTTTCTTTGTTCCTCTGTCTGGTCACGTCACTGCAGTCCCAGCCACTTGCCTGGAAAGTCCATCGGCCAGTACATTGTCCTTGCCTTTTATGAACTGGAAGTCCACTTGATAGTCCTGAAGGGCCCAGGACCACCTCTGCAGCATAGTGTTATGGTTTTTCATAGTCTGCAACCATAACAAGGCCCGATGATCTGTTGTTACCGTGAATCTTCGTCCCCACATGTATGGGCGCAACTTGTTCAGTCCCCACACAACCGTTAGGCACTCCTTTTGGACTGACGAATAGTTTTTCTCCCTCGGCGTCAGCTTGCGACTCAGATACGCCACTGGATGTCTGGTGCCTTCTCTCGCCTGCAGCAAGACGACTCCCAGCGCGAGGTCTGATGCATCTGTAGCCACGATGAATGGTTGCTCATAGTCTGGTGCTATTAATATGGGTCCTTTGCACAAGGCTTGCTTCAGCAGATCAAAAGCCTTCTGACATTCATCCGTCCATACCACATGCTCAGAACACTTCTTCTTGGTCAATTCATGCAAGGGGGTTGCTATTTCCCCAAAATTTCTCACAAACTTCCTATAAAAACCAGCCACACCTAGAAATGCCCTTACTTGTTTTTTGGTTAAGGGGATCGGCCACGCTTGTATTGCCTCCACCTTGCTCCATAAGGGGGTGATTTTCCCACTCCCCACTTTATGTCCTAAATAGATTACTTCCTTTAGCCCAAACTGGCATTTCTTAGCTTTTATTGTGAGGCCTGCTTTTCTTAAGGCCTCTAATACTGTTGTCAGGTGTTGGACATGCTCAGGCACCGATTTGCTAAAAGTGGCCACGTCATCGATATAGGCCACTGCAAAATCTGACATGCCTCGCAACACAGTATTGATTAGCCTCTGAAATGAACTTGGTGAGTTCCTAAGTCCCATGGGTAAGGTCACAAACTCATATAACCCATCTGGTGTACTGAAGGCAGTTTTGGCTCTGGATTGCTCGTCTAGTTCTATTTGCCAAAATCCTTTACAGAGGTCTAACGTAGAGATAATGGTTGCTGCCCCCAATAACTCTAACATTGCGTCTACCCTGGGCATAGGATACGCATCTGGGACCGTGATTTTATTGATTAGCCGATAATCAATGCAAAACCTTGTCGTTCCATCTTTTTTCGGAACCAGGACAATACTTGAGGCCCAGGGACTGATGGATTCCCTGATCACTCCTAATTCCAGCATATCTTCCACCTCCTTTTTGATCTCACTCAAAACTTTCCCATTCACACGGTATGGCATAGATCTGATTGGGGCATGGTCTCCAGTATTAATGGAATGTTTGGCTATACTGGTTCGGCCAGGTTTATTACTAAAGAGATTCCCATAGTTTTTCAAAACTCTCAGAATCTCTTCTTTTACTTCCTCCTTCACCTCTTCTGACCATTCCACTTGATCTACCCCTCCTTTGTCTTTGCTTTCCTGTACCAAATCCGGAAGTTCAGGCCCACTTCCCTCAGGGAATAAGGTAACTTGCAACACCTGTGCATCCCTGGTATGGTAAGGCTTTAACATATTTACATGAACCACTGTGCTTTTGTTTAATTGATCTGTGGTGATTACATACGTCACTGTGTCAAGCCTTTCTCTGATGGTATATGGTCCTTCCCAGTTAGCCTGTAATTTGTCATGTTTCCTGGGTATGAACGCCATAACCATATCTCCCACATCATACACACGTTCCCTGGCTGTTCTGTCATACCAGTAACTTTGCTTCTCCTGTGCTTGACTCAAATTCTTTTTCACCACCTCCATCATTGATGTTAATTTATTGCGGAACTCCAATACAAAATCTACTACAGATGTTTTGTACTCTCCCAGGGTTCCTTCCCATGAATTTTTTAACAGTTCCAAAGGTCCCCTCACTTTTCTAGTGAACATGAGTTCAAAGGGTGAGAAGCCTGTTGACTCTTGAGGGACTTCTCTGTATGCAAATAAGAAGCATCCCAAACGTTCATCCCAGTCTTGTGGGTGATCTTGTACATAGCTTCTTATCATGCCCTTCAAAACTCCATTGAATCTCTCTGTTAGCCCATTAGTGGCAGGATGGTAAGTAGTGGTCTTTAGATGTTTTAGACCACAACATTTCCACATACATTGCATCACTTCTCCCATGAATACACTGCCTTGATCCGTCAGCACTTCATGAGGGAAACCCAGCCTCATAAAGATTTTTAATAAAGCCTCTGCCACTACAGGGGCTTCTACAGATCTTAGTGCTTCTGCGTCTGGGTACCTGGTGGCAAAATCCACCACCACCACTAGATATTTCTTGCCATGCCTTGTGGGTTTGGAAAAAGGGCCCACCAAATCTATTCCCACTCTATAAAAGGGTTGTCCAATTATAGGAAGGGGCTTTAAGGGTGCCTTAGTCTTTACTCCACTTTTCCCCACCTTTTGGCATATATCATAAGATAGACAATGTTGTTTTACATCTTTGGAGATGTTTGGCCAATAATAGTGTGCAGCCAATCTCCTCTTGGTCTTTTTTATTCCCAGATGTCCTGCACATGGGACATTGTGGGCTACCTCTAGCAATCTGGTTCTGTATTTGCTAGGTACTATCAATTGCTTCACTGGTTCACATTCATCCTTTCTCTCAGCAGGCATCCACAGTCTATATAAAATCCCATTCTCACACACAACTTGATTCCTCAGTTTGTCAGTGAAAGGAATCTGTTGGGTCAGGGCTTGCTCCTTTATTTGATTCAAACTGGTATCCTTATTCAGTTCTTCTCTGAAATGCTCTGTCTCTTCCCCAGAGACCAGTTGATACAGTTTGTCTCCTTCAGCAGGCCTACCAAGGGTTGCTATGGGGACCTGAGGCTCGCAAACAGATTCCACCCTGTTTGCTTCAGCCCCCCTTAATATGGCTTCTTTTTCTCTGGCAAGTTGCTGTCTGGTCACCACATATATTTTCCCTTGGGCTCCCATAACATCTCTTCCCAGTATTACTGGTTCTTGTTGCTGGGCATTAATGCCTACTTTATATCTGCCCTCTCGGCCTCTCCATGCCATTTTCACCAGGGCCACAGGCAAGCTTTCTGGTTGACCCCTCACTCCTTGGATAGTCACCGTTTCCTGAGGTAATATTTCTTCAGATTTTATTAAAACTGGCCTCAGTAACGTCTGAGCGGCACCAGTGTCAAGCAATGCCCAATAATTTGCCCCTTGTACACTCACTTCCTCTCTCAGACTTGAATCAAGGTCTGTTACTTCTGTCCAGTTTATCTGGCAAAACTGAACCTTTTTCGCTGTTTCTAAAGCCTTGGGCTCTGTTTTCACTGCCCTTGTCTGAGCAGGATTACTAATGGGGTTGGCAACCTCACATTGAAAACGTAGGTGCCCCGGTCTACCACATTTGTAGCATAATTTCTCCTCTGTTTTAGGGTACACAGATCCACTCTGGGGTGTCCTGTGCCCTTTGGATTTTACTGGAGGACTCACTCCCTGTGGTACCACATCCCTTCTGCCATTGTTATTTGGTCTAGCTTTAAAATCTCTTTGTGGTTTTGCCATCCACCCAGATCTGTTTGAGGCAAAATGATCGGCCAGCTCCGCTGCTTCTGTTACAGTTTTAGGGGAACGATCTTTCACCAGCAACCTAATTTCGGGTGGCAATTGATGGTACAACTGATCCAATATCATGAGGTTTTTCACCTCCTCCACAGACTGAGCTTTTGCACTTGTCAGCCATTTCCCAAATATGTCCATCAGTTTTGCCCCCAGCTCCATGAAAGACCTCCCTGTCTGTATCTGGCAGTTTCTGAAAAGTTTTCTAAAATAATCAGGACCCAGTCTGAACCTTTTGTAGACTGCCTCTTTAAACTCAGCATAGGTGACGGGCTTGTCTGAGGGGAAATATTGGTATACCTCAGCCAATTCCCCTTTGATCAGGTTTGATAAATACTGCATGTATTTATCTTCAGGTAGCCCCCACAACTGAGCTGCCTTTTCAAAGGTTGTGAGATAAATTTGAGGATCTTGACCAGGCTCATAGACAGCAAAGTCCTTTGGAGTAATTTTTATTTTTGCTCCATCTCTGTCTTTCCTTGTTTCATCAGAATGAAACTTCTCTCTTTCAAATTTTAACTTTTCTGCCTGTAATTCTGCATCCACTCTCATTCTCTCAAATTCCAACTCCCGCTGCTTTTCCTTCTCTGCACCTTCCATCCTCAATCTCTCAGCATCCAATTCTCTCTGTTTATCTTTCCCATCAGCTTCCATCCTCAATCTCTCAGTTTCCATCCTCAACTTCTCTCTCAAATACTCTATATAAGCGGGATTGCTTAAGTATCCTTCTGGGGTCTCTTCCCTGACAGGTTGTTTTTGCTGGGCAGTTGCAAATCCTATAAGTGCTACCCTCAATTCATCTACCCCTTTACCCTCGTGAGGTAAATTGAATGTTATGCACTTCTCCACCAGCTCCTCTCTTTTCATTTTTATATATTCAGCCATGGTGTTTGAGTTCACTCACTCTTTGCCACACACTCTTTGCCAGTCACTCTCACAAGTAATCTTGTTTTGTTATTTCTGTTTGCCACACCACTGTTAGGGATTCTCTAGTATCCGTACCACCGCTACAGCCAACACCTGTGACGTAGTCTCCTTTGTTCAGATCCCACCTCTGCCACCACATGTGACGCCCTTCCCTGGCTCTCCCTGTCAGGTTCCTACCTGCTCGTGGTTACTGCCTGTCACTAGGCACCACCAGGGACTCCACCAGTCCGGACTGTCCTTTTTTATGGTTTCCGTCTCCGCTCTAGCATAGATCTCAACAGATCCCCCTGCTAGGCAGCACCACCAGTCACATCCTATAACCAGTATTCCCAGAGACTCTGCCTGAGTCTCCCTCAATTAGGTTACCTCTGTGACTGCGTGCTTAAGCTGTCCCAATCCCTTTGATTTACTCAGACTGCTTATAATTCTGGTTTGCTCTGAATACTTGTGGTGTTATATTCTTCCCTTCACCCGCTGCCACCATTTGTCACTCTTCAGCCTTGATTATTTACCTCACCCTCCCTTCTGGTCTGTGAAACCCCAGCCAAGGATCAGGCCTTTGGTAAACCAAATTAAGTATTTATTAAATAACACAGAGAACAAGATTTCTTCATAAGGCACACAAGCATATGGTTTTATCTAATACTAATCCGAACTCCACTCCCCTCCTTCTCCACGCTCTCCTGACAAACAACTCTCTCAAACCCACCAACGTCCACCTCACATCCACACCACATCCACCCAGATTTACCTGACATTCTTCCTTTTATACTGTCAGCCATTTTAAACATCCAGCCAATCATCCAGCATTCTACTGCCCATTCACTCCCCCTTCCTCTTTCATTCTACTTACCATGTATCTCCTATACAACCAGCACTTACCCTATTTACACTAATATAGGAACATCACAATGCTCTATTATAAATCCACCACTAATGCATGGTTACCACATCAATGACATGTTGCAGCGATACAAAATTCACGTCGCAGAATACAGTCTGGAGGGGCCCATGGATGGTTAAGGCTGTACAAAGGCTACATTCTTCTCACTGTAGTAAGAGGTCTGTGGTTGGTATCTCAAAAGATCACACAGGAACAGATTAAAAGAGCGGAGCCCTGATGAAACAGTTGTCTTAGTTCTCCTCTGAATCACTAAACCCAACTTTCGCTGACTTACTGCCCTCCAGACGTTTTGGACTATCCCGTGACAGGAATAATTTAGTCTTCCAAATCTAACTTCACAGCAAATGACGCAAAGCAGGAAAAACAGCAGAAGGAACTCACTGATTCTTCCCCCAGCTCATATCATTCATGACACACTTCCTGTGACACACTTCACAGGGCAACCATTTTCCCTGTGCCCTGACAGCTTTCTGTGTTTGTGACATGGAGGTAATGACTGAGCCAGCAGCGCACTGTAGTGGCCAGAGTGTCAGTCCAGGGCTGGAGAGGGATAGCCAGGTTCAAAACCCCACTTAACTACAACGCTTGCTAAGCGACTGTGAGCCACTTGCACATTCTCAGCCTCTGGGTTTGTTATGAGGACAAAATGGGAGGGTGCACAGGATACTGGAAATGTTTAAGAACCTACAAAATGAGGATTTCTGAGGAAATCTTCACATCACCTTCCAAGGGCTAAATCTTTTCACATTCTGTTTGGTCTTGAGCAACTGCAAAGTTCTACACCTAGGAAAAAGAAACCAAATGCACAGTTATAAGATGAGGGATACTTGGCTCAGCAATACTGCATGCGAGAAGGACCTTGGGATTGTTGTTGGTCACAAGCTGAATATGAGTCAACAGTGAGATGTGGCTGCAAAAAAGGCAAATGCTATTTTAATTAATTATTATTTATTATTATTTATTTGATTTATTAGTCGCCCATCTGGCTGGAATACTCAGCCACTCTGATGTACAAGGCAAAAACATATAAAACATCAGAGCATCAAAAACAGAAGTATAGTTTCTAAATCACGTGAAGTATTAGTTCCCCTCTAGTCGGTACTGGTTAGGCCTCATCTTGAGTACTGCATCCAGTTCTGGACACTACACTTTAAGAAGGATACAGACACACTGAAACAGGTTCAGAGACTGAAAGAACTGGGCATGTTTAGCCGTGAGAAGACTGCAGAGAGATATGATACCACTCTTCAAGTACTTGAAAGATTGCCACACAGAGGCCAGGATCTCTTCTCGATCATCCCAGAGTGCAGGACATGGAATAATGGGTTTAAGCTGCAGGAAGCCAGATTTAGGTTGAACATCAGGAAAAACTTCCTAACTGTTAGAGCAGTACAACGATGGAACCAATTACCTAGGGAGGTGGTGGGCTCTCCAATACTGGAGGCATCGAGAGGCAGCTGGACAGCCACCTGTCGGGCATGCTTTAAACTGGATTCCTGCATTGAGCAGGGGGTTGGACTCGATGGCCTTATAAGCCCCTCCCAACTCTATGATTCTATGATTCTAAGTACGTACTATCAAATAAACAAAATATTACAAAACCCTTTTCCTGTGAGCGTTTGGTTTAGCATCTTTGCTGTTAAAGGAAACACAGTAATTCCTATGAAGAATGTTCTCTGAAAACAGGAATTTGGGCATTTATAGTCCATTAATTTCCAGATGCAGGGTTTTCTGGGGGGCGGGGGTTTCTTGCCTCCTGTCCCAGCCGACAGAAAGTAATTTTTTAAAAAACTATATCTTTTTTTAAAGGACAAAAGCAAAAAAAAAGGAAAATTGACATTTTTGCAACCATCCTTCTGTGGTGGACCAAGCAAGGCAGATTGCTGAGGGGTGAAATATACATGTCCTAAAAATAAGTTTTGCCAGGAAAGAGAAAGTGGCACTTGGCGGAGCTTGAGAATGTATGGCTAAGAAAGCTATACATTTCATAGAGCTCTGTGCAACTTTCCCCAGATTCTTCTAGAAGAAAAACAGCCATTGAAGGCAGGGACCAGGAGCAGGATTGCCAGGTTCATGGCCTGAGAGCAGATCTTGGAAAAGTTACTTTTTTGAACTACAACTCCCATCAGCCCAATCCAGTGGCCATGCTGGCTGGGGCTGATGGGAGTTGTAGTTCAAAAAAGTAACTTTTCCAAGATCTGCCTGAGACTGATCCTGTATCTTTAGGAGAAGAGAAAGTCTGCCAAGTGCAGGTGTTCTTGCAACTCTGTAATGAGAAAAACCACAAGGTGGAATTCTCCCTTCCTCCTGCATAACTTGTAAAGATACAAAAGACCTCTTAGAGGCTGGGCCTGGCCTGGAAATTGCTGGGAGGGCATGGGTTAAGCGTCTTCTTCCCCCACCTGTCCTGATTGCAGCCTCCAGCAGCTGTTTTACAGAAATGAATCAATACATAGCCATCCTACCAGGAAGAAATGACACAGTATTCCATGTAGGTTGGCCCTTAGATCACATCACACATTTTTATCTCAGAGAACTAAAACAGAAACTCTTCTTGATATGAAGTTTCATCGTTCCTTCCTTGTTATTTTGGAAGTATTAAAAAATCAGGAGGATGAAAATGACTGCTAACCTAACTTTAGAGCTAACATCACATCAGAACATAAGAAGAACCAGCTGGAATAGGCCAGTGGCCCATCTAGTCCAGCATCCTGTTCTCACAGTGGCCAACCAGATGCCCATGGGAAGCCAGCAAGCAGGACCTGAGCGCAAACAACATTCTCTCCTCCTGTGGTTTCCAGAAACTGGCATTCAGAAGCATTCTACCTCCGACTATGGAGGCAGAGCGTAGCTATCATGGCTAGTAGCTGAAATTAACTAGGAGGGGAGAGGTGGGGAGAGAGATTTGCAGGTTTGATTTGCCTTGCAAAAATTAAAATAAAATATCCTTCCAAAAATTGAAATGTGTCTACTTATAATCTGAATCCTTTAGCATTCCCAGATTGTGGGTATAGTCAACTGGGAGAAGGGGGTGAGTAAAAGAAGAAATAAAGACTAAATTTGGGAAATGCCAAGACATGGGCCTTGGCAGATGCCTAACCCCTGATGTTGCCTCCCACATTTCTCATTGCCTTTCCGGATCAGTGTTCAAAACCCTTCACATCCCCAAAAGGACAATGATGTTGACCAAAGATGACTGCAAGTCCATGCAAAACTGAGCTTTAAGGGTACATTTGTTGCAGTCGAACAGTTTCAGACTGAGGGCTGCATTCTCATCTGGGCAACCTTCCAAGGGCTACATGCTGGGGTGGGTGGGACCAGAGGCAAAAGTGGGTGGAGCAACACATGTAAAATTCACCTTCCTACATTATACAGTACTAGTTTCTACACACACCCCTTTATTCTCCGTCCAGATGAGCAAAAGGGTTCAAAAACACGCTCCAGCCAGGCAAAAACACTCGAGAGGAGGGTGTGAGATCGGGCTGCTGAGGAGGCATGGGAAGGGGGGGTGGCCTGTGGAAGAGTCCCAAGGGGCAGATAAGAGAGGCATAGAGTGCCGCATTTGCCCAACCGGGCCTGAAGTTCCCTGCCCCTGCACCTTAGGAACGACGGCAAACCCCTTCCCCACATAAAATGAGAAACAGCCAGGGAAGGCTGAGAGACAGTGAGACATAGTGGTTGTGGCCTCTGGTGGCTCCTTATCAGTGGGGCAATGGAATCCACTCCGGGTTTTACTTCAAGGAGCTGCCCAAGGTGCTTTCGCATGAAAGTTCAGATTAAAACCCAGAGTAGATTCCACTGACATGGAGCTACCAGCAGCCACTCTGTAGTGGACACATATTGGGTCGAGTCCCTGTGCCAAAGAGTACAGGGGAGAGGTAGAAGGGGGATTCTTCACACCCGCCGATCCTGCATGATGAGCAGACCACAGCAGGGCTGCAGCCGTGGCAATCGAGAGGCACATTCCTCTTCCTAAAGGAGGGGCAATCGTAAATACATGAACGAAAACAGAGAGATAAATGGATTCCATTTTCCTTTTGGCTGAGGTGGCAGGAAAAAAACCCCTGCCTGCTCCTGTAGCAGATTATGGCAGGAAGTACATTTTAAAGACGAAAGTCAAAGCAGAGCAGTGGAACAATTTATTTATTTTCTTCTCCTCCTCCTCCTCCTGTTCCTGGCACCAGCATTTATTTTCCGTTATGCTTGAAGGTAGAGAGAAGGTGTTGCTGCTGCTGCTGCTGCTGGCTTATACAGGAGGGTACCGCAAGACAGATGCCCCCTCTCCTCTCCTCAGCATGGTAAAAAGCACATCAACATCCATGGGGCCCTTGCTGTTGCATTGCTCTGAGTCATAACGGAAGGCTCATCACCTGACAGCCCAGCACTCCATGACCGAAGGAAAGGAAACCAGTAAAAGGACCTTATTCCTCAAAAGGCAACTGAATAAGTTGCGGTGGGCCCATCAGTAGCATAGTGGCAAATTCAGAAGTGCAGGATCCCTTCAGATTAAGTCACAGTCACAGCCATGCTCCCTCCCCCCTTTTTTTGCTGAGGGGTTAAGAATGAGATCCTTATTAAATGCCTTTTCCAACAACAACAGACACTCCTAGGAGCCAATAAGCATGAAAGAGGAGAGTATTAGCTACCGAGAAGAGTCTTCTCAGTGGCTGACTCACCTCCTCTCATTCTGATTGGTTCCAATCATCAGGAAAGCATAAAGAAATGTTAGAAGACTCTTCTCAGTGGCTAACACATTCCCCTTTCATGCTGATTGGCTCATAGCATGCTGGAGATATAGGGATCCTGTTCCTAAAAAAAAGTAAAGGGTCTGAGACCCCCGAGTCCCTGGATGACTACACTCCTGGGGCCCATGGAACCTTCTCAACCAGCCCTCCACCTTTTGGAATATAGGAAGCTGCCTTATATGAGTCAGACTATATTCATCCATGTAGCTGAGTGTTTGGAACTGCCCAGCAGCATGTGGTTATAACTCGCATGCAAAGCACACACCGCTGCAACACCTCAGTGCATTTCCCATGTGTGCATGCCTGCTTTCTCTCTGAGAGTCACTGTCTATGACATTCAGAAGCTTTCCAGGACCCTCTCTGCACCATACATTTTAAACAGAATTATATCACTTTAAACAGTTGCCGCTTCCCTCAAAGGATCCCGGGAACCGTAGTTTGTGAAGGGTGCTGAGAGTCATTAAGCTACCCCTTATTCCTTTCCCAGAACTACAATTCCCAGAGTTTCCTGGGAAGAGGGACTGATTGTTACAAAACTCTGGGAATAGAGGTCTCTCCTAACTCTCAGCACCCTTTGCGAACTACCTCCTTCCACAAAGATATGTGTTGGCACTAACAAAGCTTACTCGTGAGCTGTTTTATTTTATTTATTTATTTATTTATTAGATTTATATCCCACCCTTCCTCTCCGTCAGGGGAAGGGCCGGAGCAGCTCAGTGACACAGCATCTCTTGTGCATGCATAAGTTCCCAGGTTCATTTCCCAGCATCTCCAGGTAGGGTTGAGAAACTCTCCTTTTCTGAAACTCTGGAGAGCCACTGCCAGTCCGTGTAGACAATTTTGAGCTACATGGACCATTGGTTTGACTTGGTATATGACAATTCCCTATATTCCTATGAGTTTCCGCTGAAATCTTTCTTTATTTGGGCACCTCCACATTGTCAGTATTTTGCAGGAGGGATTTCAAGTGCATGCAGCATAGGGATGTGTGAGAAATTTGATTCAGTTCACATCTGAAGCAGAATTTATTAAATCCGCACATTGCAAAACAATACGAGAACCAAACCACAGCCAACCTTCGAAATTCACACTTTTCCGAATTTTGCAATGTAGTTCTCAAACCAACCAATGTTTACAAAAATGCATATATTGGGGGGAAATCTTGCATGAAAAGGAATATAATAGTGAAAATAACATACAAAATGCATTAATCACGTGCAAAAATGTGTAGAATAGTCATAACTGCATGCAATAATGTGTTTATTAGGAGAAATTTGCATCAACATGCTGATGAATTGTTAAGAGGATTTTTTTGAAAATGCAAACTGATGAAGAAATCTGGAGAACTGATCTTGAGAAGGGAAAGATGAGAAACTGAGAAAAACTGAAATTGTCAGATGTACGTATTGTGCAAGCAAATCAGGATGAATGCTCAATAAATGGTTTATCTACCTTGGCAGAGAGAACAGCCATGATTGAGAAAGCTGGACACAATGCAAGATCTGGTGTGTGTGTGTGTAAAGTAATAAGACAGGAGAGTTGCAAAGTTCACATTAATCATACATTCAGTGGAGCTCAGCTTTAAGGCAACGTTTGCTGGCTCTGGCCCAAAGTCAGAGCCTGAAGGTGGGAAAGACTGCCAAAGGGGAAAAAACTGGTGCAACCGGCCAGTTAGCATTACCACCTCTCCCAAAGAAATCAGTTTGCCATTGCTTACTTGAAAGCATTCATTTGAGGCAGGAGCACAAGGCGAACACAATCTGAGCCCTTCAGGCATTGCTGTGTGTTTGCTGCGATTCTGCAGGAACACACGCATAAAAATGACCCTGAACATGGCTTCAGCTGCAGAATTCAGCTTCCCCAGAATTCCAACTTTCTGGGTTTTTTTGTTACATTGGGTTTCTAGTCCTTATGGTCACAAAGCTCTGCTTGAAAATGTGCAGTGGAATCTCAGCAGCCAGAGGAGTTGCTGAAGAAGATTCCCAGTGCTCAGAGGAGGCATGAAGCATTGTATGCCTGGACCATCTCATCACCAGCTGCAAACATAACATTGGGTGCTGATGTGCATAAGAGAGAGTGCATCCAGAACCAGAAGTCTTGCTTCTCCCCCATTAAGTGTGGGAAGCTGGGCCAGACCTGTAACTAGAGCCTTCAGGAAACCCAGATGGTTATCACTCAACCCTGGTATCTATCCACCAGTCCCTCCTGCTGCCCCTGGAATCCTTGCTTCATGCTCCTGCATGTCTCAAGTCAGGCTTTCAGCTTCTGTTCCTCAATGCACACACCAAATTAGCTGGGCAACCTGCCGCTGTCGGGGAGGTGCAGAGCGTCCCGGGGCTGCCTGGTCTCCTATTCTCGTGTACGTAGCACAGCAGTGCGCAGGGCTTATAGCCCGAAGAGGTCCCGTAAGATCCAAGCTGGGTTTTCAATTCTGTGGCTAGGCCCAGCAACTTTCCCCCAACCTGGTGCCCTCCAGATGTTACTGGACTCCAACTCCCCAGCACAGAATGGCCTATGGTTAGGGATTCTGGGAGTTGCAGTCCAAAAATCTGAGGGGCACCACAGAGAGGAGGGCTGGACTGTGATCAAAGCACAAGTTAAGTTACCTGCTTAGCTGACCTTTAAGCACAGGATGGGGTGTGCTTTTTACATACTAGGGATTTCGCAAGCCACCAGGGCCAACACCAGGGGGTGGCCAGGTTGGGTCCTGGCCGAGGGCCCTTGCAGCTCAAAGGGGCCCCTGAAGGACCCCTCCTTAGGGTGGAAGGGTAGCGCTCCTGTTCCATGATCCACGGCAGCATCGGCTTCTGACCCTGCTGCAAATCGCAGAGAGGGAGGTCCCAGCCCACCCCATACAACCGTGCAGGACCACGATGCACGCCTGCACGCCCCACCTACCTCTCCCACTGCACTGAATGCTGTGCTGTGCATAGCACACATGCGTGCCATCAACCAAGATGGTGGCGGAGGCATCAGCTCCTTAGGGAAACTCCTGCCACCATCTTGGTTGATGGCAGGCATGTGTGTGCAGCGCGCACAGCATTCACCACAGCAGGAGAGGTAGGTGGTGGATACAGGTGCCAGCTCTGCATGCCACCCACCCGCACAGAAATTGCAGCATGTCCACCCACACCCTGTTCAGAGAAGCATGTGTGTGAATGATAAACTTTGGTGGATAGTATGTTGCAGGGGTGGAAAACCTCAGGCTCAAGGGCCAAATGGAGCCCTCCCGGCCTCTCTGTCTGGCCCTCGGAATTCTCCCCAGCCTAAACATTTCACTGTCCCTGCTTTGCACCCTGAGTGTTTTTGCCTGGCTGAGATGTGCCCTCAAACCCTGAGCATACCTCTTGCTTGCCTGGATGGAGGACGGTGAGAGGGGTGTGCCAACGTGTGTCGAAACCAGCCTATTGTGTATCAAGGCAAAATTCACACTCGTTGCTCCGCCTGCTTTGGCCTCTAACCCCACTCACCACTGGGACGTGACACTTCTTCCAAGGTTTCCCGGAAGGGAATGCGACCCTCCGGTTGAAAAAGTTTCCCCACCCCTACTCTCTTGTGTATTCTCTCCGACCCTCCAAAAACCAAACAACTTTGCACATCCCTTGTCATCTCTACCCCCCCACACATACACAGAGTCTCCCCCCCGCCACCCTGATGGTGTTTTACATAGTGTTACAACTTCCATGCCTACTGCAGTGGACAGACTGAAACGGAATACCGCAAAGGAACAAACAAGAAGGACACTCGGGAGGAATGTCTGAGATCAGCCAGCGGCAGACAAAACTTCAGGCATAACTCATTGGGGGTTTTCAGTTCCAGAATGAGCAGCTTGTTAATAATAACAATAATTTGTTTTTTAGCAATGACAACATTCCACTTCTGTTAGTCTAGTTTCTGCTCCCAACCTGCAAGGAGTGCTTTAAAAACATGTTACATCTCTCTCTCTTTCTCCCTCTCGTTCTTCCCCAATTTTCCCTGCCTCCACTTTCTACCTAATGTGAGTAATCTGGTTTTTCTCAGACAGATTGCTCCACCAGGGAGCTGCTGCTGTTGCAGCTGCTTGGATGCCAAGTGGAATAACGTCCTCCAGAGTGGATGTTGGAAGGGTGAACATGAATTTCCCCAGAAAACACTTTTGTCCTGGATGCGAAACTTCTCTGGGCTCTTCCTGGGAAGAGGCAGCACCGAGATGTTCGGAATGCACACGGCATGATGTCAAACATTCCATCCCTTGGCCTGACAATCCATTTTGTTTAGGAACGGAATGAGCCAGAGCTCCTGCGACTTTCCCTTTTTTGAGCAAGGGGGGGGATCACAAGGAGTTCTTAGTGCACAAACAGCTGTTTGTAGCAACCAACCGGGAGGGAACCTTCTTCCAAACTTCAAGGAGTCCTCGGAAGCTTATCGACTCTGTACATTTGGAACTTGACATCAACAGCATCATCCAGTGATGACCTGCATGTGTGAAGGGCCGTTGCACAGCTAGAACAACACCCAGAACGACATGGGAGGCTGGTTCGTTAGGGTGAATGTGGCAGCACCCCACTTGCCTTCTTACTTACAACTGATCAGGGGTGGCTTTGCTTGTTGTTGGCTCAGCCTTCACCTAGGCCACGTTCACACACCATACATTTATTCTGCTGTTTTTCCACTTTAAACCATCATGGCTTCCCCCAAAGAATCCTGGGAAGTGTAGTTTGTGAAGGGTGCCAAGAGTTGTCGGGAGACCCCTGTTCCCTTCAGAGAGCCACAATTCCCTGGGTGGTTTAACAATCAGTCCCTCTTCCTAGGGAACTCTGGGAACTGTAGCTCTGCGAGGAAAACAGGAGGTCTCCTCTCAGCACCCTTCACAAATGACACTTCCCAGGATTCTTTGGGGGATGCCGTGACTGTTTAAAGTGGGAAAAGAGTGGGATAAATGTGTGGTGTGAGTGTGGCCCTACTAGGGTTACCAGGTCTCTGGTTTTCAGCCAGTTTTTGGGTGTCTCCTCTGGTTCTCCGGCTAGCACCCCTTAATCTCCAGACTCTTAGCTTCAATTTTAAAAAAAAGTTTCTAGGTGGTCTGGTTCCTGAGATATACACCAAAATGTCAACCGCCCCCCACGCGACTGTTAAATCTGTTTTAGAACAGCTCCTAGCTCTAACTACAACTCCCATCAGCCCAATCCAGTGGCCATGCTGGCTGGGGCTGATGGGAGTTGTAGTTTAAAAAAGTAACTTTTCCAAGCTCTGGCTCTAACCCCGCCCTTTCAGGATTGTAGCCCATAAATGAAGCCAGGGTTGTGACTTGTTGATCCAGGCATGCCTAGGCTTAATTTCAACATCAGAAAATGGTGGCTTTGAGATATTGCAGTTTGTGTAAATAATATGGCTTAACTTTTTTTTCCTCTTGTGTGCAAGAGTCAGACCCTAGGCTATGAAATATGAAAGTATTTAATCCAATACTTGCTTTCCATGTACCTGGAGTAAACCCCATTGAACTCCATTAGGACTTACTTTTGAGTAGACATGGTTAGGATTGTGCTGTAAATTAATGGGACTTTTGAGTAAACATAGCACAGATTTGTGTTTGTGTTGTAAATCTTTCTCTCCCCCTCCAATCCTATTTTTAAAACAATTAGGCTGGGTTTACCTAGGTATCACGGGTTTTTTTATGTAGGAAACTAATACTGATTTTTTAAAAAAATATTCCTCAATGACTAACTGGTTTGACAATAAACTATTATATGGGGTGTATTTTTACACCTGCAAGTGTGTGTGTGTGTGTGTGTGTGTGTGTGTATGGAGCCTTTCCAACAGCCCTGTGAGGTAGGGTTGGTGATTGGAAACCAAGGCAGCTCACAATAAGAAATAAATGCCTTTAAAAACCAATAACCACAAAAACAGTATAAACAGTTGCAAAACAGCTTAAAGTGGCATGATTCCAAATTTTGGGTTGGGTGAATGAAGTTTATTTATTTATTTTATTTATTTATTATTTGATTTATATCCCACCCTTCCTCCCAGTAGGAGCCCAGGGCGGCAAACAAAAGCACTAAAAAAGCTTTAAAAATCCTAAAAATAGACTTCAAAATATATTGAAACAAAATACCTTTAAAAACATTTTTAAAAGCTTTAAAAACATTGTTTTTAAAAAAGAAAAGGTTTAAAAACACATTAAAAAGCAATTCCAACACAGACACAGACTGGGATAAGGTCTTAACTTAAAAGACTTGTTAAAAGAACAAGTTCCTTATCACTTGAGGGTACAGTTTTCCCTGGTTGAATAAGCCCCATTGAATACAGTGGGACTTGCTTCTGAGTAAACAAACATACGATCGCACTATAAATATATTTACAGGTTGTGTAAATAATGAACATATTTGATAGTCATGCTTATATAAATATTTTGTCATACTTTGTCCTAATAAGTATCCGATTTCACACTGTGGTTGTACAATACTTCCTCTACATTTTAAGTATGCCTTGGGGTGGTCATGTTTCTCCATTGTTTTCATCCTGAGGGGCAGATAGGCTGAGAGATGGTGAGTAGCCCATGGTCACCCACTACACTTTATAGCTCATTTCCATTTTGAAAAATTAATTAAAACAATTTACATGCAGGCAAAATTTATTAAGTGGATTCACACAATAAGTTTAAACCACATCCAACTCGCATTTAAAGTGCACGACTTCCCCTAAAGAATCCTGGGAAGTGTTGTTTCCCCCTCACAGTTATAGTTCTCACCACTCTTAACAAACTGCAGTTCCCATGATTCTGTGGTGGGATTCATGTGCTTCAAATGGGTGTTGAATGTGCTTTAAATGAATGGTGTGGATCTCCCCTAGGTACTATGTGAATTCAAGAGTGAATTGAAAAGAACAATTTTAAAAGATACTTCTTACTCTTACTCATTTCTCAGACCTCTTTCTGAAGTGAAGGGTCAAATCTGTAAAGATGTTCGGAGCAGCCACGTTAAAAGTTAAGGGCAAGGCATTCCTGGCAGGGGGTTGCCAACCCTGCTTGGAGATGGATGTCTTTGCAGAGGATCCCTAGCCAATGTTTACCAACAGCACAATCCAAACTATATCTACTCAGAAGTCAGTCCTGTTGAGTTCTTTGGGGCTTAATCGCTTAGTAAGTGTGTTTAGAATTGTGGCCTTCAGGAGCATCCATTTTTACTCCCCAATGCTCCCATCTAACATCTCCACAACACTAGGCTCCTTTGTCCCTACAGTGGCCTTCTGGTGACTGGCCTGGCCTGAAGGCACTTAAACCCTTCTTGCTGAAAGCAAGTAGGCTAGATTAAATGTTCCCTACCCAGGCTCCATCTTTTAGCTAAGATTTCTATTTTAATTTCCAATCAGATTTTTTTTTTAATTGTATGCTCCAAGCAACTGTGATTGATGCTTAATGTATCGTGATTAATGACATCACTCGGGCCCGCCCTGTGACATCACTCGGGCCTGCCCCATGACATCACTCAGGCCCACCTCCATGACATCACTAGGGCCCGCCCCTCAAATCTCAGGTTTTGGGATGCTTCTGACCTGGCAACCCTAGGCTCTACTGATGGGCCCCCTGCCTTCCACCAGCCATCACTGGCCCAAACTTTCACATTGCTTTGCTCAGGAGCATTTCTTTCCCCACTCAGTCTCTTGGTGCATTTTGTTCACGTATGCATGCTTGTCCTTTGATGGCTTCAGATGATGGATTGCATATATGGATCAGGGCTCTGAATCACCCGGGGATGGAAAAATCACTGTGGATGGAAAAGTCTCCCCCTCTCACTTTGGAGGTTCACCCTCATTCATGCAGTCCCCCAGTCCCTTAGTGCAAGTAATGTGTGAAGGGGGCTACTCCTGCCATTCATCAAGTATCCAGACAAGGGGTTGAGACACATGTGGGAATGAGCCCCAGAAGAGCACTGAGCAAGGCGCCATGGTACTCACAGACTTCAGTCTACATATTCTCCCTGGGTGAGTTACTTTGACTATTGCATTTGTTAGATGCTTTTATCCTCCAAGGAGTTTTGGGCGGAATAGCATGGAGTAGTGGTCAGAGCAACAGGGGAATCTTCTTCAGCCTTCAGGGACACATTCCCTTCTGGGCAATCTTCCAGGGACCTATTGCCAAAGGAGGGCAGAACCAGAGGCAAAAGTGGACAGAGCAATACATGGACATTTTACCAGTGGTGGCTGCCAGCTCCATGTCAATGGGGCAGCTTTCAGCACCTTGGACATCTCCTTGAAAGTTCAGACTAAAACCCAGAGCGGATCCTACCACCCCACTGACATGGAGCCACCAGCCGCCAGAGAATTTTACCTTTGTACGGTAGGATAGTGTCTGCACACGCTCACACACCCCTCTTTACCCTTCATCCAGGGAAGCAAGAGGGATTTTCAGAGCTCAAAGGCACATTCCATCTGGCGAAAACACGCAAGGAGGGTGCAAAGCAGTGTCACTGTGGCCTGGGGAGAGTGGAGGTGGCTGAGGAGAGTCCAAAGGGCTAGATAGAGAGGCCTGGAGGGCCACATTTGGCCCCTGAGCCAGAGGTTCCCCGCCCCCAGGTTACAGCATCAGACCTCAGTTCAAATCCCCACCCGGCCATTACGCTAATTGGGTGCCCTAGGGCCAGTGGCTCTCTCAGCCTAACCTACCTCATAGGGTTGTTCTCGGGATAAAATTAAAAGAGGAGAATCATGTACGCCACCTTGACCTCCTTGGAAGAAAGGTGAGGTAAAAATAAATGAAAGGTCACTGCTGTTTTATTCTCACAACAACCCTTTGAGGTAGGTTAGGATGAGAATTAGCGCCTTGTCCAAGACCACCTCATGTATGTTATGGTTGAGCAGGGATCTAAAGCGGCAATCCTATACTCACTAACTAAGGAGTAAGCCTCACTGAACACAGTGGGACTTAGGTCTTAGTAAATAAACATAGGATTGTAGGACTTCAGTTGCCTTTAAAAAATTTTTTTTTAAATGCCATTCACCTTAAATAAAATATAGTGATACAGCTAACATCTTTCTCCTGGGAATGGATAATATCTCTGTTAAAAAACAAAACACACAGACAAAAACTCCTGGTATTTCTCAGCTCAAAGACACAGGGTGTGATGAATTAAATTCTGACTTGCAAGGCGATGAGGCATGACTCATCAGCTGAGAAATTAAACATTATGTGTGTTTTCTCCATAGAGAAATACAAATACAGCCTGCCACCCAGGGAAGTTTTTCAGTAAAATTTAGAGCAGGAGAGTAACTTGCAAAACAAGACAAACAAAGGGTCAAACTAACCAAGGCAACAGCAGAGCACGTAGCTAAACTCAGAATTGCTGGGCATATGTAGAACAAGAGGCAGGGATATGTGGGTGCTTCTCAATACATCCTTTTTGATAAATCGTGCATCCATGACAATTTGCGCACCTAATGGTATTGGGGTGGTATACACAATCCCACTTTATTTATTTATTAAATTTATATCCCGCCCTTCCTCCCAGAAGGAGCCCAGGGTGGCAAACAAAACACTCTAAAACATCTTTAAAACAGACTTTAAAATATATTAAAACACAACAACTTTAAAAACATACTGAAACACATGTTTAAACACATCTTTTAAAAAAAAAGCTTTAAAAACATCTTGAAAAGGAATTCCAACACAGGCTGGGATAAGGTCTCTACTTAAAAGGCTTGTTGAAAGACTAGGTGCCGAAAAGACAATAGAGATGTCGCCTGTCTAATATTTAAGGGGAGGGGATTCCAAAGAGTTAGTGCCACAACGCTAAAGATCTGCTTGCTATGTTGTGTGGAACGGACTTCCTGATAAGATGGTATCTGCTAGAGGCCCTCACCTGCAGATGGGCAACCAATACTTTCAATACTGTTTGCTCCAGCAGATGTTTTGGGGTGGACACATTGCCTTGTTTCCAATCAGTGCGTGTCCAGCGGCTTCCTGCTGAAATCCTGCAATGTTCGGGTGGGGGAGAGTTGTGCCACTTTTGTTGCGCTATTGCAAAAGGGTGCTGCTCCAGATAGTAATAATGAGAATAGGAAAGCATCTCAGAACAACGAAGAAAGCAGAATGACATGTGGATGGTGCAGTATAAATCCACTACTAATGCACTATTATTGCATCACTGACAAGTACCTGCATGCGTGCAGACACACACACAAAAACCAGCCTGTTGGGGCTCTGGCTTCCAGTTTTCACAGCAAATGGAGATTGTGGGGAATGTGCATAACAGTCATATACTCACACACACACAAGCTGCAGTTCCCCTCCCTTTGCTTTCACTCTCTCGCCAGACATTTTTCTTCTCAGCCAAAGCTCCAATACCAGTAGTTAATTCAACTGTGCAAAAAGTAAAGGTGGGGCAGAGGGACTATGGATAGGGAGGGGGCAGGATTCAGCTCCCCTCTCTTGCATGCTCTTTTTCCTGTTAAAATCAGGTTCCCCACTGCCTTCATTCTACAGGGTGGTTGCAGCAGATGCATATTTAAACACATAGAACTGCTGTGGTGAAGCCTGATTTGGCCCTAAATACTTTCAAAGTTTCACAGGAACATTTATTTATTTAGTTTAATAAAATCTATATACAGCACTAGAAACTAAAATGATGAAACTGAGGTTATCATACTTTGGACACATCATGAGAAGACATGATTCATTAGAAAAGACGATAATGCTTGGAAAAACAGAAGGGAGTAGAAAAAGAGGAAGGCCAAACAAGAGATGGGTTGATTCCATAAAGGAAGCCACAGACCTGAACTTACAAGATCTGAACAGGGTGGTTCACGACAGATGCTCTTGGAGGTCGCTGATTCATAGGGTCGCCATAAGTTGTAGTCGACTTGGAGGCACATAACAACAAAACAGCTTGAGTGGAAAGACCTCTAAGGGCTGCACAAAAAGCATTAAAATTATAAATAAAACAGGAACAAATAATTAAAAACATATTTAAGACAATTAAAACAACTATTAACTAAAAAAAAAATAAAACAGTTCAACAACAACATGTCTGGCTGGATAGGCTGCCTAAACAAAATCATTTTAAGCAGGCACAGAAATGAACACAGAGAAGGCGCCAGGAACAAGTTTTATGTGACACCTGTAACAATGCCTGTTCTGCAGATTGAAGTGCTTGAGCGGGCACATATGGGGTTGTATCATCATCATCATCATCACCACCATTACCCTCAACATGTGTGCCACTTTACAGAGTACAAAAGGACAGGTCTCTGCCCCTAGGATGTTACAATTTAAAATTAAAGACGGGGAAACAACAAAGGAGGGAGGGGGAGGGGAGGCAGGGAAGCAATATGCCAGCTTTCCCCAACCTGCTACAATTCCCATCAGTCTTAGCCAGCAAGGCTGCAATATGTGACTGTTTCAGGGTGTGTCCAGACAGGTGTTTATTGTGGGATCAGCATTTCTCATGCATGCAAGATTTTTGCAGCGTCCACATGACACTGTTGACATTGTAGGCACCATTGTATGCTCTCTTCCTTCCCACCCTCCCAGATTCCAAATCTGGTTTTACCCTGTCCAGGAGAAATCTGAATGTAAAACTCAAGAACTACCTGTTGTGATAGCTGAATGTTACATTTGCAAGATTAAGCCCACATCTGGATGCACCCTCAGTTGCATGTGGTGAGACTTAGGGTGCCTCCATACTGTTAATACTTTGCATACCAGAACTTTAGGTTTGCACAGTCAAAGTCAACTAAAGTGCTCTGTCGCCCTTCCATAACAAATCCACTTTAAAAAGAATCAGACTTTTACAGTTTGGAAATTGACAGAGAAATACATTGAAACGGGTGGGGTGATCAAATTATTAATGGGAGGAAGACGTAGAAGCAAGCAAATCAGGCTGAATGCTCATTGCCATCTAATTGTCCTGTAAACAAATCAGAACTAATCCTTAACAATGGCTGGACATTGTCTAAATTCTATGTAAGGGCACTTCCAGACTATCACTATTTTCGGGTTGGGTTCAGTCCCATCTCAGCAAATTAAGGTTGTACAATTAAGGTCCTGTGAAACACCCACTTCCCCAAAAGATCAAACTTTTTGCGAGAATGAAAGTGACAGGGAAATTCCCTGGAAATTCCCAGAGTGGCTTAATGACCAATCCCTCTTCCCAGGAAATTGTTGCTTTATGAGGGGAATAGGGGTCTCCTAACAACTCTCGGCACCCTTAACAAACGACAGTTTCTAGGATGCTTTGGGGGAAGCCATGCCTGTTTAACATGGTATGATACTGCTCCAAGTGCATAGTGCAGATTGGGCCAAACTGCTGAGCCTGGCGGTATGCCCTGTGTGGTGGTGAGAGCCGTTCACTCAGCCTGCCTCTCTGTGCAGCTCCGTGACGCGGAGAGCCCAGAGACGGAGCATGCTTTGCATTTCCTCTGTGTGTTTATGTTTTGTCCAGGGAGGCAGGAGACCAGCCACCTCTTTTCCAAGTCGACGAGGAAGTGAGCGACAGGCAGGCAGCTTGTGTGCGAAATGTCCTGAACCAAAGTGGGGTTTGCTGAGTACTCTGTAGCCTGACAGGGCTCTGCAAACACCGCTTGGCTGGCCCGGCTGGAAGGCAGGCCAGCAGGCAGGCCAAAAAGGAAGAGATAGTCTTTCTTCTGACTCCAAGCTGACCTCCTTGCCAGCATATTGTTCTCATTTTCCACATGGAAGGATGCAAGAGCCAGGCACAGAGTTCAAACTCCTGTCATTTTTCATCGCTCTCAGTTGCATTTTGTCCAAGCCAGGATGTAACTAGGGCAAAAGACAAGGATCAGTTCCGGAACCCCTTGTAAACGGCAGGGAATCAGGCTGCATACCTCACCATACACTGAAAGCACATTTAAGCACGTCCTTCTCCTCCCGCAAAGAATCCTGGGAACTATAATTTACCCCTCACAGAGCTACAATTCCCAGCACCCTTAACAAGCGACTTATTTATTATTAAATTTATATCCCACCGTTCCTTCCGAAAGGAGCCTAGGGCTGGCTTGACCTACCTCACAGGGCTGTTGTGAAGATAAAATGGGAACAGAGAAAATTATGTATAGTAATACCTCAGTTAACAAATCCTCCAGGAAAGAAGCTCCTTTTAACAAAGTTTTTTTTTCTGGGTGTGTGGGGTGCACACTCTGACATAGTCAGAATGTGGCTCCTTGTCTACTGGACTGCAGCTGCTGCAGGCAGCTCTCTCGTGCATGGCTGGAATGGTGCTCCTTGCCAGGTAGCGCAGGCAGTAAACAGTGCTTTGGGTGCCCTGAACACACTGTTTAATTCAGACATGTCTGCTCAAGTGTAGGGGAGCATAGCACACAGAGAGAGAGAGAGAGAGAGCGCAAGCACGGGCTGCTGCTGATGGCTGCCCCTTACCTACCTGCTCGAGCATACAAAGCCTTCAAGTGTTCTGTATCAAGGCTAACCTGACCTGGTTGTTTCATTTCAAACATGCGTATTGTTAGTTTTGAGTAAAAAGAGTGCTGAAATATGTTGAATTGCTCTTCTTTTTTGTGGTGTAGGGTCCCATCCCTATTCTTTCCATGTTATTCCTACCTCTGATACCAAGTTTCTGTTAAAGAAGGAATGTCCAGGAATGCATCTAAATCGTTAACTGGGGTATTACCGTACAGCACCTTGAGCATCTTGGAGGAATTTGTGGGTGGGATAAAAATGTAATAAACAGATGGCTGTGGGGATTAGCTACAAAGCTGGAAGTGCCTTCCATAAAGTAGTTCTAACGATTCAGCTATATGAAAAGTAATTTAACTACTTGGAATTTTACTGCGGCCCATCACTGCCTTTCTTTCTCCCTCACTTCTCTCACGTTATTCTGGCAACTGGCAATTAATTGGGTTATGTGTACGGCGCAAAGACTCTGGAGAGTGCAGGCACAGAGCAGGACACGGAGCTTCTTGTAGATCTCAACTTTTCATTGGTTGGTTTTTAAAAAGGGAGGGCTAGTTTCCAGTCTGCTAAGATGTCTGTTGAGAGGCAACTTTGCCACACTACAGAAAACATGCACTGTGTTGATTTCCAGGGCATCTTGCAAAGTATTCTGTGTTTGGCCATCTGCTCTTTGACTGCCTTCCATCATCATATACCCAGTCCTATATTTACACTGCCGTACAGGCTTATTTCATCATCATCACTGGCGATCACTCGTGGCCAAGTAAGATTGTCTTCCAGGGTAAGGTCTTTAACAGTGGGTCCGTAAGTGACTATGAAGGCCAATTCTGGATCCACACAGCCTCCCACAGTGAGGACATAGGTTTCCAGGCGGAAGATGATTGCAATGAGGATTTTCTTGATGTGCCTTCCGCTTAGCTCATTTGTCCTTTTTGCCCTGTACTCATGCTTCTTCAAAGTCCACAGCACCTTTGATAATGGCCGACCTCCAATTGGGACGCTCATGGGCCAAGGCTTCCCAGTTCTCAATGCTCATGTTACATTTTTTTAGATTAGCTTTGAGAACATCTTTAAACCGCTTTTGCTGTCCACCGATATTCTGTTTTCCATCCTTAAGTTGGGAGTAAAGTAGCTGCTTTGGAAGACGGTAATCAGGCATTCGAACAACATGGCTGGTCCAGCGAAGTTGATGTTGGAGGATCATTGTTTCAATGCTGGTAGTCTTTGCTTCTTCCAATACGCTAACATTAGTACAGACTAACCTATGCCAAAGGAGAAACTGCTGAGCTATGTCAGTATTATTTTCTTCCTCCTACTTTGGGGTGAAGGTTTTGCCTGCCCACCACTCTCATGTGTCGGAAGGCAGAGCTGGGGTCCCAATCCCGGGGAGCTGGATCCTGGAGAGTTGGGAGAAGAGTATTCAGATGGATGGCAGAGGGAAGGGGGAGGAACTTCCCCCCTTTGGAGCAAAGACGAAACAGAGGAACTGCCAGTGATAAGGTCACTTAGCAACGGGGAGCCTGAGCCCTCCCTGGACATTCTCACGCCTCCCCCTCTTTCAGGCTCAGAGCAAGAGGGGGAAGAGGGAGGGCTGCTCACAGCAGAAAAGCGGGGAGGCAGTTTACCATCAGCCCCTCCCCTATCCCCCATCCTGGAATCGGAAACTTCAGAAGAGGAGGGGGTGATGCTTCCCCCCTCACCACGCACACACAGACAGCTGAAAAGACAGGAGAGAAGGGGGGGAAGGCGGGCAGTACCTGAGGGGCAGTTAAGGAGGAGCAAAAGATTGTGCGCCCGTTTGGCCCCTTCTTAAAGAACAGGCGGGAAGAAGTCCCTTGCTCTGTCAACTTTCTCCCAATGCCGCAGGACCTGTATCCCTGTATTGCTTCATGAGAAAACGCAGTCTTTGTTTGGACATTACCCTAATAAAACACGAATTAACTACAACCGCTGGTCTGGTTCCTGAGTCACATCCTGGGCCTGACAGCTTGACAGAGCCACCTAAATCACCCTCAACGCTCTCTTCACTTGACTGGGACAAGATGTCAAAGGGAGCAGCGGGGGGGACGAACCCCACTTCTGAGACGGAAGAAGTGAAACTCTTGAGGACTAAGGTAGCTGATTTGCAGACGGATGTTCAAGCCCTGCTAGCAGCAGTCAAGGCGCTGAAGACGGATAATCAAACCTTGAAGGCCACGATAGACCAGATGCGAACAGCCCCTCCAGCTGCCGTAGTAAAGGTTCCCATTGGATTGCCCCCAAAATACGCGGGACAAAGTGATCAGTTGGCAACTTTCGTGGCTCAATGTGAGTTATATCTGGATGTCAGGCACACGGAATTTCCAGACGATGGGGCTAAAGTGGCCTTCGTGATTAGCCTCCTGGAGGGAGAAGCTGCAAAATGGGTGACTCCGTATCTCATGAGAAAGGATACTGTCTTAAGAAGGTACAGAGGATTTATACAGGAGATGACCAAGATGTTCCAAGACCCGCAAAGAGCTGAAACAGTAGCGCGGCAACTAGGCGCTCTGAAGCAAGCTAAAGGGACTGTTTCCGAGTACACTAACGCTTTTAAAATTCTGTCCCAGGAAACTGGTTACAATGATGCTGCCCTGATGTTTATGTACTGGAGTGGATTAAATGCTGAAATCCTGGATGAGTTGGCCAGGACCTCCCCCCCCGCTGACCTACCAGGGCTCATCCGGCTATGCCTACAGATAGATCACCGGATGGAAGGAAGGCGCCTGGAAAGGAAGCAGGAGGTCCCGAGATACTCAGCCTCGGCATCCCGCAGCAAGACCCTTCCCTCTGCAGGGATGGCAGGTAATGCAACTGAGGGACAGGGAGGGGCTAGGCCAAGATTGTCAGAAGAAGAAAAGGAAAGACGCCGTCGAGAACGTTTATGCTTTTATTGTTCAAAGCCGGGCCACGTGGCCAGAGACTGTGGACTGAAAGGGGGGAAAGCTGAGCCGTCGGGAAACTAGAACACCCAGTCCACGTGCAGGCCGGTGGACTGGGGGCAGCATTGTATAAAGGCCCTCCAACGATCCAACCTCCCTCAAAGGGGGTGTTGGTCTTGCCTATTCGGATTACAACTTCCAGAGGAGTGGTGTTTAATTCCACTGCCTTAATTGACAGTGGAGCCTCCACAAATTTTATTGATGCAAAGTTAGTCAAGCGTCATGGAATTTCCCGGTGGAAACTGGACGCTCCCCTAGCTGTGGAGACTATCGATGGGAGACCCCTGAAGTCAGGAGGGGTGACACAAGCCACGGAGGAAGTGAAACTTCAAATCCCTGGGCACAAAGAGTTCATTTCGCTATACGTGTCAGATCTCTCGAACTTTGAGGTGATTCTGGGAATGCCCTGGCTAGCAAAGCATGAACCCAAAATAAGTTGGAAGGAGGCGGTGGTGTGGTTCACCTCACAGTATTGCCAGGAGAACTGTTAACCTGAAGGAATCAAGAACACCTTAGCGGGGGCAGTGCAAGAGATCGAGCAAGTGACCCTGCCGCCAAAGTATGAAGAATTCAAAGATGTGTTTGATGAAAAAGAGGCAGAGACTTTACCCCCCCACCACCCTTACGACTGTGCGATTGATCTAGTGCCAGGAGCCAGCATCCCATCAGGGAGAATCTACTCTCTCACAGAGAATGAGAGGGAGGCCCTGAAGGAATTCCTGGATAAAAACCTGAGGCGAGGATTCATACGCCCCTCACAATCCCCTGCTGGAGCGCCACTATTGTTTGTGAAAAAGAAGGGGGGGGGACTCAGACCCTGTAACGACTATCGCACATTGAACCAGATCACCATCCCCAACAGCTACCCGCTGCCCCTGATCTCAGAGTTGCTGGACCGACTGCGCTCTGCAAAAATCTTCACGAAGTTGGATTTGAGAGGAGCGTACAATCTGATCAGAATGAAGGAGGGAGATGAATGGAAAACAGGATTCTTGACTGCTTACGGACAGTATGAATACCTGGTCATGCCGTTCGGGCTTTGTGGAAGTCCAGGAATTTTTCAAAAATTCATGAACGACGTGTTTAGAGACTTGTTGGACACGTATGTAATCTGTTACTTAGATGATATCCTGGTGTTCTCAAAGAACCAGGAAGACCACGACCAGCATGTGAAGAAGGTGTTGAAGAGACTGAGAGAAAATCACCTGTATGCTAAATTAGAGAAATGTGGATTTGACCTCAAGTCTTTAGACTTCCTTGGATATCGAATCTCAGCGGAAGGCGTGGAGATGGACCCAGGGAAAGTAAGCTGCATATTGGACTGGGGCCAACCTGTCACCAAAAAGGATGTACAACGGTTTTTGGGGTTTGCCAATTATTACAGAAAGTTCATTCCAGGGTTTTCCAAATTAACAGCTCCTCTGACTGACTGTTTAAGGGGGAAGAAGAAGTTTCAATGGACAGAGAACGCCACCGAGGCCTTTGAGGAGCTGAAGAGAAGGTTTGCTACTGAGCCCATTCTGCGCTTTGCAGATCCGAACCGCCCTTTCGTAGTGGAAGCAGATGCTTCAGATTTTGCCATCGGGGAGGTCCTGCTACAATTAGACCAAGAAGGGAAGGAGCTGCACCCCTGTGCGTACTTCTCTCGGAAGTTAAAGCCTGCAGAGAAGAACTACACAGTTTGGGAGAAGGAGCTGCTGGCCATCAAGGACTCTTTTGAAAACTGGAGACAATACCTAGAGGGGGCCTCTCATTGAATTGAAGTGTGCTCCGACCACAAGAATCTTGAAAGCCTCCAAACAGCCAGAAAGCTGAACCAGAGACAGATAAGATGGTCCCAGTTCTTCACTAGGTTTAACTTCCAGATTACTTACCATGCCCAAGCCAAAAACCAGAGAGCGGATGCCTTATCCAGACAGCCACAATACAAAGAAAGTGAATCCGAGGACCAGCCTCAGTACGTAATCCAGCCAGAGAAATTAACGTTGGGAGTATGCCAGCCTTCATGGGAAGAGGAACTCAAAAAGGCACAACAAGAAGATGCAGACATGCTAAAATATCAGCAGGAGACGGGACAAGGTCAAGACTCAGAAGTAACCTTTCACTGGAGAAATGGACTGTTATGGTTCAAAACCGCCAGATATGTGCCAGAAGGAGAATTAAGGCTCAGAATCCTATGCCAGTGTCATGATTCCATCACAGCGGGACACTTTGGGATTTACAAGACCATTCAGAACGTGGCCAAGGACTTCTGGTGGCCTAAAATGCGTCGGGATATTGAGAGTTATGTAAAGTCCTGCTCTGTCTGTCTGCGGACAAAAACACAAACAGGGACACCAGCAGGACTGTTACAACCGTTGCCTGTCCCACACGAACCCTGGAAGGACCTCTCCATGGATTTTATAACTGATCTACCCAAGTCCCAAGGAATGACAGCCATCTTAGTAGTGGTGGATCTACTTACCAAAATGGCACACTTTCTTCCTTGTGCAGGGGCCTTAGAGGCTAAAGAAACGGCCAAGTTATTCATAAAAGAAGTCTACCGGCTGCATGGATTGCCAAACAGCGTAGTCTCAGACCGAGGAACTCAGTTCACAGCCAAATTTTGGAGAGCAATGTGGAAACAGTTGCAGACGGAATTAAAACTCTCCTCCGCCCATCACCCCCAGACAGGTGGGCAGACGGAACGCTTGAACGCCGTTTTGGAAAGATATTTACGAAGTTATGTGTCCTATCAACAGACTGACTGGGTATCATATTTGCATTTTGCAGAGTTCGCCTACAACAATTCTCTGCACTCCAGCACCCAACAAACCCCGTTCTTCGCTAATTATGGATTCCATCCTAAAGTCTTTCCAAGCAGCTCAGAAGGAATGCTGGTACCGGCAGCTGAGAACTTCCTTAAGGAATTGCAAGCGGCGCAACAGACACTGAAACAGCAGTTAAACGAAGCCAAAACGGAGTACAAGCGAGTTGCTGACCTGCACAGGAAGGAGGGCCCCCCCCTTCAACCGGGAGACCAGGTATGGCTGTCCACCCGCTTCCTCCAGATGCCGGGCAAATGTAGAAAATTACAAGACAAGAGGGTGGGTCCTTTCGAAATAGAAACTCAAATTAATCCCGTGGCGTACCGACTGAAGCTGCCTGACACGTTTAAAATACATCCTGTGTTCCATCGATCCCTCTTAACGAAAGCCGCCCCTCCCAGTGAGTTACGGCCGGAGGAACCTCCCGGAGCTCCACTCCTGGTAAATGAGCAGCTTGAATTTGAAGTTGAGGAGATCTTAGATTCCAGGATCAGACGCCACAAGCTGCAGTACTTGATTCACTGGAAAGGCTATGGGGTGGCTGACAGATCATGGGAAGATGCAGCTGATGTGCATGCTCCAGAATTGGTAAAACTTTTCCATCAACGTTTTCCCCACCGTCCCAAGCCAGACAAGGGGAGGGGGGCACAGCTTGGGGGGTGGGATGGTGTCGGAAGGCAGAGCTGGGGTCCCAATCCCGGGGAGCTGGATCCCGGAGAGTTGGGAGAAGAGTATTCGGATGGATGGCAGAGGGAAGGGGGAGGAACTTCCCCCCTTTGGAGCGAAGACGAAACAGAGGAACTGCCAGTGATAAGGTCGCTTAGCAACGGGGAGCCTGAGCCCTCCCTGGACATTCTCACGCCTCCCCCTCTTTCAGGCTCAGAGCAAGAGGGGGAAGAGGGAGGGCTGCTCACAGCAGAAAAGCGGGGAGGCAGTTTACCATCAGCCCCTCCCCTATTCCCCATCCTGGAATCGGAAACTTCAGAAGAGGAGGGGGTGATGCTTCCCCCCTCACCGCGCACACGCAGACAGCTGAAAAGACAGGAGAGAAGGGGGGGAAGGCGGGCAGTACCTGAGGGGCAGTTAAGCAGGAGCAAAAGATTGCGCGCCCGTTTGGCCCCTTCTTAAAGAACAGGCGGGAAGAAGTCCCTTGCTCTGTCAACTTTCTCCCAATGCCGCAGGACCTGTATCCCTGTATTGCTTCATGAGAAAACGCAGTCTTTGTTTGGACATTACCCTAATAAAACACGAATTAACTACAACCGCTGGTCTGGTTCCTGAGTCACATCCTGGGCCTGACATCATGCCATTGATATGCGCCTGGGATTTGGGTATGGGAGAAGATGCAGGGTTGAACCTACAGAACTCACTTGGGTGAAACCCTGTTACAGTCGCCAGTCAGCCAGTAAATATGTATTATTGTCATTATTTATTTATTAGGCTTATATTCTGCCCTTCCTTCCAGTAGGTTTGCCCAGGGCGGCAAACAAAAGTACTGAAAACACTTTAAAACATCATAAAAACAATCTTTAAAATATATTAAAACCAAACATCCTTAAAAACATATTAAAACAAAACATCTTTAAAAAAAATTTTTTAAGTGTTAAAAACATCAGTAGCAAACCAGTCAGTCGGTCAACTAGCTCCCGTTACAGTGTGAAAATCTACAGTGCCAGATTCTGCCAGCTTCCACTGCCAATTTGCTACATTCCTCCAATGTCTGCCCTTCAACCCACCCACATCTGCCTTGGCTTTATTCCTGGCACACCAGACCCCACTTGTTCTGCCATCATTCCCCTAAGCTCCACCCCTGACCACCTGGTTTTGCCTTGACTCACCTGCCCATGCCCACATAGGGGAGCCACTATGAAGACTACGTACTACCTCCATGGATGGAGGCAGTATGCTTCTGAATACCAATGGCTGCTGAGAGTCACAAGTGGAGCGAGGGCTGTTTTGCTCAGGACCTGCTTGTGGGCTTCCCATGGGCATCTGGATGGTCACTGTGCGGCAAGGTCAGCTCCTTGAAAGTTCAGACTAAAACCTGGAGTGGATTCCACTGCCCCACTGACATGGAGCCACCAGTCTCCACTGCCATTGTGAGAACAGAATGCTGGGCTAGATGAGCATTTGGTCTCATCCAACAAGGTTCTTCTCATGTTCTCATGAAATAAAAAAAAGTTGGCATCTTAGTCACTTTAGTCCAGTGACTTTCCCAAATCGTTGAGAGTACCACCTGCTATCGACAACAGTTCCATAAAGTGCCAAAAAAGCAGACAGTGCCAGACGCTAGCTCTGATGCAGTCTGGGGTGACGCATTGGAGAGGAGCAATCAATCAAGGCACCCCAGCATGTTCCTCTGCATATTATGGGATACATGCCTGGGGTGCCTGAGGTGACTGGCAAGCACAACTGCGGCATAAATGGCCAACCAACTCTGAAAGGTGAGTAGAAATACAGGGAGAAATAGAATGTCGCCGTGTGACAGCATTTGCACCATAAGTAAAAAGCTTCCTTTTAACCCTTCTCATACCATTATTGTTATTTTGTTTAAAAAAAGCTTTCATTACAGCATAATGTGGTGTGCTACATAGCACCGTGTCAGAGAGCTACGTGCCATTTTGATTTGGCCAGAGGCAACTATGTTAGTTTTAATATGTATATAAGCACCAGCTCTTGCCAACAGATTGCTAGTGGGGCTGAGGGCCCAATCCACAAACAGTGCACTGCAGGGGTGGGCAGACATCAAGCTTGCAGGATCTACTTTTTTCTTATTACAGTCCCGAGATCCACCAGCTGGACAGGGTGCAAAAGCCACACACCTAGAATTACAGGAATTCCCCAGGAATTTTTGTTTTTCTGCATGGAACACACAGTCTTTTCCAAATCCATACACACACAAAATCACTCCTGGTTATTTCCCTGCCAGTTACTAACTGACAACCACCTCACCTTTCTTTCTTCATTTCAGCACCAGTATAATTTTGGGTGGGATGGGGAGTTATTTTGTTATTAAATAATCAGGAGTCAGATTTGTTGATCTATTGGAAATCACCTGGAGATCTATTAGTAGATCTCAGTCTACCAAATGCCCACTCCCTGGTGTACTGGGCCTAGAAAATCCTGTTTTGGTCCCCCATAGCTCGGAGTAAGCCCTGAAAGGCATGTCTTTCTCTCTCTCTGAAAGTCAGCTTCTATTATTATTATTGTTGTTATTGTTATTTGTATTGTTATTATTATTATTTATTATATTTATACCGTGCCTTTCTTTTCATGATAGAAACCCAAGGCAGCTTACATATGGTTCCCAGGTGGTCTCCCATCCAGGCACTGACCACACCTGACCCTGCTGGCCTCATGTGCCTTGAGACCATAGCCTGGGACCAGGCTTCATAGTCTTCGTAGTAGCAGGTATCCGTAGTCATAGTAGCACCTGCCCTCCACTAGCAGATTCCAGGGTGCATTACAGCAACTATTTTTATATTCAGTATTAAAAACAATTAAATCACAATCACTAAAATAGGGGGGTCCTGAAAACATACATCTCAAGTGCCAAAGGTGCAAGTTCAGCATTCACCAAAAACTGTACAGCGAAGGTGCCAGGTGCACCTCTGTGAGAAGGGAATTCCATAACTTAGGGGCTACCACAGAGAATGCTCTCTCCTGGGCCATCCCCACCCCCTGAATTTCTGAGGGAGGTTGAATTAGCAAAAGGGCCCCCTCTGCTGATCTCAACCTCTGAGAGGGTCTGTGGGGAAGGAGGAGTTATCTCAGATATTTGGGGCCTAAGTCATTTAGAACTTTATACATTAATGTGAGTACTTTGAATTAGGCCCAGAAATGAACTGGCAACCAATGCAACTGTTTTAAAACAGGGGTTCTATGAGTTCTAAAAGCAACCCCAGCCAGTAATCTGGCTGCTGCATTTTGGACCAGCTGATGTTTCTGAGTCGTCTTCAAGGGCAGCCCCACATAGAGCACATTGCCATAATCCAGAGACTGTGGTCAAGTTGTCTCTGTCCAAAAGGGGCCAAAGCTGGCAAACCAACCAGAGCTGGGAAAAGGCACTTCTAGCCACCAAGGCCACCTGGGCCTCAAGTGACAATGTTGGATCCAGGAGTATGCCCAAGCTATGAACCTGATCCTTTCAGAGGAGTGCAACCCCATCCAGAGCAGGCTGTTTTCTCACCTCCTGAACTCGAGAACTTGGAACCCATTACACCTCTGTCTTTTCAGGATTCAATTTCAGTTTGTGGCCCACATCCAGCCCATCACTGCCTCCAGATACCTGCCTAGAATCTCAACCGCCTCTCCCAATTTGGGGGGGAAAGCGAGACAGAGATGAGTGTCATCCACATATTAGTGGCACTTCACACCAAAAGTGCTGACGACAGCTCCCAGAGCAGCCTTTCCCAACTAGTGGGCCACCAGATGTTGTTGGACCACAACTCCCATCAGCCTCAGCCAGCATTGCCAATGGTCAGGAAAGATGGGAATTGTGGTCCAACAACATCTGGTGGCCCACTAGTTGGGAAAGGCTGTCCCAGAGGCTTCATGTAGATGCTAAACAGCATGGGGGACAAGATGGAGCCCTGCAGCACACCACAGGACAGCTCCCATGGTGCTGAACAGCAGCCTCCCATAACTACTTCCAGAGCTTAGAAAAGTGACTTTTTTGAACTACAACTCCCATCAGCCCCAGCCAGCATGGCCACTGGATTGGGCTGATGCGAGTTGTAGTTCAAAAAAGTCACTTTTCCAAGCTCTGCTACTTTCTGGAAACATCCCTGGCGGTAGGAGCAGAAACCTCTGAAGTATACTGCATACACATTAGCACCACTGGGGGAGGGGGAGCCTCAGGCCCAGGGCCAAATATGGCCCTCCAGGGTTCTCCATCTTACCGTCAGGACTCTCCCTAGATGATGCATCCCCTCTTCAGGCCACACCCCTTTCCCCAAGCCATGCCCCTCCCTGGCCAGACTCCATGCCCTCCTCAAGAGCTTTAGCCTGGATGAGCTGTGGCAATGCATCTTACTCACCTGGATGGAGAGGGAGGTGTGTGTGCGTGTGTGTGTGTAGAGAAACCTGTGACTTGGGTGTGGTTGGAATGTAGCACTCCTCTGCCCACTTCAGTTGTTGACCCCACCTACAGCTAGGGATGGGGGAGAAACTCGATTCAGCTCACATTAAAAGTCAAATCTATCAAATTTGCACTTTCCAAAACAATGGGAGAACTGAAACACAGCCATCCTTCGAAATGCCCACTTACTCAAATGTTGCCGTGCAGTTCGCCAACCAATATACTGGGGAAACATGTGCATACAAAAATGAATATATTAGTGAAATAACATACAACAGTGCCCTGTATTAGGAGAAATTACGTGCAAAAATGTGTACATTGGTCAAAACAGCATACAAAAATGTATGTATTAGGAGAAATTTGCACTAAATGCTGAAGACGTTTCATGAAAAAAATCGCAAATTGCTGCAAAAATGTGGAGAACTGAATTTAAGATTGGGAAAATGAGACGCTGAGAGAACCAGAATTGACAGCTCCTTCTGTCCCTACTCACAATGCACATGTGGCCCTCAGAATATTCCTTATGGGAGCATGTGGCCCTGGGGCTGCAAAAAGTTCTCCTAGCCCTGCGTTAGCATGTGACAAATTGTGCCCTGGGCCTGCACCCCAAGACTCTTAAGTTCCTCGGACCACCAAAAACTTTTCCTCTCTTCTTTTAGGCATAGGAAAGCCTTCACTGTGAACTCTAAGTGAGCCTCCGGATGTGTTCCAAATGGCTTATTGGTATGTGTGCATAGGAGGAGGAAGGGTGGAACTCAGAGGAGGCCCCGAGAGAGTGTTCCAAGCTTCTAATAATGGCAAGTGATTTGACAAGCACATCGGTCTCCAACTCAGATCCCTTCCAAATCTAAGTGCTTATGAAAGCGCCAAGCACTCCACTGGCTTTAAATCTTTCCGCAAGGGCCAACGGATTTAAACCATCAGTGCATCCCCCTCTCTCCTTTTCTAACTCTCTCTCTCTCTCTCTGTCTTTTTAAGTAACACTTCAGGTTGGAAGCCAGTCAAACACTTTCGTGGCTGGAGGCATATTGAACTGATTTAGAAATATGTTGGGAAGAGGGGGAGGGAACAGTCAATTATATTTTAAAATTCAGTCTTTCAGGGGGGAGTTATAGAAACTAGGAGAATGGCTAGAGCTGGAATGTATTAGCGTGGCCCGGGCAGTGACTCTGGACCAAATGTATCTGCTTGGTTTTGTGAGAGCCCATGGTGCTGTTTGCATGGGTGAGTCAATACACTCATTTTAAGCTGAACACGAGCAGCTGCTGACAGAAGAGACTGATGGAACCTATGTCTGTAGGGCAGTGAATCCACTCCTGGTTTTAGTGCAAACTCTCAACAAGCTGTCCAAGTTTGCACTAAAACCCGGAGCGGATTCACTGCTTTACTGGCTTTGCAGCCACCAGCCTCCACTGGCTGGTGATTCACACAACCAAACGATGGTCATCCCAGTAAATATAGGGAGCAGCATGTGTGGTCTGACCCAGATAATGTCTCCTGCCAGAGTGCTCCCTTCTGAGTTGTTTTGGGTTTAGTTAGTATCTTGCAAACTCAGGCACATCTTTACTACAATGCCCGTAAACACTTACTAATTCACACAACACATAATTACAAGGAAGAGCTGTAGCTCTGTGGTGTAGAACATCTCCTCTGCTTGCAGAAGGTCCCAGGTTCAATCCCCAGCATCTCTAGATAGGGCTGGGAGAGAACCCAGCCTAAAACCCTGAAGAGCCAGTCAGTGTAGACAATGCCAAGTTGTGGACCAGTGGTGGGACTCAGTATAAGACAACTGCCTAGGCTCACATGTATGTTAATTTAAAGATAAGATTGGACTGCCATAAGATGTCGTGATGGCTGCCAATTTGCATGGCTTTAAAAGGGGGGTAGTCAAATTCATGGAGGATATAATTTGAGCATGGTGTATTTCCCACAACAGCAAAACAGAACATCCATCTTCAGGGGCAGTTTATGCCATTATTTGCTAGATGCTGGGAAGCAGCAGGGAGACCCTGCTTCATATCCTGCTTGTGGACTTGCCAGAGGCATCTGGTTGACTGTTGTGGCAAGCAGGATGCTGAATTAGAAAGACTTTTGCTCTGTTCCACCAGAGCTGCGCATATATTCCTATAAATGGGATTGTGAGCAAGTAGCTCTGTGGTAAATGAAGTGTGTGGGGATCCTTCAGTGCTCTGCCCCTGGGGACACAGGCAACACATGATGGTTAAAATGTGCGTGTAAATCTGCTTTCAACTTTTTAATACATAAGGTTGGACGAATCCGTCAAGTTTGCTTTATTTGTTTATTTATTTATTTAATTTATATCCCACCCTTCCTCTCCGTTTCTCCTTTTTTCTAGTCTTTAAGTTCAGTCGGCTTCTTTAAAAGAAAAAGTTTATTTTTCTTTAAGAAAAGAAAAAACGCCAACTGCTGCAGAAATAAAGGTCCTCATGAAAATTCATCAGCATTTTAATGCACATTTCTCCTACAGAGAGCCAGTGTGGCATAGTGGCAGAGCTTGGAAGATTACTTTTAAAAAGTAATAAATTACAGTTACAGTTGCATGGCCCCAAAAAGTAGCAATTACCGTTACAATTACAATTGCTCTGAAAGTAACTGATTACTTCACTTTCCCTCCAAAGTAATCGCTACAATTACATTTCAGTTACTTAAAAAAACGCCTACACAGTGCTGGCTTTGGCTGCTGCACCTCTAAGTAGCCTAAAACAACATTAAAAATAAACAAACACATACAGAGGTAGTAGAATAATTATTTTTATTCGTAAGATAGCAATGGTGGCCCCTCCGCTGGGAAGGGAGATGGGGAGGGAGGCAGAGGCCACTACTCAGATCTTTGCATATCAAACCAAGTGCAACCCCTCCCCCCCACTCAGCCAGCCAGCATAATCTCTGTCACTCAACCACCTCCCAGTCCCTGCCCTGCCACCAACTAAGGGACACTCACTCAAGCAAACATTTTCCCCTGAGATGCAAAAAAAGTTAAAATACTGCAAATGCAGCACAGTAGCCAGAGAGGGTAGCGGAGGCCACTTTGTGTGCCAAGTGCAAACACAGTATTCACACACACACACACACACACACACACACACACACACACACACACACGCTTTGTCATCTTTCACCTCCACAGTTCTTTATCTCCATTCTGCTGCTGCCTCCTTCTCCTCCTTTATCCATGTTCTTGACCTCCGGCTCCTTTTCCCCTCCCCTCCATTCTTCACCACCACTATCGGTTTTTTTAAAATAACTGTTTTCTCCACTCCACCCCATCTCACTGTCTGCCTCCTCCCTCGTCGCCTCCTGCCCATGCACAGAGCATGAGGAAAGAGAGATGCTGCACAGAAGCCCAGTTTGAGGCACATGATTTTCATCCACAAATCAGAGGAGCAGAAGACTTCCCCTGCTCCCCCCCCCAAAGTAATGCCCAAAAGTAATGCTGGAAACATTACAATTGCTTCACAAAAGTAGTAAAATGACTCCTAGTTCTATTACAATCAAAATGTAAAGGAATTACCTACTTGTTACTCAAAAAAATAATGAATTACAAGTAATTCATTACTTGTAACTAGTTACTTCCAAGCTCTGTGTAGTGGTTAGACTAGAGTGTTGGACTACAACCTGGGAGGCCAGGGTTTGAATCCCCACACAGCCATGCAGCTCCCTGGGTGACTTTGGGCCAGTCACTGCCTCTCAGCCTCAGAGGAAGGCAATGGGAAACCACCTCTGAATACCGCTTACCATGAAAACCCTATTCATAGGGTCACCATAAGTCGGAATCAACTTGAAGGCAGCCAATTTCATTTTTCTCCTAATATACACATTTTCACAAGCAATTTTGTCTAATGTAATGCATTTTTGTGCACAATTTTCCCTCATATATGCATTTTTGTGTCCAGGTTTTGGTTGGAGAACTACATCACAAAATTCAAAGAAGTGCAAATTTCAAAGGATAACTCCTGCGGCATTTAGGTTCACATATAGTTTTGGGAAGTGTGTATTAGGTAGGTTCACATTAAACTTCAAAATATACCAAATTTCTTCCCTAGCCTTATTAATACAGCCAACAATGGCCTTTCAACTCCCAGAATCCTATTAAGAGTGAAAGAAACAATCCGATTGATCAGACAAAAGATCCACCAACTGTATTCTGCCTCCAACAGAGGATAGCCAGATGACCTTTGAATGCTTACAATCAGGGCCTGAAGGTGACAGCCATTCCCTGTTTTTTATGCCCTGGCATCTGATATTCAGCGGTATGCTATGCCTAGTCCTTGAGGTACTGTTTAGCAAGCATGGCTTATACCTGTTGACAGACCGATGCGTGCTTATTCCCTTCACAAGCCATCTAAACTACTGGCCATTGGTGCATCTTCTGGTAATGAAGTCCTTTGTTGTTGTTATTATATGCCTTCAAGTCGATTATGACTTATGGTGACCCTATGAATCAGTGACCTCCAATAGCATCTGTTATAAACCACCCTGTTCAGATATTGTAAGTTCAGGTCTGTGGCTTCCTTTATGGAATCAATCCATTTCTTGCTCGACCGTCCTCTTTTTCTACTCCCTTCTCTTTTTCCCCAGGATTATTGTCTTTTCTAGTGAATAATGTCTTCTCATGATGTGTCCAAATTATGATAACCTCAGTTTCATCATTTTAGCTTCTAGTGACAGTTCTGGTTTAATTTGTTCTAACACCCAATTATTAGTCATTTTCGCAGTCCCTGGTATGCACAAAGCTCTCCTTCAACACCACAGTTCAAATGAGTTGATTTTTCTCTTATCCACTTTTTTCACTGTCCAACTTTCACATCCATACGCAGAGATCGGGAATACCATGGTCTGAATGATCCTGACTTTGGTGTTCAGTGATACATCTTTGCATCTGAGGATCTTTTCTAGTTCTCTCAGAGCTGTCCTCCCCAGTCCTAGCTTTCTTCTGATTTCTTGTCTCCCTTTTGGTTAATGACTGTGCCAAAGTACTGATAATCCTTGACAAGTTCAATGTCTTTGTTGTCAACTTTAAAGTTACATAAATCTTCTGTTGCAATTACTTTAGTCTTCTTGACATTCAGCTCTAGTCCTGCTTTTGTGCTTTCCTCTCTAACTTTCATCAGCATTCGTTTCAAATCATTACTGGTTTCCGATAAGATAATGGTATTATTATGCACTGAGTGATTGAAGTTCTTCCCTTTCTATCTTAAACCCGCTGCCAGTCACAGGCTCAGGACAGATTGCTGACGCACGTTCCGAGCATGTCGTCAAGAGAGTTCTTTAAACAGAAACTCCGTGTTAGCGGAAATCTTACGACATGAGTGTTCAATGCTCAGGAAGATGAAAGTGAAACTTCTGCAAGCATCTTCATTGCCGAAGAAATAACAGGAAAGCGGGGGGAGGTGGAGGGAAGACAAGGCGGAAAAACACCACTTGCAGACATGTGAATTGTTTTTTTAAAAAAAGGTTTAAAATACCATTGCAGAAATGAAAGTTTACATATTACCTTTACATCCAAAAATATTACTTTTATGCTGTCTCAGATAGATGGGCCCTATCATTTCATTCTGACAAATAGGACAGGATAGTTAAACAATAGTCAAAATATGTCTTTTCCACTACTCTTTCAATGCAATTTTCTCATCGGTTTTAGATTTAAAAATGTACAGTTTTTTTAATCAATTGAGAATCTTCAGATCAGTTAAAAGGTACTCTTGATTAATCATGCATTTTATATATATATATATATATATATATATATATATTATACATATATATATTATATGTCACATTAAACACCATTGGTGCCAGGGATAAATGTCAGCTTCAAAATGGGTTGATTTTTTTTTCTTTGTTAGGAATGGATTGCAGCATGGGTGGGGGAAGATGAGTCTTTTCTCCCTGGACATCAGGGTCCCAGTCATGGTTGGGCCTCTTAACAGCTGCCATTAACAGTTAGAGACAGATTCACCTAATGCCAGACTTGTGGCATAACATGTTGCTTGGCTCTGAGAGGTAGGCAAATGGGCATCATATAGGTGTGTGCATCCTTTCAAAACTAATAAGATTTCCCTCCACCCTCAGGACAGGAGACATATGCAAATATATGCAGATTTAACTGATGAATTAACAGACTCAGACTCAAGCGATTAATCAACTAAGATTTCTTTCATTAAGGGTGCTTCCGGATTGTCGTCGTTTTAAGGTGGGATTAAATCATATACCAGCAAAGTCAGGTTGCAGAATTAAAAGCTGATTCAATATGTTTGTGCAACAAATCCACTCCCCCCTCCAAAAAACTGAATGTTTTGCTGTAAGAAAAGTGACAGGAAAATACATTAGGCAGTGTGGGATAACATTTGTTGCAATGTCGTATAACCTCTGAGAGAACAAACTGGGGTGAATGCTCAACAAACAGGTCCTCTGGAAGCTATTTAAGTGCCAGCCCTGTTTGGAAGTAAGTTTCATTGAGTTCAAGGGGACTTGATTCGAGGGAAGTCAGTTTATTTCTTCATTTGTTTATTAGATTTATATCGCGACCTTCCTCCCAGTAGGAGCCCAGGGCTCCTTCCTCCATCTCTCTGGCTGCATACACACCATACATTTAGTGTGCATTTAAAGCACATGACATTCCCCAAAGAACCCTGAGAACTGTAGTTGGTTAAGGATGCTGGAAATTATAGCACTCTTGAGGAGTACACTTTAGATCCCAGGAATTTTTTTTGGGGGGGGGAATCATGTGCTTTAAATGTGTGTTAAATGGATGGGGTATATGCCTCCGTGATGAAAGTTCCAAAAGTGGCACCCATGGTACACACAAGGTGATTTAAAGCACATTTAACGCACATAATTTCCCCCAGAGACCCCTGAGATGAGAGCTATAGTTTTTTTTAGGATGCTGGGAATTGTCACTCCTTGAGGGGTACACTACATTGCCCAGGATTTGGGGGGAGGAAGTCATGCGCTTTCAATATATGGCGTGCTGTGTATGCAGTGTTTGTGGGGCTCATGCAATGGTAGAGGAATCTGCTGCGCATGCGCTCGCACGTGCACACACACACACACACCATTGCACAGGCAGAATTTTTTGTCTTTCAGTCCTCCAGAGTATTGCGTTCTTAGTTGGTAAAAACAGTTGGGGTTTTTGGGCTGTGATCTGACAGCAGCATGAACCAGCTCCACAGCAGGCGTGGGGGCTATTTATAGAGATGAAGAGGCTGCAGCAATATGCTTACCTTGCATGCACTCACTGTCTTCACTCAGGACAGCTTAGAAGGGGAAGTCAGGCCTGGCAGAGGAGTAGTGGGTGCTGGAGGGGGGACAGGAGGAAGGTGATCTTGGGTTATCAAACAAACAAAGGATAATCGGTGTTCAGCTATGAAGGAAGGGGGGATCAGGGATAGGCATTCAATCCTGATGGATATTTGGGTTAGGATAGGGAGAGATTTACTCCTTTTCGCATTATACTACAACCAGGGGCCATCCAATGAAGGTGAACATTGGAAGATTGTAGAATATCTGCTTTGCATGCAAAAGCTCCCAGGTTCAGTTCCTGGCATCTTCTGTTATTGCTGGGAAAGATCCATGTCTGAAACCTGAGAGCCACTGCCTGTGCAACAGGAAGGGCAGGTCCGCAGCATATATTTAAAGCACATGACTTCCCCCAAAGAATCATGGGAACTGCAGTATAAGGGTGCTGGGAATTCATAGCTCTGTGAGGCGAAAACCATTGTTCCCAGGATACTTTGGAGGAAGTTAAGTCAAGTGTTTTAAATGCCCATTAGATGTGCTAGAAATGTTTGGTGAGGATCTGCCGTAAGATAAATCTACCAATGGTCCGACTGACTTGTTAGAATCATAGAACGGTAGAGTTGGAAGGGACCTCTAAGGCCATTGAGTCCAACCCCCTGCTCAATGCAGGAATCCTAATTAACGCATCCCCAACAGGTGGCTGTCCAGCTGCCTCTTGAATGCCTCCAGTGCTGGAGAGCCCACCACTTCCCTAGCTACCGCTCTAACAGCTGGAAGTTTTCCTGATGTTCAGCCACAATCTGGCTTCCTGCAACTTGAGCCCATTATTCTGTGTCCTGCACTCTGGGATGATCGAGAAGAGACTCTGACCTTCCTCTGTGTGGCAACCTTTCAAGTACTTGAAGAGTGCTATCATATCTCCCCTCAGTCTTCTCAGAGCTTGGAAAAGTTACTTTTTTGAACTACAACTCCCATCAGCCCAATCCAGTGGCCATGCTAGCTGGGGCTGATGGGAGCTGTAGTTTAAAAAAGTAACTTTTCCAAGCTCTGAGTCTTCTCTTCTCAAGTCTAAACATGCCCAGTTCTTTCGGTCTCTCTTCAGTTCAGAGGGCTTTGTTTTCAGTCCCCTGATCATTCTCATTGCCCTCCTTTGAACCTGTTCCAGTTTGTCAGCACTTAAAGTGCAGTGTCCAGAACTGGACACAGTACTCAAAATGAGGCCTACTTGGTGCTGAATAGAGGGGAACTAATAGAAATTATACTTCTGTTAATGCAACCTAAAATAGCATTTGCCTTTTTTGCAGCCATATCGCACTGTTGGCTCATATTCAGTTTGTGATCAACGACAATTCCAAGATCCTTCTCACATGTAGCATTGCTGAGCCAAGAATCCCCTATCTTATAAGGTGCACTTGGTTTCTTTTTCCTAGGTGCAGAACTTTGCACTTACCCCTGTTACATTTCATTCTGACGTTTTCAGCCCAGTGCTTCTGCCTATCAAGATCCCTTTGAATTTTGTTTCTGTCTTCCAAGGTATTAGCTATCCCTCCCAATACTGGATCATCTGCAAATCTGATAAGCATTCCCTGCACCTCCTCATTCAAGTCATTAATAAAAATGTTGAAGAGCACTGGGCCCAGGACCAAGCCCTGCGGTACCCCACTCATTACCTCCCCCCAGTTTGAGAAGGGACCATTGATAAGCAGTCTTTGAGTATGATTCTGGAGCCAACTGTGGATCCACTTGATAGTTGTTCTATCCAGTCCACATTTAGCTAGCTTGCTAATCAGAATATCATGGGGCACTTAGTCAAAAGCTTTGCTGAATTCAAGACACATTATGTCTGCATTCCCACAGTTTACCAGGGAGGTTACCCGATCAAAAAATGAGATAAGATTAGTCTGGCAGGAATTGTTCTTGATAAATCCATGTTGGCTTCCAGTAATCACTGCATTGTTTTCAAGGTGCTTACAGATTGACAGTTTTGCAATCTGCTCCACAATTTTCCCAGGAATAGATGTCAGGCTGACTGTTCTGTAGCTCCCAGGTTCCTCCTTGTTGCCCTTTTTGAAGATAGGGACAACATTAGCCCTCCTTTGGTCATCCGGCACTTCACTCATTCTTAGCTTTCTATGTTCTTATACATATGTTAATGTTAATGTTTATTTATACCCTGCCTTTCGGCCCAGCAGCCCTCAAGGCGGCTTACAGAAAAAGTAAACACAAATATAAAAATACATCAACAAGGCAATACATCAATAAAGCAATACATTGTACAAAAAATTAAATTAAATTAAATAGCAAATAACATTTATTAAGAAAAAATATCCAGGAAAGGCATTCCATCTCGCCTGAACGTACAACTATTTCAAAGGACGGTACACCAGTCGGAAACGGCGACGGCCTGCAGCTCAGGCCAGAAGTAGTGCAGCTTAATGCTGGCATGCCCTGGCCCAGGAAGCCTTGCAGGCCCACCAACCGGTCTGGCCCGCAGGCCTTCCGACGCTACAGCGGTAGCTCCCAGGCATTGCATATGCGTGATGTAGATCTGCACACTGCTTATCTGAATTGCTAGATAGCACCTGAGCAAAACAATAAAGGTTGCCATGCAGACTTTTGACTCGGAGAGCACGTGAAGTAAACCTGACTTGTGGTTTTTAAAGAATGTGGCAGAGCTGAAACGACAAAGTTAAGAAGGCCATCCCCTTCCCTTAAGGTACGGTTTTCAAGACAACAGTTCCCTGTGTTTTTCCAAACGTGTGAATGTTTGTTTGTTGTATTTTGGAAACAGGGATACTCTCATTTTCTAGCAAGATTTCTCTGCCCTGAGATCACACTGCTTCTCTCTTGCTCAGAACTGCTTCCCAGATAATGGGCGAATCTGGCCATTTCAAGTTCTCTCCTTTTCTAATTTTTTTCTTCTGTTCTCCACATTCCCACATCAGTCAGCAATTTTTTTTTAAAAAGTCCTCATGAAAATCCATAGTACAAATTTCTTTGACTTTTTTGTATGCACCGTTGCCTAATATACACATCTTTGCACAGCAGTTGCCTCTAATATAATGCATTTTTGCATGTTATTTTCACACACACACACACACACACACACACACACATTTATGTATAATTCACCCTAGTATATACATTTTACTTGACTGGCGAACTGCACTACAACATTTGAAATTTCAAAGCATGCTGTATTTTGGTTCTCTTATTGTTTTGAAACGTGAAAATTAGATAAGTTCACCTTTAAATATTAACTGAATTGAATTTGTCCCTCCGTACACTTGACAACAATACTGCTTTTCTTTCTTTCTTCAAATCCCTCCTCGAAATCTCCTTCTCCATGAAGCCTTTGGAACAACTCCCACGTCCTCAAACCTTCATATCACTCTTCCTCTGTTTTCCCAAACAAAAACACTGGTAGAGAGAGAGCCAGGATGGTGCAGCGGTTAAGGTGTTGGACTACGGTCGCCATAAGTCGGAATCGACTTGAAGGCTGTACATTTACATTTAGAGGGTGCAAAATAGAAACGGTGTGGCCAGTAGTAAAATGACAAATTCAGAAGTGCAGGGTCCCCTTATGTCAGTCACAGCCGCACCCCCCCTTATTTTGCTGCTGGGTTGAGAATGCGATCCTTGTTAATGCCTTCTCCCACAACAACAGATATCCCTAGGAGCCAGTAAGCATGAAATGGGAGCTGCTGAGAAGAGTCTTCTCCATGGCTGACTCACCTCCTTTCACTCTGATTGGCTCTAATCAGTGTGAAAGGACAAGGAAGCATGTTAGAAGACTCTTCTCAGTGGCTATCACACTCCCCTTTCATGCTGATTGGCCGATAGGATGCTGCAGACATAGGGACCATGCTCCCCAAAAAAGTAAGGAGTCTAAGATCCCCGAGACCCTGGACGGGTTCTGAGGGCCAGATGGAGGGGACTGGAGGGCCACATTTTGCCTCCATATCTGAACCCCCCCCAAGATCTAGCTTTTTCTCCAGTGCCCAGGCACACAGCACCAATATCTGCAAGGTGGGGACCTTTGTGTGTACTGATTTATGCATGAAGGTTTCCATAGGATGCAGGAACCCTGACCATGCTTCTGGAACCCATGGAAGCCCTTCACCTGTAGAGCTGTACATGTGCAAACTACCTCCCTGCAGCCATTCAAGCTGCAGTAGCTTTTGTTTGGGGATGGAGTGTACAGCTACCACTCCCTCCACACAAATATGTTCACAGATTTAAAAAGAAAGTGGGTCTCATGCACCTGAGCTACTGTTCCATGCTGCCCTCGATAATAATAATAATAATAATAATAATAATAAATACAACCCTTACTCTGAAGGTAGCTAGAGGGGCTGGTTCTTTTGCCTTGCAATGTCCCTCCTCTCCTTGTGGGTACCAGTAATGTTTCGCTTTCTTGCCTTTTACCTTCCAGGAAGTAATAAAACTTCTTCCAAGAATAACAGGATGAAGGGCATGTGGTGTAATTCCCAGAAGCAGCATGCTGATCATCAGGAAGAAACTGAAAACAAGTCCTCATCAGAAGGAATGCTGGTAGATTAAAAACCACCCTGAATACAGCAATTGGGGGGGGGCGTGTGTGTGTGTGTGTGCAAGAGAGAGAGAGAGAGAGAAAGAAAGAGAGAAAGAGAGAGAGAGCGGGGCGGGACACCATCCATACCACATGTTGTTCTGTTCTGACAATGAGTGTGTTAGTAACAAAAAAAAAAGTTACTAGATGGACCAAGGGAGAGCGTTGGTCCATCTAGTTCAGGGTGAGGAACCTTTCTTCAGCCGGAGGGCCAGATTTAGAAAAGGCCAATAATGCTGGGAAAAATAGAAGGGAGTAGAAAAAGAGGAAGGCCAAACAAGAGATGGATTGATTCCATAAAGGAAGCCACAGACCTGAACTTACAAGATCTGAACAGGGTGGTTCATGACAGATGCTATTGGAGGTCGCTAATTCATAGGGTCGCCATAAGTCGCAGTCGACTTGAAGGCACATAACAACAAAATAATAATAAGTCTTGATATTACTGCCTTGATATTTTTAAGGTGGTATGGTAGCCTTTTATTTTTTTCCAGGTGAACAGAGGGGTAAGAATGTTTTAAACAGGGTGGGCCCCGAATATGATCCTCTAGGGCAGGTATGGAGAACCTTTTGCCCTCCGGGTGTTGCTGAACTACCACTCCCATCAGCCCCAGCAAGCAAGGCCAGGGATTGCCAGAGTTATACAGGTGAGTTTTTAAGATCTGCTTAAGGGACTGCAGTGATGGAGCCTGTTGCATTGTCACTGCAACAGAATTCAACCTGTGTGGCAATGAAATAAGAATTGTTGTTAGATTTATTACACACTTCACCAGAAGTTCCCAGGGTGGGACACAACAATGTAAAAATACATTGAAAACAGTTTAAAACAAATTACGGAAGTTACAAATTGTTGACAAATTATTGACAGTTGAATTATTGACAATTGTTGACAAATTATTGACAATTGAATTATTATTGATAATTGACCGTTATTGTTGATAATTGTTGACAAGTACAAATTGTTGACAATTCAACTAGAGTGTAAATTATGCAGGGTTAACAGGTTGTCCCTTGCAATAGCAGTAATTGCTCATCACAAAGTCATCTTAGCATTGCTGAGTAAATTAGCACAGGAAACCATTGTGCCTATTCAAACCCAAATGAACAGAACTCAGCTTCTTAGTAAGTTGCAGTTCAGCACTTCCAAGTTTCTGCCATGATAATTAATCTTTAAGGTGCCACAAGACTCTCCCGCTTTCTTTAATCCTAAAATGTCATTGCTTTCCCAAAGCCAAGAGCAGCCTCTTTCTCCTCCTTCTAGACAACTAGCTTAAATATTTATATTTTTACAAAATCAGACAACCCCTTCTTCCTACTTTAGGAACATAGGAAATTGCCAGGTCAGACCATTGGCCCATTAATCTCCATACTGTCTACACTGACTGGCAGCAGCTCTTCAGGGTTTTAGACAGGGAGTCTCTCCTAGCTCTACCTGGAGATGCCAGGGATTGAATTTGGGACCTTCTGCAAATAAGGCAGATGTTCTACCACTGAGCTACTAGGGCCCTTCCTTAAATTGGTGGTTATAGCACTGTTCCTTCCCAGCAACAGGTATTTTGGTAGCATACTGCTCCTGAACATGGAGGTTCCACTTAGTCATCACAGCTAGAACACAGGCAGCTGCCTTATACTGTACCAGACCATCGCTTCATCTAGCTCAGAATTGTCGATGTCGGCTGGCAGCAGCTCTCCAGGATTTCAGACAGGGAGTTTTTCCAAGTCCTTCTTTGAAATGTTAGGGATTGAACTGGGGACCTTCTGCATGCAAAGCAGATGCTCTACCATTGCGTGGGGGGGTGAAGGGGGGCCTTCCCTTGACAAACACCCTCATGGTACAACACAGGCCTCCCACCCCCAGGCAATGCCATCTGCATTCCAAGCTGACCTTGATTGCCCATTAATTAGCAGTCATAGTTAGAGGCCAAGCCATTAAGGCACAGAATATTGATCATTTCCTGCTCTGAGTTTCACAAGGGTGCCAAACTGGGCTGTATAAAAACTGAAACACCTACTGAGCTAATTATCTTTTCCAACCCAATCTAGCCATTTCCTCCCCCCCCCTCCTTTCAGCAACTCTGTCCTTCCCCCCCCTTAATCACATCTAGAACCTTTTCAATCCTCTTGGTTGACAAGCCCATGCAGAATGATGTATGGTCCACGACTTGGATTGAGCAACGTTAATTTCCCAGAAAGAAAGAAAGAAAGAAAGAAAGAAAGAAAGAAAGAAAGAAAGAAAGAAAGAAAGAAAGAAAGAAAGAAAGAAAGAAAGAAAGAAAGGGAAAAAACCCTGTAGCTCCCTTTCATGAAGCCAGTGGATTTTAGGAGCAACTTCCATATTTGAACATCTGGGACTCATAACCTTTTGCTGACAGTAAAATGCCATTTTTAAAAAAGTTGTGGTGAATGGTGCAGATGCGAGAAACCTAGCTTAATGGACTGCACAACAAAAGGAAATCAACTTTTTCCTCCCTCTGCTCTACAAGGCAAAAGCCTTTAAGTGGAAAATTGGTGGAAGTGGTTTCTGGCAAAGCAGAGTTGTTATGACATGGAGACTCTACCTTTACTTTTATGGAAGTCATCACAGCATAGACGGGGCTCCCAGGAGGTCTGTGAAGACCAGTAGGAAGGGAGTAGCCTGTAGCTCAGTGGTAGAGCATCCACTTTGCATGCAGAAGGCCACAGGTTCAATACCCCAAATCTCCAGAGTAGGCCTGAGAGAGTTCCCTGCCTGAAACCTGGCAAACTACAGCCACTCAGTGCAGACTAAAAGAGTGTCTCACCCATTATATACCCCATCAATCACGACACTCTGCAGGTGAGGGCCTCCTGCAGATACCATCTTATCAGGAGGTCCATTCCATACAACATAGGAATCGGGCCTTTAGTGTAGTGGCATCTATCCTTTGGAATTCCCTCCCCTTAGACAGGCACCATCTCTGTTGTCTTTTTGGCGGCTATTGAAGACTTCCAAGCCTTTTAAGTAGAGACCTTATCCCAGTCTATTTCTATATTGGAAGTTTTTCAGATATTTCTAGTTGTTTTATCACTGGTTGCTTGCTGCCCTGGGCTCCTTTTGGAAGGGACAGCAATTATTATTATTATTATTATTATTATAGGGAACTAGAGGGACCAATGGTCTGATTCAGTAAACAGCAGCTTCCTGTATACCTAGCCGACCAGTTTACCTTCAGCGAGACTGGTGCATCATAGCTTCAGACCATAACATGCCCCAGTTGAGATGATTCATTGCCTATTTATGACACATTTCTCCTGCTCTCTGTTTAGCTCACTCCAATATAAATGAGTGAAAGAGATTAATCATAATCCATACAATACCTGTGTGCTTTGCACTGAGGGGCAAATAAACAGCAGCTGCGGGAGCAAGGGGAATGGATGTGAATCAAGAAAATGGCAGGAGGCAAGGGGATTTACTTCCCCGCTCCCCCAGTGCCATGGTCCCAAGCTAAATCCAACGTGTGCACGTATGCGCGCACATGCACATGCACATGATTCTCTCTCTATATCTCCTGTCTCCTTTGGCTTACAAAGGGCTCCCAGTGGTCTCTTGTTCGAGCACTGGGCAGAATGTCGGCTTTGCGTGCAGAAAGTCCCGGGTTCAATCCCCAGCATCTCCACGTGGGGTTGGGAAAAGCCTTCTGCCTGAAACCCTGGACAGCTGCTGCCAGTGAGTGTACACCATAGGCAACACTGAGCTGGATGGACCAATGATCGGACTCATGGTAGCTTCCAGTGTTCCACCAACCAGACCCATGAAATATCCGCCACCACCCGCTCACCGACTCCCACACCTACACACACAATGGTCCATCTCCCCATTGACTGGGCTAAATAAGGGTGCCGTCAGCAGGGCCGGTGCTGTCATTAGGCCAACTAGGCAGCCGCCTAGGGCGCAGACCTCAGAGGGGAGCAGTACTGATCTTTGAGAGGCACAGTTTTATACAGATTAGGTTTTTTTAACCCTTGGAAAAAATGCAACTGAAATAAATTTAGCAGTTTCAGGTCTTGCGCTTTTCATTTTTTCTACAAGAAAATTGTAGTTAGCAATTTTTGAAAACTGAAGTTAGCCATTTTTTTTGGGGGGGTGCAAGTAGTTAGCCTTGCCTAGGGTGCAAAATAGCCTGGCACCGGCACTGGCCGTCAGGCTTCCTGGGCTCTGGAGAGCCTGCTCACTCTCTTCTCTGCTTCTCTGGTTCTTCCCTAGGCCAGGCCAGGCTACTGCACTGGGCTCTCTCTGCTGGGAAAGGCCATGGCTCAGCGGTAGAGTTACATCCAGCACAAGACTGCAGTGGCCCTTGCAAGTAGCAGCACCAATGCAGCAGCACTACTGCCGTCGCTACCAGGAGGGTGCATAGGCCTGGCTGCATCAGCACATTGGAGTGCTGCGTGTGCATGCCTGCCATCATCTAAGATGGCAGCGGGGGCATGTTGATGCCCCTGCTGCCATCTTGGGTGATGGTAAGCATGTGTGTGCCATGGGAAGTGGCCCGGGCCAGCCTGTGCCACCAGTGGCGGGGGTGTTGCCTGGGAGGGTGGCTCCCACTCTGTGATCCACGCCAGCATCAGGTCACGGGGTGTACGCTCCACAACCTGATACTAGCACAGGTTGTGAAGCAGGAGCTACACCCACCCAGCCCCAGCAGCAGGGGCCCCTCTCAGCTGCAGGGGCCCTTGGCTAGTGCCCAACCTGGCCACCCGCTGTCACCAGGCCTGGATAGAGTATCTGCTTTGCATGTAGAAGGTCCCAAGTTTAATCCCCGGCATCTCCAAGTAAGGCAGAAGAGAGACGCTGTCAGTCAGTGTAGTAGACAATTTTGCTCTAGATGGGTCTGACTCAGTCTAAGGCATCTTCCTATGTCCTGTGAACCATGTCCACACCCTTCTTAGTTTCAACTGAGCTACAGCAACTGGTGTTCCCAGATGGTTCACTGGGCCTTTTTTGGAGAAAGTATGAGTAGTACACAAAAGCAGCTTCAGAAGGGTGCAAGTTTGAGCGGAGAAGCTGTGTGTGCATGAGTAGCACATGTGTGTGTGGGATTCAATCACATAGTGACAAATTCAGGTCGCATAATTAAAGTTGATGTGGAGCTCTTGTGCACGAGGCCCTCTTCCCAAAGAGACTGGACTTTTTGCCATAAATAAAATGATGGGGAAATGCCCTGAAAAGTGTGGGATAATAAGAGCTTTGATGCAACATTATCTAAGCTGGTGGGGTGTAGTGGTTAGAGCGTCGGAATGGGACCTAGGAGACCAAGATTCAAATCCCCGCTCAGCCACAAAGCTCAGTGGGTAACTTTGGGCTAGTCACTGTCTCTCAGCCTAAGCTACCTCACAGGGTTGTTGTGAGGATAAAGTCAGGAGGGGGACAACCATGTTTGTACGTCATCTTAAGATCCTTGGAGGAAAGGTGGGATATAAATGTAATAAATAAATAATAATAAATAAGCTCCCAACAAACATGCTCATTAAAGGGCCAACTTTGTCTAACCTCCTTGCAAACAAATCAGGACGAATGCTCAATAAACAAGATACGTTATTGTTATGTGCCTTTCAGTCAATTACAACTCATGGTGACCCTATGAATCAGCGACCTCCAATAGCATCTGTTATAAACCACCCTGATCAGTTCTTGTAAGTTCAGGTCTGTGGCTTCCTTTATGGAGTCAATCCATCTCTTGTTTTGTCTTCCTCTTTTTCTACTCCCTTCTGTTTTTCCCAGTCCCTGGTATGCGCAAAGCTCTCATCCAACACCACATTTCAAATTAGTTGATTTTTCTCTTATCCCCTTTTTTCACTGTCCAACTTTCACATCCATACATAGAGATCGGGAATACCATGGTCTGAATGATCCTGACTTTGGTGTTCAGTGATACATCTTTGCATTTGAGGACCTTTTCTAGTTCACTCATAGCTGCCCTCCCCAGTCCTACCCTTCTTCTGTCACCAGAAGCCTTCTTAAGTCACCAGGAAGCGCCCAAAGAGGTGATTTCAGGTGGTTGGTTGTGAGACACACCCTTGGGATGTCATGGGAGCAAATGATCAACAGGTAATTCGCCTGGAGCCTTGCAAGGGGAAGGCACCTGGTGGGGGGTGGGGAGGTGAAGCAGTGAGCAAGGAACTGGTTAAACACCCACATATACCACTTCTCTACTCAAAACACCACCTGGGAATTGTTACACACATTGACATGTAACATCTAGTTCTTCCCTCCCCCCTTTGATTATTTCTAAATCCCAAAGTGCAACAGGCCTAAAGATAAAATAGAGAATGGTAAGTAAACAAATAATCTTGAATTGCATCCTCTTAACAAGCAAAATGGAAAAGCCCATCACTTTAAAGAAACTTGTTATAATAACATTCCCAGCATAAAGTCTCCCCACATTGCCGGATCAGACAGAAAATTCGCATAGTTTAGTCCTGTTTCTGACAATGCCCCTCCTCCCCACCCGCCAGCCAATAATACTGTAGGCACTCACCAACAGACCATGAAAGTAATTGTTTTTGTCTCTTGTTTGTCACCCCATTAAGTGGTAATGCATGAAAGGTATACTGCCCCGGATGTGGAGGATCTGTTGAGATAGTATAGATATTGATTGGCCTTTCCTCCCCAAATTTGTCTAATCCTGCAGAACCAATCTGACTAGTGCATGGGCCTCAAGCAACTGTGCACTGTTGCTTCCAACCTTCTAAAAAGTTCTTCTCTGAAGGCAGCAGCAGCGTGCTAACTCTTGCCACCTCAGATGCAGCAAACAGCGGCTCATCATGTACAGTGGTGGCAGCACACATCACCTTCCGTCGCCTTGGATCAGGTCATCTGTAAACAGGGAAACTTTGCAAGACCCCTTATATTGTTTTAATTTCTCTGTGGTTTTCTCCAACTGAGCAACGTGGAGCAACAGAGACCAGGAATAATGGGGAAGGCAGACGCTCCATTTAGGGTTGACCGCTTCAGGGCCTGAGATTGGTCCTGTATCTTTAGGAGAAGAGAAAGTCAGCCAAGTGCAGGTGTTCTTGCAACCCTGTAATGGGAAAAAACACAAGGTGGAATTCTCCCTTCCCCTGCACAACTTTTAAAGATACAGAAGACCTCTTGGTTGCCAGGCCCAGCCTCTAATAGGCTGACTTTCTCTTCTCCTAAAGATACAGGATCAGTCTCAGGCCCTGAACCTGGCAACCTAGCTCCATCAATGGTGGCATGTGCCCATTGGGACTGGTGGGGTGGAAAGCAAGGAAGCCCAGCGGTAGATGGTGCCAGAGCCAATGTCTGGCAGAGCCATCTCATTCTAGTTTTGCCTCCATCCTCTTCCCTGCTGAGTTCTACAAGGGGCGACACTGAGACTAAAGTGAGGGAAGGTGACAGCCAGGGCCACTCAATAAACAAGTTATCTGGAAGGACCCATCCAAAGAGGTGATTTCAGGTGGCTGTCGCAGGCTGCTGGGGGCTGACTGAGGGCAGAATGGGGTTGGTGGGGCCCAGTCCCACTCGCCCAGATGGATGAACCTCCACTGCACCCCGTGGTTTTTGGAAAGAGAAGCACACTTCCACGTTCAGGTTAGGAGGGGCCTCACATATAAAATAGGTGCAAAGGACTCACAGACGGAAGGGTTGCCTGGAATCAAGTGCAGGGCAGAAAAAGGGAGGGCTGCAACAATTGCGTTTAATGGACTTCTCAAATTCGTTTTCAATATACTTTGTATATTCCTGCTAGTGAGTTATACAAGGCTTGCACGTCAGAAACAGCTTCTCCCCTGTGGCAGCAATTTCCTCCGGACCTGGAATGATCTTTCGCAGCTATTAATGCTTCAAGCCTGGCTCAAACATGACCCACTTGCTCGCTCTGGAAAAGCTTTGCAGGAATGACACGCTTTGCTGCTCACATTCACCACTTTGGCACAGGTTGGGGTTGTAGTCAAGTCAGTTCTGCTCACAGTAGACCCACCGAAATGAATGCGCCCAAGTTAGTAGTGCCCATCAATGTCAGTGGGTCTATTCTGAGTAGGACTAGGTACTTCACTTCTATGGGTGGGAATTCCCGGCATCTGCAAGAAGGGCTGGGAGAGACCCCGGTCTGAAACCCTGGAAAGCTGCTGCCAGTCAGTGTAGGCTATACTGAGCTAGATGGACCAGTGGTCTAACTCAGTATAAGTCAGTTTCCTAGGTTCTCATTTCTAGGCGTATCCCTTTAGCTGCTGGGACACATCCAGGAGTCCAACCTACATATCACATTTTTGTCTGTTAAGAGTTGGCAGCTCCATGACATCACAGTTTCCAGTGACATCACTGTGTCCTGCTTTTTGCGATTCCAGAGATCTGCTAGCCCCAGGCACAATTCTCTAGCAGAAGTTCCCTAGAATGAACAAGAACTGTGTAAAGAGCATGGCTCATTAAAAAATATTTATTTTTTAAAAAAAATTATTATAATACAAAAACACAAATTAATCATTAACTTCCTCCATACATTTCATATCAAGCATATCATTTCAGCCAGGGAAAATAATCACCCCAGTACATTCATTGCTGTGAATTTAAGGGACATGTTCCATAAAGCTCATCATGACCATACAATCGCTCTCTCTCTCTCTTTAAATAGTTCTGCTCCCATATTGTTATGTCAAAGGAAATTGAGCCCCTGCTTAATTTGTAAAGAGTGGTGCGTGGACTCAGACTAGTGTTTGAGAACCCACCCATCTGCATTGGGGAAAAGTCTTACTTGTTCAGTGAGAAGGGCATTCTATACATGCTCAGAGGTATGTTAGTATTGACTAAGGAGGGGTAGGCAGGAGAGGGTTAAAGAGAGAGGTGGAGTCTGCCTTAATAGTCCTAGCAATGTTGCCAAGTACCTTCCTTTTGTTAAGAAGATTAACTGATCTTTTGAATGGGAGGAATCACCCAAAAGGAGAATTCCTCTCCCCCCCTTCTGCCAACTAAGGATGATGTGATCTACACACCATACATTTCAAGCACACCCACCCCAAAAATCCTGGGAACTGTAGTTTGTTAAGGGTGCTGGGAATTTTAGCTCTGCAAGAGGTAAACTATAGTTCCCAGGATTCTTGAGGGTGGAATGTGCGTGAAATGTAAGGGGGCTGTACACAGCCTCCATTTCTGCTGCTGGTAAAGAGAAACTGTAACTGAGGCAGAGACAGGCACTGGACAGCCTGTCTCCTCTTTTAAGGTGTACGTCCATGGTGCTCCCCCTGAATACTGGCAAATAAATGCAAAAATCGCAAAATCCCAATTAGCCCCCAGTGACCTTTGGAGCAGCAAGGCTCAGTGGTAGAATAGCTGCCTTGCATGCGGAAGGTCCCAGTTCAATCCCCAGCATCTCCAGGTAGGGTTGGGAGAGACTCCCTTCTGAAACCCTGGAGAGCCACTGCCAGTCAGTGTAGACAATATTGAGCTAGATCAGCCTTTTCCAACCAGTGTGCCTCCAGATGTTGTTGGACCACAATTCCCATCTTTCCTGACCATTGGCAATGCTGGCTGAGGCTGGTGGGAGTTGTGGTCCAACAACATCTGGAGGCACACTGGTTGGGAAAGGCTGAGCTAGATAGACCAATGGTCTGACTCAGTATGAGGCAGTGTCCTCTTTTCCTACCTCCTTCCAAAGTACACCAAACCTGAGTAAGTGCTGCACCCCTGGAACTTCTCACCCCTTAAAAACTTGGGGTGAAATCAACAATATATTGATTCCATATATGTTCCTCTAAAAGGTGGTGGTACCAGTTAAATATTTATCCCGAAGGGGAGGTCACTTTCCAGTTTCTCATTTGTCAATAATTCCTACACCATTTTGTTTACAAAATGTTTTCAGTCTTTACCTTCTCTGTTTGCAGGACAGCCATCCTCTCCCCACTCCCATTGTGCAGACTGGGAGCTGAAAAAAGAAACTAAGCCAGCCTTTGCTGGTATAGCACAGTGGGGAGGAGAGCCTGGCTGGGAGTCCAGAGTCTGTGAGTTCAAATCCCTGCTCGTGAGTGGCTCAGAGGTTACGTGCCCTGCCACCTGTGCAGCCGTGGGCAAGCTGCATAGTCCCAAGGAGCCCAGTTGCCCCCCAGCTGGCAGTTGCGGACAAGGAAGGGGCTGGCTTGTGCAGCTGTGGCAGCTGAGCAGGCCCTAGCCAGCGGGGGAGGACTAGTCTCAGAGGGAGGCAATGGTAAACCCCCTCTGAATATTGCTTACCATGAAATCCCTATTCACAGGGTAGCCATAAGTTGGGATCGACTTGAAGGCAGTCCATGTCCAATTTTTTTGCCTACCTGGTGCCCTTCAGATGCTTTTGACTGCATCTCCCATCAGCCCCAGCCAGCTGAGCTAAGCACTTTACTTCTGAAGAGTACATACAGATAGGGTTGCACATGACCACTGAAATGTGTAGCGCAAACCTGTGTGTTGTTTACTGCGGAGTCCCACTGTGTTCAGTGCAGCTTATTCTCTAGTCCTAGGCAATATGTTTAGAACTGCAGCAAAAGTCATTTCTCCACTGTTTCTCCTTTGTATTTTTTAATTATTCACACACACACAAACTCTTGCGCCATTTATTTCTGGGCCAAATTAATAAAATCAATCACAACAATGTATTCAACGCCAATGAATAAAACTCTCCAAAGTTAAATTGTGCTGCTAGAGAATGATCCCCTCCCCACACCCAGCAAATACCAGCTTCAGGAGAGGGATTTTCCTCAGGATCACAGCATGGACTGTCATTTCATTCATCTTTAGCCCAGCCGCCCCTATGTGATTTGCATAGGACTGCTTGGAATTGAGAGGTGGTACAGCATTTGCCTCACATGCAGAAGGTCACAGATTCCACCATTGGTATCTCTAGGTAGGGCTTGGAAAAGCTCCTGCCTGCAATCCTGAAGAGGTGGTGCCAGTCAGAGCAGACAATACTGAGCTACATGGAGCAAAGGCCTGACAAAGCAGCTTCCTGTGCTGAGTTCCATTTTTTAACAAGACAGCTGCACGTTAGATGCAAAGGCCCATTTAACAGCAAGTACAGCTTGGTCCTGAGTTAAGCGCCAACGTTAAAGGGCTATTTTGATTCTGATGAAATGGGAGATTAAGGCTGCAGTCCTAAACACAGAGTAAGTCCCATTCTATATACTGGGACTTCTGAATAGACATGTACTCTATTATTAAGAGGAAACATTAAAGATGGCTTGTCTTTCTGACAACTGATGGTAGCTTATGCTTATCCAATGATGCTTTCTCCTCTTTTTCAGTGTGGTGTAAAGGTTAGGGTGTTGGACTATGACCTGAGAGAGCAGGATTCGAATCCCCACTTGGCCATGAAGCTCACTGGGTAACCTTGGGCCAGGCACTGTCTCTCAGCCTAACTTACATCACAGGGTTGTTATGAGGAAAAGTTGGGATAAAATGAGCTCCTCGGAGGAAAGGTGGGATATAAATGGAATAAACAAATAAAAATAAATAATTCTTGCACTCTCTTTGATATTGCCAAACAACACCTAGATCGAGGCTGTGATAACATGCAGATATTATTGTTGAATTCATTGATGATTAATCAGCTGAAATTGCTTAACTGCATTTGTTTCTGTAGTTGCGTATGTGTCCACCACTGCAATGCACCCACAGTGAAGGCCCCTAGCTTAAGCTGCAGAAGATATTGCTGCATTTTCAATGCAGCTGCAAGTCACTCCATGCTCTCCCTTTTGCTGAGTCATGCCAGAGACCTTATGGCCTCTTACTCAGCAGTTGCAAAGTAGTGCATTTGGAGGCAGGGCCAGTGGCTGAGTGCGTAGTTCCTTCCCTTATCTGCCTCTTGTCATGAGGGCCATATGGAATGTTTATATTGTGGTCAGTCAGTTTCCTCGCAACTCTCCCACACTTGCAGATGCAAACTTTTGTGACCACTTGCACATCACACACACAAATGCATATTATCCTGACTCTGATAAGCACCATGCGTTGTCCAATCACACTCAAAATCCATGTATTTTTCTTTTTTTCTTTGAGCCTCCTCCAATTTCCTAGTTACAAGGTGTCTGAATCACAACTGCACAGCCCACTTTACTTCCGGCAAAATTCTGATGAAAACGTAGCGAATCACATGTACATTTGGCTAAGAAACTTGAGCTGTTTTGTCGCGTGGGAGACCTCAAGGGGCGCAGGGAGGGACAGAGCCTTGGTGTGGTCAGGAGGCTTTCCATAGCGCCCACTTCCAGAACCTTTTTTTTCCTATATAAGGGCTGTTGTGTTTCATCACGTGGCCTGACCAATCCAGAGCGGGCTCCTTAGTCACTTTTAAGTCAGACGTTGATGTCACAGTTTCACAAGAGTGCAGAGGAACTGGAACATTAAAAGTTATATGTGGGGGGGCGAGGAGACCTCACTTGGCCTTCGATTGCTACCCCATTTATTATTTATTATCTTTATGTATACCCTGCCCTTTTTCCAAGTGGAACTCAGGGCGGCTTACAACAAACATAAATACATATGATTAAAACATTCAAAATTCTACATTAAAATAAGATTAAACCATTAGCAAGATTAAAACATTTAACATCCACTTAAAATAAATAAAACAAATTAAAATAGTGCAATAAAGCAATAGACAATGTAGCAACCTTCCAACGAACTGTCCTAACCCCATATAAAGGATAACCCCATATCCTTTACCCACAACAGTTTTATTTATACTAGGGTGGGGAACTTTTTTCAGCCTGAGGGCCACACCCCTCAGGGAAAACCTTCTGAGGGCCACATGGTAGAGATGGGAAGGGCCAGAAGCAAAACTGGGTGGAGCAATGGACGTGACTCTTCCTGTTTGCGTAGTAGGCTACATTTCAGGCATGCACAAGGCAGAGGTTTCTATGTTCAAGAGCGCAATCCAGCCAGGCGAAATCACTCAAGGAGGGTGCAGAGAAGGCCGACAAGAGGTGTGGACTGGACAGAGCCCTGAGGGGTGGATTGAGGGGCTTGGAGGACCAAATGCAACCACCAGGCCGGACGCTCCCCAGCCTTGATTTATACCCTTCCTGTTATGTGTCCATGCTGCTTCTTGTGTAGTAAACTCAGAGTTTTCAACCCACTTCTTTGCTTTTTTAAAAAACTGAGCCAGTTTCCCAAAGTCTGGCTCCTCGAAGCAGCCCAGGAAAAACAATAGCGAAAAACGTCATCATAACGTCATAAAACGCATCCTGTGAAAACTGACTGCCGCACCCCACTGCCACGCACCTTGTGAGCGATGCAGCTGCACTCTGGTGCTCAGTTACGAGACTGATGGGGTTTGCATCCACAGCCCGAAGGGCACCAGGTAAGGGAAGGCTGACATACAGGGCATTTATTTTCTAGCATAGCTTTAACTGCAAGAGCAGACACCAGTGGAGATTGGCGGCTCTAGTGTCAGTGGGGCAGCGAATCCTCTCCGGGTTTTAGTCCGAACTTTAGAGGGGCTGGCCCACTGACGTCGGAGCCACTGGTCTCCACTGGCAGACACCCTTTGTACTTTTAAATAAATCAGGGGTAAGGAACCCCATGGCCCTCCGGATGATGTTGGACCCCCATCAACCCTAAACCATTGGCCATTGCTGGGAGTTGGAATCCCAACCACTTCTGGAGGACCAAAGGTTTCCCAGCCCTGAAATAAGTGCAGGAGAGGCTTCGCAAAATAAATGAGTCCAGCTTTCAGAGAGGGGCTCTCAGCAATGTGTAATAACCCTCTTGTAGGAATGGAGTTGCTAACAAGCACATTTTTATTTTATTTTATTAATTATTACATCTATATCCCATCTTTCCTCCGTCAGAGTGATGTACAAACATGGTTCTCCTCCTCCTGATTTTATCTTCACAACAACCCTGTGAGGTAGATTAGGCTGAGAGACAGTGAGCGGCCCAACATCCCGTTAACTTCAATCCAAGCACAGATTTGAACCCTGGTCTCTCAGGTCCCAGCCTGTCACTCTAACCGCTATACCACACTGGGTCTCAATAGTGGATCCCTGTTTTCATCAAAAAGTTAGCATGCTCTGTCTCTCTCACGCACAGGCAGATACTTTGCAAATGTACCCTGTGATTTCAGGCAGACTCTTGCCCTTTTTTGTAAAACAATTCCCAAGTTGTAGTAACTCAAGCTGTTATCTTGCAACAAGCTATTGTATAAACAAGGCCTGACTGCTGTCAAGGCCAAGCTTTTGAGGAGGAGGGGAGTCATCTAATCAACATGACATCCTGCTTCACACATTTCCTTGGTAGTAAATTCCACTGGACCCAATAGGGCAGCCTTTGCCAACCTGGAGCCAACAGCTTCCCTGAACTACAATTCCCAGGGTTCTTTGAGGGAAGCCATAGTATTTCAACAGGTATAAAACTAACAGAACAGGGGCCCTCCAGATGTTGCTAGACTCCAGGTCCCATCATTCCTGACCATTTAGTCATGCTGGCTGAGACTGATGGGAGTTGGAGTCCACCAGCAACCAGAGAGAATGAGTATGGCAGGACTTAATTTGAATAACAAAAATGCCCATTCAGCAATGCAGGGTGTCCCATCCAGAGCCGAAAGAATGAGGCTGGAGTGTGTGTGCAAGTAAATCTCGTTTTATTAGAGTAATGGATACATCAAAGGCATTGCGCTTCATAGGAAACCCTATGCTAACTCACTAGAGTCCCTAACTATACTCTAGACATGCTCTGCAGCGTGTGAAGGAAGTTGACTCAACGACCCCCCACTGGGAGCAGCAGGCTTATATAGGAAAAGTTTTCGAACGTAATCTCTGACTCCTTCGTAATTCCTGTCTTTGCCCTGTCCATTTCTCGCGGCGACGGGAACGAGGAGACAGGGGACGCGCATCCAACGGCTCATCTGAAGACACCTGCTCCCGAGCAACGGGCTCGAGGTCAGGGGGCGGTGCCACACTGGAATCCTCCTGGGAACTGCTTGGCAAGGGAGGAGCTGGCACTGTCTCTGAAGCTTCCCCCCACAAGTCCTCTGCATCAACTGGGGGCGGTGCGCTCGGCTCCTCGGAAAGGGCGTTACTCGTGGGAACTGGCTGGAGAGCAGGCTGCCCCCCTCCCGCACGATCCTGCTCAGACACAACAATCCCCAGCTCTGCTTCTTCTGGCTGCGGAGGCGCCTGAAACTCATGCCTCCCCCCTTCCTGTCCCTTCTGAGTTGGCTGCAGTGCAACACAGGGGTGGGGAAGCTTTGGCCCTCCAGATGATGGTGGACTACAGCCCCCATCAGCCTCTGACCCTTTGGCCATGCTGGCTGGGGCTTATGGAGCTGGGAGTCAGTGGATTTGAAGCACATGACTTCCCCCAAAGAATCCTGGGAACTGCAGTAGGTAAGGCTGCTGGCAACTGTAGCTCTGTGCAGGGTAAACCATAGTTCCCAGGATTCTTTGGGGAAAGCCACGTGCTTTAGATGCACGGGGTGTTTGCAACTGTTGTTATGTGCCTCCAAGTCTATCTGGCTGCAGATAAAATGTAGCTGGACATCAGACGTATGCACCTTCTCTGGTGGCCTGCTTTATTCTTATTTTTGTACTTGTACAGCACAACGAAGAGAGCTCATTAGTACTGTTACTGATCAAGAAATTTTTATTTCAGCTTTCATTTTGAAATGGCAAGTTTCCGTTTTTGTAAAAAAAAAAAACACCTTTTGCTGCATTCTCGAGTCGAGACAGGAGCTGCATTATTGTGATTATTTTTACAAGAAGCGCTTTCAGACAAGTAGATCTGGCCGTTCCTATGAGCTCATGGCAACGCGATGGAGAGAATCCCCAGCACACCTTAGGAGAATTTCAGAAGCACAAAGTCATGAGGGTTTTTGTCCTTTAAAGCCAGGGACTGGCTTCTTGCCAGTAACATCAATTACAAACCTGGGGCTGGAGACTAGGGGGAGGGGAGCAGGGCTGGAAAAGTACCATATTTCAGTGACACACACACACACCCCGCTCCACAGCCTCCCACCTCCTTCTGTTTCTTGAAGAAGCGCCCCCTGCAGTTGCTTTTTTCTCTTTTCGGAGGGGGGAGGGTATCCTCACAAGCCAGCAACACCACTAATTGAGGTGCCGAACAACAACAACAACAATAATAGTCTGTTCATTGCATAACCAGTTCTGGCAAGGTTTGGCATTTGACACACTGTTTCCCCAATATCACAGTTGACGCTGCCTTTTGGAGCAACACACTTAAAGCATATTTACTTCCCCCAAAGAATGCTGGAAACTATAGTTTACTCCCTCGGAGAACTACGGTTTCTTATTTATTTATTTTACTTATATCCCGCCCTTCCTCCCAGAAGGAGCCCAGGGCAGCAAACGAAAACACTAAAAGCACTCTGAAACATATTAAAAACAAAAGACTTTAAAACATATTAAAGCAAAACACTTTTTAAAACATATTTTAAAAACAACTTTAAAAAATCTTTAAAAAGCAATTCCAGCACGGGCGCAGACCGGGATGAGGCCTCTGCTTAAAAGGCTTAAGCAAACTACAGCTCCCAGGATTCTTTGGGGACAGCTATGTGCATACAATGTGCTTTAAGTGGGTGGCTGTGTACGCAGCCCAAACGACAGGAGCACCTAGGTTGCTTGAGTAGGAATATATTTGAAAGAAAATCAGTAAGGTTAAACCTTTTAACCTTACTGAAAATCAGTAAGGTTAAAAGGGAAATGACAGAAAAACTCTGCTCTGCAAAATACATTTGGGTTTTTGCAACTCTCATTTCTGACACATCATGGATTGACAGTTGACTATTGGTAAGGTTAATTAAGGACAATACTGATTCATTGTGATTTTGTGGGTTACATCATACCCTTATTTCCAAGGATGTGATCAGCAGCACGCAAGGCATGCCACTGTAAACTGTCATGGTCATGGGGCCTACCAACCTATCTTTGCATCTGCCCCACCCTCTAAAAGGTGGCACATGTTTTCAATTCCAAATATGTTTGCCTGCAACAATGAGGTCTAGAAGCTTACTCAGAGATGGAATTGTGCATGAGAGGCCTCCAGTTAAATCCCATGGGCTGCCTTCAGGTGCACTGGGATTGGGAACCTTTTCTCTGACAAGTGCCACATTCCCTCGGGGCTAATCTGTTGGGGGCTGCATGCTGGCAGTGGGCAGAGCCAAAGCTGATTATGGTTGGAGCCAGAGACAAAAATGTTCTTGATTAACTAATACAAACTCTGATTAAAAAGCCATCAAATAAAATACTGCCTCTTCCAATTTTTGGATAGAAAAAAACACTTTTAAAAGCCAGGAAAAAATAAAGAGTAAATGAACAGGAAGGAATGTATAGTTGTTAGAATGTTAAACTAGTCCCTGAAGACCTGGTTTCAAATCCCCACTCAGCCATTAAGTTCATTGGGTCATCTTGGGCCAATCACTGTCTCTCAGCCTAACCTGCCTCACAGGGTTGTTGTGCAGATAAAATGAGGAGGAGGAGAATCATGTATGCCACCTTGAGCTCCACTGAGGAAAGGTGGGATACAAACGTGATAATCAATAAATAATAAGAACTCTGATGTGATAGAAGAACGGGGCAGGCAGGAAGCCCTGGAGGGGCACATAAAATAAGGTTAAAATAAAATAAAATGCAGGCCACATGTTTTTAGCCACCTGTACCATGCACATGTGCAAATTCTCAGCAAGTATGCATGGGATTGAGCTGCCTGTCTAGATGTGGCCCTGCAGAACTTATTTGTGCAGGGATAGCAGTGGAAGCAGAAGAAATGTAGGTGTGCATCCCCGGTAGAAGCAACACCTCTATTGTCTCCCTCTAAACAGAGATGAGCCCATCTCCTGCCTGAAGATAGGCCTCCCCTTATCTAGGTAAACATCACGAGAACAGGGCAAGGAAGCACTGGGTAGCCTTGCATGAAGGTTCCTTTCTTGCATCACACATTCTGCCTGAAGTTTTAAATTAAAAGTGTGGGGGCGGGGACTCCACCAGCTTAACAGGGGAGTGGGGAGGGGCAGGGGAGCTGGCTCCATGGAATGGGATTTTCCCTCCTGAAGTTGGGAGGGGAAAACCCCTTTTCTTTTGCCCTCTTCGCTAGCTAGCCACTGCGTTGCCAGGGGTTTCTAAGTGGAAGAAAGGCATAACATACCTTAGAACTTAGATTCTATCTTGCATGCATGAAAATGCATATTTGCCACTGGTATGGCTGGAAAGGTTATTTAAAGCAAACCCGGAGTTTCCCACAGCAAAGCAATTTGGATCCATTGCACACTTAGAAAGAGTGCATACTTATGGGGGGGTGCATTAGCCTTTGCCAGCTTGGTGCCCGCCATATGTTGTTGGACTACAGCTCCCCTCATCCCTGACCATTGGCCATGCTGGCTGGGCCTGATGGGAGTTGGAGTCCAACAACACCTGGAGGCCCACAGGTTCCCTATCATTGCAATATATATGTACTGCAGTGACTTCAATGGAGCTTGAACTCAATGAGACTTATTTCGGAGTCAATATTTAGGGTTGCACCGACAGTGAGCTTCATGGTGGGCGTGGGGATTTGATCCTGGTTCTCCCCAGTCCTGTGCCCGACATTCTAACCACTGCACCAAACTGTGGTGGTGACAGTGATGTTGATGGGTGGCCAAGTGTATGCCGCTGCCAGGTGGATAAAAAATCAATGCAAAATTATTTTATGACTTATTTATTATGTATTACATTTATATCCCACCCTTGGTCCCAAAGGAGCTCAGGGTGGCAAATGTGACAAAACGACAGAACAGCAAGAAAAGCAAAAGCATTCTAAAAGCAGTTAAAAACATTCTAAAACACAGTTTCAGTTTAAAAGAGCTAAATAAGCAAAGAGCTAAATACAAACGTTGTAATATGTTCTTTGAGTTTATGAAATCAAAGTCCCGAGTACTTGTCAAACATTTGCTCCCAGCAGCTGAAGCAGAGGAAGTCAGAAGGAAGTTTGCTTTCTCTCAACAACTGGTAGAATACTGCCTCCATGTTTGTCTGCAGCTGCATACACAGCATACATTTAAAGCACCTAACTTTCCCCAAAGAATCCTGGGAACTGTAGTTTACCCCTCACAGAGCAACAATTCCCAACAACAAACTACAGTTCCCAGGATTCTTTGGGGAAAGTCACGTGTTTTAAATGTATAGGGGGGTGCAGCCTGTGTTAAGTAAAGAGGTTAGCAACTGGCAGCCCCAGGGCCAATACCGGACTCCTGAAGGGCTCCCTTTAAATTGTCAACACAGAGCCAAGAGAGGTGTGCAGAGTAACAGTGGGATAGGCAACAGGTGTCATCCATACACATTCACCCCATTAACGCCTGAAACAAGTTATCTTCTACTATTCAGAGAACAGGTCCGAGATATCTGGGGGGGGGAGAGGTAGGCCTCAACAGTAAGCCCCTCCCCCAGCTACAGTCCTGGGGTGTGTGTGACCTGGCTTTATTAAGTCAAGGAACAGGCCCAAGATATTTTAGCGCTTGAGATGACACACAAAATGGTGCCTGTCCTCCATTCCACCTTCAGCCGCTGACTGGGCTGGATGCTGAGAGCTGCTTCAATGCCGGTCAGCGTGACAGGGTCTTCTACTACCCATGGGTGCAGCAAGCTAGTTTAGGGGGTGCAGGGCAAGCTGTGCACCAACAGAGGGGAACATCAGGAGAGGGGAGGCTTAGGGGGTGCAGGGCAGGCCACAGATATAGCTCTGCCCTCCAGCACTTTGCTGCGCTACCCCATTCCCTCCAGAATCTGATGCCCAGGCAGCTGCCTCATTCTACCTAACGGCAGGGCCGGCCCATTCCATGTGTGTTTCCAAGCAGGAATCTAAACCCCACAGGAACACCTTCAGAATCTGTTCTAAGGCTGGAGAACTCACAGCACCTCTTCTGTCTCGCTCCCCTCCCCCCTTCTCCAGCTGATCTGCCTTAATTAAACTCATGCTTCAACAAATGCACATTAACAGGCTGTACCAGAATGTAATGTACAGCCTGCATAGCTTATCAATGAATCACTTTTACCTGGTGCCTGTTTCCAAGAAAGCTACAACGTAGAAGCTCTTGATGTTTTTTGGAGAGGGTGAATGGGGGGGGCTGCTTTGGCACAAGTTCAGCAAGCTCACAGCAACAGGCAGCACGGTTTGTCCAGTTTATGCAGCACGTTGTAAAAAAAAAAAGGCTAAGTGCTCAGGGGTTTTTTGTCCAAACGTAGAGAGAAGCTGGTTCCAGCTGGGAAGACTGCCAAGCCAGACACATGATTGAACAAGACACACACGCGCACACACACACTTCCCTTTTCTGCCCCCCCCAGCTCTTTTATCTTTATTTTTAAATCATATACTCTGTTCCTCCAGGAGCTTAACTGTGATGAATTTTTTTTTTCCAAAAAGAAGAGAGCGAGAAATGGCAAGGGGAAACACTGAACGAGAAACAGGGGGCGCTTCCAGAGTGTTGCTATTTTCAGGGGGGATTCAGTCAAGATACCGGCATATTCAGGTTGCACAATTATAGCAGATTGGGAGGACTTGCGCAACGAAAAGGTTGTTCCCCAAAAGACTGGACTTTTTGTGATAAGGAAAGTGATAGGAAAATGCAACAAAAAGTGTGGGACAATTATTGCTTTGATGTGACATCGGCTGCACACACACCATACACTGAAAGCACCTGACCAGGAATCCTGGGAACTGTAGTTTACCACCACCCCACATAGCTGCAATTCTCAGCACCCTTTACAAAGTACAGTTCCCAGGATTCTTTGGGGGGAAGGTCATGTTCTTAAAATGTAGTTTAACCTCCCCATAAACAAACCAGAACGAATGCTCGTTAAGTAGTCAAAGTCATCTAATTTCCTGGCAAACAAATTGGGATGAATGCTCAATAAACAGGTCATCTGGAAGCTCCCAGGGCCACTTTTTCAACTGAGGGCAAGGACCTAAAAATTACAAACTATATAAAAAAAATAAGGATGCGTTTTCCTAAAATGTCGATTCAGTTGCAGAAGCCTGGCCCCAGACCCTTTAGGAGAGCTGGGAATCCAAACAGCACTTTTCTCCTGTTAAGTAAGATCAGCAGAAGAGGACTTGTACAGGCGTGATAGCAGATCAGTGTTTGCTCTGCTTTTGTAAGCCTTTTTGAAAATCTTGTAAATGGGAGCTACCTTCAGAAACAGATTTTCTCTCTCCCTCACAGAGTCCTGCATCTTCTTCTTCTTCTTCTCCATTACATGACAGGCAAAAATGTAACAGGTGGAGCTTTCTTCTACCGCTGTATCTCCAAACTGAGGACAGCTACTTTGAGTGAATTTCTGCCTGTCACGCTCTCTGCCAGAAAGACTGCCAATGCTTGCTTACAGATCTTGCCCACAACAAGAAACATTGTGTCTGCGATAAAATGTCCACCACTACATTTACGCTGCTATGTACAACAGAATCTCAGTGATGTTGTCGTGCACAACTGACAATTAAGCGGGGGGGGGGGACTTTTGGATAAACAGGTGCGCATTGACCCTATGAAGCAGCTCTCTCTATCCTGGTGCCCTCCAGATGTTTGGACTACAGTGCTGGCTGAGTTTGAAACATCTGGAGGGCAGTAGCCTGCAGAATGTTTGGTGAAGCTTCATGTTCCTTCCAGCTCAGCCACAGAGTAACTTAGCTGCTGCCTGTTCCCTGGGGTTCTCATACCTGTGATGGACACAGGGGTGAACTTACTGTGCCAGGTTCATGTGAGGATAAAAAGAAAATGTCATTCCCCATTCTGTGCCGGGGTTGTATGAATTCTGCACTTTTTGCAAGCATGGAAATGAAGGCCAGAGTAAGAAAATGCATATTTCCTCCCCCCCCCAAAAAAGGCAGGAAGCAGATATTAACCTTCCCTCCTAGCACAGATTCCTCAGCGCGAATTGCACCCCAGAGCTGCAAGTAGCCATGGAAGGGGAAACATATAGGTACACCTGAGAGCCTATGTGGGTTCCTCTCCATAGCTTGTAGACGTTGGTGTGTGTAATTTGAATTGGAGAATTAGCACTGAATGAAAAAGATCTTTTTTTTTTTTTGATATTGCACTAGAGCCCTTATGGCTGCTTCTAACACCCCCACCCCCAGTTGGGAGATGCAGTCATGCCTTTTAGCTTCATATCCAATTTGGCCCTCAGTGTTGTTACGTGCCTTCAAGTCGATTACGACTTATGGCGACCCTATGAATCAGTGACCTCCAAGAGCATCTGTCGTGAATCACCCTGTTCAGATCTTGTAAGTTCAGGTCTGTGGCTTCCTTTATGGAATCAATCCATCTCTTGTTTGGCCTTCCTCTTTTTCTACTCCCTTCTGTTTTTCCCAGCATTATGGTCTTTTCTAGTGAATCAGGTCTTCTCATTATGTGTCCAAAGTATGATCTCAGTTTCATCATTTTAGCTTCTAGTGACAGTTCTGGTTTAATTTGTTCTAACACCCAATTATTTGTCTTTTTCACAGTCCATGGTATGCGCAAAGCTCTCCTCCAACACCACATTTCAAACGAGTTGATTTTTCTCTTATCCGCTTTTTTCACTGTCCAACCTTCACATCCATACACAGAAATCGGGAATACCATGGTCTGAATGATCCTGACTTTGGTGTTCAGTGATACATCTTTGCATTTGAGGACCTTTTCTAGTTCTCTCATAGCTGCCCTCCCCAGTCCTAGCCTTCTTCTGATTTCTTGACTATTGCCTCCATTGTGGTTGATGACTGTGCCGAGGTATTGATAATCCTTGACAAGTTCAATGTCCTCATTGTCAGCTGTAAAGTTACATAAATCTTTTGTTGTCATTACTTTAGTCTTTTTGACGTTCAGCTGTAGTCCTGCTTTTGCGCTTTCCTCTTTAACTTTCATCAGCATTCTTTTCAAATTGTTACTGGTTTCTGCTAGTAGTATGGTATCATCTGCATATCTTAAATTATTGATATTTCTCCCTCCAAGTTTCACACTTCCTTCATCTTAATCCAATCCTGCTTTCCGTATATGTTCTGCGTATAGATTAAATAGATAGAGAGATAAAATACACCCCTGTCTCACACCCTTTCCGATGGGGAACCAATCGGTTTCTCCATATTCTCTCCTTACAGTAGCCTCTTGTGCAGAATATAGGTTGCGCATCAGGACAATCAGATGCTATGGCATCCCCATTTCTTTTAAAGCATTCCATAGTTTTTCATGATCTACACAAAGGCTTTGCTGTAGTCTATAAAGCACAGGGTGATTTTCTTCTGAAATTCCTTGCTCCATTCCATTATCCAATGTATGTTTGCGATATGATCTCTGGTGCCTCTTCCCTTCTAAATCCAGCTTGGACGTCTGGCATTTCTCGCTCCATATACGGTAAGAGCCTTTGTTGTAGAATCTTGAGCATTACTTTACTTGCATGGGATATTAAGGCAATAGTTCGATAATTACTGCATTCCCTGGGATCCCCTTTCTTTGGAATTGAATTGGCCCTCAGTATCGGGTGCAAATTCAGAATCCAGCGATTGTCTCTCTTTAAAAGAAGTTTATGGCTGTGCAAATAAGCCCGAAAATATATATTGGTGGAATCTCAGACGCTAAAGGATGAATTGACCAGAACTTCCAGGTGCTCTCTGTGTGTGGAGAGCAAGAGCAGAACTTTGCCCCTCACTCCATCCCTTGCGACAGCAGAATAAATTATGCAGGGCATACTGTAATACAAAGATTGCAGTATCTGCATACTTAAAAAGAATTGATTCAGGCCCCAGAAATGTGGGTGACTTCAAAGCAGAATTTATCTCTGGCCCCCATTTTTTTAAAGCACATACACACAGGTTTTCTCTAAGCTTTTGGAGAATGAAGTGGGTGATCTTTATTTCCTGCTATATACGGCAGGCAAAATCTGGCTGAGCCAGGGCAAAGGGCAATCAAAGTCAGTCACCAATGAGAGCTTTCTGTTGTAACGTGAGAGCTGGTCTCTGGTAGGAGAGGGTCAATGCTCTGTGTATTTCCCAAGGGAGGTGCAAGCCCCAATGAACACAGTGGGGTGCTTCCATTCCTTGTAAACCTGCATAGGCTCCAATCTGTTGCAGTGGCTTATGTTTGCTTGGAAGAGTCCTATCACATAGGCTTGGAGCCACCTTTGCCAACCTGGTGCCATCCAGATGTTCTGGACTACAACTACCATCAGCCCCAGCCAGCACAGCAAAACAAACAAAAGAAAAACAACTTCTATTAAAAGTAACAAAATTGTGTATTTTTTAAAAACCCAAAATAATGTTTTATTTAAAGAAGAAAAATTATAAAAATATAACCACAAAAAACCCAAGCCACCTGAACAGTGCAATCCTATTCATGTTCTCCCCCCTCCAAGAATCCTAGGACCTGTAGGTTATTAAGGGTGCTGGGAATTGTAGCTCTGTGCAGAGTAAACTACAGTTCCCAGGATTCTTTGAGGAAAGCAATGTATTAAATGTGTTGTGTCTGCAGCCCGAAGCAAACCCCACCAACGTATAATGCACTTACTCTCAAGTAACGTGTTATATAGGCTCATAAATGAGAATTATAATCTACTAAAATGCTTGTTAACTCTGTGACTCAATGCAGGAATTTCGGTTCGGAAGCGAGTCTCATTGAAAGCGATTAAGACTCACTCCCGAGTAAATTCGGTTCAGCTCAGCCGAGCGGGCGGAAACACCCCGCCCCAATGCAGTGTACATAGTTTACTCAGAAGTAAATCTCATTCATCCCAAGAGGGCTGACACCCAAGTAAGCATGCCTAGGATTGCACCTTCTACACAACTCTTGCGGGAAAGGTGAATCGCCAGCCCGCGCGCGCGCGTGCACACACCACCCTTCCCCAGTTCACGTGTGAATCCACCCACAGCAGCAGCAGGCGCCGCTCCACCAATCCCAAGGCTCTTTCGATTTTCCGGGAAAGGAAGAGAGGCAACTGGGCAGCCCGTCTCCTCCTCCTCCTCCTCCTCCTCCCTGGCGATGGATTAGACGGGGAAGGAAGGAAGGAAGGAGGGCAGGCAGGCAGGCAGGCAGGCAGCGCTGTGTGGGCTGGGAGCAGGCCGGGCTCTCGCTGGCTGTCTCTGGCTGAGGCTCCCTTGTCACCGCCTGCGTCAGAGCCCAGGAGTTTTCCACTGACGAAAAAGGGCAGCGCAGCAGCTGAGCCTGGAGGAGGCGGTGCCGCAGCAGCACAGCCGTTCAGTTCAGCGCCAGGCACGGGCGAGCCAGCCAGTCTCTCCGCAGCCTCCAGTCTCGACGACGAGGCAAGCCTGAGCGGCGGCGCCTCCCGCTCCTCTTTTTTTCCCTCCGAGCAGAGCCTCCTTTCTCCGGAGCCGGCTTTCCTTCTCCTCCTCGTCCTCCGCCGGCAACAAGCAGCGGCTGCCGTCCAAGGAGCCCACAGCGGCGCCGGTAGGTGTCTGAGTCTGCCCGGCTTGTCGCCGTCGGGGCCAGCGCTGCGCTCTCCCGCATCCGAGCGCTGGCTCAGTGCGTCCAGATGGCTCCGGGGTTAGGGGAACGGGGCGTCGTGGGAGGCTTCCCGCGGGGTAGTAACTTCGGGGTGGGTGGCCAAGGGGGGGTAAAATGGTTGACTTTCCACCCCCTCCCCATTTCCTCCCTCTCAGGTCTCCCGAGCGGCTGCAGTTGTTGGAGGAAGGGAGAGGGGGCAGTCAAGAGGCCGGAGGGGGAGGGGAGATCCAGGAGGGGGGGTTGGAAAGGGAATCGGGGGCTCGCCAGGGCTGAATTGGGGGCGCGGTGGGTGAAGGGTGAATAAGCCCGGTAGGGGGCGCCCTGGAGGAAGGGGGCAGATTGAAGGGAGCGCCAATCGGGACTTTATGGGGTGCTCTCGGGACTTTGGGGTGTTGTGGGAGGTATGGGAGAAGTTTATGCCCAGGGATAGAAAAGGGGGGGAGTTAAAGTGAAACCGGATTAACGGGAATTCGGAAATGACACATGGAAGTGGATGGGGAGAGAGAGAGAGACAGGAAGCCGGGGTCGCTCGAGAGGAGTTATTGGAGTGAACGGGCGATGCCCAGCCTGTAGAGGGTGCTGTAGAGCGGGCGAGAGAGGCCGCTCAGGTGTTCCGACCGTCGGAAGGGGGCGCGCACAGTAGAAGGTCTACCAAAGCGCGGAGTCGGGATTTTGAGATGGGGGGAGCGGGAAAGGCGTTTATATCGTGTTAAGTGGACACTGCGAGAGGTATTTGGCCCCTTTGAAGTAGAAATCGAGGAGGCGAGACGCATTGAAAGGTTCCGGCCTCGGCTTGTCGGTGTGTGTCTGGGCTCACGTCCAGTTTCCTCGCCACCGCGGCGGCGATTTGACCCTGGAGGGGAGGCTGGGGGATTTTCGAAGCGAAGAGAGTCACCTTTTCTTCCTTTCCGCGCTGTTCGCCTGTGGCAGACCGGAACACGGTTTTTCTTGGCGGATCGTGGCCTCTGCCCTGCGGGCGATGATCCTGATCAGCCCCTCTGGCCTCCCGGCGCGATCTTAATCCTCGCTTTCTCGCCTCCCTCCCCTTGCACCTGATCTCTGCCGAGGCGCCTGCCTGATCCCTAGTTGGAGAGAGGGAAGGCGTTCCTCATTCACGCCCTCTTCTCCGCTCACGTTTGCTTGGCCAGCGCGTAATGTGTGTGTTCGTTGTAATCTGGCTCTTGCCATCAGTTCTGGGACCAATTCAGCCAGTTCTTCCAGGTCTCTCATATCCTTCTCCCCTCCCCGCTCCTCTTAAGGGCCTGAAGTGATGGGCTGTAAAACAGTTCAAAAGAACTTTAATTAAGTTACCCAAATTCTCCAGCCCTGGGAGATAATGATATTTGGCTCCTTGCTGGGCTGTTGCTTAAAGGATTGGCAACGTCTACCTCCTCCCTGCGGGGCAATCTAACAAGGCTGATTGGAATTAAACAAAAACTCACATCACCAGATACTACATCTTATAATGTGTACCAGTTCCTGTTCCTGGCCTCGGTCTTAACTGGAAAAGGATAGAGACTCCAGTCCACCCACTATTAGAAAACGTCACTATATCTGGAGTTACTATATCCTGGGAAATGTTTTTTCCATTTTCTTCTCTGGATTTTCTGTCTCATATTTTCCCCCACTCCACCCTGACTGGTTGTCTCCTGGCCTCCCTCCTCCTCTTCCTCTGTCACAGTTCTACTGGGGAAATACTGTGCTTAGCTCAGAGTTTGATGCCACAGCTGTGAGTCACGGCAGCTTAAATATAGGTTCTTGGGGTTTTCATTGAGACATCAAGGTTGCCAGTTAATGTTGTTGCATCACTTGCAAGCCTGTCTGGTACACATGACTGGATAACATTGTTGGAATGCAAAGCCCGCTGATGTCATAGCAATGTTTTCTAAAGTTTTGACGATGGAGGGATGCATTTCCCCCCTCCCTCTGGAATTAAAATTAAAACTAGACACTTTGTGCTCACAGTCTTGAAAGCTAAACTCCTAGGAATACCTCTTGACTGGAAAGAGGCAGCCTCAGAACAGCCACTCGTATAGAGGCACACCAGGCAACCTTCCTCTGGGGGATGCCTAATTTTACTACACCCCTGGGTTGGGAGTGATTGAATGGCCTAAATGTGCACAATGCAGAGCCACAGTGGCATTTCTTCCCACCCCTATCGGAACCTCATTGGAAGAAGGCACGGCCAGAACAGAACATCATTCAGTGAAACAACAGGCAACCTCTTTTTGTAGGTGGATGTTATGTCACAAAACTAACCTTTCTTTTGCAGCACATTAGTATGTCCTGGCATCAAATCCATCCGTTAATAGGATCATGTGCGTCAGGTTCACATGCCCTTGTCGTAGTTGTTCTTGCCAAAGTCAATTGCCCTTTTGTCACAAATGTATATTGTTGTTGGAGTGAAGGGAAAACTCACACTTGCACTGTGTGTAGTTGCTTTCTAACTATTTTTAGAAGTAGGTTGTGTAGAATGTGAAGTCAGAATGGAGTTTGCAGTTGGTGGTGCTGTGGTTCCCCTCCGCTCTTCCTTTCATGGCAGATTGCAAAGTAAGCTTCAGGCTGCACGCTTACAAGGGAGTCGGTCCAATGAACTATATAGAATGTAATTCCTAGTAAATATGCATTAGATCAGGCTGCACAGCTGTCATGATAAATGTTCTTATTTCTGGTACAGCCTTTGCCAACTCGATGCCCTCCAGATGTTTTGGCCTACAAATTCCATCACCTTCATCCAGCTTGGCCGTCATGATCCGAAACATCTGGAGGACACCAGACTGGCAAAGGCTGCTCTAAGTAAGTCTCTTTTAATTCGGTGTGCCTTAAGTCTGGAAAGATCAAAAATGAGACAAATCCTAAGCTTTTATTAAAGGGATTCCTGTTAGTGAAGCTTTCAAGCCCCACAAAATTAACACAAAAGTCCTTTGTCGGTCACAGTGGGCAAAGAACGTATTACATATGTGTGATGTGCTAAGCAACTCATTTATTACACCTATAACTTTTCTGCATATCTCAGGACATGTTGCTCTTCCTGCCTGTCAGAGCTGTGTTGGGCTTGGAAGTCTGCATGCCGGGATAGGATCGGAACCAGGCAAAGAGGCCATCTCTTTTTCTTTCTGTATTTCTTATTCTCCAAGACCAAGAAAGGAGTAGCAGTTTCTGTACCGATAGCTATTTTATAAAGGCTGACAGTGTGATTGCTTTCTCTTTGCCTTGTAGCTACAGCAACACCTACTGGTACAAAGGCAGGATTGATCAGGAACAGTTTTGATGGTAAAACTACTGTGCATGTGTGTGTGTGTGTGAGAGAGAGAGAGAGAGAGAGAGACAGTCTTAAGATAGGAGAAGGATGCAAAGTCGTGTTTTTACTCACCCGCTTAAAGGCAAATTGTCTGGACATTTTGTAGGCCAAAAGTGATTTGGATGGCATGTAGTGATTTCTCGTGGGGGTATGGGGAATCTGTGGCGCCTCTCCGGATGTTGCTGGACTACAGCTCCCATCGTCTTTAACCATTGGGCATGCTGGCTGGGGCTGATGGAGTCCTGCAACATCTGAGGGCTGTGGGCTCCTCCTTCCTGTTCTCAATCAAAAAAAATTTACCTGGAACATGCCGTGGCTGGGTCTCCAAGACACGTATCCATTTTGCTCATTCTTGCTCCAATTGATTAATTGATCGTAGTGTGGAAGCTTTAATCTGCAATTAGTGTATGTGGGTTTCCCCCCAAGTGCCCTCATCTCCCTCCTCGCAGAGTAATATAATACGCTGGAGGAAAGGACAGTCAACACGGTGCCCTCTTGAGTTACTAACGTATGCCCTTTCGGCATCTGCTGCTGCACAAAACAGATGTCGACGGCAGGACAAAGGCATTATTAATTTGCCTTACGATTCCCCGCTGCGCATACGAATGCTGCGTCTGGAGTGGTGGCAAGGGACATAGTTTGAGGAGGAAGCAGGATATATTGAAATGTCAATCAAGGTATGAATCCTCTATCTTTGCGTGTTTAAACAATTTGCAAAGTCCTTTACAAGGGTTACGCTCGCAACACCGCCCTGTGAGGCAGGCGACTGTTTCCATTCTACAGAGGGGAGAATCAAGGCTGAGATGATACAGCTAGAGCTTTGGAGAGTGCCAAGGCAGGGGAGTGGACTCTTAAAACCCAAGCCCTCGCACAGATCCATGGGTGCCTCTCACTCTCTCCATATGGACACTTTTGTTCTCTTGGCCGTCTCTTGCATGTGCCGTGCCCGGCTGCAGGTGTAGCACTGTGGTTTAGAGCATGCTCCGAAAGTCCCCTTTTCAAGGCTGAGCTGAGCCAGCAACTTTAGGGCAGGAGAGGGTACACTCTGTGTCTCTTCTGAAGACTATGATAGACTCCCATCATCCCCATCAAGCATGGCCAGTAGTCAGGGATGATGGGAGTTGTAGTTCAGCAACGTCTGTGGGGGCCACAGGTTCTCCACTCCTGCTTTTGGCCAGCCTGCCACAATCTCCTAAATGTAATGAAGAAATACTGCCCTACCTTGCAGGGTCTTTGTAGGGATTCCTGAATAAATTCATATGAAGCATTTTGGTGCAGCTGTGTTTCTAAAGGCCTGGGAGAGGTTTATGTGTGGTTCTCCTTGTGTGTATGTGGAGGGATCTGTCATCCACAGGGCCTACAGGGTTGATTATCTTAAGCCACTGGGTCCCCTGATGTTGTCGGGCTACAGCTCCCATCAGCCCTAGCCAGTTTAGCCAGTGGCCAAGGATGATGGACAACGGAGTCCAACAACATCTGGGGACCCAAGGCGGAGGAACAGTGCCGTAAGCAGTCTAGTGGTGCCTGTTTATAATTGATGGATAGCTTGCTGTGACCACAGCCGCGTGCTGTGTGTGGGTCCCACCACCCTTACCTCCACCCTTTTGCAACTCTAGCCCATGGGTAGCCAACCTGGTGCCCTTCAGATGTTGCTGGACTCCAGTTCCCATCAGCCTCAACTGGCAGGGTCGGAGATGGTGCTAGTCCATCAACTCCTGGAGCACCCCGAGTTAGCTACCTCTTCCCTTGCATGCCCAGTCCTTAATCTCATTGGGATCTTTTGCTTTACAATTTCACGGTTGCTGACCGACTACCTCTTGCAGAGCCTACTAAGACCACATTCACACTATGCATTTATCCCACTTTAAACAGGCATGTCTCCTCCCCCCTCCCGCACCTGAGAATCCTGGGAAGTGTAGTTTGTGAATGGTGCTGCGAGTTGCTAGGATACTCCTGTCCCCCTAGTTCTCTGGGAAGAGGGACTGACTGTTAAACCACTCTGGGAATTGTCGCCCTGTGAGGGGAACAGGGAGTCACTTAACAACCCTTCACAAACTACACTTCCTAGGATTCTTTGGGGGAAGCCATGACTGTTTAAAGTGGAATAATAGTGGAATAAATGTATAGTGTGAATGTGGCCTAATAATGCCCCCTCCCTTTACAGGTGCTGACAGCCACCCTCCTCCCCAGGGTTTTTTTTCGGGGGGGGTTGTAGATAAAAGCTGCAAAACCAGGAGGCTTCTTCATGGATGATGTGGGCTGTCATTGACTTCATAGGTTGCAAGTAATGCAGTCCTAACTGGAATTGCTTTGTAATGTATGCTAACCTTGCTTCAGTAAGAATTTCCTGATGAGTAGTGCGTCTTAATTTTTTTTTTTTTTTGGTGGTGATTAGTGCAATTCTTGGAATTTCCTATTTGGGCACTGAAATTCCTTTCTCTCTCCTCCACATTGCTGGTAGCAGGGTGTGAGATCAAGATTGCCCATGTTAAAATAGCAGGATATGTGCTAACCATGGCGTTAGAGTATTTAAAGCGCCTAATTTGTGTTGTCTTGTCAATTCTCACCACAACCCTGTGAGGCAGGCCAGTAGTAGCAGTCAATATTATTGTTCTCCCCGTATTATCAGAGGAGGGCTATGGGTGAGAGAGAGCAAGAGGGCAGCTTGCCTTGAGACCATAGGAAATCCATAGCAGGGGTAAGATTCAGCCTGGAGGCTTCCGGGGTTCATGGCTTGAACTCTTTAGCACCACTACACTAGCTTTCCTGTTCCGCCTCTTGCATAAAAGAGTAACTCTATGCATTATTAAGCCGTCCCTCGTTCCTTTCCTGCCTCTTGTGACCTGTGCTCAAGTCAGACTCAGTAAAAATGTTCATTGCCTTTTACTGTAAATCTGTAGAGATGCAGTGATCGATTGCGTGTATTTTATGATACGGATGGTTCAGTTTCTTACACTGCCCCCCCAATCCTCCTGCTCTTTGTGGGGTGGGGGTGTGTGAAGCAAAGTAACTGTAAGTTAAGCCCATCCAGACTCAGCAGCTTAATTCTGGCATTCAGCACGTAGACTGTCGGACCCAGTCTTTTGCATTATTAAGAGCAGGAGGGCTCACACACCTATATGTAAAACTAAAAGGTAAAACAGAGTGTACCCTCCAGAGGACAAACAAGGTAACCTGCTCTGCATTATTCAGGTGTAATCAAATAGGGGATTTGCCTAGACACCGAGGGCAGGTTTTTTCCCTTGCTTTTAGTATGCAACACTCCAGTTGAATCTTTATTTTAAAAAATTACCAACCAAATCAGTTGTTTTTACTGCCAGCATATTTAACATGGCAGTCTACCTTTACCTATAATCTTGAGGGTTGATTTACACAGGAACCTACAAACCATTCCCGCCCTCTTTCTCTTCCTGTGTAAACAGAAGCCTCTGGCTGATTGTAATAGCTCTTGGCTCTCCTGCTTGTTTCAGCCATGCAGGTTGCTCCATATTCTGATGGCTGGGGTGGGAGTGGGGGAACCCACTACAGGTGGAGGATGAGTAGCCAAGAAGGGTGATGTTGGTGAAACTGCTGAGAGGGATGGAAGGAGGCTATCTGGCCTGAGATGCAGTAAGTGTAGGGTCCAGGAGCTGCTACAGGCAGCTGCATGCTTGGCAGGGTGTGAGGGCCCTGGCTTGTAGGTGCTGGGGAACTGGCTCCTTGACAGAGGAAATCGAAGCAGACCAAGCTGTAGGCTGAACCCTTTGCGTATGAAGTTTGGGCAGGCCTGGTGAGGAATTATTCCCACGCGAGCCTGCCGAATACTCAACCTCCTCCCCACCCCAATTGGAGATTTTGTCAAACATTCCTCTCTGTTGCCTGAAATGCTTTTGTTTGGACCTTGTGGTTCCTGCAGCCTGCTTTGGGGAAACTGAGGTATCTAGATTGGGAGAGCTTTGCCTGTCGCCCGTGTTGATTCCGCCTTTAAGCTTCGTATTAAGTCCGACAGCAAGAGAAGCTGAATCCCGTAACCTGTATGAATTATGTAAGTGAAAGCAAATTAACATATACTCTCTTTGCATAATTTATTCTACTTCAGTTATTCAAAGGGTGGGGGGAAGAAGAGTGTGAAGACAGACAGCGCTGGCTACTGGAAATGCATGAATAAAATCCTTTCCGAGATTTCACTGGGCAATGCCTCCATTAGCACTAGAAACTTCTTTTCCTGTTTTAATGAGAGCTGGGATTCAAAGGAAGTTGAATTCTGATCCTGATAACAAGTCCTGTGCTTTCCTGTAGGGTCCTGAAGTTCCCAGGGTTTTGGTTTGTTTGGTAGGGTTTGAGCAGAAGGAGATTGATTGCAGTGCCTGCGATTGGAGAGGCAAGCTTGAGAATTTGTAGCAAGATTTGTTTGAGTGTTCCCAATCCAGGGAGCAAGTTTTAAAATGACATGAAGATTGTATGGCATGTTAAGACTGTTCAATGATTGTGAGGCTTTCAGAGATGATGATTAGATTAGCACAGCCTTCAAACAGGGTGTAGGGAGGGCATAAAAGAGGAGTTTATTTGGTAAAGTAAAAATGCTGCTTACTGGTCACCTGGAGGTGATCTGTGCTTTCCCCAACCAATCAGAAGAGTGTTTTGTTACTTTTTTTTTTTGCAATTCCTAACTTTATTTGAAACACACACACATACACACACACAGAAGTTGTGCAATGTACCATCCAGCTTAATATTTATACCCCATCCTTTCTGCAGTCTGGGGGTTACCCTAGGTCATCCTCTCAACAGCCCTGTGAGTTAGGTGGGTGACTGTCCCAGAGTGGCCCAGTGAACTACATGAAGGCTGAGTTGGGGATTTCAACTCTGCTTTCCCAGGCCAAAGTCTTAAGACTCTGGCCACGACACCATGCTGGCTCTCTGCCTAGGCATGTGCCCTGTTGGTTTGTTCTAATGATGTTCAGATGATAGATGTCCTTTTGCCCTTCCAAGTAGACTGGTGTGGTAGTGCCAACTCCTGCTCACCTTGGTGGGGCTTGTGCCTGGAGGCCCTCTGGTGGATTGTGCCCTGTGTTTGTGGCACGTGTGGCTGAACTGAGCCCATTAGCGTGCTCTCGTGTCTTGTGATGTGTGTGTTCCGGACGGGGCCCTCTGAGGACTCAACAATTGGACAAAATGCTGCTTGCGCTTGCTGGCTGGGACGGGTGGGCGGGTGGGATTGCCTTGCCAGTCTGTGCTTGCAGCTGATTCATGCTTTTTATTCTGGGATGTGAAATATGTGTGTGTGCGTGTGTGTTTCCTAGCCTTTGCTGTCCTGTGGCAGGCTCCGGGTCTATTTTTAGCAGTAGAGAGATTATGAAACCTTATAACCAGTTTAAGATTATTTTTTTTTACTGAATGGCTTGAAAGAGCAATAATCCCATTTTACTGTTCCTTGAAGCAAGCTGTTGAATCCCTTCCTTAAAGTCATCCTGTGTCCAATCTTGAATTTCACAATTTCTTTACAATCATTTACGGTGTTTTCCCTGGGATGCCCACATAGGGAAACCACAGCATACAGAGAGCGTAAGGAGGGAAATAACTTAAGTGCTCTGGAAATCCCCCCCCTTTTACAAACTTCATATACTACTACAATGTACTATATGAAGTAGCTTGGAACATTTTAAAGGAAAGCACCAAAATTATTCAGTTTCTCTTCTTTTTCTGGGAAAATGTGTGTGGCTCCAGTGTGTATTTCAGGGCTGGAAAAAAATATTACATATCTTCTGGGCACCAGCATCACATTTCTAGGTGTGCAGTGTGTCAGAAAGCATTTTTTTAAAATGAACTATCGGTTTATGAATGCAACAGGGCTTTTCTAGAGAAGCTTGTAAATAACCTCTCCCGTGCTCACCTATGGCAAGTCGGCATTGTCTCCAAGTAACCAGGAAAGGAAGCTTTCTTTGCAAATTGGAGAAGTCAGGCATTGTTTTGTGGGCTAAATTGCAAGGTTGTTGAAGGTGGTTGCTAGGCACTGGAACGTTGCTTATCTAGTTGTGGGGCAGGCTGGTTTTGAGAAATGAGAGAGGTGTTGGGGGGGCAGCATCCACACCTCCTCCCCCCGAACCCCCAAATGCACAGCTTGCAGATAGGGTTGCCCCAGATGCCACTTTCTCCTCACCTCTCGTTTGACCAGCCGTAGGAGGCTGGATTTAACTGACAGTTTTCTGGCTGCCAATCCTAGTGTATTTCCAGAGCCAGTAGACTAGGGAAAAAACTCTGCCCTGAACCTAGAAAGATGCCTTCTCCCAGGTGAAATGAAACACTCATCTAGCCAGTACTGTCTGCAATTGGTGGCACCTCCCCAGGCAGGGAGAGAGATTTCACATTGCCTGTGTCCAAGGAACCAGGGGACATTCTGCATGCAAAGCATGTCCCCTGCTCCTGAGCTGCAGCCCACCCCCTTGAAATATGTCAGTTGTCTAGATCTTGTACGTGAACTCAGAAGCAGCCCGCCCTCGAGAGAGAATTGTCTGAATCCTCCGCACGTTTTCTTGGAGTATGTCTTGAAAGGCCCCCCCCTTTTTTTCAGGAAACTGAGCGCTGTTATTTACGGCAGTGGAATCTGAAAATAACTCCCATGTAGGTGGGTGTTAACAGCTTGAAGACTGGGGAGACGCAGGCGTGTGTTTTGGTGCCGTCGGCTCCGATCACTTGTTTTCTCAGGGTAGGGCTCCACTCTAAATCATCTTTTGCCCAATCTGAGAGCCCACGTGCTTGGCATCCGCTCGGCAGGCTTGAAACCAGTTTTGGAAAAGGCTGCTGCAGACTTGGCGGCCTGCACGTTTAGCATTGGGAGGGCCGCTCTGTTGCATTGTGGCTCTTATTGACAAATGCCAGTGCTCAGCCTGGCACTCGAGGGCCAAGGAAGATCTCCAGCCAAATGTCCTGAGCTTCACTTTTTACAAACAATGACCTTTCATAAATTGAGGCAGCCAAGCCTGGCAGGAGCTGTATCCTTCAAAGGGTTGGGGAGGGGGGGGAACAGGAGCCTGAAGCTCAGTCACTTTCTGTAGGGCGAACCTCTGGCCCCTAATACCAGAGGCGTGGGATGTGGTTGCTCAGCAGTGAAGGGAAAGGCACTCTGCACGTGCTTAGAGGCACCATTTTTCATTCACTTGGCATTTGAGCTGAAACAGCTTTGAGGTTTGGGAGCAAAACCGTGAACTTAAAAGGGATCTTTGTTGATGGTGCGGTTTAGAAATGAAGTTGTTAATAATAATAATAATAATAATAAGTTGATGGGGCCATTGCAGGTGGGTTTTACTGTGGGACAAAGCACCTTGCTGGAGGGCATGCTTTACCCACTCCCACAGGAAATGACATGCAACTTTCTCTTCTCCCTCCCAGCCCATTGCTGCAAGTGCTTGAGAGCCAGCATGGTGTAGTGGTTAGAGTGTCAGACTGGGACCTGGGAGATCAGGGTTCGAATCCCCACTCGGCCATGAAACTCATTGGGTGACCTTGAGCTAATCACTGTCCTCAGCCTAACCTACCTCGCGGGGTTGTTGTGAGGATAAAATGGGGAGACTCGCGGACACTATCTTCAGCTCCTTGGAGGAAAGGTGGGAGAAATGTATGGTAGAGATGATGATTCTGATAATAATCGGATACTTTCATATTTATTTACCATTTTTTAGATGGCTTGGACTTGTCTGTGATTCCCTGCTAGTTCCAGAATTTGGTTTCGGTTTGAGTCCTGAGAATCTCAGTGCCCTCTGACAAGTTTCTAGCCCTTATGGCTACACAGGGAGAAGCGTGGAAGTATGGGGGCAACAAGTAGCGAAATATCAAAAGTCATCACATTTCTGGGGGTTCGGGATGCAGCTTCACTCTGGGCCCTCCACCGTTCCTCTCCCTTCTCTAAAAATAAGCATATTCACCATAGGTGAATGGCTGGTTTTGAGCTTGTATCCACTCTACTTGATACAGAATTGCAATTTCCCTCTGGGAAAGCATATTTCCTTTTCTCTTACTACTTAGCCCTACCAACAACTTTAAACCTCTGGCACCTAATCTTGGGGGGGAGGGGGAGGGAGAGGTGGCTTTGCTCAAATTTTCCTTGAGATGGGGGGAGGCTTTTTATGCATGCAGGGTGGTGCTGCTGTATTTCTCAGGGCTGCAGGCTTCCCTGTGAAGGTTTTATTTCTATCTTGCGTTACAGGGTGCTTCCCTCTTTTGAGTGGCTTAAACAGATTAGAAGCCACCCTAAAGCAATCCTACTCCAAAATATTTTCTCTTGACACATCGGTGGAGGAGGAGGGCAGCAAGGGCGTCTCTCCCTTTAACCTCCCCCCCATGCCTCCCTGCACACTTTAGCGCTTTCCAGGAGAGTTAGCGGCTTGTGCTCAGCACCCCCCTCTCCAAAATCTTTCCCTTTGTGTGCCACAACCTCCACCCCTCTTTTGAAAGCTGGATGTTCAAATCGGAGTGGAATGCATATCTGGGCTGAATATTTGTTAGAAAGTATTCCCAGGATAGGGCAGGGTCAGCTGTGCCAAAGAGGAATTCTTGTGGGCTTGATCCGCTCTGTGATGTTGTTAACGATAACAAAAGGAAGAAGAAGAAAAGCCATTTTGGGGGGTGCCTCTTCTTGGTCAAAGGGATGAGTAAGAAGTTGAAGCCCAGGACAAAATGCCTCTTCTGGCTGCTTCTCGAGGGATTTATCATTTTGTTTCAGATAACTTCTGTATAATGTTCATTTCTTCTACTCTACACCACCCCATTTTACCTTCTTTTTTTAATGACCAGCATTGTCCAAATGTTTCATAAATGTTTTTTGTTTGCTCTGAATTAAAATTGAAGGCACTCATAGGGTGTTATCCAACCATGCCCTACTTGGAGTGGACCACTGAGGTCAGTAGACAAGCGCATTGATCTCAGTGGGTCTCCTCTGAGTAATGATTAATGTTGGCTATCCCCCTTTAACTCCAGATGATTCAGTCTAGAGTATGGCAGAGTAAGGTCTACCTGTCTTCAGAAGAGCCAGTGGCCAGTTTGTTTTTATATGAACAGCAGTTCTGGGTGTTTCCTCAGGTGTTACTGGATCATTCAATCTCTCCTGGTGCAGATGGGATGAGGCAGAATTGTGTTCCCAGATGAGGCTGATTGGAAAGCCAGAGCAATGGATCATGCAGAGTGATAGCAGCCCACCTCCTCTGGGAGTGAGAACTTTGCACCCACAAGAGACTTTGGATTTTTAAAACTCCATTTAAAACTTCCTTTCCAAGAGTGGTAGGTAGGAAATGAACGTAAGAGCTGGGTCAGGACAAAGACCCATCTCTCACAGTGGCCAGCCACATGCCCAAGGGAAGCCTGCAAGCAGGACTGGAGTGCAACTGCAGAACTCTCCCCCCTTGTGATTCTCAGCAACTGTTATACAGCACTATACTGCCTCTGAGAGTGGAGGTACAATTGAGCCATCATGGCTGGTAGCCATTGATGATGGCCTTATCCTCCACTAATTTGTCTAATCCTCTTTGCAGGCCATCCATATTGGTTGCCAAAATGGGGGACGGTTCTTCTGGGCTGGGCTTACTTTGGCTGGAAGCCACTGCAAGGGTTCCGTTGCCTGGGGCCCCGGTGAGCTCTCTTGAGCAGGAGTGCTGTTGTTGTTTTTATGTAGTTTTATTCTTCCGTCTGCATTCATGGCCTGTATGAAAATCTGGATCTTTGGCATTAGCTGCAATTAAATCTGATGTCCTTCCTCGGACTGAACTCAGACTTAGCTTCCACATTTTGTTGGCTGGGCACCCAGATGATTTAGGAGCCCTCAAAGCTTGCAGGGGGGAATTTAGTTTGCCCTGGGCCAGAATTCTGATCTGGTTATTCTGGTTCAAATCTGAAGCAACTGGAGCCTTAGGGCTATGCATGCTCTGTTGTACACCCGCCTCCTCATTCTGCACCTAATATATAACTTACAGTGTTGGGATTTATGCAGTGCTTTTCCTGAACATTCAAAGCAATTCACACATGTTATCTGGGCAGTCCTTACAACAACCCTGTAAGGTAGCTCAGTGTTACAATTTGCAAATTGTAGATCAGTGGTGGGCTAGAAGCTGGCAGCCCTCCTTTGAAGCTGCCTGGGGAATTCCTGGCTGAGAGGAGCTTCCTCCTCTTTTCACCTTAGACCAGGAGGACCCAACATGATGCCCTTCAGGTCTTGTTAGACTGCAGCTCCCCTTGTCCGTGACAGTTGGCCATGCTGGCTGAGCGCAGGCTCTCTCGCCCTGCCATTGATGCTATATCCCATCCCAGCCTTCATTGTGCATTTTTGCATGGGCATGTGGTGTGTGTGTGGTGTGATAAATGCATGAATGTCCTCCTGTTGTGTGCATTATACCAGAAGGAAGGGTGAAGGAGGGTGGGGTGGGGGGAGCACCTAATTTGCACTTCCTCATTGCTTCCATTCTGTGCGAAGTTGTGCTTGTGGAAACTTTACCTGGGCACCGTTCCAGTTTAAACGAATAAAGCCAGGGGTTGAAAATAGACAATGGGATTGATGCGTTTTTGGGGGTTGGGGAAAAAAATTCCACTAAAAGCTTTCCCCCCATTAATTAAGAATAAAGGATTGCTTGATCTGTGCATATTGTATCGACAGTGCAATAAAATAATGGAGAGCACTTTCCCCCCTCTTAAGTGCTGCTTTTCTCTCTCTGTCTGTTCCTTCTGGAGAGGGAATAGTTTTTAAAAGCTCTTTTCTTCTCATCGTTAAAGCAATATTCCTTGCCTACGCTAGAAGTAGTGCATCAGCCCTGGACCATCTGGAGAAACTAAAGAGAGAGCATGTCTGACCATGTGCAGAGTACCTTTCCTCCCCTCCTGAGTAGCCTTAGTTCTGGATTCAGACATGGATTAAAGGGCACGGATGGCATGGTGGCTTGGGCAGAATGATGCCCAAATCATCATTCACTTTGGCCATTGGCAGTTGTGTTAACAGAGGATCTCTTTGCACATCACGCGGAGACAAAACTAGCTTTGTCTCCACATGCACACCTGACAGCCACTGGCTGTTCCCTGACCATTGTACATGATGATCACACATGTGCAAACATGTTGCATCCACACTTTACATTTTGGATGTGTGCTGCACTCCAGCTGAATGATTAACACATGTAGTGTACAGGCCCCAAATAAGTAATATAGGAGGGTTTCCCATTTGCTCCCCTGAAACGCCTCTGAGGAGTGTTGTGGGGTCCTCACGAGCAGTGCGAGGTGGGCCACGGGGGGGGGATGGCGGTGAATTGCGGTGTGCAATTGGGTGTTCCTATTGCATTGTTGGAACGTGACTTTGTGCTGTGTGGCCCAATAAAATATCTAGGGCTGGGCCAGTTGAACGCAAACATTCAGCCAGGCAAAGGTTTGATGTGGCTGTTCAAGTTCTTCCTGGTTTGACTCTCTGATTGTCTGCACAGCAGCCCTATTCCAGATCATCCCTCTGCCACAGTTACACCATCTGAGAGCAAGCAAATGGAAAGCCCGGGGGGCTGAACATTGGTCACTAGGTTTAATGTGTCGTGGAAGGCCGCAGGCAACTCGCGACATCCTAGACGTTCAGTGAGATGTCAAAAGTCCTGCCAGATGATGGGGTAATGTCCACATTTCTTTGAATTACAGCTCATCGAGTGTTCATGGTGCGGGCATGTGTGTGTGTGCACCAAAGGCAATTGTCTTCTTTTCTAACCATGACAGTTACAGACAGAAGATAGATTGGGATCAATAGGTAGATTTCTGTAGATGGGCAAGGGTTTCTGATTTCTGGTTGTCTATCAGTAGCAACACAAAGCAATTGTTTCCAACCTAAATTAGGAAGTTGGAATGAAGAAACCTAACCTGGTGTGTGTGTGTGTACTTTTGTGCAAAAAGACTGCGAGGTCAGTTAAGTTCCGTTGTAGGCTCAGAACGTGCTCAAAGGCACCCTGTTCTTTAATTCTATCTGTGTGCTTTTTTTTGCTTTTTTTTTTTTGTCCTGGGCTCTGGTTGGTAGATCTTGGGCTTCTGCGTTTAAAAAAACACAAAGATCTGGCAAGTCTGAAGTCTGTCCAGCACTGGTGTTAGAGGCTGAGAGGCACAGCTGCCCCATTGGAACGAGCAGGGAAGCGCCATCAATGCTCTTGCACCCCGGCCATTTGTTTTGATGTGATTTGCGCAGGAGGCGTTGCTGTCAGATTCTTCCTGTGTTGGTTCCTCACCTGCCATGTTTCTGTGGGTGCTACCATGGCTGAATGGGCTGCTTCCAAGGCCTTAGGCCAGTGTTGGGAAAAATGCGTGCCAGAATTGATATGAGGTGTTGATGCTGTTTGGGATTAAGGTCAAAATGCCCAGGTAGGGTTTGCTCTTGGTGGATCTTGTTTTTGACGTAATATAAAGGCTGTATCGGCGATTTCCAAACCCCTTGGACCGTTTGAAAACTGCTGAGGGTCCAGGCAGAGCACTTAATGAATATTTCTGCCTGTTGTAGCAATTGTAACGTGCTGTGATGCTGTACGATTTTTAATTGCATTTTATTGCGTCCTTTATTTCTTATCTATTCTATATTATTGTATTCCATAGACTTCAAATAGCAATGCCATAAAATACAGTGTAAGAAAGAAGAGAAGCAATTAAAATGTGATTGAATATCAGTCCGAATATTTAAGGCAGTGGATATGTTGTCTCCCGTCTTTGACCGTAAATCCACAGGCATGCGATGGGCCATCTGAATGAAGATTGGGAACTCCCAGGCTACATCAACTAAGAGTCCAGCAGGTCAGCTGAGAGAAGGCTGCCTTGGCTTACAATCCTAAATGTACTTACCAGGGAGTAAGCCCCATTGGACACGGAATGGGAACGAGTGGCATGAAATTCCTGGTGAAGAGCTGCCCTTGAACCAGAGAAGCCTTCCCCCAAACTGAGAACTGGGTGGGTTGAATGCCTACTAGCAGAGGTGCTTTGTAAATTACCAGGCTATGGTCTGAAGGCACCTATGGCCAGCTCCCTGCTGAAGCTAAGCAGGGTCAGGTCTGGTCAGTGCCTGGATGGGAGACCGCCTGGGAACTACATGTAAGCCGCCTTGGGTTTCTATCATGAAAAGAAAGGCGGGGTAATAAATGTAACAAATAAATAAATAAATTGGCCACAGCCATGCCTGATTTGAGAAGAATGGCACTGCAGGAAAGTTGCTGCTTTGCTCTGAAAATATTCCTGTGGTGGTGGATTTAGGAGAGGGTTGGAGATTTAATACCAGCTCTTTCAAGGGCGTTAGAGGTGGCTTCTCGGCCCAGTGATAGTTGCATGTGCCAGCAGGAAACTACATTTAATAATAATAGTGATGTTAGTGATGATAAGAAGTTAGTAATACTGTTAATAATGTGATTTTATAACATTTACATCCCACCTACCAGTGCTACTACATTGATACTTCACCTTTTCTCGAAGGAAATCAGGGTGGTGATGGTAGGTAGGCTCGCCAGGGACTGGCCCAAGGTTGGCCAGTGAGCTTCATGGCTGAGTGGGCATTAGTCCCAATGCTTGAACTGCTACACCACTCAGGCTCTTGTGTGTCATGAGCGTGAAAGGATCTCCGTTGCATGCTTTCCCCTGAGGAGCAGATCATGCTTCCTGGGCTTGGGGGGTGGGGGAAGGCAGAATCTAGAGTCAATTTGGGGGGTGAAGTTGAAGAAAGATGGAGAAATGCTGCCTTAATGTGAAAATCACGGATGCACACCACAAAATGCATGCTGCAAAGCAGTTGAAAGGAGCCGGCTTCCTTCTCTAGGATCCGCAAAATTGATCTGCCGGCTTAGAGTGAATGTTTAATTTTTGTTGCAGCCAAACCAGGCCTTTGGAAAAACAGGTATATAACATATTTAACCTTTTAAATGCCTGTCATCCAAAGACGGTACTCTAACCAGCCTTTTGTACAGGGTTTTTGAAGGCAAGAGCAAATGTATCACGTTTGTGTTGTGTATGACGCATCTGCAAGGCTCAACAAGCGCCTCACACAGATTTTCTTTCTTTAAAAAAAATCGGGGGTGGTTTTGAGTGTTGGTATGTGGTGATCCGTCTACATGTGCATCAGAACGAGGCCATGGAATGGACTGTGCCACTTCAGACAGCAGGCAGGGTAAGGGGAGGCATCCTTTCCCTACATAAAGCACACACAGTTCCTTGCAAGTAGAAAGATACCACTGAGCCAGGGTTAGCACCTGCCTCCTTGCTGTACTAGTTCTTCACTTGCAGGGATTTTTTTTTTTTTGCATAAATGTAAATATTAAATAAAATAAATAAAATATTCTCTTCCCACACCCTACTCAGCAGTCTGAGCTTACACAGTCCCTTGTACCCCCTTATTCTGTTGCATGCGCAGACAAGATTTTGCTCTGGTGCTCTTTCCGAGAAGAATGGGTGCACATCAATTTGGGCTGGCGTCTGGTAATTGAGGGTGGCCCAAGGACAGATCTGGTGAAATGCCAAGAAGCTTTCCCTGTGAAAGAAAGCCTCAAGTTCTCCAAGGCGAGCATTTGGTCACTTCAAAACACCCGTGCCTTCCAAAGCTACCTCGGAACTGAGCATCCACTGTAATGAACCACGGGGGAGGAGGCAGCGTCAACTGGTGGCTCCATGTCAGTGGCGCAGTGGAATCTGCTCTGGGTTTTAGTCCAAACTTTCAGTGAGCTGTCAAGGTGTCGAAAGTTTGGACTAAAACCCAGAGCAGGTTCTACCGCCCCACTGATACTGGAGCCACTAGCTGCCAATGGATGGGGAGTTTACCCCTCCTTCCTCAAGATCCTTTGTCTGGCCTGGGACTTTTGAAGCCAGGAGGCTGGTTCTCCCATATGGCGTCTTCCTGTGGGGGAAAAGACATTCTCGGATCTGCGCCCGCTGGGATGTTTTAATCCTCGTAACTTGACATTCCCTTTATTTATTTAGTTAGTTATTTATTTTTGTTGCCAGGTGTGGATGAACGGGTGTGAGCAGCTCTGCTCTGAGTCACCCTGTGAGTAAGAGCCTACTTCTGATGTCTCGTTTTATTCTCCAGCCAGGCTCAAATAAACAAACAGTAAGCTTCGCAAGAGGCACTTTTGATGTTTCGGTGGGAGGGTGAAGAAGAATCCCTACTGGAGTCTGAAATTTTTTTGCTGTTAAAGGATTGCTCACCCAGATTACTTGGGCAGAGGAGTGGAGTTCCTCCACCTTCCCACCGTACTTCAGTGGACACTGTTGGATGATGTTCCAACAGCAATCCAAGAAATCACCAGCCTTCCACTCAAGGCTAGCCAGAAACTTTGGGCCCTTTGCGAGTCAGGAACTGGGTCTTGATTGTTGTGAGGTTGACTGTGGTCAGGTTAATAACAACCGCCGAATGAACGTGGTGTCCATCCCAGCCGTAACTCTTCCTTGTGCGCTAAATGGTCAGAAGATGCGTCACAATGTGGGTGGAGCTTGCTGTCTTAAAATGGACGGGCCAAGCGACTGGGGCAGCACCACCCACCTCCACTCCTGCCAATGAACGTTGTGCAGCACAGTTGTGTCATTTGCTGTAATGTGCTGCTGGTGGCATCTCAGCTAGCAAAAGCTGGCCTGGCAGCCTCGCCTGCCCTCTGGCTCTGATCTGGGCGTTTGGAAAGGTGACAGTGTTCTTCAATATGGGGCCTCCCACCGGGTGTTGTCGGGCTACAGTTCCCATCATCCGTGGCCACTGGCTTAGCTGGCTGGGGATCGTGGGAGTTGTAGTCTAACAATATGGGGAGGGCAAGGTTGAAGCACTCTGGGACAGAAGGTGCCACACAGTGAAATGGATAGAGCCACATCCAACCCACTGACATGGAGCCACCAGCAGCCAGCCCTGCAGCTGTGGGTTAAGACTGTGGTGCTGGGGGAAGAATGCGCTCCATGGAAGATTCTCTGGGAGAGGCAGATGAACGGTTGTTTGCTTTGCCTTTCCTGAATATAGATGTGGTAGTAATACAATCACATATCTATGAAATTCACATGCAGGTTTGCTTGTTTTCCTTGGGAAACTGGGAACGACAAACAAGTGTTTGGCATGGGGGGGGCAGGTAAAATTGCCTTGAGGGCCAGATGCCACCTGTGGGCTGCCCCTGCAATAGACCTTTTGGGAGGTGACAGTCTGGAAATCAGGAGTTTGCACCCATACAAACTTCATGGGGGAAACTCTGAAGAAAAAGCAAGAGGGGGAGGGATTGCGTTTTGGCCGGCATCGGCAAAAGCTTTTTTGCTTTTACTGTTGAGCTGGGGCAATTTGCATGGGAACACTCTGTCTTCTCAGTTCGTGGAATTTGTTCCAAAGGAGCTACAGTACAAAAAAATATATAGATATAATCCAAAAGGGTTGTGGGTTTTTTGTTTGTTTGGACAGTTGAAAAAGAATGCGGCAATCCAAACGCCAGCCGGTTGACTTCAGCTTTCTTTTGCCCTGTTGTGCTAAGGCAGCCGTCGTCACCCAGCTGCTCTCCGTGTTGGCTGGGGCAGGTGGGAGTTATAGTCCAAAGCATCTGCAGGGAGGCAGGTTGGGGGAGGCTGTCCTAAAGGCTGTCCTAATGGGAAACAGGAGGCATCTCACCCAGGGTGGCCGAGGAGCAGGAGGCAGATATATCCCCCCCCCTTGCAGTTTTTGTAGCAGTTTGTTCCTGTGCTCAGATCTTGGTTTTTTTAAACATGTGAGAGGCGGCCTTTTTCCTCAAGGGCCCTGCTGCTTGCAGCCTTTTCCTGCAAAGTGTCTTTGCTTAATTGGTATGAGCTGATGCTGCAGCCGCGTCGAAAGGGACAGAGTTAAAGGCATAGCCCTGGCAAACGGAAGCCAGACGCAAGGCTTTGTTACAGAGGAACATGTTGTACTCCATTTATGTTCTGGCTTTGCCTCCCTCCTTTTGCAAGGGTGATATTAGGACATACGAACATTCAACTTGTAGAGGGTAATTGGATTTCTTCCAAAGGGGGCTTTTCTGTTTTCTTTGTTGAACATTGGCCCACCTCTTTGCACCCCGTTTATTGCATGGCAGTTTTGAATCTGTGGAGCTGGCTCGGAAGTAATTTGTGGTTCATGCCCTTTGGGGCACACAGACCTGGCCGACCTGCTCTTTGGATCCTGGCTCTCATCCATTTCCATCCATGGGTAGTAGTCACAATGGCTGTGTTCTCCCTTCACTGTCAGAGGCACTATGCCTCTTAGTACCAGCTGCCAGGAATCGCAACCAGGGTGAGTGCTGTTGTGCTCAGATCCTGCTTTCCGGCTTTCCATAATGGGCATCTGGTTGGCCACTGTGAGAACAGGATGCTGGACTAGACAGGCCGTTCGCCTGATCCAGCAGGGCTCTTCTTGTGTAGCGAAGATGGCTATTTCCCACCCTTGGGATAGCAAGAAATTGCCTTTGTTTGCTTTTAGAGAAGCACTGTTCAGGTACTTGAAAGGTTGTCACACAGAGGTGGGCCAGGATATTTTCTTGATCATCCCAAAGTGCAGGACATGGAATAATGGGCTCAAGTTTCAGGAAGCAAGATTTCGGCTGAACATCAGGGGAAAAACTTTTAAGTTGAGACCTATTCCAGTCTGCATCTGTGTTAGAATTGCTGTTAATATGTGGGTTTTTTAATAATATGTTTTTAACTCTTTTAAAAAAGATGCTTTTTAAAGCTTTTTTTAAAATGTTTTTAACGTTGTTTTGTTTTAATGTATTTTAAGGTCTGTTTTTATGATGTTTTAACGTGTTTTTAAGTGCTGGGAGGAAGGGGGGGACATAAATAAATAAATAAATACTTCCTAACTGTTAGAGCAGTAAGACAATGGAACCAACGACCTAGGGAGGTGGTGGGCTCTCCAACACTGGAGGCATTCCAGAGGCAGCTGGACAGCCACCTGTCAGGGATGCTTTTAGTTGGATTCTTGTACTGAGCGGGGGTTGGACTCGATGACCACATAGGCCCCTTCCACTTCTACCATTCTATGGTTCTAAGTTGCTTGATATAGCTTGTTGGATCCCAGCCTTGAGAGAGGGAGGCTTTCTGCAACCTCTGGTCCTCCAGATGCTGCCAGAGTATGCCTCCTATCATCCCTGTTGGTTAGCCACGCTGGCTGGGACTGATGGGGGTTGTAGGCAAGCATCATCTGGAAGGGTAACTGGTTGGGGAAGGCTGGGTTAGGCTTTTCTTCAGGTTACCAATTCAAGACCCTTTCTCTGATTTAATTGTCCCACTATCAGTGCTTTCGTTTGGATTGTATGGGTTAGGGCAGAGCAGCAACAGTGTTTCCTCTATTCACTCACTCACTCACTCACTCACTCACTCACTCTTGCAGCTCCCTTGTGAAGTAATGGGCTGCCTGTCTCTGTAGCTCACCAGCAGAGAACATGCCTTGCATGCGGGAGGTTTGATCCCCAACATCTGCAGTTTTTAAAAAATCATGTAGCAGATGAGGGGGAAGGGCCTCTGCCCACGACCTTGGAGAGCCGCTACCCGTCAAGAGTAGAGAATACTGGCCTAGATGGACAAATAGGTTGAGCTGGCACGAAGTCGCTTCATATGTTGATAATGGCTACCTTCCAATTGTACCCCTTTGCCACCGGTGTTTTGGTCAGTTTGCTGCTAGTGCTCAACCTCGGTTATGCCATCCGTGAAATGGGTGCAACAGTGTCCCCGTTGTTCAAGGCACAACTGGATGACAATCCTGCCCCCTCAAGAGCTTCAGAAATTATTAGTAAAAAAGTGGCATTTGAACCGTTTGTGTTTTCCTTGGGTCCGTCGGTGGGGGCCCCTCTGGCTGCTGCTTCTGGCTGCTGTAAATCCCAGAACTTCCTCCAAAGGTACTTTGAGATCGGGGGGATCTTTTAAAACAGCTGACCAAGAAGCGCCATCTAAATGGCTTTGGAGCTAGTGAGATTCTTTTATTGGGGAAGTCTACGTTTTTTGGCTGGAAGACGTGTTTGAGAAAAGCCTGGCTGTATCTCTCTTAAATCATGGGCTTTCAAATGTTGCTACAAGCAGCGCTTTCTGCCTTGTCTGCACCGCCAAGGGGCTCCTGAACGTTGCTGAAGATTCTGGGGCATGTTAAGAAGGGGGAAATGGCCAATATACAGCAAGCTAGTCCTGTTGAGCTTCACTGTTGCCCTCTGATGTTGCACTGGAGGGGGGGAAATTGCTGGTGGGTATGCTGTCTTTCAGGGAAGGCTGACTGCTGCTATTGACCTTCTCAGTTGAGGACCCCTCCAAAAGCTTCCAAGGCAGCCTTTCCAACTTAGTGCCCTCTAGACGTTGTTGGACCCCAAATCCCATCAGCCCCAGCAAGCATGTCCAATGGCCGGGGATAAGAACCTTAGAAGAGCCCTTTCGGATCAGAACAAAGGCCCGTCTAGTCCAACATTGTGGTCTCGTGCTGGCCAGCCAGATGCCTCTTCTGGGAAGCCCCCCAGCAGGACCTGTGCGCAAGAGCGCCCTCTTTGCCCATGTGATTCCCAACAGCTGGTATTCTGAGGCATGCTGCCTCCGATAGTGAGAGTAGGACATAGCCATTGTGGGGCTAGTAGCCACCGATAGCCTTATCTTCCATGGATTTGCCTACTCCTCTTTTTAAAGTCATCCGGGTATGTGGCCATCATGTCATGGGATGCTGGGAGTTGGAGTCCCACCGCATCCGGAGGGCCCCAGTTGGGGGAGATTGTTCTAAAGGAACGCCAGGGTTTGCTGCAACACCATTTGAAAACCAGCCATGGTACATGGTGACAAGCAAGATGAGACTCTCTTTCTGTGGCTGGGCTTTGCTGGAGAGCATTGTCCCCAGTGACCCAAATTGTTCATGGTTCTTTTTCCTTTCTCTGTTCTCCCCCAACAGTTATATGAAAACCTCTCGCTAACCATGACGGGGGTGTTAAAAAGAAAATACGATGAACTGGAAGACGACGCCCCCTATTCCTCCTCCTCTTCCTGCTCCCCTTTCTCCTCGGCGTCTTCAGCTTCTTCAGGCTGGGAGTCAGACGAAGAGAACTCGCGGGGAGGAGGCATCAAGCCCAGCTTGGCCCTGAACTCCGATTTCACCCGTAAGTATTACTTTTTTGTTACTTTTGAATCGCACCTTGTTCTCCACGGAGCTCGAGGTGGCGTACATGGTTCAACCATCTCATTTTTTTTATCTGCACAACAACCCTGGGAGGTAGGTTAGGCTGAGAGAGAGTGTGTATGAGAGAGAGAGTTGCCCAGGGCCCTCCAGTCATCTTTGTGGCTGAATGGAGATTTGAACCTGTGTGTTTCTAGTCAAGCACTTTAACCGCTACGCTATGCTGGCTCTAATGTAATTGGCACAAAATGCTTTGTTTCTCCCTTGGGTCCTATGTGTTGCTGTCAGTCTGGCAAGCTGCCATGCAGAAGGTTGTGGCAGCTTCTGATATCAAGCAATTTGCAAAAACTTTTTGGGAAAGAGTGTGAATTAGGGTGTGAAACGGCAAAACTCCAAGAGCTGAGTTCTTTTATTTCTTATTTCATTTATCAGTTGTTTCCCAGGAGGCACCCCAAAGCGATTTACAACATAATAACACATATAAAAGGTTTACCTATATAAAAACTGTTAAAGCAATTGCATACATATGAAAACAAATGTAAAAAAAAGTTAAACGGTTTAAAACACCAGCAAATACATAAAATCAATTCAGTTCAATTCCAAGACAGATACTAACTGGGATAAAGATTTTAGAAGGCTTGTTGTAGAGAGAGTAACGTTTTTAGCAGGCGGCAATATGTCAATAGAGATGGTGCCTGTCTGATATGCAGTGGGAGGGAGTTCCAAAGGGCAGGTGCTGCCACACTAAAGGCCCAATTCCAACAGACCTCCTGACAGGATGGTGTCTGCAGGATGCCCTTTTCGACAGAACATAGCAATCAACTGGGCATGTAACAGATGAGGTTGACTTTTAGGCATTCTGGTCCCAAGCTGTATAGGCTTTGTACATCAATATTAGCATTGTGAACCTAGCCTGGTAGGTTGCAGATGTAAAAAAGAAGTGAAGGTCAAAAAGTAAGCTAGGCAAGGCCCGGAAGAGCTTTGGAGATACTTGTCTACTGCTCTTCATAGAAATATATCCTAGAGCAGATAAGGACAATTCATCTCTGCTGGATGAGACGACTGCATTTTGAGGAATTCTTTTCAGTGTTGGCTAGAGAACATAGCATGTTAATTCAAGCCGAGTGATTTTTTTAATTGTTTCTAAAATGAGCTATTAAGTACCGACAAATTAGCTTTAGGCGCACACTTTAAAAAATAATAATAATAACTAGCTCATTGAATACAAGCGGAATTCAGTTATGGACGTTCCAGTTTATTCAGCAAAATACACAAAGTGCTAATTTAACATTTTCTAACTCTCCTCATCTCAGGCTTGCAGCAACCTCTTTTTCCTAATGGCTTCCAGTTTTGCATTTTCCATTCAGGTCCTCTACGGACTGCACCTACATCCTGCAGAAATGCTATCTGCTACTCTTCCGATGAAAGGCAATAGTTTTAATCAGTAAATCTTGTCCGGGACTGCTGGGACTATTTTGCTTCAAATGCCCACTTAGGCGACGTTTGCAAACCTGCTGCAATCTCCAAATGTTTTGGAAGTCTTGCAACAAAAAAGAGTCTTTCTTTTTGCGTTCTGGCTTCTGTGCAGTAACAATGAACTTTCTGTTCCTTTGCTTGTTGTGGAGGGGGCATTGCAAACAATTAAAGGGAAGAGGGATGACTGTAACTGCTCAAGTCTAATAATATTAACAAATGTTTGGCTTAATTTTCCTCTTCAGTCCCCACTCTACCTTGGTAATGTGTATATGTATATATTGAAATTACTGAACAAAACCAGGGTAGAAACACCAACTGGCTGATAGGGAGAACCCTTTGGATAACCTGGCAAAAATCAAAGTGAAATCTCTGGTGCCCCAGTTTGGGGGCTGGGTCACATGTTTTACCTCTTAATTGGGCATCACAAGTGCAGAAGCCTTGACATACCTGTAGTAGTCACTGGTTCCAACAGCCACTACTGGCACCTGCGGTGGAGAGCCCCCTTCTAGCCTTCACACTCTTGGGAAGGATGCATTACAAGAAGTGTTTATAACATGAATGGGGAACTTCTGGCCCTCCAGATGTTGTTGGGCTTCAGTGACAACTGTATTCCAACAACTTTTGCAGGGGGAAGGTGTTCCATCTCTAGTTTAGAAAAAATATTAAAAAAAACAGATCCAAACAATCCATCATGTCAACCCAAGGCCATTTTCTTAGGCATTTGCCTGTTTCATGAATCTTGTGAAAAGTTACAGAAAAGTATCCTTCTCCTCCTCCTTTTTTAAAAAAAGCCCCCTTGGTTTTAAGTGGGGGGGAAATCCATATTTTGGGGGGTGGGGATTTAGTTGGAAATGTAGCTGTGTAAGCATTGCACAGCTTATACTCAAATCGTGTAGGCATTGCATATAAGCTATTGCTGATAACTGATTCTTTTATTATTATTGGGAAGGATCAAGGGTGTTGTAACTTAAATGAAGGTAAGCTTCAAGGACCAGGGGGCGGGAAGAGTTGAAAACTGGTCACTATAGATACTACATTTTTAATCCTCCACTTGAAGATTCCTGAACAGCTGTTGCGTTTCATTCCTCTCCCCAGAGAACCTTGGGAGGGGGCCTTCATTATTTAATATAAGGGAAGAGTTGTGCCAGTTTTTAAGTAAATGGATTCCAGATCGATCTGGCTGAACCAGCACAGACGTGTCTTATGGATACACTTGGATTTGTTTGACCCCGGCGTATCTCTGTTTAATTGAATTCAGTAAATTGCCAGCTTAAGCTAAACTGCTCTAAGCTAAGCATGCACCATTATTCATAGCAGAGGGAGAGCCATTTTGGTGTTTTATTTATACTAATTTTTGTTGTAAAAAACCACACCCTCTCTGATTGGAAATATCATTGCCCACCTGGAATGTTCACAGTTCCAAAAGGTATTCTTATGGCGCGTGTGTCAGAGGGGCATAATTCAGAACAGAGGGGCGACGCAAGACATGTCCTGTAAGTTGTTGAATCTGCAGCTCCTCTGCGTATTTGGGCTTCATGCATTTAATTTGCATGCTATTTGCAGAGCCGCAGCAGGTGCTGAGCCGCAGCTGGTGGGCATGCTGGGTTTGCTTTGCGATTGTCCTGGAATTCACAGCCCCAAATAATGGAAAGCTTGATCCCAAACTGGCTGAAACAGGGCATGCAGACGATGGCAGAGCGAGCCGGTTTGCATCTTTTTGCCATTTGGTTTGTGAGCCTAGGATGGGGGTATGTGAGGGGGGATCCTGCTGATCTTGGCATCAAGCCACAGGAGTTTGGTTGGGCTAGGAGGCAGGGTGGAACATTGCAAAAAAGATGTAAAAGTGTTTTTGTTGTTGTTTTGGCCCATGTAGCTATGGAGATGACCCGTGTGGCTACTTTTCAAGCCTGCATTTGGTGAAATTTGAGGCTCCAGCAGTGGTGACTTTAGGAGCCCTGTACGTATCCACTTGCCTGGGCTCTGTTGGCGATCAGGAATTCCATGCAGGGGAGCAAGTGGGTGATGGAGGAGGGGTGGATCTCTCCGCTCCTCTTCCAACAGTTGGCTTTATTTCCATTTTGGCAGTGGAACATGGGGAAACCCTTTGCTCCTCTCTGTTCCTGGGAAAGGGCCACTGTGAAGTGGTAAAGCATCCACTTTGCATGCAGAGGGTCGCAGGTTCAATCCCCGGCAGGTAAGGCTGGGAAGCTCACCTGCCTGAAACCTTGGAGAGCTGCTGCCACACAGAGTAGACAGTACTGAGCTAGAGGGACTAAATGTCTTGGCTCTGTGTAAGGTAGCTTCCAACTTTCGGCTTGGTAGAGGGTTTTTTTAAAAAAACCCTCTAACAGGAGAGGATCCTGCATTTCTGCCGTGAATCTGGCTGAGCGCATGGAAGCATAGTTTTTTTTTTAAAAAAACCCTTAGAAACTTTTGTGGACATAGCTGTGAGGCTGGATAGCAAGCGGAGGGGATTATTTCTGTGCCCCTTCCTCTTGCCACCTAGTTCAGGACAATGGTCCCAGGCTATGGTCTGAAGGCAGATGAGGCCAGCATCCTGCTGAAGCTAAGCAGGGTCAGGTCTGGTCAGTGCCTGGATGGGAGACCGCCTGGGAACTATATGTAAGCCGCCTTGGGTTTCATGAACAAAGAAAGGCGGGGTAGAAATGTAATAAATAAATAAATAAATAAAATAATGGTGCAAAATAAGCCAGAAACTCATTTTTGCATGTTTATTGTTTTTTTTTAAAAAAAACACAGGAGTCATATTGGTCCAGAATTAAGCTTATTGTGATAGAGTTTTAATTCCTCCTTTTTAAAGTGGGGAGTGTGCAACACAGCCTCCCTGTTCACGCCACATTGCCTCTTTTTCCTTTCTCCGTGTATATGGCAAATATAAGGAATCAGAACACAGAATAATCCATCAGTCCTTACTTAATTGGATATATTGATGTAAGCAGTGCATATGTCCAAACGGATTTTCAATTGAGATTGATGGGCAGGGCAGTAAGATCGTCAGATCCCTGAGTAATTGGCTCCCCCTTCTAACCGTATGGGTCAGTCTGGCCCAGGGCGTAGACTTGAGTTGTAGAGGCGTGGGTTCGGATCCTACACTGCTTGCTGTTTTCTCCTCATAACAGCCCTGCAAAGTAGGTTAGGCTGAGAGAGAGTGAGCACTCCATGGTCACCCAGTGACCTTTATGGCCGAGTGGGGATTTGAACTCTGGTCTCCCAGGTCCTTGTCCAAACCTCTAACCACTATATCTGGCTCTCAAGCACTTGCCATGTGGTTTTCTGCCTATTTGGAGGAAGTGGGAGGGGGGAATCAGGCAGAGCAGATTGCTTAGTGCTATCTAGCAAGTTCACAGCAGAGGTGAGATTTGGATTCGGGACACCCCAGATTTCCAGTCACAGTTAGCGGGCCGCAGAGCTATGCTTGTTTCTGTAAGAATCCCTGATACAATTGAGGATTTTAACCACCTGCCACTCCCTGTGAGATTATTGGGCGATTTTTTTTTTTTGGTATCATCCGGAATTGTGCGCTTGCTTGCTGTCCCTCCCCCCCAACATGTGTGTGTTGTTTTTTTTAAAGTCTCTCTTGGCTTTTTATTTAAATTTGCATTAGCAGGAGGAGGAAGCACCTGATTGCACTGGGAAGGTTAAACATTAAACTTTTCTGAAATACATAAAACGTGTCGTGCAGTCTAGCCGTGTTTACACAACGATCACCTGCACAGAAAGATGATTGGCTCTGCAGCTGCTCTTAAATTAGCCCCTAGAGATTAGGCGATAGATTTACAGTTCCTCCCAGTGGACAGCAGAGGAAATGTCCTCAAAGCAGCTGTTTTGATGATCTTGTTCTCTCTCTCTTGCAGGGTTCACCAACAAAACTGTTTGGGTGTCTGTTCCTTCAATTAAAAAAAAAAGAATCTGGCCTGCAAAGGCCATCTCCTGTCTGACACCCCGCAGATGGTGCGCTCAGACAGTTAAAGTAACATGCAATGAATATTTCATGTCCCGCTATTGGGAGGTCACTTTCCTTGAGAAAATTGTCACGAGCGCAGGAACAGCTACCTTGTGGGATTTACTTGCTAGTAGGAGTACAGACACGTGTGTGTGTGTGTGTGTTACCATGCTCTCTCCAGGCTGAAATCAGAGCTGACCCAAATATACAGTAGAGTCCTTGGGGTGCAGGGGTGAGGAGCTGAAATACTGCAGCACACGCATGGGGTGGAGGAAGGGACATGGGTGAAATTTGATTCAGTTTGCTTTTAAGGCTGTTCTTGACGGCTTGTAGAAGCGTTTGTTGGAGTCTTGGATGCTGTAAATTTTTTTTTTTTTGCTTTTTTGTCAAAGCAAGTTTCCAGCCCTCAAGAGCACAGAGGAGAACAAAGATCAAACAGCGAAGATGCACTTTGCCCAAAATGATCCCACATTCTCAGACATTGATTATGCACATTAAAGGATCCATTACGGCAAGCGCTCACCTCCTCTCCTTTTCCCCCCTGTCCCCAGCAACATCCATCCTGAAGAAAAGCAAGCGGTTAAAGCGGAACAATGTGGAGTTCGACCGGGTCACTGTCTTCTACTTCCAGCGCTGCCAGGGATTCACCAGCGTGCCTAGCCGCGGGGGCTGCACCCTCGGCATGGTCAACAAGCATGGCTTCTCCCGGGAGTTCACTCTGGCCGAGTTCTCCAAGGAGCAGGTGACAGTCCGACGGGAGAAGCTCAAGGAGAGATTGAAAGAGGAGAAATTGGAAGCCCTGAAGTGGAAGGTAAAAGGCAGAGCACCTGCTTTGCATGCAGAAGGTCCCCCCACCCACCCACCCACACACACCCGGCATCTTGAGCTACAAAGAACTTCAGAGAGTAGGAAATGGGAAAGTCCCTTCTCTGCTGGGAAGAGCAGGCCAGCCTTCCTCCCCTGGGCCCCCTCTAGATGCTTTGGACTACAACTCCCATCTGCCCTTGGCTGGGGCTGATGGGAGTTGTAGTCCAAGGCATCTGGAGGGCACCCGACTGAAGGATCCTAGCACAGACAATACTAGCCTAGATAGACAGTCTGATCTATACAGTAGCTGCTAATTGGCACCTGGCCAGATTGGAAGAAAAGGTTCTAAGATAGATCTTTTTCTTTCTTTTTCTCCACTTTTTTGGGGGAAAGGTCTTCTCTTTTTTAGCCCCATATGATCTTGGAATTCTGCAAACGATGCAGATGCAGCGACCATTGGCCATGCTGGCTAGGGCTGGTGGGAGCTATTGTCCCAACACCTGGAGGGCACAAGAATAGGGAACGGCTGCTGTCTGCATTAATGCCACACGGGGCCCACTTTATTAAGAGAGGCTCTCTGATTTCAAGATGGCAGGGCACCTGAGCATCCTTGGTGCTTTTCATCTGCCTTTTAACATGCGCGTGTGCTTTTGCTTCCCCCAAAATCCAGCTAACCATGAACGGTACGAAAGAGTCGGAGGAGGCCAGCCAGCTGACCACGGACGACATCTCGGACGACAACGTGGACGCCAGCGGTGCAGAGCTGGAAGATGGCTTCTTCCTGCAGCCGTACCCGGCCAAAAAGAGGCGGGCTCTGCTCAAGGCCATGGGTGTCAAGAAGATCGACAAGGAGGAGAAGCGAGACCTTCACAGCATCCGCCTCTCCCGGGAAGACTGCGGCTGTGACTGCCAGGAGTTCTGCGACCCGGAGACGTGCAGCTGCAGCTTGGCGGGTATTAAATGTCAGGTGCGTGTTCCTTGGTGCGGGGTCTTGCGGGGCTAAGGGTGACAGGGAGAGTGGAAGGTAGCGTTGGAAGGGCTGGTCTTCCACTAGCCTTACCATATGTCTTCCATGTTTAGCATGTGTTTTTAAATTGTTTCTTTGTCTCTTAAAATTTATATATTTGTTTTTAATCATCATCATCACTGTTTATTTGTATGCCGCCTTTCCATAACAATTTATGCACAAGGCGGCTCACAACATGAACGGAAAAAAAGGTACGCAACTCACTGTAAGAAATAAGTTAATGTTTTTAATTGCTGTAAACCGCCCAGAGAGCTTCGGCTATTGGGTGATATATAAATGTAATAAATAACTAAGTCAGGCCTGAGAAGAAAGTGATCACAAGCATCCAGACGAGAAAAGCATTCCTTTTTGTGCTACTACTACTGCTGAGGGTCCCAGGTCGGCAGCTGCTTTTGCCAAAGGCCAGTGGGAGACAGCCATTCTTCCACCGAATTCGTTGCTTGCTGCCGAGTTCTGTCGGTGCAAATCATGGCCGCGTTGGAGTTTGCAGCTCCATATTATTCCACCACAGTGACTGGAGATAGGAGCACAGGAAGTTGCCGTAGATTGTGTCAGGCCAGTTGGTCTATACAGCTCAGTGCTGCCTGCACTGACTGGCAGAATCTCTCCAGGATTTCAGGCAGGGTTCTCTCCCAACCCTAGCTGGAGTTGTCGGGGACAGAACCTGGGACTTCCTGCATGAAAAGTAGATGCTGTATCACTGAGCGGTGGCCCTTCCCGACACACACCTTGGCACGAGTAGACCTTCCATATTGCCCAAAATCCTCTCAAATCTTTTCAGCGGAGGCAGTTCCCATGTAGGGCTAAAAGGTCTTGAGTGGTTTGAGATCTCTTTTTATAAATGCACGTGTGAAACTGGTCTCCTCATCTCTATTTTTGCTAATATTACTATCACTCCTCCTGCTGTTAATACTGCATTTATACCCCACCTTTCTTCCAAGCAATTCAAGGTGGCATACAAATATGGTTCTTCCCCTTCAGATTTTATCCTGACAGCAACCCCGTGAGGTAGGTTAGGCTGAAGGACAGTGACTGGCCCAAGGTCACCCAGTGAGCCTTGTGGCCGAGTGGGGATTTGAACCCTGGTCTCCCAGGTCCCAGTCCGACACTCTAACCGCTACACCACACTGGTTCTCACCACTGGCTAAGAGCAAACAATTGAGCCAATAACACACAGATGCGTGTGGGTTTTTAAAGAAATGTCATACTGATGACGGTAAACGTCCCGTGACTAACGCTGATTGTCTCTGCTAACAGATGGATCACACGTCATTTCCTTGTGGCTGCACGAAAGATGGCTGCGGGAACGCAGAAGGCAGGATCGAGTTCAACCAGGCCCGGGTGCAGACACACTTCATTCACACCATCATGAAGCTGGAACTGGAAAAGAACCAGGCAAGCAACGAGAGAAGCCTGGAGCCCGAGCCATTCTTCAGGGACCAGCTCCACCCGTTCGGGTGCCCGGTGAGCAAGGCGGCATTTGAGGAAAGGACTGTGCCCCTGACGCCCGCCTTTCAGTTCAACACTGACTTGGAGACCATCGGTGAGAACAGCTGCAGCAGCGACATGACTGACTCCTCAGTGTCATCCAATCGGAGTGAGGACTCGGAGGAGCCGTACGAGGCTGCCCCGTCCGAGAAGGTGCAGTCGGACGTGGACGACGATGGCTTGGCCCGCATCCTCCATTTCAACGACTCCGACGCGGAAGACGACAGCAGTGCCGCCAGCGACTGCCAGGATAACTTGAGCTCCTTCCATCCGACCGGCTTCTTCAGTATGGATGTGGAAAACCAGTGCACTACCCACGCTGCCGACAAGCTTTCCACCGTCAGCTCTTTAAGCCATTTGTCCAACATCACGGAATGTTTGGACGAGAATGCCAATCAGGAGGCGAGCGGTTTTCTCGAGGAAGCCTCCCCCGGGGTGGCACAAGGTGGGGGGATCTCTTTCTGTGCACCATCTTCCTCCTCCTCCTCGGCGGATCAGGGCTCTAGGAGCTACATGGATCTGAGCCTCTCCTCGGACTCTCTGGATTTCTTCCAGTCCTTTTCGGACTATAATCTGGGACCCCTTTATAACTCCTTGAAGGAGTATGAGAACTTGGACAACTTTTCCGCTTTGCAGTTCCAGCTGCCGAATTTCCCCACCCTGCCCCAGCCTGGGGATCACAGCACCTGCTTTCTAGAGTCCCTGATTGGTTTGTCAGAATCTGTCCCAGAAACCCCCGTACCTTTTACAGACAATCAGCTTCTAGAAGATGCCATTAAGTCATCATTAATGGAGACAGTGAAAGTTTAGTTGTTTTTTGAAAGGGGGGAAGTGAGGAGGGGAAACGTAAAAACCCATTGTGCATAAACACCCTTTCCTGGAAGGAGACGCTTCGTAATATTTTGTTCTTTTTCAGACACTTTGGAGGGGGGGAAAAGGACAAACCAAAACTCTGCAGCTGCAATCAGCTTTCTTACTGTTTGTGCAAAACTCTTGGCCTTTTCACGGCGTTTGGGAGAGAGGGGGAGCAGGAAGGGAAGGCAACTTTTGCTGAACACAATTTACCTGCATTTTGTGTTCGCAGGGAAGGGGGGGGGAGAGGAAGAAGAGAAAAGACCTCGCGTGAAGTATGTTGATCATCCACCAAGCACCTTCTGTGAACATTTTCAAATGTTGGCAGACAATTTTCTCAAACTGCTTTGGGAAGTATAAATATATATAAGTATATTTATTGTGAAAACTAATTTGCTCAAGAGTTGGCTCTTGCTTAAATGGGAAAACGTTTACAGGAAGAAGACCCATACACCATTATGTACATCATTCCCCTGCCCTCTATTTATGGGAAACCTCTACAGGTTTAAGTAGCCACCGAAGCTTAAACTGAGCATCAAATCTTATTTAAATTAGACATACCTCAGATGTATTATGTGTACAATCATAATTTTTGCATAATATATCTGTATTTATTTATTTCATCTTCATGCCTGAGTAGCACTGTGGTTTATCAAAGACCTGAACGTGACGTGGGCTTTTAGCAGCCTAACCCTTTTTAGGTCTCTGGGCAGAACAAACGCTGAGAAGGCTTTGATGTTCAAGGTGGTTAAATGCCAGCTTTCTGTCTCTTTTTGCTTAAGCCCCATATCTACACTACAAACTTAAAATCCAGGTTCACTCTCCTGGGTTCCTAAAGGGAACGCTGAGAATTTTGTCATCTTAGGAGGGAGTTGAAAGGGCTCACTGAGAGATTCTCCAGCTCCCTTCTTAAATCAGGGATGGTGAACCTGTGGCCCTCTGGATGTTGCCAGACTGCAATTCCCATCATCCCTGACCGTGCTGGTTTAAGGCTGATGGGATTTGGAGTCTAACAGCATCTGAAGGTTTCCCATCTCTTCTTTAGTGGACCACAGAGGTTATTTGGAGGGTGGCTATGAAATCTGTTCCAAACCAGTTTAGCTTTGCACACAGTTCCATGGTCAAGTTTTCTTCGCAATGGTAGCTTTGTGTGATGCTCTGCAGGTGCAAGGCAGTAAGAGCGCCTGCTACTGTTAATGGAGTGGTGGTGTGGCCCTGGAGCTGCCACAGCCGAAGAGGCCTCTCAGTCATGCACCTGTGGCACAGAACAGCATTTGAGCCTTGGAATTTCAGAGTGTGCTGCACATTGAATGCTGCAGTGGGGCATCACTGCACTGCTATGTCTGCAGGACTCAGGAGTTATATCATAAAGGGGCAGGTTCTGTGTTTCTATTACTATTTTAAAAAAAGGAATCCCGATTTCTACAATTCCATTCTTTTCATCGGATGTCCATGACTCTGTGATGTCCATGACTCTGCTGTGGACAAGTAAGAAGACCCTAAACTATTTTAAAAGAGAGAGAGAGAAATAGTATGAACTATTTAAAGAAGAGAAAAAGGTTAGATTGTGTTGTAAATTATTTTTTTAATTTATTTAATTTCCTTAAGGATTTGGCCATGAGATCTTTTATAGAACTGATCTGATCTATTATGGTGCCTATTGTACAGAAGAACCGGTTTTTGGAGCTGCTAGGGTTGCAATTGAGAGGACAGTTTTAGCCTTTGGAATGGGAAGAGCAAAAACTCTAAAAACTAAACAAACGAACCCGCAAAACACTGTGCTTTATAAGCATCCGGGTGCTTTTTGGATGTCTTTGGGAGCATTAATGTTCAACATGAAGCCAGCCACTGTGAGCCGTGGCACAGCCTGCCCATAGTCCTGTCCATAGTGGGAAGGTATAAACATCCTGACAAATCGTGTGCCCTTTGGCGCAGTGTCCTCTCCTAGTAAATGAGATGCCCCTAGCCAAGATTATTTTCAAGTGAGCTAGAGTCCCATTTACTAGAACAGGGCAAGGAAGGAGTTTTACGTAGGTGAGGGGCAGCCGTCTTTGCAAACTTCTGAAAGGCACCATAGGTTTTAAGTGTTCCTTATTACTTGGAAGCGGAAAAGGGATTTTAAAAAAAATTGGTCAAACCAGTATATTTATATGTAAGTAATTTAAAAGGGAAATGAAGGTATTGCAATCTTTTTTTTAATTTCATCATATCCTTGAAATGCCAACACACACACACACACACACAACAACAAACCCTAAACCCTACCTGTGAACCCAACCAATTTGCAGGGCTTACCTTCTTTTTAAAAGAGGATCTAGTGGTAGCATTTAGAATAGAAAAGAATGAGCAAGGCTAGGCAGCAGCTTCACTGATGTGATGGTCGTTCTTTTCCTTTGCTGCCTTTGGCTGGTATTTCTTACAGATTGCACCCAGTTTGTGGCCTGGTGTCTTGCTTAGCTGTAGCTGCAGGCGGCTGCTGATGTGGTCTCCCCTCCACCACTAAAGCCTGAAGACGGTACTCTTTGGATTAGATATGTCGGCCCATTGGTTGGTCAGCTGAAATGTGCATTGTGTGGTGGGGGGCGGGCAGGTGAGTGGCACCTCAGGCTACCACAGCAATGCCCAGTATGCACCAGATACAGACTGTGGTTGGCCTACATGCAACCTGTGAACTGTAAATTGTTCATCCGGCTACAAGAGCCTTTAAGGCAGATACTTGGATACTTAAATCAGACTGCAAACATAAAACACTACGGATGATATCCAGCTAAGTCAGAGTAAGCCCATTGAAATCCATGCACTTGATCTACTTGTCTATTGATTTCAGTGGGTCTCCCATAATGTGGCCGTAACATTAAATTGGATGTATAATTTGTATTTTACAGGGACGCAAGTGCCTCCACCAGCAGTACCAATGAGCGTTGGTCTAGCTTGTTCAGAGATTATCATATAAATCCAGCAACTTTTAAAACAAATTGATGAAGTTATATGATCCTGTAACAGAGCAATAGCCAAACCAGAGAGTCAGTGGACAGGTCTTTGTTGTAGTTGGTAGACACAGGGTTGTATTCAATGCTGGTCATACTCAGTAGACCTGTTGAAACTAATGGATGCAACTTACTTGCTCCATGAATTTCAGTAGGCTTGCTCTGAGTAGGACTTAGTTGATTATAACCCATTGAGTCGGATTGGTGGGTTCATGCCCAAACATCTGAACATTTGAAGTTTAAGTTGTGCCTTTGATAATCCTAATGGTAAGGCTGCTGTGATTGCTGCCTCAGAGACTGGATGGCCCACTTGGTAAATTAAGGGGTTGTGACCAAGAATCCCCCTTGAAATACTACTCTCCAAAGGAGAGAGGCTGCATCTATTAGCGAACACAGAAATAACAGTTTTTTCTCTGAAAAATAATAATTTGGCCTGATTACCATCTCCTACACTAGAATTCCCTGAGGCAAGAAAAGTTGATATTTTGGATTTTATTGGTGAACGTGATGGTTGGACGTAGCCCTCCAGTGCAGTTGGCAGTTGTGGTCTTAGGTGCTGTTAACATGGCTGTGCTTCATTAATGGAAATAACTGGCATTCTTGCCTCTCCCAAGACTAGAAGACCTGCACTTTGACTCTAGGCTCAGTGGAGGCTGGTGGATCTGTTGTCAGTGGGGCGGTGGATCCACTCCAGGTTTTAGTCCAGACTTTCAAAGAGCTGTCCAAGGTGCTAAAACCTATTCTCCAAACAGGTTCGACACCTTAGATAGCTCCCTGAATGTTCAGACTAAAACCTGGAGCAAAGTCTCTGCCCCCTGACATCTAAGTCACCAGTCTTTTCTTCACTGCCTCCAGTGATGTACAAAGCACCCATAATTCCAACCTTTGGGTTGGAAAGACTGTGCCCCATCTGGTCTATGCAAAGGGTAGTCAAGAGAAAATGCCTACAGAACAATGTGGCATCAGGTGCAAAAGGGTTATCCCACTGTGAGCAAACTTTAAAAATGTGTTTAACTTTTTAAATATATATATATACACCAGGGTTTTTTTTATTTAACTTGTGGGATTTTTTAAAAAACTCAGCTTGCCTGAAAAATACTGCTTTAAGACAGGTGTTGTTTTATTGGTACTGCCTTTTCTATGGTTGCTTTTTTTTCTTCGGCACTAAAGCAATGATTTTTAGAACATTCCTATGTTTCTTTGCATATATGTCATTTTAAAATGAATGTTGGGGAGATTGAGGGGTCAAAACAGCTCTTGCCTTCGTAATCCCTCTCCCCATTCTAACTTACTCATTTTGTTTTTGTTGGTGCCAACCTCTCTTCTCTCACCCCAGGGTGCACTGATTTGTAAATAGATACATATCCCCCCCCGCCTTCTGTATCTTACATAAAATGTTGCCTGTCCAGTTTTTCTTAAAAAAAAAAAAAAAAAACCCTGAGAAACAAAACTGGGTATTTATTGACACGATCTGTAATTATCTAATGTATTGATTGAAACACTTTGGTTTCAACTGCTTTATATTTGCTTTCTGTGTGTGTGTGTGTGTGTGTGTGTGTGTGTGTGTGTGCTTTTGTTGCTGAAAGGTACCAGTTTAAAATACTTTTATCCTTACCTGTGCTTCCCCTCCCAATTTTCATTTGTAAGTTAAACAAAACAAAAAAAGCATTCTTTGCCTACATGCTGCTGTCTCTCATTTCATCCAAGCAATATGAAGAAAATTTCATTACACTTTCAATAAAACAAACTTTTTTTTGTTTGGAGTATGTCTGTGTCTGTGCTCCTTCTCAACACGGGGGGGGGGGAGGAGAAGGAGGAGGAGGTTGTTAATGAAAATCTAATTCCTGCCAACGGTGGTTGCTATGGAGAAAGGGCCATGTGCTCAAAACATTCCTCCTTTAATTTGCAACTTGCCACCCTGGGCTGCCAACTCTGGGCTTCTGTGTAGGCAGAATCTGGGAGCGAGAGGTGTGTGTTTTCTTTCTGGGAGATCGAGCAGGCTAGGATATAAAAATCCAATTAAAAGACTGGATTTGAGTGTCAGTTTAAAAGCTGGCTTCAGGGTTTCAGATGGGACATTACCAGCCCTACCTGGAGATCCCTGACATTGAGCCAGGGACCTTCTGCAAGCAAAGTAGATGTTAAGACCATTGAGTGACAACCTTTCCCTTAAGTGTTGACAATGAAAGGTTTTATTTAAGCCAGGGATGTGGAACATTGTAGCCTTCCAGATGATGTTGGACTACAGCTCCCATCATCCCAGACCACTGGTTGTGCTTTATTGGGCTAACAGGAGCTGGAGACAAACGACACCTGGTGGGTCACAGGTATCTTGTCCCTCTGATCTACAGGATTCCACACAGCTTCATGTCAAAGAAGCTCAACGCAGGCCTGGGTTTCTTCTAAGCCAGGAGTTTCCAAACGGTGGTTGGTGCACCACAAGCTTCATTCAGGTGGTCTGTGATGTGTCTGCACTAAATATATTGATTTTTAAATACACTATTGTAATAAAAAACTTGGAAGACACAGACCTGAACTTCCAAGATCTGAACGGTGTTCATGACACATGCTCTTGGAGGTCACTGATTCATAGGGTCGCCATAAGTTGTCATCGACTTGAAGGCACATAACAATAAAAAATGCAACATAAATAAAAGAAGCAATAACTACAATTAAAAACCCAGCAAAGTGCATTACTGGTGCTTGGACAGGCAGAAAAAATCATTAGGTGGTTTGCCATGGCCCTCAGCAATTTTGAAGTGGTCCATTGGGGTGGGTAGATGTTTGGGGACAACTGCTGTAGGCCAAAGGGGAGGGGAGGCAGTAGGCTGGGAATTGGATCTGGATGAGGGACAAGAGCCACACAAAATGTTTTGTTTTCTGCCACAGGATTGGCCCATCAATAGATGAGGCTTGTCCAATGGTATGTGTGGAAATTGAGAGCTTCTTCCAAGAGTAAGGTGGTAGCAGGCAAGACCTTGTGGACGACTGCCTGAATGTACAAGATCTCACTTGGCATTCTGAGCCAGAGAAGAACTGCAAAGGGGGAAATGATGCCGTTTGTAGTTCATGTGAGTGTTCCAACCTGGATGGATGTGTATTCCAAACGTTGGGGGCAGGGTGTGGGGGAGGGGAGTCATCTCTAACTTAAAAACACTTTCCCATATTGAAAAGCAGTATAGAAGTATTTTCATACACGAAAAAATGATCCATGTGGGAGTGAAAATTTTGCCCACCATTTCTACTCACAAAGAAAAGAAAAGTGAGATACTCTGGACTAGAATGTTACATCTCTCTTTTTGTTTTAAAAAATGGAATGTGTGCAAATCATATCTGCCAGCAACCCTATACCTAGGCACATGCGCACCATGACTTTGAGCTGTGACTGCTGAGTGGCGTCTTGCAAGTCTTGAGGGGCAAGGGACTTAGCCTGTGGTCAAAACAAACTCTTTGATCAGCTAGACTAGAGAGAAACATCACCCCACAATACAGAAGCTGGCTGTTCTGGACCTAGACTACTGTAGGAAGGGTGTGCGGGCTCTGCACGTCTTAAAAAGAAAATCTGAAATTCTGGCCCAAGATAAGGTGAATCCTGCAACTTATATTAAACTGTTAATTAAGCCATATCTGGTCATGGAGATAAGCAGGATGCTGACTCACCACTGGAATCCTAATGAGTTGCCCTGTTGTTTCAAAGACTTCATTCTATGCAAATTGCACACCTGTCTTCACATACATGAGGACTAGAAACTTAAAAAAAAATCTCAGTTTCTTAGGATGCTAGACTAATTTCAGTGCTGTTTTACACTCCTTCAGAATCATGAAATACAGCCCTGATTGTGTGGCCACCTCCGTACTCCCTTGGTTCTACTATTGTCTCCCCTCTCCAATCAATTCACTTCTTGGTACATTCTATGTAAACCTTAAAGCTTTTGAAAGCTGTTGTCTCTTTCCAACTAAGTGGCTGATGCCCAAGATCATTGGAATTGTGAACATTGGGTCTCCCTGTCTGCCCTGAGCTTCCTAGGTGTCACATGTGTCAGATTGCTCTGCAGCAGGCCATGGTTAACCCACATTTGGGGCAGCACAATTTGTCAGTGTGTGAACAGTGAGAATTCTCTGCATGACCTGCTCTTGAGAGTCACACACGCAACTCATTTTGAGCAGATTTTCCTCTGGTCAATAAAATGCCAGGTGAGTCTGCCCTAATATCCTCTTCCCGCAGCAGGTGGTGGCTCCATGTCAGTGGCGCAGTGAAATCTGCTCTGGGGTTTAGTCCGAACTTTCAAGAAGCCACTGCCCTCTCCCCTTGAATCCCTTTTACTCATTTCTCCTGTTCCCCAGAATGTTGAGGTTTCAGCTTAGCCAAAGTATCCCTGGACCGCTATGGGAAACTAAACAAATTTCTAGAACGAGCGCAATTCCCCAGGGTGGATGTCAGAGGTGGTTTGGCTACTACCACAGGCCAAATGTCTCCTAAAAGCTGAAGGTGAAGGTGCCTGCTTGGACAAAACATTTTGAGAAATTCAAGAACTGGATTTGCAAGCCAGATTTTTGTCCCAGCTCTGCCCATTTTGCACAATAGTGTGTGCAAAAACTATGAAGGAAAGTACTGTGGAATTCAATCCTGAAAAGCCCCAGGCAGACAGCAGTTAAATTAGTGGAGGAGATTAGCATCACCAAGTGTGTGGTGTTCTGCAAATAATCCTGTGCCCCAAAATTGAATTAGCGACACACTCCAGCACCATGCAATGTTTATATTTATGTAGACTGCAGGTTAAGATGTTTTCTGTGAAAAGGGGAGGGGGAGTGACCAGATGTAGGTGTAAGAGGCGAAGAATAGGTGGACTGTCAAATCAGAAAAGAACAAATGGAACTATTTCCCCACGCAATCCATAATGAACTTGGGGGATCTCTTGTCACAACGTGGCAAAACCCACCCTGCTTGGTTTTTTTAAAAGGATCAGACATGTAAGCTGAGGAGGTCAGTTGACAGTGATTAGCCATGACTGTTCAAAGGATCCTCCATGGTGAGATGCAGTCTATCTCTGAATACTAGATGCTGGAGACAGTGAGCTTCCAATCCAGAGGCATCCATCTGGAAACAGAATGCTGAACCAGGTGGAGCTTTGGACTGATCCAGCAAGGATCCGTACTTAAAGGATTTGGAAAGAATCTCAGATTGCTCCTTTGTGAATTAGGGTTTATCTAACGAGAAAGAATGTGGAACCTGTTAAACTCCTCCCCCCCCCCCGAGCATTTCGTTCTGATGAGGACAACGGTGCTTCTTGAAAGCAATCCAGTTGCTGCAATCATTTCTGGGTGGCCAGGCTCGGAGAGCAAGAACAAGCCTTGCTGTTGTTTAACAAAGCTTCCCCCACCTTTCCTTTTTTTTATGTATGAAACATGCTGGCGCCTTCTCACAATTCACAGAATGCAACATTCAGGTCTCTGTAGATTGATGGCATGCAACAAACAGGAGATGGCGAGCAGCCTACCGAGTTAAAGAGAGTTCAGTCCCACTGGGTGCCAAAGAGAGAGAGAGAGAGGGAGGGAGGGAAGGAGGGAGGGAGAAAAAGGCACTCCTCCCCAAATTAAAAACAGGCGTTCCCAAGCACAATCTTGCACTCTCTTAATGGGTCTGTTTGAGTAAGTTAATGGAATAGTTTATGCATATCCAGAGTGTATCAGCAACATGCACGTTGTGTCTGATGGCAATTCCTAGCAGGGGTGGACAGAGCCTTCAGTGTTGCTTCTCTCCGTTTCTAATATTTCCAGTCTTAAATTCAGTTCTCAGCATTTCTGTAGCCATTTGCCATTTTTTAAATGTAAAAATCCTCACGAAAATTCTTCAACATTTTTGTGCAAAATTTTCCTGCTGAACACATTTTTTTGTATGTAGATTTGACTAATGTACCCATTTTTGCAAGCAGTCTCTCCTAATATACATTTTTATGTCATTTTCACAAATAGGTGCATCTTTGTGAATTGGCTTTGTGCCTTCGTTGACATGTTCAGATCTGAATGGCTGTTCGGCATTATGACATCAGCATGTCTGTAACGTGGTCCCTGATGAGCTGGGGCAGTGTACCCGCATGAAAATATGCAAGAAGGGGGTTTGATGGGGGGGCATTGTTATGCACTTTCCCCCCCAAATATATGCATTTCTGTAAACACTAGTTGGAGAACCGTATCACAACATTTGATACGTGCGAGTTTCAAAGGATGGCCATGTTTTGGTTTTCATATTGTTTTGACATTTTCATAGAGGTTTTTTTGGAGAGTGTGAATTTGATAATTTTGGCTTGTGAGCCCAATCAAATTTCTCGCCGAGGCTGGGTGATGTTGAGTATGCCAATCCCTCTCCAAGCAAAATTCTGCAGTCAAAATAACCACCTAGTTCTGCACTTAGAATGCATCATGCAAATTAGTACTCTGACTCTTTTGCATATTCTGGCAGTAAGGTTTGATTGCCTGCTTCATGCTAAACCCTCTTTGTATGAGTGGCTTGCTTGTTGGCTGCTTTTGCCCAACTTAAGTTTCAGAAAATGGGTAGACATGCTTGCTCTTTCTGGCAGGATCTGAAATGGATTTACCTTATCTATTTGGACAAAATTGCTAGTGGCAATATGTTTTTTAAAAATCTGTCTTGTTGCTAGTTTCAAAGACATTTCTAGGATGTTTGTTACTGAAGGAACTGAATCTGAGACTTCTGGGTGCCTTATTTCTATACATCACCTTAGGTGGGTTTATCATGTTTCAGAGGCAAATAAAAGTGTCAGTTTTCTTTCAGTAAGGGGTTTATATAAAGTAAGAGCTGACAATGATCTGGCTCAGAGAAGAAGGACTTGGAGGCCCAGTTCACACATGCGTGTACACATACTAGAAAATTATGCTGAAATTTTTCCTTTTTTTAGTGGTATGTTGGGCAGGAGGAGTTGTGAAGAGAGGCTGAGTGTCAGCAGTATGAGAGTCCTCCCTAACATCTAGAGCTTTGCCCTCACTCTGCATTGCCTTTCTGGCATTGTGACATGTTCAGATCTCAATGGCTGTGTGGCATTGTGACATCAACATATTTGTATTGTGATCCCTGATTAGCTGGGGCAATGAATAGCCATGAAAGTATGCAAGAAGGGGGTTTGATGTGTGGTGACAGGTGTTTTCTGAATATTCTGTGCCTCAGAAGCCGCTTTCTTCTGAACCCAAATGTTTGATTTGCAGATGTCTGGCACAACCCTGTACTGATTGCTCTTCAATACAGCATTAAAATGCACTTTAAAAAAAAATTAAACAATTAGGAGCATCTAAAACATTTTAAAAACAGCAACATACTCTCACATCTAATAATTTCAACGTTGCTGGGATCATCATCTTTCAGCCATCAAATGGCTGGGTGAATGGGAATGTTTTTAAAATTCTCCTGAATGCTAATAATGAGTGAGACAAATGCACTTCATCATAAACAGGGAACCACAACCAAGATGGCCCTGTCCATGGGTCAGTGCCAACCATGCAGCACCAAAATGGAAGGAGTAATGACAGCAAGTGGAAGGAAGCAAAGGAGGTCACTTCTGTGTATTTCAACCCTACTTCCCAGAAAAGACTGCAAACTGGTGTATGAAAACAGCACATGCAGCTAGTGTACAGACAAGTCAGATGAATGTTGGGAGAGAGCAGGGGGCACCATCATGATTCCCCATCTCCACCAGGCAGTCATTGAACTTCTGCAAAAGGAGAGAAGCAAATCGGACTCAAAGCATTTTCAGTCTGGCTGATGCAGGGACCAAACCTATTGGTGGAACACCAGTATTTAGATACAAATATTTGAATTTCTGGAAGTACTATTATATTACAACAACAATAATAATACAATAATAGCAAATGAAGTTCCAGCATTGTGGGATTCAGGCAGTTCTTGCATTTGTCTCCAGGCCTTGAGGAACTCAGATATTTTGTTCTCACAACAACCCAGTGAGGTAGATCAGCCTGAGTGAGTATGACTGGGCTGGATGTCACGGGTGAGGATCATGTCTGAGCAGTGTTAAAATGAAATAGGTGACAGATTAACTGCGTGTTCCTATAAAAGCCTGCTTAGGAGTAAACCCCACTGAGTTCACTGGCAAGTGGGTATAGGAGTGCAATCTTCATGGAGACGTTCTTAGCAGTGTTAAGCAGGCTAGGGTTGAAACTAAAATGAATTCAGCTCATTTTATTATTTTTTCCTGGTATAGTGTGACAAAAAACCCAGTAATTTCAATATATTTGGGACTGATTTTGGTGGTTTTTGTGTTTCCCATCCTGATCACACTGTTGCCATCCTCTCTGCGCTTAACAGCATCGGCTGAAATTCAACAGGTGTGTAGCTAGCTTTCTGTGGTTTGAGATGCCATAAATAGGGGGAAGCTGTCAAACTGCTGAACTTCTGCCTGTCACGCAGCTACTAAAAGCAAAGGACAGGAGCCCTGCTAGACTTGCCCACTCTCCAAGGTAGCCATCCAACTCAGCTAGAGAGATTTTTCAAAGGTGAGGCCTTAACCCTTTCTTGCATCAGTTATGTGCTGCTTTGCTTGAAGTAACCATAGGAACCATTTATATTTGCTTCAGCGTTACCATGGAAATGCACTGGGCAACTCCCTGCTAATCTATAACCACGCCCAACCTTCTGTGGCAGGGATTGATAAAAAGGCCTCCCCACCCCACCACCAGCATAAGGAAATCCATTTACCAATACCAGATGTCTGTTTCCCCACCTCCGCTCCTTTCTCTCAAGAACACAGAAGCAAGGAAGAACATGTTTTGTCCAGCAGTAGATTAAATGTGCAGGAGTAATAACACATTAAACTAATAATATTGATAATGTAGTGGTGATTCAGTGGCCTCTAGTGGCCATAATCGGGAAGTGCATAGTGCTCTAGGAAAAAATGACTGCCAAAGAGCAGCTGTCTGGGGGATCAATAACGAAGGGTGCTCTTCACGATGGAGCGTTGGAGGCGTCTTAATGCAAATGGATCATTCAGATGTCACAAATGGAAACAAGTTCTATTACTTACGGAATTGACTGCTGCAAGATGATGTGATGGCCATGAGCTTAGATGGCTTTTTAAAAAGGATCGTAATACACGGGACATGGTGTGATTGTCCAGAACTGATTCTTAAAAGCTGCAAGATTTGAATCTGCCTGGACATTAACATCTGCTGGCAAGGCTGTTCCTTGTGTCCTGTCATTATCTGAGGTTGATTTGACGGGGTCATTGGGAGAGAGCTGTTCCAGTCGCTTCGGCTCGTACCCCTTTTTCATTGCCAGGACTTGGATTTGCTAATGGGCTTAATTTTATCACGTGCTGCTTTTATGCTCCCAAGTATTTGATAGGGTTTCACGGCTCCTTTTAATTAGATCTATAGCTTTTTACTGTTTCCACACAAGGTGGGAATGCAAATATGCACAGAGGTTCTGGGATTTAGTTGTCAAAGGACTGGCCCAATTAGAGGTCACGAAATTTATTTAGATCCCAGATTGTGCTGGTCACCTTTGTTTATTGAATGGAATTTTAGTTTGCCCTATAAAGCATCAATAATTAATTTGTTGACTGTGGCACACCTAGCAATGGCTCAGGGATGGAAAGATGCCTCAACATACCCAATTGACAGTTGGTTCAGGAAAGCATTCTTCATAGCTATCTTGGAGAAATTAACGCACCAACTACAGATGGCTTGAAGAGATGCTGTTTCAAGGGCCTTTGCGGCAACCTGGGGGCCCTTTGTGTCTTACATAGCCCAGCAGACACATGCCTGAATTATCCCAACACAGTACAAATTTATTTGGTGCTCCTGATAAATGGATAATACTCTTTACCCCCCCATTCCACCCAATGTATCTTAAGTTGAAACTATTTACGTCACGATTATATATTCTTCCAACCTCCTTTAATGTACTGTATTGTACTGAATTGTGGCATGTTTTGTTTTCTTCTTTTATTATCTGTATGTTTTGTATAAATTGTAATATGTGATATTTGCCAATAAAGCAAATTTCCTTAACAAGAAAGAAAAGAAATGGACACCCACACATATGAGAAGCTTCTCCATTTCAGCATGATCAGTTCCCCCTGTGGGAGGGCACAGCAGAACCGGACAGGTTGTGTTTGGGGCAAGGCCATCCCTGGGGGGCAGCGGGTAGAGAGGTGATTTGCCCCTCCCCCTGCAGCCTGGCCAGCCTGGATGCCTCCTGTCCACCCAGCAAGGCTCTCCACCCCTCCCTTCCTAAAGCAAGGTCTGACATTTAGCCACGGGTGTGGGTGTGTAGAGGTTGTTGCTGCTACAGTGGTGACAAAAAAGCTGGGGGGGGAGAAAGAGGGGCCACTGTTAAAAAGTGGAGGAGCAGCTGAGGCAGGGGACAGATGATGAGCAGGAGGTTCGGACTCGATAGCCTTATAGGCCCATTCCAACTCTACAATTCTATGATTCTATGAAAGCAACAAGAGGGCCCACATAGTGTGATTTGCCCCAGGCCCCACAGCCCCCCTCCCCCACACCCTGGTTTTGGGATGGGTTTGCTGTCTAAAACTGCTGCCAAAATTTGCTATTAGACATTTCTTCCCTTTGCTAGGTCAGTAAACAAAGGCCTCCACCCTCCTTCCTAAGGACACTCGCTAGGGTTCAGCCCCACTGGGGTCTGTGATACTTACACCAAGTTCACAAGTGAAAATGGGCCGGGGCTGGGCTGCTTGTCCGAAGTTGGCTCTTTGAGAACCATCCCTACAGCTCTCGGGAGGCCTGGATGGCTTAGACTAGGGATGGGGGAAATTCTGCAGGCCGAGGCCCACACTCCGTTGTGGGCAACCTGCTGGAGGCTGCACACTGGTGGTGACTGGAGCAAGGGATGGGGCTCTAGTCTTCCCTTCGGGCTGTTAGCTCAGGCTCTCCACCCCTTCGACACACTGGGCCTAGGTGGAATTGTTCAGAAGCCTCTCTGCAGTCAGTGCCCCTTCCAGCCTGCATGGATCCCCCCCTCCACCCTCTTCCTGCCTCCAGCAGTTGATGCAATGGAGGAGTTGGGGAGGGTCCTGTTCAGGTCAGGAGGGGGCAGGCAGGAGCCCCACTGACACCATTAGGAGTGCAGTGGCGGTCAGGTCTCACAGATGTGTAACTGATCCACTTTTTGGACAGCCGGTGGGCATCTTCTCAAGCCATTTTGAACTGACTAGTTACATACTGGATTTAGGAGAGTCTGTCCATCACTAAATATAATCATGAGAATGATCATTAGTCCAGTTCCCCTCCCTTCCCAAACATAGATCAGTGGAGGAAAATATAATTCAGTGTGGCCACCTGCACCCATCCTTCAGTGACGATATTTCTATTTATGTTAATATTTGTAAGGGTCAGAGCCAGTGTGGTATAGTGGTTAAGGTATGACCTGAGAGACCAGGGTTCGAATGCCCACATAGCCATGAAGCTCACTGGGTGACCTTGGGCCAGTCACTGCCTCTCAGCCTCAGAGGAAAGCAATGGTAAGCCACTTCTGAATACCTTACCACGAAAACCCTATTCATAGGGTCGCTATAAGTTGGAATCGACTTGAGGGCAGTACAGTAGGGCCCTGCTTTACAGCGTTCCGTTTTATGGTGTTCCGCTGATGCGGCAGCTTTCAATTAGAGGAAATTCCATTTTAAAGCCGCTTTTGCGGCATTTTCATGTCATTTTTGTGCGACGCGACCTATTATAGTCAATGGGTTCCGCTTTATGGCGATTTCCGCTTTACGGCGGGGGCCTGGTCCCTAACCCGCCATATATGTGGGGCCCTACTGTACATTTACATTTAGAGTTAAGAGGCACTTTTGTGTAGTGGCATCGCCACCTACTGGCCAGAACTGGGAATAGCACCCATTTCTCAAACACAAAGAAACAAACTCACTGTTCTGCATCAAAGGGATTTTGCAACTGATTGGCAGAATTTATTACCCGCCCTTCACTCAGAGGTCCCAGGGTGGGTTACAACAATTTAAAACACATAATTAAAAGCAGCTAAAAACAACCTAAACAACATCACAGAAAACAGGACGGGCTCTAAAAATACACATCTCAGGTATCGAAGGCCAGGTTAAACAGGTGCGTCTTCGGCATTTGTCAAAAGTTGTACAATGAAGTTGCCAGAAGCACCTTAGTGGGGAGGGAGTTCCAAAGCTTAGGGGCTGCCACAGAGAATGTCAGCTCCCGGGCCATCTCCCCCGAGCTTCCGAGGGTGGCGGAACTACCAAAAGGACCCCCTCTGCTGATCTCAACACCTGATAGGGTCTGTAGGGAAGGAGGCTGTGCTTAACTCTTTCCCCAGCCACCATTTCCCCCCTTCCAAATGGCCTGCCCCTCATGTGGTTTTAAGCTCCTATGGGTTTCAAAATACTTGCTCGCCCTTGCAACCATGCTTCCTTCTTCTCCAGAACATGGCTCCCTCCCAAAGCAGGTTTTCAAGTTTAAAAAGAGACACTGGCGGTAGTGTAATGGCCAGTAGTGTGGCAGCAAATTCAGAAGTGCAGGCTCCCTTCATGAGAGTCACAGCCATACCCCCTTCTAATATTACACAACCTTCAGATCATAGAATAATCTGGCAGGACTTGAATACTGCTTTCTGCTTCTCTACCACTGTCACTATTTGACTGTTCTTTACTACTGTCAGAGATGTTGCTTGAATTACTGAATTCAACACATTTCTCTCCTGCTGATAGACTGCATGTTTATGTCGATGGGATGCTATCACCAGAATTCACTGTCTCTTCTGAATTACAGAATTGTCACTCTCCACAACTTGTCTTTTTGAAGTAGGAACTAATAGGAACTCCTGTTACTCTGCTTGGCTCCAAGCAGTAGGAAAGGACAAGGAAGCAAGTTACAAGACTCTTCTCAGTGGCTAACACACTCCCTTTCATGCTGATTGACTCATAGGACACTGGAAATATAAGGACCCTGCTGGAACCAAGCTTCCAAAAACTTAAGGGGTTTAAGACCCCCCGAGACCCTGGACGATTACACTCCTGGACACTGGACTATACCATTACATGTGTTTGTATAATAACATGTGATTTGGCCTAAAGAAAGCCCTAAACTGAAAAGGTTATATGTGACTGGAATAAATGAAACCAATCAAGCAAATATGCAAACCGTTATGATCATGCTTGCATAATTAGTTGGGAGAGGTAAATATTTTATTGCTCAATTTAGAATTTGCTTGAGAAGGAAATATCTGACTCAATGGGCAATGGGGCAATGGAAACAAAGGGATAGGTAAGGAATAGAAAGGGACTGGAACACAGGCTAACAGTGCAAATCTATGCATGCTTACTTGGAAATATGGGCAATTCCAAGCTGTCACTATTTTGCCAGAGGGACTCAAGTGCATACTGGAAAATGTAGATGTGCACAATTAAAGTGGATTAAAGTGATCTGTTGCCCTGGGATAACAAATCCACTTTAAAAAAGAAAGAGACTTTTTGAGATTAGGAAAGTGACTTGAAATGTATTGAAAAGTGTGCAATGAACAACCTGCAAATCAGGATGAATGCTCATTGTTGAATAACCTTCCCACAAACAGATCAGAATGAATGTTGAAGTTTAGACTCACAATGGCTTTTCCCCTTTGCAAGGGTGGGGGAACCTATTAAATTGGTCCGCCCATGGAGACTAATGAATCCTGAGGGGTTTCAAAAGGCTCTGGGGGATTTTCCGGCTGGAAAGACTGGCGCTCCTGTCGAAGCCCTAGTTGAACTCTGGAATACGGAGATGGCTCGGGCTGTTGACACGATTGCTCCTGCGCTCTCCTGTGTAGAGCTCATACAGCTCCTTGGTATACTCCAGAGCTGAGAGTGATGAAACAAGATAGGAGGCGGCTTGAGCGGAGGTGGAGGCGAACTCCCAATGGATGCAATTACGCACTGGTAAGTGCCTCTACAAAACTATATTTAGAAGCGGTGAGGGTGGCGAAAAAACAATATTTTGCTGCCACCATTAAGTCATCTCTTTCCCGCCCAGCGGAGCTTTTTAGAGTTGTCCGAGGGCTACTTCATTCTGGCCCTAAGGACACGATAGTACCATCGGTGGCCCACTGTAATGAGTTTGCTGGGCACTTCCAGAACAAGATCTCATGCATTCGTCGGGACTTAGACTCCCAGTTCGTAGCAGTTGATTCAAGTGAGGTGTCCGGAGCACAGTCTTGTCATGTTTTGTTGGATGAGTTTCAGTTGGTTCAGCTCGAGGACGTGGACAAGGTGCTTGGACAGGTACGTGCAACCACTTCTGTACTGGATCCTTGCCCCTCTTGGCTTATTAAAACCAGCAAGGATGAAACAGCCAACTGGGCCAGGGAAGTGATAAATGCCTCTTTACGAGAGGGAGTGGTCTCTGGCTGTCTGAAAGAGGCAGTAGTGAGACCACTCCTGAAAAAACCTTCCTTGGACCCAAAAAATCTTGATAGCTACAGACCAGTAGTGAATGTTCCATTCCTGGGCGGGTCGTCTCCAGAGGGTAGTGCTTGGGGAACATTGCTCGACACCGTGGGTTCTCCAATATGGAGTCCCACAGGGGTCAGTTCTGTCCCCCATGCTTTTTAACATCTACATGAAGCTGCTTGGTGCGGTCATCAGGAGCTTTGGAGTGTGTTGTCATCAGTATGCTGATGACACGCAGCTCTACTTCTCCTTTTCATCTTCTTCAGGTGAGGCTGTCAATGTGCTGAACCGTTGCCTGGCTGCGATAATGGACTGGATGAGAGCTAATAAACTGAGGCTCAATCCAGACAAGACTGAGATGCTGTTGGTGGGTGGTTTCTCTGATCAGATGGTGGATATTCATCCTGTTCTATTTTTTTTTTAATAATTTTATTCAAATTTTTCAAAAGACAAACAAAACAAAGTCAAAAAACATAACAATACAACAAAAAAATAAAAATAAAATAGTTGACTTTCGATTTGTCACAGATCAGCTATAAGTATATAATATACATCAAACCTGTCCCTTAATATATACATACAGGATCACTTTTCTCCATAGGCTATCTTAGTTAATCGTCAAATCCCAATATCATCATTTTATTTTGATCTTTCAACAAAAAGTCTAAGAGAGGCTTCCATTCCTTAATGTCGGAAGGCAGAGCTGGGGTCCCAATCCCGGGGAGCTGGATCCCGGAGAGTTGGGAGAAGAGTATTCGGATGGATGGCAGAGGGAAGGGGGAGGAACTTCCCCCCTTTGGAGCGAAGATGAAACAGAGGAACTGCCAGTGAGAAGGTCGCTTAGCAACGGGGAGCCTGAGCCCTCCCTGGACATTCTCACGCCTCCCCCTCTTTCAGGCTCAGAGCAAGAGGGGGAAGAGGGAGGGCTGCTCACAGCCGAAAAGCGGGGAGGCAGTTTACCATCAGCCCCTCCCCTATCCCCCATCCTGGAATCGGAAACTTCAGAAGAGGAGGGGGTGATGCTTCCCCCCTCACCGCGCACACGCAGACAGCTGAAAAGACAGGAGAGAAGGGGGGGAAGGCGGGCAGTACCTGAGGGGCAGTTAAGGAGGAGCGAAAGATTGCGCGCCCGTTTGGCCCCTTCTTAAAGAACAGGCGGGAAGAAGTCCCTTGCTCTGTCAACTTTCTCCCAATGCCGCAGGACCTGTATCCCTGTATTGCTTCATGAGAAAACGCAGTCTTTGTTTGGACATTACCCTAATAAAACACGAATTAACTACAACCGCTGGTCTGGTTCCTGAGTCACATCCTGGGCCTGACACTTAAGAAATGTGTCTGTTGATTTTTCTCTAAGTAGACATGTCAATTTATCTATCTCTACTAAGTCCATTAATTTCAATAGCCATTCTTCTGTTGTTGGTGTTGATTCCATTTTCCACTTTTGTGCATATAATAATCTTGCTGCCGTAATCATATATAATATTATTCTTCCATATTTCTTTTCTATTTGTTTATCCATAAAACCCAATAAAAAAAATTCTGGTTTTGACCGAATATTTATCTTTAGAATTTTTTGCATCATCCTACCTATCTGTGCCCAAAATGATTTTGCCTTTTTACACAGCCACCACATATGATAAAATAATCCTTCTTGTTGTTTACATTTCCAACAAACATTAGAAACATTACTATACATTTTTGACAACTTTTCTGGAGTCATGTACCAACGGTACATCATTTTATAGAAATTTTCTTTAAGATTATAGCATAATGTAAATCTCAAGCCTTTTTTCCACATATTTTCCCATTGATCCATTTGTATGTTATAACCAAAAAATTTTGCCCACTTTACCATACACTCTTTTACTTGTTCTTCCTCCATATCCATTTTCAGTAAGAGTTTATACATTTTCGCAATTATATTTTCATCATTTGTACACAAACCTATTTCAAAATCAGATTTACTTATTTCAAACCCATACATTTTCTTGTCCATTTTATATCTTTCTAACAATTGTAAATAGGCAAACCATTGAGAACTATATCCTTCCTTTATCAGTTGTTCTCTCTCTTTCATTATATATTCTCCATGTACATTTTCTAATAGTTCTTGATAAGTTAACCATTTCTCTTTTCCAGCCATTTCTCTTCTGTAAAACGCTTCTTGACTTGAGACACATAATGGTATTTTCAAATAGAACCTTGGTTTATATCTATTCCATATTTTCAACAGAGGACGTCTTATAAAATGATTATTAAAGTCTACATTTACTTTTACTTTGTCATACCATAGATATCCATGCCATCCCCACTTCAGGTTATGGCCCTCCAAATCCAATAGTCTTTTATTCCTCAATAAAATCCATTCCTTTATCCAGACTAAACAGCAGGCAGCAAAATAAAGTCTCAGATTTGGTAATCCCAGTCCTCCTCTTTCTTTGGCGTCTTGTAGTAATTTAAATTTAACTCTTGGTTTTTTTCCTTGCCATACAAATTTAGAGATATCTTTTTGCCATTGTTTAAAAGGTAAATCAGAGGATATTACAGGTATTGTTTGAAACAAAAACATCATTCTCGGTAATACATTCATTTTTATCACAGATATTCTACCCATTAATGACAATTGTAGTTTATCCCATCTTAGCAGATCTTTCGTAATCTCTGTCCATAATTTTTCATAATTATTATGAAACAACTTTGAATTTTTATTTGTCATAATGATACCTAAATATTTCAACTTTTTCTCTATTGTAAAATCTGTCTTGTCCATTAACTCTTTCTGTTCCCTTAAAGTTAAATTTTTCACCAACATCTTTGTTTTTTGATTGTTGATCTTAAATCCTGCTAACGGTCCAAATTCTTTTAATTTGTCCATCAATACATTAATTCCTTCCAAAGGGTTTTCTAATACAATTATCAAATCATCAGCAAATGCTCTCAGTTTATATTCTTCTTTTTTTATCTTTAATCCCGAAATCCTTTTATCTTGCCTTATATCTCTAAGCAGCACTTCTAAGACCAGAATAAATAGAAGAGGAGATAATGGACATCCCTGTCTTGTACCCTTTTGTATTTCACATGAATCTGTTAAATCTCCATTAACAATTATCTGAGCCTTCTGAGATGTATAAATCGATCTAATCCATTTTATAAAATTGTCTCCAAAATCCATTTGCTCCAAAACCTGAAACATAAATTTCCAATTCAAATTATCAAATGCTTTCTCAGCATCTAAGAAAATCAAAGCTGCTTGTTTATCATTTCGTTGTTCTAAATATTCCAACACATTCAAGACATTCCTGACGTTGTCACGTAATTGTCTTTTAGGTAAAAACCCCGATTGATCTTCCTGGATAAATTGTTGCAGTATTATTTTCATTCTTTCTGCCAAGATCATTGTAAAAATTTTATAGTCATTATTCAATAGAGATATCGGCCGATAATTTTTTGTTTTAGTTAAATCTTGCTCCTCTTTAGGTATTAATGTTATGTTAGCATTTTTCCAACTATCCGGTATCTTTCCCTCTTGCAAAATAGAATTCATTGTATACTATAAAGGTAGCAAGAGTTCTTCCTCCAAACATTTATAGTACATTGCAGATAACCCATCTGGTCCTGGCGCCTTTCCTGATTTAATTTTGTTTATAGCTTCAGATATCTCTCTTGACGTGATAGGGCCATTAATAGCTTGTCTCTGAAAGTCTGTAATTTTAGGCAAATTCTGTTTAGATATATACTCTTCTATTTTTTCAGATGGGATTTCCTGACACTTGTACAATGTTGAATAATATTGATGAAAAATCTTTTTGATTTTTACATTATCTGTCAGCATCTCATCTCCTTCTTGTATCTTTAAAATAATATTTTTTGACGTTCTTTTCTTAATTTATATGCTAACCATTTCCCCGGTTTATTTGCAAATTCAGAAGTCCTTTGTTTAGCAAAATTTAGTTTCCTTTCAATTTCTCTAACTGTCAGCATTGATACTTGGTTCTGTAACATTTTAATTTGATTTACAGTAGAAACTTTAGTTGGATTCTTTTTCAATTCTTCCTCTTTTTGTTTTATTTCTTCCAAAATTAATTGCATTTTCTGTTGTTTCTTTTTTTTTAATTCAGAGTTACATTTAATAAAATATCCCCTCATAAATGCCTTACTTGTATCCCAAACAATATTTTCATTTGTTCCTTTATGTAAATTATATTCAAAAAACTCTTTTAATTTCTTCTTACATTCTTGTACTACTTTGTCATTCTGTAATAAAGATTCATTTAGTCTCCATCTAAATCCAAGATTTTTTTTTTTTAAAGTTAATATCACAGGATTGTGGTCCGAAAAAGTTTTTGGTAATATATCCATTTTAAAAATATCTTTCACTAGATTTTTAGACATCCAAATCATATCAATCCTCAAGAATGTTTTATGTCTTTCTGAAAAATAAGTAAATTCCTTTGCGTTATCATTTATATATCTCCAGGTATCCACCAATTCTAAATTTTCCATCAGTTCAAAGCAAATCTTCAGTAATTTACCCTGTGTCTCTTTAATATTTTTTTCAGAAAGTCTATCAATTTTTGGTGAAATTACCCCATTCCAATCACCCATGATGCACCAATGATCATATGAAAACTCTGACAATTTTTCCATAAGTCCTGTGTAAAACCTTGTTTTATCTTCATTGGGGGCATAAATAAAATTTTTATGCCCTGTAAAGTAATTTCAACCCCCACAAATCTACCACTATCATCCAGTAATATCAATTTAGGAAGCAATTGTGGGTTAATGTAAAGAACAACTCCATGTTTTTTTTGATCCAGCCGAAATAAATTCTTCACCCAAATTTTTACAAATCAAATATTTGGAATCTTTCTTCTTAATATGAGTTTCTTGTAAACAAATTATATCCAATTTTAATTTTTTCAAATAATGAAACACTTTCTTTCTCTTCTGCGCCGTGTTGGCTCCGTTTATATTCCAAGTTAGATATTTGTAATCCATCTTTAAGCGTGTATTTTAAAATGTGCCTGATGCTCCCTTTAATCCATCATCTTCCTTCCCCTCCTCTGCATGTTCTTGTTGACTTTGTTTCCCAGGAATTATATCCATATCTTTGAGTTTATCTTCTTCCATGTCTTTTGAAGCTTTTCTCAAGAAATCCCTTGCTTTTTGAACAGTATTCAATCGATATTTCTGTTGTCTGAATGTAAAAATCACTCCTTCTGGAACATCCCATCTAAATTGAATTTTGCATTGCTTAAGTTTTTCTGTAAAGAAAGCATATTCTTTTCTCTTACGTAAAAGTCTAATAGGAATTTCTTTCATCACCAGTATTTCTTTACCGTCAATTTTAAAGGTATTGTTGAAATGTTGTTGTAATACCATATCTCTGGTCGTCTTTTTTATAAAGTGAACAAGCACATCTCTTGGAATTTTTTTCATTGTTGCATATCTGGAATTAATTCTATAAACTTTATCTATTTCAAATTTCATCCGATCTTCATTCAAATCCAGAAATTTTACTAAAGCATTAACAATTTTATCTCTGATGTCTTCACCTGTTTCCTCAGGGATTGCACAAAATCTCAAACAATGTTCTTTATTTCTCAATTCAATCACAGCCATGTAGTCCAAATTTTTTTCTAATTACAGATTTAATATATCTGTTCTATTCTCCAAGATTTGTACCTTTTCTTTAGTATTTTTTGCATCCTCCTTTATTTGCCCAATTGTCCCTTTAATCTCATCCACTTGTGTTTTAATATAGTCTTTTATATCTATCAATTCAGTTTTCATTTCCTGTTTTATATCACTAATCCCTTCCATTATTTTTTGAAACATATCTGGGGGTATAGCCCCTTCCTGTGGATCAATTGAACCTCTTCGCTCCTGAGCCTTAGCTGCTTTTCTAGTTGTCATTCTCAAAAGAAGCCTTTAATTTCTGTTCCAAAACCTAGAGGCAGTCTATTTCTTTTTTTTTTCCTCCACCAACAAAAGAGTTAATATTCCAGGCCTGTTATTATAGTCCGGCCAGCACAGTTCTTATCTACGTCCAGGAATGCAAAACAATTCTGGTTCACAACACCAAGCGATTAGTAACATATACGAACAGCAGATTCGTCCAAAAAGAAATAATCCAAGGAGAAAAATAGTCCAAAATATATTTCCATCAAATAATAATTACCTCTCATCCGTTTTTAATCTTTAAAACTCCAAATTCAGGCCAGCTTTTTGTCGTAAAAAAAATATATAAATTGTTTACATTTTCTTTCTTCCTTAATTATATTTAAAAGAGAAAAAGTATGACTCACCCAGATTTCTCAGTTGCTGATTCGTAAACAAATCCCTTTTATTGTAGTAATTTAAGCCAAATGATAAGTTTTAGACAGAAGGAGGCTCGCTGGTTAAGAACGTTTTTAGGAAGAAAAAAAACGCTTCGCTTTTTTTCAGTACAGCTTGTTGGAAGTCCTGACTCCGTCTTCAGCCGATCGGTATGCCTTCTTATCTCAGGGAATTCCTGATCAATTCCAGCAGCCGACAGCTCAACGAAGTCCTGTGGAAAATCTGATCAGTTCACCTATACCTTGGAGAACATTTAAGCCAGTCAAAGTTTCCTCTTGGCTGGCTTTTAAACTGAAAAAAGCTTCCTCTGAGGCAGAGATCTCTCAGAGACAATCACCAGCTGAGCACTCACTTCCGGGAAGTCGATATTCATCCTGTTCTAGATGGGGTTACACTCCCCCTGAAAGAGCAGGTTCGTAGTCTGGGAATACTTTTAGATCCTTTTCTGTCACTTGAGGCTCAAGTAGCCTCAGTGGCACGAAATGCGTTCTACCAACTTCGGTTGGTAGCCCAACTACGTCCCTATTTGGACAGAGAGGATCTCACCTCAGTTGTTCATGCTCTGGTAACCTCCCGATTGGACTACTGCAATGCGCTCTACGTGGGGCTGTCTTTGAAGACGGTCCAGAAGCTACAGCTGGTGCAAAATGCAACGGCCAGACTAATAACGAGGACCAGGAGGTCCGAACACATAACACCTGTTCTGGCCTGCTTGCACTGGCTACTTATATGCTTCCGGGCCAGATTCAAAGTGCTGGTTTTAACTTATAAAGCCTTATACGGCGTGGGACCACAATACCTATTGGAACGCCTCTCCCGATATGAACCTGCTCGTACACTGCGCTCAACATCGAAGGCCCTCCTCCGGGCTCCGACCCATAGGGAAGCTCGGAGGATGGTAACAAGAACTAGGGCCTTCTCAGTGGTGGCCCCCGAACTGTGGAACAGTCTTCCCGAAGAGATACGAATGGCGCCGACGCTGCTATCTTTCCAGCGCCAAGTCAAAACCTTCCTATTTTATCAGGCATTTTAATTTTTTCTATATATGTTTTTAATCTGGTTTTAGATTGTGGATTTCTATATATATCTGTTTTGTATTGTTTATGTGATTTTATTGTATTCATTCATATTTGTTTTACACCGCCCAGAGAGCTATGCTAGTGGGGCGGTATAAAAATTCGATAAATAAATAAATGCTGACTAGACTGGATATTATCTAACCTTCATGCAAGCTTTGTGCAAGCAAATAAAGATAAATGCTCAATAAAGGCCACTTCACACATTACAAAATCTTTGGTGCACTCCTAAGAAATGTAACTGTGCACCCAAAAGTGTGAACATAACAAACAGGTGACTGAAATTACATGTCTCCTGGAGGTAGCTTCATTGGAGAGATGGGATTGTCTGCAGCTTCCTGTCCAATGTACTGTTCATGTCAAATACAGGTTGTTGTAGTGTAAGGTGTGGAAGTGCCCTTGTTTTCTTCTGCTTTCTGAAAGTCCTGAGTGCTCAGCTCTTATGATCAAAAGCAAAAACAGTCAGAAAGCTGAGCTTAATTTAAGGGCTGAGAGCCTCCCACCCGTCGAATTCCAGTGCCATTGTCTCTGGCTTTTGGCAGCTGTGATCCCCTCGATGTACTAACAACAGGCTTCGCTTCTTTGTTAGCAGCTTTGGGTCCCTAAAGCTACCAACTGATTTTCTTTTAACAGTCGATGAGAGGATTGCGTGGGCTGAAAATTGGGGTTAAATGGCCACACTTAAAATCAATCACAGCAAGTGTGAAAGCCAGGGTCTAATGCCAAAGCTTGTGTCCTTGTTGGCAATGCACCTAATAATGTTCAGTATTACTTCTTGCACTGGGAATGATTTAGTCCAAGTTAAGCACTTTCACATCCCATTTGATTTTTTAAAGAAAGCTGAGTATGTGTTTAACTTCCTGATGTTAACATTAGACAGAACTAAAAGCGCTTTAATTTTGCCGCTTCTTTTTCATAGCAAGTTCAATTTCAACAGTAACCACAAATGGTAATGTTGGGGTGGAGGGTTTGAGGGCCATTTTATTTCTGGTCAACTGATTACTTGTTGGCACACACACACCCCGCCCACCACTACCAATGATCCATTAACATTGTTAAAACATGACTTGAGCAAAGTGTCCTATAGAAGGGTGAATTACTACCATGCTGCTTATTATTCTTATATTCCCCTTGACCAAGGTCAGGGCTACTCACTGAAGTGACCCGAGTAATACGTTGAGGTTGCTGCATGTGCAATGCACTTTGCTTTACATTACAGTTGCGGGCCTGATTTTAAAAAGTAGCAGGACACGTAGGCTCACTGTGAGAAATAAGCTGGGGGAAATACAATGTTGTGTATTGCTGAGAATCTGCAGGGTGCAATTTACATTCTCTGTAGGTCCAACATGCATAGTTCTCTGGCTGTGATCACAGTGGGTGTCAGAACTACACATTACTACAGCTGAAGAAGGGATTTAGCACTCATGCATCAAGAAGGTGATGTGCAAACCAGCCCTAAAGAAACAGTATTCATAGCATGGCAATGCAGCCTTGCACATAAGGAGTGAGAGGGTGGTTGACCAGACCCTGTTGTAGTTACATCTTCTCTTTCCACAGGGGTCTTGGATCCAAGGGGAGCAGTGGCAGTAAATCAGTCACTGGATGCACTGCCTTCCTTCCTCACTAGTCACCTATAGAAAAGCATCTTCATTGGCCACAGCTGGTGGGGCAACAGGTTGATCTGCTGATCAGTTGCAAAATCTGTTTGAAGCTGAACTTTTTTAAAAAAAACACAATCGAGCTGATCCCACTAGGTTTCACAGTAAAAAGAGGTGGGGTTTAACAAGCATTGGGTGCCTCCATTTTGAGAGGAGATGCACTGCAACCAGCAGAACAGTAAGTGTGTGTCTCTCCACCCGAATTCCCTGCTGTTCCCACTTGCACTGGGATCAACAGCTTCTCAGGAGCAATGACCAATGACTTCTGTACATCTCACAATGAGCAGGGCCACAGAATGCTGTGTATGCCCCATTACCTACATAGTCTGCCAGTCTTAGTTGTTGGGGCCAATTGGACTCACTCCCCAGTGACAGGCAAATTGCACAGCTCTGCCGCTGTCTTGCCAAACTTGGAGTGGTGGGGAGGGGGGCTGTTCAAACAAAAGTCATGAATTGAATCCCCATCACATGTGCTTCTTTAGCAATCACAGCTACAGCTAATTTCTTTCCCAAGAAGCCACTTTGGCAAAGGGCTATGGCAGCTTGTAATACTACCAATTAGGGAGCTTTAAACTGTACAAGATGACTTTATTTAAAATTATGGTGTTATGATCAAACTCCATTGACAGATTTTCAGACTGCAGGAGTCTATATAATCAAAACTCTAAGGTTTAATTGCTGTTTGAGCCTTTTCCAAAATTTCCTCTCTAATTTTTGGATAATCTGGGCATGCCTTCAGGACCTTTTATAAAGAAGAAATTAACAGTTAGCTATTTAAAAATAAAATAAATGCTGAAAATAAATATAATAATAAAATTTAAACACACCCTAACTTTAATCAGCCACAATCTACCAGCTGCCAAACTTGTGCTAGTTAAGTCTTACTGAAATCAGTGTGAACTAGCAGTGCAATCCAATACTTGTCTACTCAGAAGTAAGCTCCATTGGGTTCAATGGGACTTACTCCCAAGTAAGTGTGTATTGGATTGTAGCCTAAGTCAGGACTAAGTGAAACAAACATATTCTGGATCCAAACTGTGTTCCTAGGGACCCAGAATAGAAGCTTATCATAGTTTCCTCAGAGAGATCAGTGATGGCAGACAAGCTTCCCTGAAAGCCAGCTTTCTCCAGCTATGCAAGAAGGATGATCAGGGGACTAGAAACAAAGCCCTATGAGGAGAGACTGAAAGAACTTGGCATGTTTAGCCTGGAGAAGAGAAGACTGAGGGGAGATACGATAGCACTCTTCAAGTACATGAAAGCTTGTCACATAGAGGAGGGCTGGGATCTCTTCTTGATCGTCCCAGAGTGCAGGACACAGAATAATGGGCTCAAGTTGCAGGAAGCCAGATTTCGACTGGACATCAGGAAAAACTTCCTGTTAGAGCCACACGACAATGGAACCAATTACCTAGAGAGGTAGTGGGCTCTCCGACACTGGAGGCATTCAAGAGGCAGCTGGACAGCCATCTGTCGGGAATGCTTTGATTTGGATTCCTGCACTGAGCAGGGGGTTGGACTTGATGGCCTTATAGGCCCCTTCCAGCTCTACTATTCTATGATTCTATGTGGAGTTGCAGGAGAGTGTTGGATAGTCTAGAGCACGCTGTTAGTTTTGTGTGGGGCCATGTAGGAGGCTTGACCAGAACTTTGTACAGACTGTGACTGATACTACACAGGGGTTCCATAACCAAACCATAGTGGGCTGCATGTCTGCAAAAGCAGTGGAGACAGGGTACCCTGACAGCAACAACTGAAAATGCTGATTGATAGCACTTACATCATGGCATACATCTATGGCTTCCACGTATCTCTTATCTTTTAGATAGTTGAAAGCAAGTTTAAATCCTACAGGAAGAGAGGAAAAGGTTAGTATTCTGCTTAATATCAAAGGTTAAAAATAAAATTGAAAATGATGGATATAGTGGAATATGTGGGGGGAGGCAGGGAATGTCCGCAGTGTTTTTTTTAAAGTCTGAAAATAACTAATGTATAACAGTAGAAATGCATAAAATGGTTAAGGTTGCAATCTTATACACATTTAGCTGGGAGTAAATGTCATTAAAAATAGGGCTTACCTCTACCTAGATACACAGCACTGCACAGTAAGAATCATAAACCTGACAAATTAAACAAGCATAAACTAACTCAAACGTATGGCCCCACCTGCATTATATGCTGAAAGCAGTATCATACCACTTTAAACAATCATGGCTTTCCCCCCCAAAAAGAATCCTGGGAACTGTAGTTTGTTAAGGGTGCCGATGGTTGTTAGGAGCTCCCCATTCCCCCCATAAAGCTACAATTCCCAGAGTTCCCTGGGAAGAGAGATTGATTGTTATAACCACTCCACTTTCAGTTTCCCTTAAAGATAGCTTGTCAGGTTGCCAGGACCAGCCATTGTGGTTTACCCCTAACTATGGTCAGTTTCATAACAAGCCAATTTCAAACCATGAGTTATGAAGGTGGCTTGTTTAAATCAACAATAAAAACATATCAGTCATGATCCCTGGTCCAGACTACACAAACTGAGATTCAAGGAAACTGAAAGTAAATGCTGCCAAACTCCTCCCCTCAATTGTGCGGGAGGAAAGGGGAGGGGGTTGTTTGTGAACCAGAGGGTAGAGGGGGGCATGTGAGTCCAAAGCTCACTGTGGCTCTGTCCTGCATATGCAGAAGAGGACAGGGGTCCTGCAACTTTAATAGCAATGTAGAAGAGGGAGTTATCAGCAAATACAGCTACACTTGTTGAATTTCCCTCTTCTATACAACTATTAAAGGTGCGGGAGCCCTGCCTTCTTTTATATCTGGCCATCCTAACTCCAAGTGCTCTCTGCAAAAGAAGTCTTATAAATGCAGCCCTAAATATCACAGCACACAAAAAAATTCCTTTACTTACCAACAGCAGGATTTGCTTGGTGACTGTATTTCCAAGCTAATTCATAGTTAGCTGCAGCATCTTTGTAAGCGTTTTCCTTTTCTGCGATATAGCCCAAGCATTCATAAGCTTTACAGCATGACTAAAGAAAAAAAAATTACAATGCAAAAACAAACTGTAATCCCGAATTAATAACTGTAGTTTGCCAGGGCTTCTGAACTCTTAGGGCTCATCTACATGATGGTTTACTGTGTGTTTGGTGCTACTCACACCTCTTTTTAATTTGCATGGTTCACATGACATCATCAGCAAACAGAAGCTATCACGCAGTTCCCCCCCCAAATCTGTACTAACCCAAGCCACTAATACGAAAAGTAGAGGAAAAATCATCTCCACTGAGCTGCATTCCTCCTTGCAGACATTTTGCTCCAATGCTTTTAGGTGGGTATGTTAATTGTTCCCCTCTCCCACTCCCTCCTCCTCCTTCCATTCATTTCATTTACTGTGGGCTGACAAGCAACTTCCGGCTGCTCTCCTCTGATCTGCTGGCCTTTTTTATGTTGTTGCAAATGGTGTCTTATTTTTCTTTTCCCTCTAACTTGTGCACAAAAGCATAATACTGCTCAAAGATTGTATTTCAGCTGTATCATACCAGGGAAAACACAGATATTTGCATTTCCAAGTTGTTGGGTTTTTTTTAAATGGAATCTACTGCAACTGGTAGAACAAACTGAGCATGTTTGGTTGCCAAGCAACTAGAGGGAGTGGAAATGTTAGAGGGCATAGTCATTAGGAAATTGCACAATTGATCCTTCCCCTCAGTGTGAATAGAAAACACCATGTTTGCAACTCACATTGAGCCCTTACTGTGAAAGGTGCAAATCGAAAAAGGAGGTAAATACAGCGTCTTTAGTACAAAGTATTTTTCCTGTGTGGATAAGCCCTTAGTATTTGCTTTTGGTAAAGTGACCTTGGGCCAGTCACTGCCTCTCAGCCTCAGAGGAAGGCAATGGTAAACCACCTCTGAATACTGATTTCCATGAAAACCCTATTCATAGGGTTGCCATAAGTTGGAATCAACTTGAAGGCAGTTCATCATCATCATCAAAGCTTGGGGGCCTAATGTAGATCTAAGGAACAGCCTCTCCTTTGTGTCTCACCCCAGTGCTAGCATGGGTAGAAACCTTGGGTCTGTGGGCAAACTTGGCCTGTCTGCCAGCCCCTCCCTTTGGCCCAGGAGGATGTTTTGGACAAGTCACACTCACCTGTGTTACATACAGGACATCAGGTGTAGGGCAAGTAAAGGCAGGGCTTAAAGTGAGCTCCCAATTGTTCCTTTACTGAAGCATGGGTGGTGGGAATCCATCTTGCTCCAGGACGGGGAAGCAGTTTCCATTTCAACTGCTGTTAAAATGGAGTAGGGGGTCTCCTTTTTAATAGTGGTTTTAATGGAAACCACTTCTCCCTCCCAGTGCTGCTTTGGTGCTCTTTGAACCTCTGGTTTTCAGATGTTTAACGAACAGTGTGGGGCTGTGTGCAAAAGAGCTTTCAAACAACCCTGTGCTGTGCTTTGAAGTCCTGACAATTGGGGCTTCAAAGCGTAGTGACACCTGATGTCATAGGATGTCAAGCGATTGACAGATAGGTAGCTGCCAGGGGTGGAATGATAAGGATCTGGCTAGCTAGCCAGTAAGGTTATCCACCTCTGTCTTAGAAAGTATATTTTGGGGAAAGGGAAGGGAGCTCAGAGCAATATTTGGAAAAAACAGGTTCCTTACCTGTAACTGCGGTTCTTTGAGTACTCATGCAGTCACACATGTGGACTCTGCTTCTGCACAGTCATTGTTTAGGAATTTTCTAAACCTAAGCTAGCATCATGGTCAAGGGGACACTGACCCTGCTTCCCACCCCGTTTCTAAGTGACCAAAAGCATCAGCTATAAATAAGGAAACATTGAATGGGAGCAGTAGGGATGGAGGCTGAGTTGTATGACTGCACAGATGATCACTCGAAGGACCAGTTATAGGTAAACAACCTAGTTTTCTTCTTCATGGTCTCTGTGCAGTCTCACTATCAGTGAGTAGCAATTTAACTCACTGCAGGCAGATCAGGTTCTCAGGAAGTGCCAGTGTTCAGCACAGCCTGTCTGAAGAAAGTGTCCACCTGGCCCAAACATAGTGGCAGTTGAAGGTAGCCAGCTTCCTGACCTGGGCAAGTTCCAGCACAGACACTTTTTGGAGAAAAACATAGGAGGAGGCTACAGTTCTGGTGAAATGCATCCGCAGCATTGCAGGCACATGAAGTTTAGCCAGTTCATAGCAAAACAGAACAGTCAATAATATCCAGTGAGCAAATCAGTCCATCCTTGGGGCTCTCATAAAAGAACAGGTTGAGAATGTGCTTGAAGCATCTATGTAGAAGGTGAGAGCATACTGAACATCTAAGGCAGCCTTTCCCAACCAGTGTGCCGCCAGATGTTGTTGGACCACAACTCCTATCAGCCTCAGCCAGCATTGCCAATGGTCAGGAAAGATGGGAATTGTGGTCCAACAACATCTGGAGGCACACTGGTTGGGAAAGGCTGATCTAAGGCATATAGAGATTGGACAAATCAAAGTCCTAGCTATTATGGAAATTAGAGACACAAAGGTAATGTCAGGGCAGAAAACCATGTGCAGGGATTGTCATGACAGCTACTGTCACTACATCCTTGCTCTGCAGCTGAGCCTACATAAACACAGCTGAGGCATGGGAGCTGGAAGTAGTGGGAGATCAGGACTCTGAGACTATCCAGTGAGAGATCAAAGGGCAGCATCTGAGAGCATTCTCTCTCAGTCTCAGCTGGAAGCAGAAGGAAGAGAGGGACAGGAGCAAAGGAGAAGGAATATGGATAAAATAAGGAGAAAGCAAATGCAAAGAAAGAAACACTAGGAAAGATGCAAGGGAAGGTAGAGGTGAATAGGGCAGGCTACAAGGAGACATGGAGCAGTGCCAACAGCCATCCATTTTCTACAGACCCAAAAGAGGGCCTTGCAAGTCCAAATGGCAACATCCAGAATTGGTAACCGTGGTCTCTTTGGGTGAATTGTCAATGGCTAATGTTAGTTGAGGCCGAACGGAGATGTGAAAGTATGCATCTTTGAGGTTGATGGATGCAAACTATTCTCTATTACGAAGAAGCAACATGTTGCTGGTGAATGTCACCATGCAAACCTTTCTGGGTGGCATTGATCACCACCCCTAAAGGTCCAGAATTTGACCTGTTTTGGGGGGGGGGTCTGTGAAGTACTTTGAGGAGAACTCTTGAAGTTCTGACCCCTGGGTACCTTTTCTACTGCTCCCTGTTGGAAGTGTTTCAATATTTCTTCCCCAAAAGAGAAGTGGGGCAGGGAAAGATCCCATCAGATGAAAGGGAGATTCTTTTGCATATCCTAGGTGGACAATTGCTAGTACCCAGTGTCTGTGGTGATAGCAGACCATACTCAACATATTTCCTCAGCTGCAAACCAAAAAGTGGTAGTCAGGCTTTTCAGATGATGACAGAAGTACAGTACAGCATGTGGAAGGCTCAGCTACCTTATAACGGTAGGATTACTTAAACTTCATTGCCAAGAAGCCTCTCTTGGCTGTGTGTGAAGCAGTCTGACAGGATGCCTACAATGCTTGGGGACCAAAAGGCTGGCTGGAGGAAGGTCTATACCATGGGCAAGACTCAGCAGAGGTTTACTGTTGCCCATTTGATGAACCATATTACACATCTTTTGGACCCTGTCCAAAGCACTGACAATCTTTTCACTGAAAAGGCCTGAACCGTCAAATGGGCAGAGCTCAGTCCTTCTCTTTGCCTCCTGGATCAACCCAAAGGAAGAGAGCCAAGCATGTTGACAAGTTGCTATCAACCAAACCATCAAATACAATAAAAGGATGGTTTGGTCGATATTTATTAAAATATTTATAACCCACCCTGTATCAAATAGAAGCACAGTCAGCCATATGAGTGGATCTGCTGCCCAGCCAACTGAGCTGTCTCCTGCTGGAATATGCAAGATGTTCAAAGGAGGAGAATGTCTTCTCTCATGAGAAGTGCCGAAAGGTGATATACTAGCCTGGTAAATGGCAATGGACAAGGCTAAAGCTGCCATGGAATAACATTTACAGCCCATAATGTCCAACCTGCATCCTTGACAATTTGTGGGTAAAATTTACTTTGGGTGGCCTCACTAATAATGGAACTGGATGGTGGGTGCTTAAGCAGAAACTCACATCCATTCTCTTGCTCTCTATACTAGTTTTCCAGACACCTTGAAGTCAGGGACATACTGGTGAGCTGCACCCAATAGGAGACAATGGAGTTTGGTCATCCATTTGCGTGGCTGGCAAACTGACTGAAGTGACAGGTGATGACATAGACTCACTCTAAGAATGAGGGCACTCCCAAAGGGAACATTAAAGCAGAACCCATATGTTCAGGCATCAAAGGAGACAGTACGATCGAGCTGGAAGGCACCACAGCTGACGCAGTGTTAGGTACCAGCAGCACGAAATACTAGCCAACAGATGACTGTCCTCAACTATATTCCTGCCACAGTGGTTGAAAGGGAGCTACGTACGATGTACAAGCCATACCCCCCTTCTTGAGAATCCACGCTAAGGGTGGGGCAGCAGTATACAAAAGTGCTAGACTAGCTCTAGATGATGTAAGGGTGAGGAAGAAACATCCAGGCCTTGTCAGGGAAAGAGAAGGGGGCAGAGGAGACCTGCCCAGCAGCTGGTTTCCATCCCTTTGATTCAGAATGGCTGGGATGTTTCTGAGCTTTCACAGAAATCTTGGGAAAGGCCCATTTTGTCTACTGAGAACTCTCAGAAAGAGCAGGTCCCTTCTGAATCAAAATGGGTGGGTTTTTGAAACATAAATTCAGAATGCATTTTGAGTATAAATAATTGCCATTCCTAAATCAATGGTTAGCTGTTTCTCTTTAAGGGCCCAATCCAGTGGGAAATTCTTCTGTCACTGCAGTAGACTCTCATCCTCTCACCTTATTGTGCCGTAAGCTGCGCTTCGCTAGCTCAGTTGCATAGTCAAACTTCCCAGTTGCGGCATAGATGTCTGCCAACAAAACCCAACACCTTTCCAAATCTTCAGCTTCTGTCAAAGTCCATTTTGCTTTCATCAAGCGCTTCAGCTGGATCCTGGCTTTGAGTGAATTTTTAAGAAGCATGTATGCTTGAGACATTGCTAAAATGGCTGAAACACTGTCCCTCTGATAAAAAAAAATTACAGACAGATTTTATGTTTTTATCTTTTTACTAGGGCCTTCCACCCATGTGGTTCATGCACCAACGCCACCATCTCACCCCAGGAACAGGAACCCCAGCCCCCCCGCCTGTTCCTCTGCTCACCTCCCTGCTACCTTCCCTAAGCATCACCTGCCTGCCTGCCTCCCTCGCTTGCATGCTTGCCGGCCTGCCCCCGGTGTGCAGCTGATGGTACCCACTGGGTTTCACCAAAGCTATTCTTTCTTTACCTCATTTTGGCACATTTCTGTAAATACTTTCAGGGCCTTCTCGACATTATGTGTCTCTCTAGTGGCCATTAAACAGTAGCTCTGTAACATCTCCACTTGATTCTGGCCCTCCTGTGAGTGAGGGTAAAACTCCTTGAGAAGCTTCTCAGCTGTTCGTATCCCATGCTGTTCAGATTCTCTCTTTTCCTTTAGATTACTGTTGAAAAGAAAACATGCGCTGTTTCCTAGGCTATCAAGGACTGGGTAATATTTAGACAGTATCACTGGCCTTCAGTGAGAATAAGATTGCTACAATCTGATTTAGATTAAAGCATAATCTACACAGACGTACAATTACTTATCAAGGGAATTGCTATGAGCTCAGCAGAAGGCAATACGCAAGCCTTCTTGCATATTGCTGCTGTTCTCATTAGTGGACCTACCCTTTGGAATTCCCTCCCCTTAAATATTAGACGGGCATCATCTCTGTTATTCTTTTGGCACCTACTGAAAACCTTCCTCTTTCAACACGCCTTTTAAGTGGAGACCTTATCCCAGTCTGTGTTGGAATTGCTTTTTAAGATGTTTTTAAAGAGGTTTTGTTTTAATATATTTTAAAGTCTGTTTTTAATATGTTTTAGAGTGTTGGGGTTTTTTGCTTGCTGCCCTGGGCTCCTACTGGGAGGAAGGGTGGGATATAAATTTAATAAATAAAAACAGATTAGCAGCAACTCAGAATAAGCTGCTGCACAGAGATCAGAACAAGAGAAAGCACACAGTTTTCTTTCATGTGACTCCATTGCTAAATTGCACCTAATCCTTCCTCTCCCAGTAGTCTGTTGCATTTGTTCATCATCTACAAATGAATTGTATGTGTGCAGGTGCGCACAAACACACAGTAGTGTTTATATAGAATAACTGCTGTAATTGTATGCATTATTTACTGGCAGTAGCTGTTAAATAATTAAATGCCAGAAAAAGTATTTAAGTTGAATTCTAGAAATTTTGAGCTTCTAGGTGTTTTCTATAATAGCCCAGTCCAGCTTCCTCCAACCTGGTGCCCTCCAGATGTAGTTGACTATGGCTCCCATCTGTCCCAGCCCTATAAAATGTTTTGTAAACCATTTTGGGGAAGTATTTTGTTTGAAAAGTGGTCTATACAACTTTTAAATACACAAAAATAAATCAAGAAAAGATGGTTGAGAACTAGGAACTTGATGGTTCTCTGGCAAACTGTAATACCAACTTTAATACCAAACTGTAATATCTTTATATGCCACCTGTGTATATGTTTCAAAGCACTACAGGTGAAACTAAGCCCTGCCTGACATTATATGGCCATATAAACACTAATGTTATGACTATTGTTACACCGGCGGAAACAGCTACTCTCAAACAAGAGGAATTAACTACCAAAGGTATACCATATGTGATGTAAAATAGTTGGAGGCAGAAGGCAAGCCTGGAACAATAACAAAAGCCTGGATGAACAAGACTGTGCTACAGATGAAAGCATTTTGATAGTGGATCCAGTCTTTAAAACAGCACAATCCTATTTCCAAGTGCACTTGGAGAAGAAGAGCAAGAAAGACTTCAAGTTGTTACACTGAAATATACTGTATTTAAGAACATGATTTTTATATTCTGTTACAGGACTTTTCCTTTACCTGGTATCCATGGTATTTTGGTTCCCTAAAGTATCTCTGCCTATTATATCATTGTCAGGATTTAGGCATATCTGGATCATATGGCTAAGGGCTTTCTGGCCCCATTCACTATCCTTACGTGCTTTGTTGAAGAACTTCAATGCCTGATTGGGCTGCATCATGTGCCTGTTTGTGGGGAAAAACATTTAAGAGTTAGGTGCAATGTGAGAGCCTTCATATTATCAGCCTTGCTAACAAGGATATATCCACATGTTCTACTTCCCTTCCAAACCAGTCTAGGGGTTTAATGCAAGGTGACTGCCAACATTCAACACAGAGTAAAGTGTGCTTTAGTGCAGGGCAATCATAGGACTTAGATGGCCTTAATTCTGTGTTGGACTATGGCCAAATCCAGAAGAGGCAAGGCGTTTCCTACCGGGGCCATGCAAAACAAGGAGATTTACTGTTTTTTAAGCTAAAGGAAGTTCTGGGTACAACAAATTCAAGGTGTACAGTTTGAAAAAAATGTAAAAATTAGACCTGTCAGTTTCTCAAGCCCACCTGATGCAAATGCCCCTTCCAGAACGATATGCACCCATGCTGGTAAGCTTAAGGGTAGGGTGCTTCCAGACTGGGTTTTATTGAGAGACTGGTGCTCTTCTTGTATTAGCTTCCACAAGATGCCATTGGCATCAAAACACCAGCCCGTACTTTCTTCCATTTAATCCGGATTTAACTTTTCGAGGGGAAATCCAATAAGTTTTTTAAAAAACAAAAAACTATTGCCAACCACCCATTTGCGATATTTCAGCGACTCGTTTGCAATATTAAGCCCATATGGAAGCATTCTTATGATTTCACTCACAGAGAGAGGACAAAAAGCAGCTTGGAGAGAAAGAGCATTTCCAATGCAAAATAGCGCAGTGGGAAAGGGCTGCTAAACTGTA